>NC_073264.2:24743862-25349219 GCF_029289425.2 Pan paniscus | reverse complement strand
GGTTAGGACAACTACCAAGCAGACAAAGTAATAGTAAGAGTGTTAACAGTATTTATTGAGCACTTCCTTACTAAATGCTGGCAAGCATTAAGTGCTTTTTATAAATTTTATTGAATATTTTTAATCTGGTGAAATGGGTGTTTTAATGTAGGGAGCCAAAGGCCTGAGGGTCGTGACCAACTCAGCATTCCACTGAAGGCTGTATGATCTAACAGCAAACTGTTTATTGTGAATGCAGAATGTGGGCAAACTCACTTCTGCACCTGCTACCAGAAGGTTTGCTGAGGGCAATGACTCCCTGGTGCTGTGCTCCTTGAGGTTATCTACAGGAACATCTGGAGACTACTGTTCAAAGAATGCAGTCATGCAAGCCTGCACTAAGCCAAGCAGCTGACTGACAACTACCCCCTTCTCCCTATCTTCTTTACTTAATAAATACAAAGGGCTATAGAAGCTCAGGGCCCTTCTTCACTAGAAGCAAGGAGCCTCCTGACCCCTTCTTCCAAATATACTCTTTTGTCTTTGTCTTTATTCCCACATTCATCTTCTTTTGTTAAGTCCACCAAGGACTGTGGCATTTTAACTTCTTCTTCTTTTTTTTTTTTTCTTTTTGACAGAGTTTTGCTCTGTCGCCAGGCTGGAGTGCAGTGGCACAATCTCAGCTCACTGCAACCTCTGCCTCCTGGGTTCAAGTGATTCTCCTGCCTCAGCCTCCCAAGTAGCTGGGACCACAGGCGCATACCACCTCACCCAGCTAATTTTTGTATTTTTAGTAGAGACGGGGTGTCACCATGTTGGCCAGGATGATCTCGATCCCTTGACCTAGTGATCTTCCTGCCTTGGCCTCCAAAAGTGCTGGGATTTCAGGCGTGAGCCACTGCACCCAGTTAGGTGTTTTAAATTCTCTATGTGAAATCAGAGTGACTGATGACAACCTTGACCACTGTGTGTGTTGTATAGTTACACTTCAGTTTTCTGGCATTGTTGGGCAATCCATAGTTTTCATAGAAATCAATTTTCTCTCAACTGGAATTTAAACTTTCAGGATCAGTGTGTTTTTCAAATCAACACATCTACTCATTAAATTATATAAATAACACATGCTTATTATTTTAAAAAGGGACAGAAAATTATTTGAAAAGTAAAAGGTAACTCTTCCCTATGGTTCTTTTACCTTCTTCCCATATAGCTCTTGGCTTTGTGTATCCTTCCAGAAGTTTCCTGTACATTTACATGCATTTTTCTTTTAAAAATTGTTTCCACAATTGAAATGACACTATACATACTGTCCTTCAAATTTCTTTTCTTTTCTTTCTTCTATGCTCCAATCCCCACTTTTTAATTTCTTTTTTAAAATAATTATACTTTAAGTTCTGAGATACACTTGCAGAACGTGCAGGTTTGTTACACAGGTGTACATGTGCCATGGTGGTTTTCCGCACCCATCAACTGGTCATCTACATTAAGTATTTCTCCTAATGCTATCCCTCCCCTAGCCCCCCACCCCCCTGAAAAGGCCATGGTGTGTGATATTGCCCTCCCTGTGTCCATGTGTTCTCATTGTTCAACTTCCACTTATGAGTGAGAATGTGCAGTGTTTGGTTTTCTGTTCTTTTGTTAGTTTGCTGAGAATGATGGTTTCCAGCTTCATCCAGGTCTTTGCAAAGGACATGAACTCATCATTTTTTATGGCTGCATAATATTCCATGGTGTATATGTGCCACATTTTCTTTTTCCAGTCTATCATTGATGGGCATTTGGGTTGGTCCAAGGTTTTTCTATTGTGAACAGTGCTGCAATAAACATATATATGCATGTGTCTTTATAGTAGAATGATTTATAATCCTTTGGATATATACCCTGTAATGGGATTGCTGGGTCAAATGGTATTTGTAGTTCTAGATCCTTGTGGAATGGCCACACTGTCTTCCACAATGGTTGAACTAATTTACACTCCCACCAACAGTATAAAAGCGTTCCTATTTCTCCACATCCTCTCCAGCATCTATTGTTTCCTGACATTTTAATGATTGCCATTCTAACTGGTGTGAGATGGTATCTCATTGTGGTTTTGATTTGCATTTTTCTAATGAGCAGTGATGATGAGCATTTTTTCATGTTTCTTGGCTGCATAAATGTTTTCTTTTGAGAAGTGTCTGTTCACATTCTTAGCCCACTTTTCGATGGTTTTTTTTTCTTGTAAATTTAAGTTTTTTGTAAATTCTGGATATTAGCCCTTTGTCAGATAGATAGATTGCAAAAATTTTCTCACATTCTGTAGGTTCTCTGTTCACTCTAATTATAGTTTCTTTTGGTGTTCAGAAGCTCTTTAGTTTAATTAAGTCCCATTTGTCTATTCTGGCTTTTGTTGCTGTTGCTTTGGGTATTTTAGTCGTGAAGTCTTTGCTCATGCCTATGTCCTGAATGGTATGTCCTAGGTTTTCCTCTAGGGTTTTTATGGTTTTAGGTCTTATGTTTAAGTCTTTAATCCATCTTGAGTTAATTTTTTTATAAGGTGTAAGGAAGGGGTCCAGTTTCAGTTTTCTGCATATGGCTAGCCAGTTTTCCCAACACCATTTATTAAATAGGGAATCTTTTCCTTATTGCTTGTTTTTGTTAGGTTTGTCAAAGATCAGATGGTTGTAGATGTGTGGTGTTGTTTCTGAGGCCTTTGTTCTGTTCCATTGGTCTTGATATCTGTTTTGGTACCAGTACCATGCTGTTTTGGTTACTGTAGCCTTGCTGTATAGTTTGAAGTCAGGTAGCATCATGCGTCCAGCTTTGTTCTTTTTGCTTAGGATTGTCTTCATTATATTGGCTCTTTTTTGGTTCCATATAAAATTCAAAGTAGTTTTTTCCAATTCTGTGAAGAAAGTCAATGGTAGCTTGATGGGGATAGCATTGAATCTATAAATTACTTTGGGCAGTATGGCCATTTTCACGATATTGATTCTTCCTATCCATGGGCATGGAATGTTTTTCCATTTGTTTGTGTCCTCACTTATTTCCTTGAGCAGTGTCTGTATTTCTCCTTGAAGAGGTCCTTCACATCCCTTGTAAGTTGGATTCCTAGGTATTTTATTCTCTTTGTAGCAATTGTGAATGGGAGTTCACTCATGATTTGGCTCTCTATTGTCTGTTATTGGTGTATAGGAATGCTTGTCATTTTTGCACATTGATTTTGTATCCTGAGACTTTGCTGAAGTTGCTTATCAGCTTAAGGAGATTTTGGGCTGAGATGATAAGGTTTTCTAAATATACAATCATGTCATCTGCAAACAGAGACAATTTTACTTCCTCTCTTCCTGTTTGAATACCTTTTATTTCTTTCTCTTTCCTGATTGCCCTAGCCAGAACTTCCAATACTATGTCGAATAGGAGTTGTAGTTGTGAGAGGGCATCCTTGTCTCGTGCCTTTTTTCAAAGGGAATGCTTCCAGTTTTTGCCCATGCAGTATGATACTGGCTGTGGCTTTGTCATAAATAGCTCTTATTATTTAGAGATACGTCCCATCAATACCTAGTTTATTGAGAGTTTTTAGCATGAAGGGGTGTTCAATTTTATCGAAGGCCTTTCTGTATCTAAATAATTAATCATGTGGTTTTTGTCATTGGTTCTGTTTATGTGATTGATTACGTTTATTGATTTGCATATGTTGAACAAGCCTTGCATCTCAGGGATGAAGTCGGCTTGATCGTGGTGGATAACCTTTTTGATGTGCTGCTGGATTCGTTTTGCCAGTATTTTATTGAGGGTTTTTGCATTGATTTTCATCTGGGATATTGGCCTAAAATTCTCTTTTTTTGTTGTGTCTCTGCCAGGCTTTGTTATCAGGATGATGCTGACCTAATAAAATGAGTTAGGGAGGACTCCCTCTTTATCTATTGATTGGAATAGTTTTAGAAGGAATGGTACCAGCTCCTCTTTGTACCTCTGGTAGAATTCAACTTTGAATCCATCTGGTCCTGGACTTTTTTTGGTTGGTAGGCTATTAATTATTATCTCAATTTTAGAACCTGATATTGGTCTATTCAGAGATTCAACTTCTTCCTGATTTTCTCTTGGAAGGGTCTATGTGTCCAGGAATTTATCCATTTCTTCTAGATTTTCTCGATTATTTGTGTAGAGGTGTTCTCTGACGGTAGTTTGTATTTCTGTGGGATGGGAGGTGATATCCCCTTTTTCATTTTTTATTGTGTCCATTTCATTTTTCTCTCTTTTCTGCCTTATTAGTCTTGCCAGTGGTCTATCTATTTTGTTGATATTTTCAAATAACCAGCTCCTGGATTCATTGATTTTTTGAAGGTTTCTTTTGTGTCTCTATCTCCTTCAGTTCTGCCGTGATCTTAGTTATTTCTTGTCTTCTCCTAGCTTTTGAATTTGTTTGCTCTTGCTTCTCTAGTTCTTTTAATCATGATGTTACGGAGTTCATTTTAGATCTTTCCTGCTTTCTCTTGTGGGCATTTAGTGCTATAAATTTCCCTCTACATACTGTTTTAAATGTGTCCCAGAGATTCTGGTACATTGTGTCTTTGTTTTCATTGATTTCAAGGAACATCTTTATTTCTGCTTTCATTTTGTTATTTACCTAGTAGTTATTCAGGAGCAGGTTGTTCAGTTTCCATGCAGTTGTGCAGTTTTGAGTGAGTTCCTTAATCCTGAGTTCTAATTTGATTGCACTGTGGTCTGAGAGACATTTTGTTGTGATTTCTGTTCTTTGACATTTGCTAAGGAGTGTTTTACTTCCAATTGTGTGGTCAATTTTAGAATAAGGGTGATGAAGTGCTGAGAAGAATGTATATTCTGTTGATTTGTAATGGAAAGTTCTGTAGATGCGTGTTAGGTCTGCTTGGTCTAGAGCTGAGTTCAAATCCTGGATATCCTTGTTAATTTTCTGTCTTTTTGTCTGTCTAATATTAAAAGTGGGGTTTACAGTTTCCCATTATTATTGTGTGGGAGTGTAAACCCTTTGTAGGTCTGTTTGAACTTTCTTTGTGAACCTGGGTGCTCTGTATTGGGTGCATATATATATTTAGGATAGTTAGCTCTTCTTGTTGAATTGATTCTTTTACCATTATGTGATGGCCTTCTTTGTGTCTTTTGATCTTTGTTGGTTTAAATTCTGTTTTATCCGAGACTAGGATTGCAACCTCTGCTTTTTTTCACTTTTTATTTGTTTGGTAGATCTTCCTTCATCCCTTCATTTTGAGCCTATGTGTGTCTTTGCATGTGTGATGGGCCTCCTGAATACAGCACACTGATAGGTCTTGACTCTTTTTTTTTTCTTTTTTCTTTTTTTTTTTTGAGACAGAGTCTCGCTCTGTCACCCAGGCTGGAGTGTAGTGGCACAATGTCGGCTCACTGCATGCTCCACCTACTGGGTTCATGCCATTCTCCTGCCTCAGCCTCCCAAGTAGCTGGGACTACAGGCTGGTGCCACTACGCCTGGCTAAGTTTTTGTATTTTTAGTAGAGACGGGGTTTCACCATGTTAGCCAGGATGGTCTCGATCTCCTGACCTCATGATCCACCCGCCTCGGCCTCCCAAAGTGCTGGGATTACAGGCATGTGCCACTGCACCCGGCCGAGTCTTGACTCTTTATCCAATTTGCCAGTCTATGTCTTTTAATTGGGGCATTTATCCCATTTACATTTAAAGTTGATATTGCTATATGTGAATTGGATCCTGTCATTATGATGTTAGCTGGTTATTTCACCCATTAATTGATACAGTGTCTTCATAGCATCAATGGTCTTTACAATTTGGTATGTTTTTGCAGTGGCAAAACAAAAAGGTTGTTCCTTTCCACGTAAAGTGCTACCTTCAGGAGCTCTTCTAAGGCAGGCCTGGTGACAACAAAATCTCTCAGCATCTGCTTGTCTGTAAAGGATTTTATTTCTCCTTCACTTATGAAGCTTAGTTTGGCTGGATATGAAATTCTGTTTTGAAAATTCTTTTATTTAAGAATGTTGAATATTGGTCCTGACTCTCTTCTGGCTTGTAGGGTGTAGGAAGACCCCCTGAAACTATTGCTATGGAATAAAAGATGAAATGCTCCTGATTATTGTAAATACAAAATTGCATGCAGGATTGTCTAAAGACAATGCCAGGTTGGACTGCCAGAATGAACCAACAGCACGTGATGTGCTTCCCTCTGCAGAGAGCCTATGAATGGACATGCAGCCAGGGAGGTTTCACATCACCAAGATTCCTATCCCAGAAAAGCAGATGTTCATAGCTCTGGGAATGGAATGCGGCCCTTGTGGAGAGCCTATAAATGGATGCATGGGGGGCACCTGTCCATATGGATAAGATAGGGCCATAAATGCCCTCATCTTGCCATGGCTCTTCTAGGCCTCTTTAGGGTTAAGGCATACTCCCTTCGGAGAATTTCTGGTCTAACCGGTTGTCTAGCTTCATGTCCTGTTTCTATGGATTGTTTGTAACCATCTTTTGCTGCAACTGTTACTGCTGATTAATATCTTGCTAATCATGGGTTATGAAAAGACTGTGTTTCTGTTTTAAGGCTCTGTTAGAAATTACTGATGCACACATTATATTGTAAATCCTTATCCCTGTATACTGTACTTCTGCATACAGATGTTATGTTACAGAATTACTTCATCACCATGTGACCATCTCACATCATAATCAAATAACCCTAAATCCCTCACTAACCTACCCCCATCCTCACTAAACTTAATAATAAATGCTGGTATATCCAGTGTGTTGTTGGCACCACGGGACCAAAAGGCGGTGACCCCCTGGACCCAGCTTTCACTATCGTGTGTGTGTCTGTTATTTCTCAACCTGCTGATCCACCTGGGAACTGAGAGAGAGCCCTGTTGCATTGCGGGCTGCTGGCCAGATCCCGCAATAGTAGGGTTTCTGCTGAAAGGTCCCCTGTTAGTCTGATGGGCTTCCCTTTGTCAGTAACCCAACCTTTCTCTCTGGCTTCCCTTTACCTTGGTGAATTTGACAATTATGTGTCTTGGGGTTGCTCTTTTTGAGGAGTATGTTTGTGGTGTTCTCTGTATTTCCTGAATGAATGTTCCTTTTTACTCTTTTTGTCTCTAATCTTGTCTTCTCACTTAACTTCATTAATTTGATCTTCAATCACTGATATCCTTTCTTCTGCTTGATCAAATCAGCTATTGAAGCTTGTGTATCCTTCATGAAGTTCTCCTACTGTGGTTTTCAGCCCCATCAGGTCATTTAAGCTCTTCCCTACACTGGTTATTCTAGTTAGCCATTTGTCTAACCTTTTTTCAAGGTTTTTAGCTTCCTTACGATGGGTTAGAACATGCTCCTTTAGCTCGGAGAAGTTTGTTATTACTGACTTTCTGAAGCCTACTTCTGTCAACTCTCTGTCTAATTTTGTTCCCTGTCTGGCCAGGACTTGTATTCCTTTGGAGGAGAAGAGTTGTTCTGGTTTTTGGATGTTTTGGCTGTTCTGCTCTGGTTTCTCCCATCTTTGTGGTTTTATCTACCTTTGGTCTTTGGTGTTGGTGACATACAGATGGGGTTTTGGCGTGGATGTCCTTTTTGTTGATGTTGATGCTATTCCTTTCTGTTTGTTAGTTTTCCTTCTAACAGGCCTCTCAGCTGCAGGTCTTTTGGAGTTTGCTGGAGGTCCACTCCAGACTCTGTTTGCCTGGGTATCACTAGCGGAGGCTGCAGAACAGCAAATATTGCTGCCTGATCCTTCTTCTGGAAGCTTTGTCCCAGAGGGGCACCCACCTGTAGGAGGTGTCTGTCGGCCCCTACTGGGAGGTGTCTCCCAATCAGGTTACACAGGGGTCAGGGACCCACTTGAGGAGGAAGTCTGTCCATTATTAGAGCTCAAATGCCATGCTGGGAGAACCACTGGTCTCTTCCGAGGTGTCAGGCAATGATGTTGAAGTCTGCAGAAGCTGTCTACTTCCTTTTATTCAGGTGCGCCCTGCCCCCTGAGGTGGAATCTAGAGAGGCAGTAGGCCTTACTGAGCTGTGGTGGGCTCTGCCCAGTTTGAGCTTTTTTGCCGTTTTGTTTACACTGTGATCATAGAACCACCTACTCAAGCCTTAGCAATGGTGGACGCCCCTCCTCCACCAAGTTCCACCATCCCAGGTTAATCTCAAACTGCTGCACTTGCAGTGAGTAAGCCTCTGTGGGCATGGGACCTGCTGAGCCAGGCACGGGAGGGAATCTCCCGGTCTGCTGATTGCGAAGACCATGGGAAAAGTGCGGTATTTGTGCAGGAGTGTACCATTTCTCCAGGTACAGTCACTCACGGCTTCCCTTGGCTAGGAAGGGGAAATCCCCCGAATCCTTGCTCTTCCCAGGTGAGGTGACGCCCTGCCCTGCTTCAGCTCACTTTTGGGCTGCACCCACTGTTCAAACAATCTCAGTGACATGAACCACACACCTCAGTTGGAAATGCAGAAATCACCTGTCTTCTGTGTCAATCATGCTGGGAGCTGTAGACCAGAGCTGTTCCTATTCAGCCATCTTGGAAGCGACTCCTAGAATTTTGTAACTCTGTTGTGTAGCTTACTCAAATTTTTGGTTTTTCAGTTTTTTTCACTGAGTGCCAAGTATTTAAGCAGTTGTTTGTGAATACTGGTTGGAAATATCCCAGTATTTGCATGGTCCTAGCAGGCAGAATATTCTTATAAAACAAGTATGGGCTTCTCTTTCCCCTCATGCCTAGGATTGCTTTCTTCTGCTGTATTTGGGAAGGGGTGGTGTTGGAAGGGGGTTTGTCTGTGCAGTTCCACAGTCTATTTTCAAATAGCAGGTGGCTCCATCTTGGGCCTCAGCACTCTCTGGGGCTGGCCACTTCTGGGAACTCCAAGATTATGGCCCTTACATTATTTCTACATGGATGCTGAGATGCAGGCTTTGGGGCAGGGATGAGATGGGGAATACCATACTTCCTGATACAGTTTGGATGTTTGTCCCCTCCAAATCTCATGCTGAAATGTGATTCCCAATATTGGAGGTGAGCTTGGTGGGAGGTGTTTGGTTCATGGGGGTGGATCCCTCATGAATGGCTTGGTGCCCTCCCCTTGGTGATGAGTGAGTTCTCTCTCTTTTAGTGCATGCGGGAGTTGGTTGTTAAAAGGAGCCTGGGACCTCCTCCATGCTGGTACTGTGCTTGTACAGCCTGCAGAACTGTGAGCCAAATAAACCCTGTTTCAATATGAATTACCCAGTCTCAGGTATTCCTTTATAGCAATGTAACATGGACTCACACACTTCCCCAGCTGCCTATTCTTTATTCCTCACAATGCCATGGCACTAAGAAATTCACTGAAGATTTGGGGGCAGAATGAATCACAATACAGAGGGACAAATCCACCAGGCATAGGATGCCTAATATAAGTTCCCATTGGGTCTTTTATTGGCACCAGCAAATTCCTAGGCCTGCTTTCAAAACTGAGGTTTCCTCTGTCCTCCAGAGATAGTCCCTGTGGCAGATGTGGAGACGCAGGTCAAAGCTCAGGTTTTCCTTCTAGACAGGACTCATGGCCCAGCTGCTGAGAGCCTGATTAGCTGTGAGTGTCCAGCTGTTAACTCCTTCTGGTCTACTTCAGCTTCTAGAAGGAGGTTACATTCTTCTCAGGGTGGATCTAGCCATTTACTGAGCAGGACAGTGTGGTCAAGGACCTCACTATTTCTGCCCAACATGTGGCTTCTCTAAAGGTCCTCTTTGCTTTGGAGCTCTCAGGCATTTGTCAGACCTGCATCTCACGGTCTAACACTTTCTTCTCAATCCTGCTTCCTTCCTTTTCCTTTCACAGGTGCCACTTCGGATAAACCCTTTGGACTCCTAACTCCAATCAGGTGTCTGCTTTGTTGAGGACTCACAGACACAGTCTCCTTTCTTCAAGATCTTTACAATGCAAGACCTCACTAACACACAGGGGATGGTCTCCCAGAGGGTCTGTGCTGTTCCTTCACTCAGAACATCAAGATGCACTGAAGTAAGGATCCTCTGTTCTACGGTTCCTGCTAGCTGAGCTATTCCATGGGGGCTTCAGCAGGAAATTCCAAGGTTGGCTTTGACAAGCTAAGGCCGGCTGGTGGAGCACATCGAGTTCTGGAGGTTCATGTGTGTTTTCATGAAGATCTGTCTGCCAGTAGCAGATAAAGAGTTGTTGCCCCACTCCTCCTGGGGTCTTCTATTTTCCTGGGAGGAATTTCTGGATTAACTGAACACACACACACACACACACACCCCTTTGAAGCATCAACAGTAATTCTGAGTTCTTAGGGACAATGCAGATTAAATCCACAATAAGAAAGACAACTATGGCCAGGTGCGGTGGCTCACGCCTGTAATCCCAGAACTTTGGGAGGCTGAGGCGGATGGATCACCTGAGGTCAGGAGTTAGAGACCAACCTGACCAACATGGAGAAACCCCGTTTCTACTAAAAATACAAAATTAGCCGGGCATGGTGGCAGGCGCCTGTAATCCCAACTACTCAGGAGGCTGAGGCAGGAGAATCGCTTAAACCCGGGAGGCAGAGGTTGCAGTGAGCCAAGATCGCGCCATTGCACTCCAGCCTGGGCAAGAAGAGCAAAACTCCATCTCAAAAAAAAAAAAAAAAAAAAGAGTACTATTGATCCAGAGGTGACCAGACTAGCCTCACTGGAGATAATAGGTGACATTATTATGCAAAGTGGTTTCAGTTCCCTTGTCTTGTTTTTGGAATAGTATAAGAGGCCTACAATACGAATAAATAAGGCCCATCACAAGCCTCACCAAAGGACAAAACTAATCCACTTCTGAAGAAGGCTCTTTGTTGGGCCAGATCAAATCCTTGGACAGAACTGTACTCTTAATCTCTGTAGTGAAAGTGGGGGATAGTTTAAGAATTTATTAACCTTCTACCTTGAGCAATCCCTCAGAAGTAAGAGGTGTCAGGCCTCTGAGCCGAAGCTCAGCCATTGTAATCCCTGTGACCTGCACATATATGTCCAGATGGCCTGCAGAAGCCAAGAAGTCTGGGGCAGCTGAAAAACCACACAAGAAGTAAAACAGCCAGTTCCTGCCTTAACTGATTAACCAACATTACAACATTCCACCATTGTGACCTGTCCCTGTCCTACCTTAACTGATCAATCGACCTTGTGACAGTCTTCTTCTGGACAATGGGTTTTATCATCTCCCCACCATGTACCTTGTGACCCCCTCCTCTGCTAACAATAGATAACCACCTTTTACTGTAATTTTCCATTACCTACCCAACTCCTATAAAGCAACCCCTTCCCCATCTCCCTTCACTGACTCTGTTTTCAGACTCAGCCCACTTGCACTCAAGTGAATAAACAGCCTTGTTGCTCACACAAAGCCTGTTGGTGGTCTCTTCACACAGACGTGCTTGACAAAAGGGAAGGGTGGATTTGTCCTTCTGGTTACATATGTTCTGCTCACTCATTTTGAATTTAATTAAACAAGGATTGCCCTTACCTTTTCATACTTTGTAAGAAACCATAAATACTTAGGCACCATGATTTTTTTTAAAGAAACACTTTTTATTTTGAAGTAATTATAGTCTCATAGGAAGTTGCAAAAGTAGTACATAGAGTCCCTGAGTACTCTTCCCCCAATGGTGACAACTGTAGTATAATATCAATTCTGGGAAATTGACATTGGTACAATACCAAATAGACTATAGACCTTATTCAGTTTTCATTATTTTTTACATGCACTCATTTGTGTGTGTCAATGTGTGTCTGTGCTTCTCTGCTTGTTGATGTATTTAGGAGAATTTTGACTAGCGAGCCATACAGATCTACTCCATTCTTGTTCCTTTGTTCATTATCTGGATGAACTATCACTTACCAGTCCCCTATTGGAATCCACTTCAGTTGTTTATGGTTTTTCTCTAAGGCATGATGTTGCAATAGCATCCTTGTACATGTAGCTAGGAGAACTTGTACTAAGCCCAGATAAATAGTTGAAGTACAAGGGCAGAGGAGTGTGTCTTTGATATTTTAATAGAAATCACCTGTTGCCCTCTAGAAAAGCTGTGCCCTTTTCCAGTGGCAGAGAACCTTCCTGAAAGGCAGTCCTGTGTGATGGTGTCCATTTCATCACACCCTTAAAACACTCAGCTTTAACAAACATACAGATTTTTGCTGATGTGGGAGAAAACATTAATTATTAATGATATTAAGGTGATTATCTTTTCGTATGTTTATAGATATTTGTATTTCTTTTTAAATGAACTGCTCATGACCTTTGTCTACTTTTATTTGGTTGTTTACTTCTTTCTCATTTATTCCTATAAACTCTTTATAAAAGGAAATTAACCATTTGATTGTCATATGTTGTGAATATTTTTACCATTTTGACTTTT
The DNA here is from genome assembly GCF_029289425.2 of Pan paniscus. Lineage (NCBI taxonomy): Eukaryota > Metazoa > Chordata > Mammalia > Primates > Hominidae > Pan > Pan paniscus. The sequence goes on along the minus strand of NC_073264.2, from coordinate 25,336,867 downwards.
GAATTTATGTCTTTTTAATGAATTGTAGAAGTTTAAAATCTTTATGGAATAAATTTATTTAGTTTTTTGTTTATGGCTTCTGAGTTTTGTGTCATGATTAGAAAGGCCTTTCTTACTCCAAAAGTATAAGATATTCAATTATAAGATTTCCTGTAGTTATTCAATGTGTGTGTATGCATGTTTAAATCTTTTGGCCATCTGATATTTGTGCTTGTGTGGGAATTGAGATAGAAATCCGGGTTAGTTTTTTTCCCAAATGGTTAACCAGTTGTCTCAGCACTGTCTGAGTAACTCTTCCATGCCTTGGTTTCTTTATCATTACCATATGTATTTGAGCCCATTTCTGGACTCTAGTTCATTTCATTGATTTGTCTGTCTGTTCCCAAGTCAGGATTTTAATAGATATTGCAAAGAGGAAAAAGAAAGTGCTAAAATTGCCATAAAATAACTTCAAATAGAAGAGTATGGCAGTTCAGAGGTGGGAGAGAGTATTTTTAGTTGGGGTCTGAAAAAGCTTCATGAAAGAGGGACATTTAAGGTGAAGCTTGAATGATGAGCACTACGTTGGGGAAAGGGAATAAAGAACAAAGTCATGGAGGTGGTAAATATTTGTGCACATTTGCATCGTGTCTCTGCGAAGGAACTCATGCTCCACCACCGGTGTTTTTATGCATGCGTGTCTTGAGCACAGTTAAGAGGATAAAGAAATTTTCATGTTACTCTTTTGAGGCATTTTGAGGACACATTTATTAATCATAATAGCTACACGTTGAATAACTACTGTTATCCCATAGACATAGGGGTATCTATGTCATTTTTAATTTTCACTACAATGAGCAAAGTTGATATTCCCATTTTAGAAATGAGGAAAATGCCTCAGGCAGTTTAAATAACACCTAAAAGTGGCTGGATTGAGATTAAAATGGATGACCAGCAATTTAAAAAATCAGAATAGAAAATACCACAATTCATCACCTATGGTTAGGGTGTTTGTAGCAGAAGCTGTTCCTGCTCCACCTATGTCACCTGGGATCCCTCTGCTATCTCTGTGTAGACCAGTTGAATCCCAGTGTGCATTCTTTCCCAAAAGCCAGCATGCTGTTGGAAGGTACAAGAGAGCCAGAAGTGCCTGGGAATTTATGTCCCTTCCCTCCCCTCACGCCTTTAACCAATGACTGATGGGGGTGGGGATAGACATACTCTAGCTCTTTTGCCCTCTCACTGGATGACTGAGGTGTGACCTATGATGTTCCCCAAGCCCTCTGAGGGAATGTATCAAAATTGCCTTCCATGGGACTTGGCTTGATGTTGTACCCTTACTTGGCCCCTTTCTACTCCTACTTTCTCCCATATGTCTTTTCTCTGGGAATAGTTCCTAATAAATCACTTTCATGTTCATCTTCCTCTAGGGCAGCACTGCTTTAAGAAGCTTCTGTTGTAGTGATGTAGAAGAGTGTGTGTGTGTCCGTGTGTGTGTGTGTGTGCATGCATTCCGTTATCATTTAACATGTATTTCTTAGTGTGGAGCCAGTTTGAAAGCTCTATACTGGCTGTTCTATACTACATTAAACTGCCTGTTTGGGTATAGTTCACTGAGCTGGAAATTCTTCTTGATGCCCCCAAATAAGAACTGCAGATCAGATTCCAAATCTTATTGCTCATTTGAGTACAGTGACTTAAAATACGTTAATAAAAATCTAGGCTGGACACGGTGGCTCACATCTGTAATCCCAGGACTTTGGGAGGCCAAGGTGGGTGGGTCACTTGAGGTCAGGAGTTTGAGACTAGGTTGACCAACGTGGCAAAACCCCATCTCTACCAAAAAAAAAAATACAAAAAAATTAGCCGGGTCTGCTGGCATGTGCCTGTAGTCCCAGCTACTCAGGAGGCTGAGGCAGGAGAATAGCTTGGACCTGGGAGGCAGAGGTTGCCGTGAGCTGAGATCGGGCCGCTACAGTCCAGCCTGGGTGACAGAGCAAGGCTCCATCTCAAAAACAACAACAACAACAAACAACAACAACAACAACAAGTGTTAGTTATGGCTGTAAAGAACACAGTCAATTTTGATACTATTGGCTAGGCTGGTCTTTGACTTCTTGGGCAGCCAACCCTACTAAACAGTTTCCAAAGTTCAGGCTTCCCTTTGCCAAAGTTGATAAGTGTGGTGTAAAGGTCGTGTTAGTTGAGTGTTAATTTTTTGCAGACTAGCAGAAACGAGAAGACCAGGTTTGCCTTGTAGCAGAGCCAGAAGGTGTGCCTGACCACAGGGCAGGATAGTCATGCCAGGACTCTGACCCTCAGCTTGGCTTAGATGGAGAGAGGCAAGGTGTACAGAATTGCTTTGCATTTACCCCCAAAGACAAGGTAGTTAAAAGAAGGGAAGATAACACACCACATACTCACTACCAACCAATGAGACCTAGCAAAGGCGTCACACAAATCCTTGTCAGATTTGTGGGGATCCTGGGGCAGTCCTGACTGCCAGAATCCACTGGAGGCCATGAGTGGAGGGCTGAGGACATCATTTCTAAGTACAGTGGAGATGAAATCTGGAAGGTAGTGCAAAGGAAAGGGCAGGAGACTCATCTTCTCAGGGAAGTCATGGGATCCCTGCCATCACATATGTCCGCTGATGACCCTTATTTGTCAGTGCATGACGTAACATTGTCTACACGTTTAGAAAAGAGCAAAAATATGTTCAAAAATCTGATGGAATGATTAAGACACAAGGAGGGAGATCTAAACTCATCAAATTTAGGATGAAGATGGCTGTGAGTTAAGAATTTATAGGGAGTTGGGCACAGTGGTTCACGCCTGGAATCCCAGCACTTTGGGAAGCAGAGATGGGAGGATCACTTGAGGCAAGGAGTTTGAGACCAGCCTGGGCCATATAGTGAGACTCTTATCTCTACAAGAAATAAAAAATTAGCTGATCATGGTTGCGTGCACCTGTATTACCAGCTACTCAGCGGGCTGAGGAGGCAGGATGACTTGAGTTCAGGAGTTGGAGGCTGTAGTGAGCTATGATTGTGCCACTGCATTCCAGCCTGGGTGACAGGGTGAGATCCTGTCTCTAAAAAAAGTGGAATTTTTAGAGTTTAATATTGTCCCAAAGAAGATCCATATGTTCTGGTAGGCATGAATATTCTGGACATCCCGAAGGTGCGATACAGCGTGGAGAGTGGGTGCACATCAGCATCACCAGCACCTCTGTTAAGCAGAATACTGTGCATGGGTATTAATCCCTGGTGGGGAATTCTGTGCAACTATTAAGAATCCCAGAGGAGAACTCTAAACACCTTGCCAGCTTCTACTAAGGTTCCTAGATCTGGCAGGTTTCTAGATCTGGCAGGAGGTTTTGCCCAAACCCAGCTGCCAGTGTATGAGTTTGGTGAGACAGAGCACTTGTGCAACATGTCAGGCAAAGCAAGTTTAGTACTCCCAGGCAGGGAGCAAGGGCCAACAGAAGTCTAGGATCCATGATGTGCTGGTCCCCCAAGGCTTAGGGAGGCTGCCCAGGGTGGATGCAGTCTTATCTGTATGTGCTCCACTATACATCTGATATAGTTTGGATATTTGTCCCCTCCAAATCTCATGTTGAAATATGATCCCCAGTGTGGAGGTGGGGCCTGGAGGGAGGTGTTTGGGTCACAGGGGTTGATCCCCCATGAATGGCTTGGTGTCCTCCCCGTGGTAATGAGCGAGCTCTCAGCTATTAGTTCATGTGAGATCTGGTTGTTTTAAAGAAGCTGGCACCTTCTCCTTTCTCTTTTGCCCCCTCTCATGCCATGTGACATGCTGCCTCCCTCTTTGCCTTCCACCATGAGTGGGAGCTTCCTGAGGACCTCACCAGAAGCTGAGGAGATGCTGGTGCTAGGCTTCTTGTAGAGACTGCAAAGCCGTAAGACAAATGAACTTTTTTTGTATAAATTGCCCAGATATTCCTTTATAGCAAAACAAAATGGACTGATATAGCACCACTACTGAGGGACCCTGAAAGCATTCTGCTCTGGTTTTATACCTCAGAGGCCACTTGGATTGATGAGCCAAGCATTGCAGGCTGTTCTAGGAATGACAGAGACAAAGCCTGGGTTATTCTGGGCATTTCCTCCTATCTCAGAATGTTGCATTCTCTGTACATTCTGCCCAAGAATTGCAAGCAACGGAGGGTCAGCCAAGGCTATTTGCAGGCTTGTCCTCCTGTCTGGTTGAAGGATCCTTCAGCACCAGCCAACTCTCTCTCCTGGTTCCATGTTCACTCTGCTACTTTCTAATTATTACTCCAGGTTGGAGGGATGGATAATGGACAACACCTTTTCTCATCACTGGAAGGGCATGTTCCCCACTGAAACTGAATCCACTGTTTTTTGTTTGTTTGTTTATTTGTTTATTTTTGTTTTTGAGACAGCGTCTGGCTTTGTTGCCCAGACTGGAGTGCACTGGTGCAATCTCGGCTCACTGCAACCTCTGCCTCCGGGGTTCAAGAGATTCTCCTGCCTCAGCCTCCCAAGTAGCTTGGACTACAGGCGCGCACCACCATGCCTGGCTAATTTTTATATTTTTAGTGGAGACAGGGTTTCACCATATTGGCCAGACTGGTCTTGAGCTCCTGACTTCAAGTGATCCACCTGCCTTGGCCTCCCAAAATGCTGGGATTACAGGCATCAGGCCACTCCACTGGGTTTTGAGACTCAGTCAATTTTATGTGTGTTTAGGTTACTTAGCTGCATTCCTAAAGTCTCTGAACCAGTCAGCCAGGAGCTTGGATATCAAGACCTTGGAGGGAGTTTGGTGCCAGTTTTCAGCATCAAACTCCCTCCAAGGTCTTGATATCCAAGCTCCTGGCTGACTGATCTGGGAGCCACAGCAGGGGGCAGGGCCCTGTGATCCCCAGCCTGAAACTGGCAGTCAGATTTCACAGGCTTCAGACCACAGAGGAGCACTAGGACCCCACGAGAGGTGGTCCTGAGGCTGAGCTGAAGGCCCTGGGGATGGGCTATGCAAGTTGATTGCTCACTGCGAGTAGCAAGAGGTGAGTGTTGCTGGGACTCTAGAGTTCAGCAGCAAAGCGTTGCTTTCACATGGGGGTAGCATGAGACAAACCTCTGACTGGAAGGGGCAGCAGGGGTGGAAGGGAGATGGGCGGTCAGTTTCTGGTTTGCCTGCTGTTCCCGAAGAGTTAGATGAGAAAGAGACTTTTGGGCTGTTTCCAGGAGGAGCTCTGCTAAATTCCAGCAGTGAGGAGGCCCCCTCCCCACTCAGGATTCTGTTTCTGTCCAATTTTCAAGGTGGGTGGTTCCCATGAGGCATAGCAGGGCAGGATGTGGGGGAGAGCTTTGGCTCATAGTGCACAAGTATTAAATATTTTAAGCTACATGATATTCATACAGTACTTCAACATAAACCTTAACTGTAATTGTTGCAAGGATATACCATTTTCCTCCCAAGCAGATTCTAATTAATCAACAATATGCTGATCAAGCATCTGCAGGAGAAGCAGTGTGCTAAACACTGTAGAAAATTAAAGATTTACAGCATAAACTTCATCTTTGCACTGAAGGAATTTACAAGCTAGCTGAGAAAATAGGACGCATCAGTGAAACACCTAGAAAACAACTGCCAAAAAAAGCGCTAAACTAAATGGGATTCATCAGCACCTCTTTTCCACCCTTCCACTGCATCTCTCCCACAGAGTGGCTCAACCTTGCCCCAGTCGGCAGAACTCTGGGACCACGAGGCAGATCATATGAATCTTCCCTCCAGTGTCCCACTCTTTCTTTATCCCATGGAACATAGTCACTGTTGGTAACTAGTTCCTCTGCACCCCTTCACTCCTTCCCACAGGGCTCAGTGGACTGAGGGTGGGAGAGTGTGAGGGTGATGAGGGGAGAAGGTGGTTTTGTGTGGATATATCCAGAAAATGGACACTGCAAAGGCGATCATGCTAGATAAAAATAGGTTTAATTTCTTCGGTTGTCTTCTGCTAAAATGGAATGGGTCTGGTTAGTTGGAGGGGTCAGATATCTCTTGTTAAATTGATAAGCATCTGCTGTATCTCATTTGTGCAGAAGGAAGATAAAAGGCCATCGGGAGACCTGGGTGTGGCCTTCTTGGGGCTCTTCTGGTTGCCTAGTAGCTTTTCCATGTTTTCTCGCTATGTCTTTATACCCATGTCCTTTCAATATACATTTCTCCCTAGTTGTGCTGACGCTTGTGTGACTGTCATCATTTGTGTACGATCCTCTGAATTAGACAGGTTCAAGAGAGTGACAAAAGTATTACTGGAACCTACTTTTGCTATTAGGCCAGCCTTTCTGAACAGGATTTCCAGGAAAGAATTAAGGTCTACAGAACATTATTTGAGTGACTGTCTTCTCAGTTTCTCTAGGATGTGACATAATTAGTTCCATTCTAGAAGAACGAGAAATATAAGTTAATTCATTACATAAAATAGATGCCTTTGGGCATTAGGGCTTAGTTTGCTCATGTAGCCCAGATTGAGAAGGGCTGCTCTGGGCCCTCATCCAAAGGTCTCAAGCAACATCAGAGCTCCCTCCTTTTCTTGGCCTGCCTCAGTTGCTGCAACTGACCCATAATGACTTCTTGAGTCATGAGTTTGACAGTGTACACTAAATGTAATTGGAGTTCAAAGGACAGACCAAGGCCCTGTGGGGGGTAGTATGTGGAGTTATAATGGTTTAGGCATTCTAAGGTCATCTAATATTAACTTAGAATAGGCAGTGAACTTGGAGAGAGAATATTTGAAACTTTGCTCTCTCCCTCATTCCTTATCGGGGACTCTGTAAAGCAGGTTGGCGAGTAATGACTTCCCTCTGTGGTAAGGGAGTAGAAGTTCTCTGTTCAAAAAACTTTAGATCTTGTAAACAGTGATCTAAATCAGCAGTCCCCAATCTTTTGGCACCAGGGACTGGTTTCGTAGAAGACAGTTTTTCCACGGACTGTGGGGTTTGTGGGTGGATGATTTTGGGATGATTCAAGCTCATTGCATTTATCGTGCACTTTATTTCTATTATTATTACATTATATATATATATATATATATATATATGTAATTGTACAACTCACCATGATGTAGAATCAGTGGGACCCCTGAGCTTGTTTTCCTGCAACTAGATGGCCCCATCGGGGTGATGGGAGACGGTGACAGATCATCAGGCATTAGATTCTCATAAGGAGTGTGCAACCTAGATCCTTTGCACATGAAGTTCACAATAGGGTTCATGCACCTATGAGAATCTAATGCCTCTGCTGATCTGATAGGAGGTGGGGCTCAGGCGGTAATGCGAGTGATGGGGAGTGGCTGTAAATACAGATGAAGCTTCCCTTGGTCGCCCACCACTCACCTCCTGCTGTGCAGCCTGATTCCTAACAGGTCATGGACTTGTCTGGTCTGTAGCCCAGGGATTGGGGACCCCTGATCTAAATAGCAAAGCTGAATAAAGTATGCCTGTCCCATCTGATATAAATTGAGAGTTGTTAGGATTTGGCATGGCGCATCAAGATGTTGAGTAATCTGGTGTTCATCAGTATTGACAGGTAGAGAAGATAAGGATGTTTTGAGCTCATCAAGACAGGAGCAGACACCTGTTGGGACAAGAGAGCACAGCAGCAGGCTGGTTCTCCCATCCTCGTACCCTATCATATGATGCTGGTCAGGAAGAGACTGGGGAAATATTGTGATATTATAGGTTAAATCTTTGGGAAAGCATTTTTTGAGTCAGGCTTGGTCTGGACATTGTCTGACTCCCGTGGCTTGGAGGTTGCCAGGGCGATGACACATTCCTTCAAGATTTTGGTTTCTTTCCTGGCCAGATCTAGCAGAGCCAAGTTTTCTTGGGTGCCTGCAGGCTGTCAGAAGAACTCCATCCTTGCTTCTCTGTCACTACTGTGCACTGAATCCTGCCTGAAGTCCTCCACTTCCGCCTTTGGCTAGGAACCCTTCCTTTCTTCCCTGCTGGACCCAGGGAGGAGGAGAGGCAACATCACAACTTTCTGTGCTTCCATCATAGCTGTGGGACTGTCTCTGTGTAAAGTCCTGCTGGCCTAGAGTTTCTAGCTTCTAGTGTCACCTGTGGAACTACAAAATTTATCCTTATTCCAGGTTAAGTTCCTCTGCTATGCATCCTCATGTACTTCCTTTTTGAAATAATTATTAACTGAATGAGTGCTTATTTAATATTTATTTTCCTGAGCTAGACTATGAGCTCCATAAGATCTGGAACGAAATCTGTCTTGGTCACTGCCATATTCCTATTGCCAAGCACAACAAAATCATTGTAGGCACATCAAACAGGGAATTTAAAACAGGAAATTGGTTACACGATGGACTGGGCTGAGAAGCCAAACGGGCTGGTGAAACAACCACCTATTAGTGGCAGCGGAAGCTGCTACCACCCTGAGGGCTGGAAGGACACAAGAAAGGAGTGGGGAACAACTTCATTCTGATTAACTTCATTCTGAATTATATGGAATTAAAAAATTTTTCTTCTGGTAGGAGTGCCCACAATTTAACATTACCCTATTTGAAATCCACCATAGCCTTCTTGAGTTTCAAATCTGAAATCTGCAGGGATAATGTTTCTCAAAATGACAAAAGCACCATTTCTGAGTCAAAGATCCAGCCTGTCCTGGGCAGGTTGGCCCTTGGTTAGGATTTCAGGTCACGCTTGCAGATAGATCAGAACCCTGGGAGGCTTCCATCTCAGATGGGCTGTGACCTTTTGGATGCAGAGAAGGCTGTAATGCCACTTTTGTCCACCAGAGGGCTGCAGGGTCTCCCCTCACAGTCCAAACGGCTGAGATTTGGTGACTCAACCATGCCTTGGCAGGGTGCTGCCTTGAGGGGTCTCCTCTTAAGTACCTCATGTGTTGGAGGAGATCTGGGGGTGCAGAGGCTGCCCTGATTCCAGAAGGGAGGAATTTTGTATTCGGTTCCCTCATTTTCTCTCTCCCGGCTTCATTTTATGTTTCATAACAATTGATTTGAACAATTTAAAAATCGGGAAATCAAAGTGGGTGTGTGTGTGTGTGCATTTTGTGGGCAGGGTAGCAAGAAGTGGGAATAATTCTGGTTACATTAATTCATGCCTGAACTCGCAGCTTAAACATTATTTAATGTTGTAGAAATTCAGAGATGGAAAAGTGACCTTGGAAATAATTTAGCATCCCTTCATTTATAGCCAAGGAAATGAATGCGGCCCTTGCTGCTTGCGAGATGCCTGGAAGGTTCAGAGCCTTTAGGAATGCAGCTAATACGTAAGGTTATTAAAGCGTTTTTGGTAAGATTTTATTTCAGTATTCCAATCTTTCTTCCCTTTTCTTAGACTCAGCCTGAGCCTTAACAGCAGCAACAAAGCACAAAAAGGCATTTTTCAGTTTTCCATTGAAAGTACTTGGCTTTCTTGTTCTAATCCCATAATTAGACTTTGGATTCTTTCCAGACTCCATTGAATCAGAAGATAGAAAGGCCTGACATGGTAGAAAAAAATTATCCGGGAAAATATTGGAGTGAGTAGAAAACCAGTCAAACTCCTAATGGCAAATTCTCTTAAAATTAATTGAAAAATGTTACTAAAGGATTTTCAGCAGTACAGCAAAGACCAGTCACTGAAGTAACTTAAGGGAGAATGCACTAAACTGAAAAAAAATCAATGTGGGTTTCCTAAAAAAGTTTCAAAAAACACCCAATGAGCCCACACAAAAAACTTTATTTCAATTAATCCCAAAGAAAGAAACAACCACGGGGAACCATACACAGAATTCAGAAAATGGCTGGAGCCTCTTTTCAAAGAAATGAAGTGGACATTACATCCTCCCTAGTGAAAGTCAGAATAAAAAAGAATGAAAGTAATGATTATTGCAAAAGACACATTGAAAATCATGTTTAAACTGCACAAAGCAGAAATGGCACTTAAATCAGTAAAGAAACCTGAGCAATAGATCCAGAATTTAAAGAAACTAAATTAAGAAATGAAACACTTCAGGAGGGCAGATCTGGGGAATAGATCTGAGTATTGCAATTTCTGAATAGTTAGACTTCCTGAGTAAGCCAAAGAAAGAAAAGGTCCTAAATCAATAACTAAAGATGCAGGAATACTTTATTCCAGAATCAAGAAGAGATTAGACTTGAAATAGAGAGGAGTCACATGGTCTAACAGAATAGTTATGAACATTTAGGAAACAGTTCTCACACTTACACATCTTTTCATTTGATTTTTACAACAATGTGAGGTAGACAGATATTATTAATCTCCCGTCTTACAGATAGAAATTAACCTCCAAGAAACTGAGTGATTTGCCCAAGGGATATAACTAGTAAGTGAAGAGTCCAAGTTCAAGTCCAGGTCCTGCTCTCCAAAGTGGGAGGGGTCTTATACATATTTTAAATAATAAGGGAAATACATCTTTGATGACACGCAAAAAGAGAAGATCACTCTTAAAAGAATATACATTGGAAACACGATTGGATTTTCTAGTAACATAAAAAGAGCTCAGTGGATATGAAACAATGTTACCAAGGATGAGAGAGAGAGAGAGAGAGAGAGAGAGAGAGAATGCATCCCCACCATACTTGACCTTGCCAAACTGCCTTTCATGTGGGGCGCGACAAAGAACTAAAAGCTCTTTGAGGTCCTGGAAATCCAGCCAGTCACTCACTCACCTTATTCCAACAGGCTCTGAGGACTGCTTCTAACAGAAGTCTGCATTAAACACAGAAACCTAAAGAGAAGACATTGACCTGAGTTATTTATTTATTACAGAAATACATAAACAGAACATTATGAGGAAGCATTTTTTGTTGATAAGTATAATTATTGTATTTGATGGAACAAAAGTAAGATGTGTCCTTATACCTGTATGAGGAATTACAACTGCTCTCACCTTTCTAAGAGAGTTATTTGGCTAAATGTGACATAAAACATTCCTTAGATTCAATACTACCACTCTGGGAACTTGTCCTAAAGCAATAATTCAAAGAAGAAAAAATTATAGATTGTTATACTGATATTTACAATTGTGAAAACTTGGAATAAAAACTGAAGAACTGAGTTTTACCCCAAATGAATATTATGTAGCTGTTAAAAATAATGAAGATGAAATATGTGTAAGAAATTAGCAATGGAAGTAGAACTAAACTTTTAACCATACTATGATTAAAACAATGAAAAATGTGTGTATGTAGATAAAAATTGGGATGCAATGTAGAGAAATGACATGAGTTAATTTAGGGTGGTGGAATCGAAGCTGAATTTTAAAAAATCTTTATATACTATTACATTTACAAATGGTTAGAAAGTTGCCAATGCTGCTGCTGAAACACTGGCAATCCCGCCCAAGTCAGAGGTTCATGGACTATGTCTGGAAGCATAAGAAACTGCTTACAGTTGCTGCCCCTGAGTAGGGGAAGTGGGGGCTTGTGGGCCTGGGGAAGAGGGCTAGGAAGTGACTTAATTTCACTATATGTGCTATATTCGTTGGTGCCTTTTGGATTTTGTATTCTTTGCGTGTGGTGCCAATGAAAACATGATGTCTAGGCACAATAAATCTACATATTTCTGACCTGTAAAATTTCCCCAATGGTCTGATGGTGGGACAGAAGAGTTGAAGTCAGTGTGGTGTTGGAAAATGCAAAACATTTAGTTACTGTGCCATATAAATGGAAAGGCAGAGAGTGGGAGACAATGCCAAGGCTAAAAAGAGAACAATAGGTGGGAGTGAGCCTGCCTAGGAGTCCAGATGGAGCAGTGGAGACCAGGTAGAATCTTGGAGCTGTGGCCAAGGGAGCAGAAAACTGCAAAGATGGTGGCACAGATGGCAGAGGAAGAGTGTGAGTGGATGGCAAGGAGAGGAGCCGCAGGGTGGCGCCAAGGCAGGCCAGGACCGCTCACTGTGGTGTAGTGTGGACAGACACTGAGGTATGGTGCATGCAGTGGGTGGCTGCTGTGGCCAGACATGCTGGGTGCATAAAGTTGGGGCACCAGGGAAGCGTGGAGCCGGGGCGCCTCCTGGGATGGCTGCTGAGACCAGTGCGAGTTGGGGAGGAAGCAGACACACAGGCTGGGCCCAGGGTTGCGGAGCCAGTGGGGTTGGGTTAGCTGCAGATCTTGAAGGCTTCTTCTCTTAAACAACGAGTAGCATGGAAAGAACAGGATTGGCAGTCAGAAGGCCGAGGTTCAAGTCCTGCTTTGAGGACCATCTCTGTGACCTTCCTCACTATTTTGTCATCCTCAAAATGGGTAATATTAGCTGCCTCGTGGAGGCAAGAGTGAAAACATCTGCAAGAAATAGCAGAGATAAGCGCTCTCTGAGCTGTAAACTGTAAAACCAGCATAACTCATCAGAGCAGAGAGGGGCCCAGTCACATTAAGGAGCTGGAGTGACTCTCAGGCCTGAATGAAGGTATTTTGTTAATTAGAACAAGGGCTAAAGACCCACAGACCCCAGGAGGAGGAGAGGCAGGCGTACATGCTAGTCTATGCCCTGCTCAGGTGAGGTGCCCAGCCCAAGGCCATGGTGTCTCTGGGTGCAGAAACAGGCATTGTGTTTTTGTGGAAAAGGATGTTTTATGCTACCCTGACCCCCATCAAACACTTGAGTTATGGTAACGCCTTTCCGATTGCATGGTTACCACGTAACCTCTCATAGCGTTATTTGGCTTCCCATGTAGCCTGCCCCTCAGGGATAGAACTTTCTGTCCTCCAGAAATTCTCATTGCTTACCAAAGTAGTTAAAAGCACTGATTTTGGAACCAGGTTGAGATTCCGGCTCTGCCACTTCCTATCGGTGACCTTGGGCAAATTATATGACGTTCTTTGTATCAGTTTCCTCATCTGTAAAATGGGATACTAAGAGTAGCTTCCTGTTCCTTGTGAGGAATAATGATAAATCATGTAAGGGCCCTCAGTGCCTGGCCTGGTAGGTGCTGTACACACGTTTGTGGGGTTTATGGAAAATCGCTGACTTGGCATTCTGATTCATCCACGGTAGACTCTGTGAGCCTGCTCAGGGTGCTGCTGCCTAGAAGTTTGCTAGAGGAAGGGCATTCCAGGTAGAGGGTGTGGTTTGCTTGAGTCTTGGAAGGGTGAACAGGCTATAGGTAGCTGGGGTGGCTGCAACCTGGGCACATGGGGCAGAATGGTGGGAGATGAGACAGAGCAGATTGGGGCCAGATCCCTTGAGTATGGGCAATAACAGTTTGTGCTGTGCTAATACATTCTGATTTCATCCTATAGGCCATGGTGGTCCCCTGGAGAATTTTAGGCAGGTAAGCGACAAAATGGAATTTGTGTTTTAGATTTCGAGGTCCTTGACAGCGGGGCGGGGGCGGGGGTCTTGTTCATCCTTGTGTCATCAGTAAGTCACCCATCTTTTGACTCATAGTAAGAAATCAATGAGCATTTGTGAAATGAGTGAAAGACAACGCCGGAGACTATGGAGGCCAGAGGGGCATCAGGGAGACAACCCAGGGCCTGTTGCACTAGCCCAGGTGGGAGCAATGAGAGTGTGGACAGAGGCAGCAGGAGGTGCTGGGGGAAGATCACACTCCCCTCCAACTTGGGAAGGAGGGTCACAGTATTTGGTGACTGATGGGGGAGATGGATGAAGTTAAAGCAAAGATGACTTTATATTTTTAGCTAGGGTGATGGCAAAACTACTAAAAATGAAAGGAAAAGAGGAGGAAGACCAGTGTGCTTAAGTTTAGGACAACAATGCAATGTGAAGTACCCAGTGGATGTCAATGAGTTTTTTCTCTTAATAATTTGCCTGTAAGCAAGGCTGTCATTGCTAACACTTCTGATGAGCTCTCTTGAATCTTTGAGGGGACCAATAATTGCAGTTTCAAGGTGGGATCTGTAAAAAAAATCATGTGAACAGTTTTCACCCATATATGTTAGGTTACATATGTTATGAGACATGTTTGAAAAGGCACGTATAAGCAAATTTGTCTAAATTCAAATGTTACAAACACGCAGCTATATACTTGTATATGTTGTGTGTGTATACCCAACTCTATACTGCTGGAAGTTGTGGAGACAAGCAGCACTATCTGACCCTGGCCCTGGGGCCTCTAAGTTGCCTGACAATGAGCCAGCTCTCAGACTCAATGTCCCGTGGGATGGAGGGCTCCCAAGGTCTCCAAGTTCTGGATGCAGTGACATCTGAGAGACTTTTCCTACACAGTAGACATGTCAGGTTGAAACTGCTTGGTGTGTTATCTAACATGTTTATTCCCCCACGCAAGACTACCTTTATACATACCTCATTAAATGGAAGAATATCAAGGGGTGGAGTTTCCCTGCTGGCATCCCCATGGCACATTTATCCATTTGGCCCAAGCACACTTTTCAACAGGAGGCTGGGAGGGCAGGGACCTAGCTGGGCTGATCCTGCTCTCATGAGTTCCAGCTGCACCAGATGATGCTGGTTGGTGTCTACCCTGAGCCCTTTACACAAATACCAGTGCAGTCTTGTTTTAGATCCTGGGGAATAACAACTGATTTCTGTGGATGAGAAGTTCATATCACTTAGCAGAGGAAAATTTATTGTTTCATTTCTTAACACATGTGTTTTAATTATTTCTGCCATCAGATTTAACAAAGCCCTAAAATGAAATTTGAAGTAGCATGAGGATTTTATGAAGATCTTGTATAATAAATTTCAGCTATATTGCCTTATTCACAGAATCTAAAAGACTGTTATTTGCTTTTCTTATTATTTTCAAGGGGAAAAAATTTCAAACCTTTCTCCCCAGGTCTCTTGAATAATAGTGGTGTATTTTTCTCTGTCATGGCATGGAGAAAGGCTCTCTTCTGCTGAGTTTATGGATTTTTTAAAGTTAATGATAATGGTTTGTTTGAAGTAGATTTTTGTATGTGTGTGTTTGAGGTGAAATTCATGCAAAGAGAGGTGAAATAGTTGTCCGGGTTCTTGCTGTGACCAAGAATGTTTTATCTCTTAATGGGAATGAAAATAACACTTAAAAATCTTAGCTGGCTCTGTCATGTAGTCAAGGATTAAAAAATAACAAAAACCTCATCAATGACATTACCAGATTTTTTTGTTGTTGTTTTATTATTATTTTTTTGAGCACCCAGGCTGGGGTGCTGTGGCATGATCTTGGCTCACTGCAACCTCCGCTTTCCAGGACTCAAGCCATCCCCCAACCTCGGACTCTTGAGTAGCTGAGACTACAGGTGTGTGCCACCACACCCAGCTAATTTTTATATTTTTTTGTGGAGATGGCAGGGGAGGGGTCTCACTATGTTGCCCAGGCTGGTCTCGAGCCCCTGAGCTCAAAGCCATCTGCCCACCTCGGCCTCCCAAAATGCTGGGATTACAGGTGTGGACTACTGTGCCCAGCCTAAAGCACTTTGACTTTCTAATTAGTCAGGGTACACTCGATACTGGTAACTGTTAACTGCATCAGAGATACCTGAAAGTATCTCCGAATATAGTCTCTAAGGGAAAATGTTTTGAAAAAAGTGAAAAGCTGGGTGAAGAAGTACAGAATCACAAGTCGCATAGAAACAAAACAGAGCCAAAATATAAATAAAGAGTGTGTGTGCATACACACACACACGCACACATTTTTTATATGCCTTATACTTTCTTTCTTCTACTCTGAAATAGAGAATATTATCATTCTCTTCTTTATATTCAGGAACGCAATAGGTAATTACATATTTTTAGTGATCCCCTAGAAATCTTGATAAAGTCTACCCAAAGTAAGAAACTGTAGTTAAGTTTTGTGTTAGTTTTGGTGGCATAAAATAAGGGAGGACTAGCCCAGGAAACTGTGGGCAGAATCCACTAGCTACTTCTCTGCCCTGTGGTTCTATGTGGTCCTTGTAAAACCAGTAGATAACAGCAGTAACTAAGGGTGTAGACCCTGGAGATGAATCAGAAGGAAGCCTGGAGACTGTGAAGTGAGTTAATTAAGAGCTCTACACCCAATAAGACAAGGAAGACAATACTAGCTAGCTCATTCCTTTCTATCTCCAACTTCTAAACATTAAAAACCATTTTTTCAGTATGTGTTTTTCTGGAAGGAATGATTGGAATATCCAAGGACATGAGGGGAGAAGAAAGTGGTAAAATGGCATTTGCCATAAAGGGGTGGGAAAAAAATTGAATTACTCCAAGGTTGGTTGTGTTCTTCCAGCTCCATCTATGATAAAGAGAATGAACAACTAGGTGTTTTCCTTCTGGACAATGATTATGACACAGATTACTGCTGGGACCAGAAGTATTGCCACTTTGGACAACATGGAAGAGAAGGATTATTGAGAATCACTTATAATGAGATGTTACTTCAAATTAGGAAAAATTTGATAAACAAATTTATAATACAAACGATTATAAAGACCTAAAGACCACTCATGACAGAATTTTTAAAATGATGTGTTAATTATAAATACCAGTATCTTGCTAATTAATGTGCCTTGTTTGGGCATATCAAGTGTATAGCCTATTAATATAATCTATCTGGACTGAAATGCCTTATTAAGACCCCATTCTATAAGAGGTATTTTATTCCCTGGTTTTGGTACTTCCTGCCCACTACTAATTTGAATTTTTACTACAGTCATTCCTAGGAAATGTTCAATAAACATTTTTAGATGAATTGCTCTCAAGCCCAATTCAATGCTTGTTAATTTGTTAAGAAGATAACTAATGAGTCTGCTCATCCAGAAAGGGTATGAAAATGAGGAATTGTGGAGTTGACAAATGATGCTTATGTAGGCAGCTAGTTTTTTAAAAGTATGAAAGTTTAGAGTTCCATTTCAAAGGTTACCAAAACATGGAGTCCACATCAGCTGTTGGGAGGGGAGCCCACGGCAGGACCGTCTGAGGTGGCAGGGGTGCATACTCAGGCCATGGGAAAACACTTCTCAAAAACAAATGACAAGAGGCTGAAGTGTGGGAATAACAAGATTTTACCCCCCAAGTTATGTTAGGGCTAGTAACAAGAAAGCATCGATTGTATTGAACCCACTGGGGGCTCATTTCTGGGTGCTAGGCAACAAGGTCTGAGTTTTGAGCTGTCCAAAGCCAGTGTTTTTTCTCAAATTTAGACAAATCTTCCCATTTCTTAGTTTTGGGACGAGGATTTTGTTTGTTTCTTCCTTAAACAAAGGATTCTTGGATTTGAAATTAAGAATGACTAAAATAAAATTTAGCATGCATTCTGTTTCAACCCCAGCTGGTCTGACACCACCTGGCATACTACAATTCAATTCTGGTGGTAACCCCCTGGAGCTAGTGCAGACCCCATCAGTTACAGGCTCAGTCCTCCATAAGACTTCCTTCACTTTAGCTGCCAGCTGCAATTCAGAGGCCCCAAAGCCACCTGCACTTTTGACCAAGTGGCTACAAATTTGGGAGTTCTCACAACCCCCTCAGGTTAAAAAATTCACTAGTATGTCTCACAGAGCTTGAGAAAACACTTAAAAAAAATAATTACAATTTTATTGTAAAGGATACAGATCAGGAGCAGCCAAAGGAAGGGATACACAGGGTGAGTTCTGGGAGAGTCCAGAGTGTGGAGCTTCTGTGCCCTCTCCTGTGGAATCAGGGTGCTGTCACCCTTCTGACACATCAATGTGTTCACCAGCCAGGAAGCTACACTAATATTTGGTGTCCAGAGTTTTTATTGGGGTTTCATTATGTAGGCATAGTTCATTAAATCAGTGGCCAACTGATTGAAGTCAATCTCCACCCTCCTTTCCTCTCCAGAGGTCAGGCTGAGCTAACATCACATTGCTTAGAGTCCCAACCCTCTAATCATGTGGTTGGTCTTTCTGCTGAGTCTTTCTGGTGAACAGCCCCATCCTGAAGCTATCTAGGGGGCTACCATGGGTTTTCTCATTAGCATGAACTCAGCTGGCTCATGAATAACGAAGACACTTCTGTCGCTTGGGAAATTCCAAGGGTTCTATCTAGAAGCTCCATGCCAGGAACCCTGGACTAAGACCAGACAAATTCTTTATTAAACAGCACCACAGGAATACAGGTAATGTGGTCATGCTTTCAGAGAATGAACTTTAAATGATGTACAGGGGGTTCTGATTTGTTTTCCAAATGGGCCAGGGTGGTCTTACCAAAACACATGTGTGCTTGAAACCCTTCAGTGGCCTCCCCCTATTCTTAGGGCAAAGAGTAAAATCCCTAACCAGGCCTCCTGGGTCCTGCATGGCCCAGCTCCTGTCCTGTCTGGCCTCATCTGACACAGCCCTTGCTCCTTGCTCTCATGGGCTAGCCCTTCAGTTTCTTGAATGCACTTGCTGTCTTGTCTGGGCCTCTCCCCTTGCTGTTCTGTGCTTGGATCTGTCGTCTCCCCAGCCTCTTGGTCTATGTGTTCCTACAGCACTTTGGCTGCTTTCCTTCATGGTCGTTGATCTGTCTTCCCTATTAGCTGTAAGCTCCAAGGTCAGCTGTTTGTGCTCATGGTTGTATCCCTGCCCCCAAACTGGTAAGTTCCTAGTACAGAGAGGATGCTCCACATACTTTTGTTGAATGAATTAATGAAGTGGATTCACCCCACGGAATTGGCAAAATCCCTTACCCAGGGCTGAGAGAATACTGTTTGCTCTGCCGGGACTTCCCTTGTTCTTGTGTTTTCATGTTCTGCTTATTTTTATTCTTGGTGTCTCTTATTATTTTTGCCCCATGTCATTCTGTACAGGGCTCTATCTGATGTCAGGGCCTTTGCTTATGCACTTGCTCAAAGTTTGCCTCTCCAGAGTCGTAATCGGTTGTAATCCCGAGGAGACTCTAATGTGTTTTACAAAATCCCTGCTACTAAGTTACTCATCTGGGGAAGGCTTCTGGCTCTCCATGGTGTGGGGATTCTGCCTGTGCTGCTGCTCTGCTTCAAGCCTTTTTAAAAAGCCTGCTTTCTTTGTACCACATCCTAGCCTGGTCTTTTAACTGCTGTGCTGTTCTAGGTCGTTCCTTACCTTCGTTTTTCCTGTTTAACACCATTAAGCCTCTCCTGGGCAGTACCTGCCCGTAAGGTTGTTTCTGTTGAATGGCTTGATGCCCACTTTCAGGTATATTAGTCTTGGTAAGTATAATAATTCTGCTAGAAGGATATAGGAAACAGACACAGAGGAATTAAGTTAATGTTACTTGAGAACATACAGCTAGTTAGCAGAATAACTGGAATTAGAATGCCAAACTCCTGACCTCATATCTAGCTGTTCTTTCCACTCCACCCTGAATTGGCTTACATTTGTGAATTGGCTCACATTTGTGAATTGGCTCACATTTGTGAATAGGAAATTTTGTTGACTATCTTTCCACTTATCAAAATGTTTGGAACCATAGCAAGCTACTTGCCCTATCCATATCGTATCACCTCATTTGATTCTTGGACTGCAGAAACTGGGAGAAGCAATTAATAGCAGTAAGCTCGACTTTTCTCAACTTTCCCCGTCAGATGTTCTGAACAAAGAGAACAAGGAACTCAGATCACAAAAAGCTCCAATTAAAGGGAACTTGACTGCATATCCATTTGTTAAAATTACTACCAACCCTCCAGGTCTCCCTTCAGTGTCTATGTTGTAAAAAATGGATGGAAAATGTATTAATATTAGCCACTGATATGTTCATAGAATAGATGAGAAGAAAACACCTCGGTATTCCCACCTGAGATAAGAAAGTGTTCTAAAAATATCTTGTTGGCTGGGCATAGTGGCTCATGCCTATAATCCCAGCACTTTGGGAGGTCAAGGCAGTAGGATTACTTGAGCCCAGGAGTTTGAGACCTTGCCTAGACAACACAGGGAGACCCTGTCTTTATAGAAGTATTAAATTTTTAAAAAAATTTGGCGGGGCACAGTGGCTCACACCTGTAGTCCCAGCACTTTGGGAGGCCGAAGTGGGTAGATCACGAAGTTGGGAGATCGAGACCATCCTAGCTAACACAGTGAAATGCTGTCTCTACTAAAAATACAAAAAATTAGCCAGGCGTGGTGGCGGGTGCCTGTGGTCCCAGCTACTTGGGAGGCTGAGGCAGGAGAATGGCATGAGCCCCAGAGGCAGAGCTTGCAGTGAGCCGAGATCATGCCACGGCACTCCAGCCTGGGCGACAGAGCGAGACTCCATCTCAAAATAAATAAATAAATAAAATAAAATAAAATAAAATAAAATAAAATAAAAAATTTATAAAACAATAAAATTTAAAAAATCTGATTATGAATGGCTTGTTTATGGTCATCACAAAGATTCATAAAAGATGAAATGTAGATATAATTTAAAGGAGATAAATTTTAGAGTTTTATGAGATTAAAAAATAAAAAAGGGCTGGGAGCAGTGGCTCACGCCTGTAATCCCAACACTTTGGGAGGTTGAGGTGGGCGGATCCCTTGAGCCTAGAAGTTAGAGACCAGCCTGGGCAACATGGAAAAACCTCATCTCTGCAAAGAATACGAAAATTAGCTGGGCGTGTTGGCATGCACCTGTAGGCCCAGTTACTCAGGAGGCTGAGGTGGGAGGATCACTTGAGCTCGGGAGGTGGAGGGTGCAGTGAGCTGAGATTGCACCACTGCACCCCAGCCTGAGTGACAGAGCCAGACCCTGCCTCATAAATGAATAAATAAATAAAATAAAACATAAAAGATAAAAAGGTTGCAGAGAAAGAAAGTTTTCAGCTCTTCCAGTGGATCTGACAGGTGCTTGAATTCTGCTTTTGATCATCTTGTTTTTTGCCTGCAGTCCTTGTGTTAAAAGGGATAAAATGGAGATGATTAACCCCCGGACAGGAAGGTCATCTGATAAACTGGAAGAATAAACACCCAATGAGATGACCTGTCCTTCTAAAATGTGTGCATCTATCTCCTCCAAGGTTTACGGACATTTTTTGTCTTCCCCATAAAGCGTCTCCAGTGTCATGAGTCCCGGGCCTTCCTGCTGTAGACCCTGCTTCCATAGTCCACACTTCACACAAAGCCACGACACTGTTTCATGATTTAGAAGAGGGTTTCCCTTTCTAAGGAGGATACAATTAGACTTGTTTGTTTGTAAAGCCCAAGTTAATAACCTTTCAAAACGGATCTCAAAATGGAATGGCCCATGCTGACAACTGTGGTCAGAATTCTGGCGCACAGAGTAAGCAGCCCTGTGCATCACAAGGCACTGCACCCCCAGGCATGTTTCTCAATACTTACATGTTGTTTTGTCAACCTTTTCCTGTCACAAATGGAGGAAGATGGTAAAGCAGTTCAGCTCCTTGTCCCTTTCCTCTGTTGGCTCCTGTACTAGGTGTCTTCTCTTTCCTTTCTAGATCCACATTTTACCTGTCCACTCCAGGCCAGGGAGGGAGGCTGGCCCAAATGAACATCATCAACAGACTTAGGCTTTCTGGCTTCTAGCTGGGTTTGGCTAAAGGAAGTCATCAGCAGGCACTGGGAGGTGGCGTGCAGAGTGAGTTGGGGAGTTTATTACTGCAGCTCACTCCCTTCCAGTTCAAGAGGGTTAGCTCATCCCACTTCTGGTGGGTGGTCCTTTTCAGTAGCTGCTCTCTCAGGGTGCCCAAAATCTCTCTTCCCTGACAGCCTTCATGCTTAGAGATGGTAACCAAGGAACTACATGACACGTTGTTGGTTTCATAAGTTCTTCCTACATATTTGTCATAGTCCCTGTATTAAAAATTCCTCAACTAGTCTGTGCACAAGCCATCAGTTTCTTGTGGGGGCTCTAATTGATAGTACTTTGTTGTGTTTCTCTCTCACTTTTTCTCCCTCCTTTTTTTTTGTTCTCTTATTCTCCTTTGTCTCACTCCTCTCCTCCAATTTCCTCTCCGTGTCTACCATTTTTTCTTTCTATCCCTGTCTCCTCCATCTGATACTCAATTTTTTCTCTGTTGTTTTAAAGTATTACTATTAAAGTAATACAGCTGGGTGTGGTGGCTCACGCCTGTAATCCCAGCACTTTGGGAGGCCAAGGCAGGCAGATCATGAGGTCAGGAGATTGAGACCATCCTGGCTAACATGGCAAAACCCCGTCTCTACTAAAAATACAAAAAAAAATTAGCCAGGCATGGTGGCGGGCGCCTGTAGTCCCAGCTACTGGGGAGGCTGAGGCAGGAGAATGGTGTGAACCCAGGAGGCAGAGCTTGCAGTGAGCAGAGATCATGCCACTGCACTCCAGCCTAGGCAACAGAGTGAGACTTCATCTCCAAACAAACAAACGAAACCAAAAACCAAAAACCAAAACCAAACAGACAAACAAAAAGTAATACTGCATTTATTTACCTTGTTTAGGGATGAGCTTCAGTTAGGAGATGAGCTTCAGTTAACGAAAAACAAATAATTTGAATAACATAAAAACAAGATATGGTGGCTGCTGGGACTGTAAAATGGTATAACGATTTTGGAAAACAGTTTGACAGTTTCTTAAAAAGTAAAATACACATCGACTATGCAATCCAACCATTCCACTCATAGGTATTTATCCAAGAAAATCGAAAGCATATGAGGACTTTTACATGAATGTTCGTAGCAGCTTTATTTTAAAAAGCCAAAAAATGGAAATAATCCAAAAGTCTACTAACAGGTGAGTGCTTAAAATATATCTAAGCAATGGAATACTACTTAGCAACAAAATGGAATGAAATATTGATATACGCAACAGCACGGTTGGGTCTTGATAACTAGGCTGCACAAAAGAAGCCAGACAAAAAAGAGTACATACTATATGACTCTATTTATACATAAAAGCAACTAATTTATAGTGACAGAAAACAGATCAGCTGTTACCTGGAAGGCAAGGGCTCAGGGAGGACCAAGAGTTACAGATTACGAGGTGTGTAAGTTAACTTTTGAAGATAATGAATATGTTCACTATCTTGACTATGATGATTGTTTCACGCATGTATACATATGTCAAAACTTATCAAATTGTGCACTTTAAATATGTGCAGCTCATTTAAATATGTCAGTTACACCTCAATAAAGCTGTTAAAAATACACAAAATGGTGGGTTTAAAGATGGTATATTACTTTTCTGTTGCTGCTATAACAAATTACCACACACTTAGTGGCTTAAAACAATGTAAGTGTATTCTCTCACAGTTCTGCAGGTCAAAGGTCCAACCAAGATCAGTCTCACTGGACTCAAGTCAAGGCGTGGGAAGGGCCGATCTCTTCTGCAGCATCTTAGGGGAGAATCTATTGTATTGTTCAACATCTGCTTGCCACCTGTTTTCCTTCACTGTGGCCTCTTCCTCATCTTCAAACTGAGTTACTTCAATCTCTGCATCACATCACCTTCTTTCCTCTGTGGTAAGATCACCTCCTCTTCTCTTCTCCCTCTTGCAAGTACATTTATTATAACTACATTGTGATTACATTTAGTGCCCACTCAGCCCAGGATAATCTCCCCATCTCAAGATCCTCAACTTAATCACACCTGCAAAGTCCTTTCCGCCACATAAGAAAACATTTGCAAGCTCTGGGGATTAATGTGGATATATTTGGGGCCATTATTCGGCCTACTGTAGATGGTATATTGTTCGCTCTGTGAAAATGCATATTGCTTAGTATCTAGGAAAGGCTTATCTCCTTCTGCTTTGCACTGAGGTATTTATACGTAGTGTTGGCTCTTGAAGAGAGCGGAACAACTTCCAGGTTGGATACTATATGAAAAAGCTCACTGGGCAGAAGTCATCCACTTCCTGTGTGGGATTATAAGGCATCCCCAGTATAGCAGCCTAAACATGTTAAGCCCATTCTCACATGGGCCATGCTTTTTCTTGAATAAAGGGCTTAGGCAGCTGGGGGAAGGATGACCCTTTAGATGATTGTTACGATTTTGTGCAAAGCTAATCCTTAGCTCGAAGGCTTCAGTCTGCCCTTTGTTAACTCATCTTTAATCATATCTGTGGTCTGACCAGGGAGATGCTGGGAAAATCCTCACCACCTGATTGCTGAAAGCAAACATCAGGGCCTATGTGTGGAGCTACTTCTATGGAAGCTGCTGAGGTGATACTCTCATTCCTAAAGTAGGGTAGACCCTTGAGCTTTGTTGACCCCAGACCTTGACCCTGGTGAACATTCTCAGAAAAGCAGGGAGTCTAGAGATAGGGTGTATTATGATAGGGAACGGGGTCAGAGGGAGATTTTCCTCTTAAGTCCTGCAGGGGTAGTAGATGGAATTGGAGTGACACTGTGACTACCTACACTCTCTAGAGTGGCTGCCTCTTGTCTGCAGTCTGGCCCACACCGACAGTAGGCCCAATTTGTGGAAGCAGCCTTGCCCAATCCAGAAATGTCTCCAAGACCGGGAATTCTTCAGTGTGATCTCCTTCAAAAGGGAGAGAGTCATAAGCAAATGACAAATGCAAGACAAATAGAGACTGGGGATAGCTAGTGGTTGAGCTTTGAGTATCTCTCGCAATGCCTTTGAGGCTCACAGGATGGTTCTTGATCTGTAAATTGACAGGGATAGCCCACATTTACAGAGTACTTTCCTATAGGCAGGGGAGAAGGTCTTATTTGTTCCTATTGTTGCTCTGACAGGCCAGGTTTCCTCCATATAGTTTAGCATCTGGGGACTCTGTCTTTCTAATGCAAAGGACCAGGTGAAGGAGGTGTGGGAGCCTGGGGAGATGGGAATGAGCTCTGTGATTGCGGACAAAGCTGAAGTTCCTTCCCTTGCCTGAAGGGGCCAGCAAAGGCCCAGATAGGGTGGAGACATCTTGACTCCCAGGAGGGAAAAAAACCCAGGAGACAGACAGCTCCTATCCAGCAACTGTGTGATTTCTCTGCCTGGACATTGACAGATCCTCCCACAGCGTTCCCTACCTGCCTGGAGATACTTGGGCTGGCCCTAGATGTTGGAGAATGGCAGTCTATGTGGGATTCAGGAGAGGGAGTGCACCCAAGGGCCTGGATGGAAGGGGCCACGAGGGTGTAGAATCTCCCACCGAGTAGCTCTGCCCTCTTGGATATTCCTGGGATGTCTGTGCCCCAGCCAGAGCCTGTGATCAAGCCATCAAAGCTAATAAGATAATTTCTGCATTAAATGAAATTGTGGATGAAGGATAGGGATGCAGGAACAGACTAATGGCTCTAATGTTTTTCCCCAACCTTTCACATCTCAATATAGTGCAGTCATCAGACTCCTTGTTCACGTGCTAGGAAAATGATGACTCCTCAGAGAAGCTGCTGGCAACGATCATTTAGTTTCTCATTCTTTTGTGTTTAGTTGGGTGGGGTCAGGCAGGATAAACCATGGTAGAGGAGAACAGTAAATCACAATCTGCTCTATAGATAAGCATCTCTTTTCCCACCCAGTTTCACTGGTTGCCATGTTTTCAACAATCAAGAATATTCTTATTTTTTATTTACAAAAGTAAATTCTTCTTATAAAAAACAGAGAAAAAACAAAAGCCTCCTTTTACTTTACTCCTGCCATCTACACCCTGCCTCAGAAGTATCTATCACTGTTGATTTGGAGAATATCTTTCTCTCTATAGGTAGTGTTTTAAAAATATGTCCACAACTATTTGATATGACTTCTTTCAAAAGGTGGAACCCACTCCCCTCACCTTAAGTGCAGGATGGACTTAGTGACTCATGTTTAAAGCATAGAATGTGGCAGGAGTGATGATTTATGATGTCTGAGACTAGGATGTAAGTGGTGTTGAGGCTTCCTGTCTTGTTCTCTCCAACCCCTTGTTCTGGGGGAAGCCAGCTACCATGTTGTGAGGACCCTCAAGCCAACCCAAGGAGAGTGCTGTGTGTTGAGGAACTGAGGCCTCCCGCCAACAGCCACGTGAGTGATCCATAAAGAGATTATTGTAATGGATTCTGCCACCTGTGAGGGCATAGGCTCCCAGATGTCAGAGATACTCTGAAATTCGGGATTCCCAGGTACAGGAAAATGAGCAGAGGACAGAGCACACAATCCCCAGGCACATTTTTATATTGACACACAGTACCTAAGGGTGTATATAACAGGTATGTCTATTTTCAGTAACTTGGGTTTTGTGGTGGTTGCTGATATTTGCTACCCAATCGCCCTTCAGGGTTAGAGGATTTATTATCCCAGCTGCTGGCAGCGCTGCTGGCAGAGAGCCCTCACCCATCAACCTCCTCTGTGATTTCCTAAACTGAAGAGAGCCATCATGCCCAGGGTCATGCCCCTTCCCAGTAGCCCACATCCAGGATTGACTAATGAGTGGTATAGAGCCCAGCTCTTACACCCCAACTCAGGAGAGCTCTGATGGCCACCCCATCTTCGGAACTCTCTGCAGGATTGGCTGAGGCATTCATTGAGACTGCATTGCAGCTGAACTTCATCATCTGCCCATTCCCACGTCCCTCCCTTCCCTTTCACAGGTGTTGATACTCAAAGCACTCCCCAGTGAGCCTCCTGCATGCTAACCTCCATCTCAGAGTCTGCTTCCTGGAAACCTAAACAGGGACAGTGGGTTGTTCCAGGGATGTTCTTGGAAAGCAGATGAGGAGACAGTGTCTTAGAGTGGGATTACCAGCCACCCAGCTGGCATCACTGGTGGTAGATGGGGCATCGATAGCTAGTAGCAGAAGGTGGTGGTGCAGTCACTCACTGGTGATGAGCTGCGATGGTATACTTGTGGAAGGGAGTGCATTAACTGGAACAAGGTATTAGGCATTTGAGAAATATGGGGGGTGTGGTAACTATACTGACACTCAGGAAAAGGATAATAAAAAGCTGAAAGTAATTAATCAGGTATTACAAGCTAAGTGTTGGCTGGGCATGGTGGCTCACACCTGTAATCCTAGCACTTTGGGAAGCTGAGGCGTTGGGGGGTGGTGTGGATCACTTGCGGTTAGGAGTTCGAGACCAGCCTGGGCAACATGAAGCAACCCTGTATCTACTAAAAACAAAAATTAGCCCGGCATGGTGGCAGGCACCTGTAATCCCAGCTACTGGGGAGGCTGAGGCAGAAGAATCGCTTGAACCCAGGAGGTGGAGGTTGCAGTGAGCTGAGATTGCACCACTGCACTCAAGCCTGGGTGACAGAGCGAGACATCGCTAAAGAAAAAAAAAAAAAACTGTCAAAGCTGGAGGACCTTTTAAAAAAGAGTAGAGGAGCTCCAAAGGAGGTTAAACTCCCACATAAGGTGGGTCTGCTATGCCAAGGACAGGGGATCTGGGTGGGAAGAAGTGGGACCCTGACACATATCAGAGTTGATGCCCCCAGATCTTGACTTTCCAGTTTCCCTGGGAACCAAGGGGTAGAAGCAGGAGTGGCTCTGTTTACCATCATGCCCAGTGGCCAACTTGGGGACATCCCCCACCCCGCACCCTGCTGCATTCCTACATCTGTGGACTCTGTTAATTTAGAGGTCTTAGATCTCAAAGGGGAATGCTTTTATTTGGGAATAAGCAAAAGCCTTATTCAGCTATAATCTATGGCTGCCATTTGGTTATTTTGAGCTTCTTGTGACAAAGAACAGCAGGGAAATAGAGAATTCTCATCCTCACAGGACTGAATGACCCTTGTCATTAAGTGGGGTCAGGAAGGAACACATTGAGAAGGCAATATGGGGAATCTCTTTAGGTATACATTGATATAAGTCCTTGACACAGAAATCTACTTTATGGATGTACAGCTAGTCATCTGTATCCATGGGTTCTGCACCCCATGGATTTGACCAATGGCAGGTTGAAAATGTTTTGTTAAAACTTGCATCTGTACTTAATATGTACAGACTTTTTTTCTTGTCATGATTCCCTAAACAATACAGCACAACAACCATTTACATAGCACTTACATTGTATTAGGTATTGTAAGTAATACATAGATGATTTAAAGTATATGGGACGATGTGCTTAGGTTGTATGAGATTTTGGCATTTGCAGGAGGTTAATAACATTTGGAGGTGGAGCCTTTGGGAGGTAATTAAGATTAGAAAAGATCATCAGGGTGGGGCCCCCATGATAAGACTGGTGGTTTCATAAGAAGCAGAAGAGAGACCTGAGCTGGCATACACACTTCCCTCTCACCATGTGATGTCCTCTGCCATGTTATGACATAGTGAGAAAGCCCTCACCAGCAGCAGCCTCTCAACCTTGGAACCCCCCGAGAAATGTAAGAAATAAATTTCTCTTCTTTATAGATTACCTAATTTTTGATGTTCTGTTATAGCAAAGAAAAAGGACTAAGATAGTGAGTCTGGAGCACTTGGTTATCTGTTAGGAGGAAATGCTCCCACCAGAAAACACAATAAAGGTTACCCTGAATCTAAAGGTATGATTACCTTCTGATTATTTTGGAATCCTCATACTAGTAGAACAACAGAGATATAATTGCCTCTGATCACCATAAAGAAGTTGGATACCTGATACTAAACGGTGACACAGAACAATATATCTGAAATTCAAGGGATCCATTTGGGCATCTGTTTGTGGTCCCATGCCTCGTATTAACCATGAACAGGCAATTGCAGGGATGGTGGCCTGACAAAGGAAAGCAAGGGCTCTGATTCATCCAGGTTAAAGGTCTGGTCACCTCCTAGGGCAAGCAAGCCTTGTTACATTAAATTTGAGGTGCTAAGAGACTATACAAGTGGAGATGTAGAGTAAGCAATTGGTTACACAATTCTGGAGTTGGGAGAGGTCCAGGTTAGAAGTATGTATTTAGGAGTCATCATCATATAGAATAGATGAGTCTACCTAGTAGGTGAGTATAAGTTACAAAAAGAAGAATTGAGGTCTGGGTCACACCAATGTTTAGAGAACATGACCTTTCAGTATTTGTTTGCAGAGGTGAGAGGTGGGAGGAAAATCAGGCATTTGGCATTCTCAAAGCCAAGTGAAGATAGTTTCCAAGGAGGAGAGTTATCAGCTGTGTCAGATGCTGCTGATAGTTGAAGTAAAATGAGGATTGAGTATTGACTCTTGGTTTTTGTGGTGTGAAATTTATTGGCGACCTTGACAAGATAGGTTTTAGTGGAGTGGTGGGGGCACAAAACTTGACTGAACTTGAAAATGGGGAGGAAACAAATAAGAGACAGTAGATGTAGACAACCCTTTCAAAGAGTTGTGTTGTTTTAAAAAATGTGGGAGTTGGGGGAGAATAGGCCAATGAGGAGGATCCCAGTGATCCAGGATAGAGGGTGAGCTGGTCAATGCAGGGGTGCAAGGGTAGATCCGTGAGGAGCGTCCTGGGATAGGCAGAAGGAGATAGGACCAGAAAACAGGGTGGGGGTGCTTTTAGCCAGGAGCACCTAGAATCTACCTAGAGTCAGTGGAGAGAAGAGAGAGTGAATGGGAAGAGATGTGTTTGGGTGGAGAGATATGTGGTGAGAGCTTGGAAGTTCTCTTCTAATTGCCCAATTTTCTCAGAGAAATAGGAGGAGAGGTCATCAGCAGAGAGTGAGGAGCTAGAGGCTTGAGGAGACATGGGAGGATGCACATAGGCTATATGCAAATAGCATACCATTTTATACAGGGGACTTCAGCATCCATGGATGAATCACACAGTTGTCCAGGGAATGGGAGTATGAATGCAGATAAAGTGTGAAGCTGGGCAGCATCAAGGGGCCACCCAAAGTTAGGGATCATGGAGTTGGATTATGGATTTCATGATGTGAGTGGGTAAAATATACTTTCACTACCTTGCTGATTGATCTATATTGGCTCTGAAGAAGTCAGGTAAAAGTTTTATTCTTGGCCTTTATCCAACATATCTTGAAAACTTTGGAAGTGTCACTAAGCAGTTGAGCTTCATCTGTCCAAAGGTGATTTTTCCCCCGGTTAATAACATAACTTATCCGTGAGCGTTGAGAAGAGCTGAAAAGGATTGCACGCATTTAAATACCTGGAAAAGCTAGTTGCAGCACTAAATGTTGTGTATCCATGCTATCATTGCTCATCTCTTGTAGAACTTCCCCCATCTGTGTTCCTTGATAAGAGTTGAGGTGTGGAAAGGTGAGGTCCTTAAAGGATAATTGTCAACACATCCACTGCCACATTCCACCATATATCCAAATTCAGAACATCTCAACACAGATTAAAACACTTAATTTCTAATACCAAGCTACACTCTTAACCAAATTAAGTATAAGATAGGGAAAGATAAGAAGCCCTAAGGCATTAATCATTAAAAAAGGCATCCCAGTAACCAATATTTATAATGGTCTTTCCGTTGGCAACTTGGAGGTTTCTTCACTCGAGTTCACACACCATAGTAAAATAAGGATAGGAGCAGAATAAGACTCTCCTCCTTTTTGAGCTTGGCCAACTAAAAGGGGAGGTAGTAAAGTGAATTTGACATCACCTTGAACACAGGTGCTTTCTCAAGCAGGTTATTAGGAAAGACCACACGTGGAAATTGAAGATCTGAAAACTGATTTCTTGTTTTAAGAAACAACTTTATTGAAGCGTATCATAAAATTTAAGTCTACAATTCAATGGTTTTTGTAACTTTACCAAGAGGTGCAACCATCACATTTGGTGAGTTGTAGAGCATTTTCATTGCTCAAATGAGACCCCTCATGCCCTTTACAGTTGATCCCTGTTCCAAGCCCCAGACCCAGGCAAGCTTTATCTATTTTGTCTCTATAAATTTTATAAATTTGCTTTTCTGAATCTTTCATACCAATGAAGAAATTGAGTTTTAAAACATATATATGCCTGCTTACCTCTTGGAAAGTCGTTGCATATATACTGTTCTATAGCATTCTCTTGCCCAAGGGATGGGACACCTGTCTCAGGTCTATGGTATTTTTGGAAGAATATCTATTCGTATCTCTGTATCTCTATAGATCTATTTATATAAAATATTCAACATACAATCTTCTTACCTTTATGATGAGTCCCAGTTGCTTTGTCTAGGGCACAGAGGGAATCCCAGCAACAGGAGTAGCTCAAGATTGGGCAGGTCCTGGGGTGTGTGGGCAGCTACTGTTCTCTCTCCTCTCTAAGTCAGGGCATCCTTTCCTTTCTCCTCCCCCTTGGACACACCAGGAGGTCTCCCTGCCCTCTTTCCAGACTTCACTTTGTTGAGTCCTCAAAGCCCCAAACCAGGATGGAGGCTCATACTGAAAGACACCAAATCACATTCTGTCCATCATGCAGGGCCTCTTTCACAGCTTTGCTTACCGCCGCAGTGCACAGGGACCCGTCTGAATCTCTATGGACTGTGCACATCAGCTCCCAGAAACTCTGGTCCTTTCCTTGCATTTTCTATGTTAACATATGGGCCCACTATCCATTCAGTTGTCTAAGCCAGAAACTGCAGTCAGCCAAGATCCTTCTCACTTCTTCCGTATGCAATTGTCACCAAGCCCTGCTAATATGATATCTGCTACCTTTTAGTTGATCTTCTCCTGATTCCTCAGTCACTGCATTTTGTTGGAGTGGTCATCTGTCTTGCCTGGAGTGTAGCTGTAGCTCCTGTTCTGCTCTTACTTCCAAACTAAGCTGGAGGAGTCTTTCCAAGGTGAAAAGCTGATCAAGTTCATCTCATTGTGGAGATTCAATGGCTTTGATGATAAAATGTACATTTCTTGGCTTCCTACACTGGGATTTTGTTGATTTGTCCCTGACTCCTCTCCCTTGCCTTCACAAGCTCCTTCTACTATAAACATAACAATGTTCTTGCATTTCATGCTTGCATCTTCTCATTCCCTGGATTGTTCGTACTCTTCCCTCAGACTCAGAAAAGGCATCCCTACTGCAGGGAAGCCTTATAAATACATCTACTTGGTTTTACATGGCTGTCTCCCCAACCCAACTTGCAGTGTTTCCCCTGCCCCTCCTCCCACTGCCACCAGGCTGACAATATCTTAAGGGCAGAGTTCGTATTTTATACTTCTCCAGAGTCATTGCACTTGATAGACCGTCATTCATTATTTGGAGTTTCTTAGTCTCTTAAAAAAACACACCTTTTTTGGAGAAAGGGAAACATGTACACTGCTGCTTGGAATATAAATTAATTTGGCCAATGTGGAAAGTGGTTTGGCGATTTCTGAAAGAACTTAAAAAACAGAATCACAATTCAACTTAGCAACCTTATTACTAGGTATATACCCAAAGGAATATAAATCATTCTACTATAAAGACACATGCACACGTATGTTTATCACAGGACTATTTATGATAGCAAGGACATGGAATCAACCTAAATGCGTATCAATGGTAGGCTGGGGAGAGCAGCCTGGCCAACATGGTGAAACCCTGTCTCTACTAAAAATACAAAAAAAAATTACTGGGCGTAGTGGTGGCTGCCTGCAATCCCAGCTACTTGGGAGGCTGAGGCAGGAGAATCGTTTGAACCCTGGAGGCGGAGGTTGCAGTGAGCCAAGATCGCGCCATTGCACTCCAGCCCGGGCAACAGGGTGAGATTCTGTCTCAAAAAAAAAAAAAAAAAAAAAAGGTAGCCTGGATAAAGAAAATGTGTTATGTATACATCATGGAATACTATGCCACAGTAAAAGGAACAAAATCGTGTCCTTTGCAGCAACATGCATGGAGCTAGAGACAATTATCCTAAGAAAACTAACGCAGGAGTAGAAAACCAAATACTTAATGTTTTCCCTTATAAGTGGGAGCTAAACATTGAGTACATATGGATACAAAGAAGGGAACAACAGACATCAGAGTCTACTTGAGGGCGGAGGATGGGAAGAGGGTGAGGCTGGAAAAACTACTCCTGTGACATGCAATGTACCTACATAACAAACCTGCACATGTACTCCTGAACCTAGAAAAAAAGTCACATCTCTGTCTTAATGTCTGTCCTCTGTAGATGCCTTGAGCCTCTTATGGGATCATGAGGATTGTGTGCTGGGATCCCGGCAGACAAAGCTGAGATTCAGCTGGATAAAGCAGGTTGTAGCACAGCTGATGTTTGTTCTCTGTGGAAATCAGGCTGTTTTCTCCTAAGGTGAGTTCTAGAGCAGTTATTTCTACCATTAGTCCATTTTTTTGGAGTATTTTCTATGTGCCTAACTGAGGTTCATTTGGTGTTTTCATCTTCATGCAAGCCCACTGTACTATCCCTGCTTGACACATAGGAAACTGAGTCATATACAAGTTAAATAACTTGCCCAACAAATATAATCATTATTCATTAACACATAGATTTGTCTTTAAACCCCATGCTCTTAACTTTTTTTTTTTTTTTTTTTGAGAGAGGATCTCACTCTGTTGCCCAGGCTGGAGTGCAGTGGTGCCATCTTGGCTCATTGCAGCCTCCGCCTCCCGGGTTCAAGCGATTCTCCCACCTCAGCCTCCTGAGTAGCTGGGACTACAGGCATGCACCACCATGCCAGGCTAATTTTTATAGTTTTTTTTTTTTAGAGACAGGGTTTCACCATGATGGCCAGGCTCCCATGCTCTTAACTTCTAAGCCATAATGTTTTATGAATTCAGTTATGAATTGGATACGTGTTGTGAACTAAAATTCAAGCAATTTTGTATTCTAACCCAACATGAACATTGAAGTTAGTGGCGTGTCTAAATGCTGGCTGAGGGTGGGAAACCAAGTTAATACAGAGCCTCTTGCCTGGTCCTGCCTTCAAGTGCACCTTCCCAATCTCAGCCTGGGCTGCTCTGAACAGGTTTTCTTGGAATTGTCGGCAAGATACAGGCTTCCATTGACAGTTTTGGAGTCAGGCTTAAATGTGTGGAAAATGCCTCTATGCCAGGCAATTTCTTTCCAAAGTATGCTTACCTTCTTCTGGCTTTCATAGTTGTGAATCTATAAATTCTTTTGAGTAGAAAAGTGGTTTGCATCCTTGACAAAGTAGTTGGCATTAGAACCTAGTCTCGTCAGTGTTTGTTTGGCTTTTTGATTTTTAAAATTCAGAACAAATTGTAATGTGACTCAGGTCTTGAACGTATAACTCAGTGTTCCTGAACCAGGAGGGAAGAGGTGTGCTCCTCTTTAGGTAGAGAAGTTCTAGGAATACAACATAAAATTATATATATACACATATACATGAATATACACATACATGTATGTATACATGAATATATATGTGAAAATGTTTTGACAACTGTAAATTGCTATACAGATGCTGGGTATGTAACTTTGTTAATTTTGTCATTTTGTATATAGCAGCTCTCATCCTATTTGCTGTATTTAGCAGTTTTATTTTTCTTAAAATTCCTTTCCTTTTCATAGCTCTTAATGAGGCATTTTTTCCCTTCTGTTCTTTCCCTGACATGCCCCATCCCCACAATTTGCCCTAAAGAGGAAAACAAAAAATTTTCTTTATAACAATCA
This sequence comes from Pan paniscus, assembly GCF_029289425.2. Classification (NCBI taxonomy): domain Eukaryota; kingdom Metazoa; phylum Chordata; class Mammalia; order Primates; family Hominidae; genus Pan; species Pan paniscus. The sequence continues at coordinate 25,302,618 of NC_073264.2, read as the reverse complement.
ACACTTTCAACACTTCTGTGACCAAATGAGTGGCTTCCCCCAACACTCCCCCACACCAACCAATTCTCCCATTCTTTGGATGCCAGCTGGGCATCCTATAGTTCAATTGTGACACCAACTACCTGGAGTTAGTGTTAGTACAGGTTAAGGGCTCAGTCCCACAAGACTGTCCCTGCTCCAGAAGCCAGTTGCAAGTGCTGAATCCCCAAGTTACCCACACTTCTGTCAGCCTTCGCTACAAAACCCAGGACCTCCTCTTCAAGTTTGACAATTTGTTGTGTTGGCTCTCAGGACTCAGGGAAACACTTTTGCTGGTTTATTATTAAGGATATGATAGAGGATACATATGAATAGCCAAATGAAAACATATATAGAGCAAGGTCAGCAAGGGTCCTGAATGCAGGGGCTCAGTCCCCGTGGAGTTGGGGTGCACTGCCCTCTGGACACATGGGTGTGTTCACCAACACAGGAGGTCTCTGAACTCTGTCTTTTAGGGATTTTTATGGAGGCTTCATGTAGGCATGATCAATTATTAACTCAAACTCTATCTCTTCTCCCCTCCCTAAGGATGGGAGTGGAGCTGAAAGTTCCAAGCTTCTAACCACGGCTTGGTCTTCCTGGAGACCAGCCCTCATTAAGGAGCCCAGCAAGAGTCACCTCATTAGAAGAAAAGATGCTCCTATTACACAGGAAATTCCAAGGCATTTAGGATCTCTGTGTCTGAAACTGGGGTCAAAAATCAAATATTAGAACAAAAGACACTCCTAGCACCTTTATGGCTTAGACAATTACAAAGGTTTTAGGAGCTATGGCCAATAGCTGGGAAAGAAGATCAAAATGTAAATTTCTTATGTCATAATATCACAACTTTTAGTTTCCCCTCTGTGTCTCTGAACATACAATCAGACAGGAACTCATATAATTACATCATTTGGTACGTTTACATAAATGTATTTACATGCTACACATCATTTGTTAACTTGTCTTTTTCATGTTAATGTGTCTCAGATATATTTTTGAATCAGCACATGGTATATTTACCTCATTGAAGAGCAATTCTGCACTTTTTGACGGAAGGCACTCATAAGAATACGGGGAGACTAGCAGCCATGTTTCAATCCTGCAGTGGAGCTGACGCCCGACTGGGCACTAGTGCTCTACTTGTGCAAAACGATGTCATAACAGATCCTGCCTTTTGAGTGGCCTGGGGTCAGTGGTCAGTAGACCTTTGCTCTTCAGAGTCCTCGGGGATCAGAACATGAGCAAACGAGAAGGCACAGAAACCCAAGTCTCACTGACACAGTGGCAGTAGGTTCTAGTCCATTCTCAATCTTTCTACTTTGAAGAAATGCTTGAGTTAATTTTCAGGTCTCCAGGAATCCCTGCATAAATATAATTACATCTAAAGCTATGGGTCATTGTTATGAGAGTAAGCTATGGATGTAATAACCTACTATTATTTGTCAGTGTTATATTTTAGAGGGACTGATATTTTTCAGTGGATCTATTTACTGTAGCCAATCTATCAGCCTCCTCTTTTTGTGTGTTCCCCCTCCCCTCTGCCCCACAAAGGATATCCCTTCTACTGCAAGTCAGTAATGTAGGTGAGGAGACTTCAGTTTCTTTTAATAAATTCCTACCTGATTTTTGAAAAATTTTATCCAAGTAGGCTTCAAAGTTTTATCACACGTTCATAGTATAAGACACACTAATGAGGTATGGGACATGGTATATGATATATGCAAGAGTAATTATTTCTCCTATTTAAAGCTAACTTTTTTTTAACCAATCTGTGTTGAATAAAATCAGGTAGCTAACGACTGGATAACTTTGAAAAATCCATCTCTTTCTTTTTCATAAATTTTAAAAACCCTTAAGATAAACATAATATATTTCTTCTAAATAACTGGCTTAGCTCTCAAAAAAAAAGAAAAAAAAACCATCCCTCTCCCTCTCCCTGCCGAGTGCCTGGGATTGCAGGCGCACGCTGCCACGCCTGACTGGTTTTTGTATTTTTTGGTGGAGACAGGGTTTCGCCCTGTTGGCCGGGCTGGTCTCCAGCTCCTGACCTCGAGTGATCTGCCTGCCTCGGCCTCCCGAGGTGCCAGGATTGCAGAAGGAGTCTCGCTCACTCAGTGCTCAATGTTGCCCAGGCTGGAGTGCAGTGGCGTGATCTTGGCTTGCTACAACCTCCACCTCCCAGCCGCCTGCCTTGGCCTCCCAAAGTGCTGAGATTGCAGCCTCTGCCTGGCCGCCACCCCCTCTAGGAAGTGAGGAGCGTCTCTGCCTGGCTGCCCATCGTCTGGGATGTGAGGAGCCCCTCTGCCCGGCCGCCCAGTTTGGGAAGTGAGGAGCACCTCTTCCCGGCCGTCATCCTGTCTAGGAAGTGAGGAGTGTCTCTGCCTGGCCGCCCATCATCTGGGATGCGGGGAGTGCCTCTGCCTGGCTGCCACCCTGTCTGGGAGGTGAGGAGCGCCTCTGCCCAGCCGCCACCCCATCTGGGAAGTGAGGAGCCCCTCCGCCTGGCAGCCGCCCCCTCTGAGAAGTGAGGAGCCCCTCCGCCCGGCAGCCGCCCCCTCTGAGAAGTGAGGAGCCCCTCCGCCCGGCAGCTGCCCCGTCTGGGAAGTGAGGAGCGCCTCCGACTGGCCGCCCCGTCTGGGAGGTGGGGAGCGCCCCCGCCCAGCAGCCGCCCCGTCTGGGAGGTGGGGGGTGCCCCTGACCAGCAGCCTACCCATCTGGGAGGTGGGGGGCGCCACGTCTGGGGGGTGGGGGGCCCCTCTGCCGGGCTGCCACCCCATCTGGGAGGTGTACCCAACAGCTCATTGAGAACAGGCCATGATGACCATGGCGGTTTTGTCGAATAGAAAAGGGGGAAATGTGGGGAAAAGAAAGAGAGATTGGATTGTTACTGTGTCTGTGTAGAGGGAAGTAGACATAGGAGACTCCATTTTGTTCTGTACTGAGAAAAATTCATCTGCCTTGGGATGCTGTTAATCTATAACCTTACCCCCAACCCCGTGCTCTCTGAAACATATGCTGTGTCAACTCAGGGTTAAATGGATTAAGGGCGGTGCAAGATGTGCTTTGTTAAACAGATGCTTGAAGGCAGCATGCTCCTTAAGAGTCATCACCACTCCCTAATCTCAAGTACCCAGGGACACAAACGCTGCGGAAGATGGCAAGGCCCTCTGCCTGGGAAAACCAGAGACCCTTGTTCACATGTTTATCTGCTGACCTTCTCTCCACTATTGTCCTATGACCCTGCCAAATCCCACTCTCCGAGAAACACCCAAGAATGATCAATAAATACTAAAAAAATTAAAAAAAAACTACCAGAAAAAAAAGAAAAACAACAATGCTCTATACATTATATGAATTACATTTCTCTCTTTTTATAATTAATTTTTTATACAACAAATGTACATTTATTGTCTAAAAATTCTAACAGTACAGAGGTATACAGGGTACAAAAGTCAAAATCTCAGTTCATCTCTCCTCAGGCCCGATAGGGTTGAGACTCACCACAACATACTTTTTTTTTTCCTGAAAACATGTCACGTTCATAAGCACATCATACTTTCTATGGGAAGCAATGATTAGCTGTTCACAGTGGACCCTTCCAGACTTTTTCTATATATCTGTATCTATTTACACATATAGGTGCTATGAATCTTTTATGTTTTTATTACATATGTTGGATTGTATTAAACATATTGTTCTAAAAAAAAAAATAGCTGGCTTAAACCAAAAAGCAAATGAATTTTGAAACGTCAGCTTGGTAGACTTATTTTAATAAGGATTATAAATTTATTTTAATTACTGTTATTTACTATATAAAAATTTTTGCAAGTATTGAATAGTAAAGTAATTAATCACAAGCCAAAGCAAAATGAGTAAGAATATAGTTTAAGACATTATTTTATTAAAGATTTGAAATTTTTTTCACTGAGTGACATGATAAAGGTCAAATAAAGGTCTAGCAGATGCAAAATTATTATGCACATATATTAGTTTCTTGATTTCCTTTATAGGCTTATATGTGCATACAAAGTGTTTTTCTGAGGTTAAAAATATAGAATGAAATTCACATCTTTTATCTAAAACATATCCTTACTTTTTACTGCACAAATACATACTGAATTCTGGGCCAAACTCGTGATAAGCACACATGGATATCATTTTCACCTGAAATGAGGCGATATCTGTCCCAGTTCTTGATGGTTGTTAAACAAAAGAAAGCTTGCTTACACGTGTAAGAAATTAAAAACTTCAGCAGATTGTTCATTGTTTTCTTATGAGTGGTAGGATCCTCTTACAGAAATACAAAACTTTTCTGGGGCAGATCAGGAAATCTCACGTGATTTACTTCACAAAGTTCTTCCTCTTTTCTCAAAGTCAAATTCTCGGGATGAGCAGAATATATAGATTCGGAGACAGGATCCTTATCCTGCAATATGCTTGTGTGGAAAGCAAGGAAAATACTGTTAAATTTTGTTCTGCAGTTTTCCTGATGGTTTTCAATAAGGCTTGAGACTTGCTGTATAATAAATAATTTAACTTTATCCAAAAAGATGTCTGACCACCGTTTTTTTCCCCCTTTTGCTCTCAGCTTCTGGGAGGTGGTCTCTAAGCCCTTAGAATGTCCTGTCTGGTAGGAGTGGCTTTTTGATTGATCTTACAAATGCTTTTTCTGTCTCAATCCTAAAAGGAATAAATTGGAGTTTGCCTTTCTGTGAGAATGATTCCAATTCACATTTACCGAATTGCTATAGGGTTATTTGAATTCACCAGCTACTGTCATAAACTGGTGAGAGGAGGTTTGGATTGATGCAGGTTCTGAGTGTAATAGTACACTATGTTGATGATATCATGATAATGTCTGAAACTGAAGACCAGGATGGACTGACCTAAATGGGGGATGACACACTTGACCAGCACAGGATTGTTGATAACTCCTGCAAAAGTCAAAGAGCCTGCTCAATTGGTGAAATTCTTAGGAATAACCTGGGTAGGAGCCACCCATGACATTACACAGGTGACTACAAACTGCTGTCAATATCTATTCCTAGATCTAACTAAGAATGTTAGTTATAATCTAGTCCAACATTTGTGTGGTAGATTTGAGTTTTGAAGGATGCATATTCTACATTGGGTATATTGCTAGCTTTTGTCCATAAAACTACCCCCAAAGAGGGCCATACCTGAATGGGGACCCAAACAAAATCAGGCCATGTCAGAAGTGTGAAAAGTATTTTCTCTCCAGATGCTTTTGGGCCCTTATGTTCCACACTCATACGTGATTTTGGAAGTCTCTGTAACATACTTACGTGGACTGGAGGTTACTGTAAAAGCTTATGAGTGCCACCCAGAGGGGGCCAATGGAATTTTGTACTAGAACATTCTTGGATGGTGTGGTAAGATATATGCCAGTAGGGAAACAACTTCTAGTTTGCTATTGGGAATTAATGGAGACTGCCTCTATGACTGAAGGATGTAAAATACTCCTGAAACCTGAAATATCCATAATGTCTTGGGTGATGTCAGAGAAACACTCTAATAAAGAAGGCAGTGTCTGGAAGTGTTCCATGATAAAATGGAAATGGGTTCTATAGGAACATGTTACTGGGGGAATGCAGAGGGACTCATTGTATCTACAAGCAGGTAGGCGCTTTCCCTCTACCACTGACTTTGGAACTGTTGTCAGTGGGCTGGTTCAGGTTCTTGACTTTGCCACACAAAAGAATTTCAGAATGAGTCCAAAGTAAGTAGGCAAAGAAGTTTATTGCAAAGCGAAAGTACACCATGAGTATTCATAAAGTACTGGTGAGGGCAAATATGCAAAGGTGGACCTGCGATTGGCATGTGTGCTCAGTATCTACATGCTCTAACATGGATCACATGTATCATTAGCATATAAAATCTCCACCTAGGGGTGTGTTTTTTACTATCAAAATGAGGAAAAAGCCATTATAAACTAAACCTGAGCCTAGCTGCACATGCAGGACCCTTGAGAAGTGCCTATTTCCCCTAAGGCAGAAATTTGATTGGCTGGAGATTGGGGAAGCTACATCAGGAATAAGGGGCTTTTGTTCTCTTTCCCAGGCTGTACTGGATATCAGGAACTTGTAACTATCTGGCAGCTGCTGGTATCCTGGAGGACTGCTTATCTTGCACAATATATTAGGTGCTGATGCACGAGTTTGCAAGGGATGCAGAGTCTGCTGTGAAAAAAGCCCACAGGGCTTCACACACGAGGACAAGTCAGTATGACCTTCTAACCTTACTTATCCTGCCTCAGAACCACCTGAGAGGCTGCTGGATCCTATCACCACCTGGACAGTGCCCTGTTAACAGATCTGCGTTAACCAACAAATACAGATCTGTATTAACCAAAGAGCTGCTTGGTTTGCAGATGACAGTTCCAAGATGGATGAATGGCATCCTATTTGGAAGGCCACCACACTAAGACTGGCAGATTGAAAGGCCCTGTTTGAAGAAGGTAACAAATTAACTCAACAGACTGAATTACATGCTGTTTTCCTGGCAGTGATGGGAGAATTGAACAACAATAAAAAAGCCTTTAGGTTTGGGTTTTTACTGACTCATGGGCAGTGGCCAGTGGCCTGGCTATATGGTCAAGTAGATGGGCAATGGAACACTGGTCTATTAAATGGATGCTCACATAGGGCATGACCTTATGGAAATTAGGCAAGTCTCCTCTAAGAAAGACTTGGTCAGAGACCAGGGGGTGGCCAGTATATTAAAATATACCTCTGAGTATTTAAGGAGTGCATTAAAATAGGACATGTTGATGCCCACAAGAAGAGCTCCTTTCTAGGGTCAGAAGGTAATTAGAATTGGCAAAAATATATCCTGGTTTGCTGCTTGATGTGGCTACTTGGGTCCCTGAAATGAAAGGATGTGGAAATATTACAGCAATGCAGAGATGGACTGAATCCAGCCATTTTCCTCTTGCAGAAATTGCCAACAAGATCTGGTCTGTGTGCCAATAAAAGAGACAAAGACTGCAGATGGCTATGGGACAGATTTCCTGGGAGAGGGTCCTCCCATAGCTGACAAGTTGATTACAATTCTTCTCCAGATCACCTCATTTTTTTTTTTTTTTTTTTTTTTTTGCTGTATCATTTCAATTTTCTTTTTTCCTACTTGATGTAGTGATCCCAGCACCAGAGCTGTGACTGCAGATTCAGGAGTCAGGGATGATCCCTAAGCAGGAAACTGTAACTGTACTTTGAAACTTTTAGATCAGAATTCCTAAGATCCTGATGAAATGAATTGTGCCTTCACCCCATCCTGCAGAATTGGGGTTGACAGTGACTGCAACAATATTGCCTAGTGGTAATGATGCCCCACTAGTTCTGTGCCTGTCTAACCCTACCCTATGTCAGCAAGAGTGAGCCGAGGGTGTGACACCTGCTGGACTAATCTTGTTGCTGGACATCTGGATCAGGACAGTGGCTGAACCTCACGTCTCTCAGAGGTGGCAAAGGATGGGTCAAAAGACAAAGGGAGAGAGGAGGAATAGCAGTTGAGGATAAATGAATGAATAAATGAGCTATGTAATGAGGAAAATCCAGTATTACATTTGTACCTCAAGAGAGGCTCAAAGCAAGAGATATTGTCTCTCTTAGCTCAATCATACCAGATGTCTGAAAGGGTGAGGCCATTTGTTGCCAGGACCACTTCTGCTTTTGGAACCTGACAAACTAGAATAGAAGCCTGCAAACCTGAGTGGCATTGCTCTGGGAGACATTTTGGGCATATGAATTAATGATAAACTGAATCAACTGTTAATGACTGAGTGAGACTCTGGTAATCTACCATTCTGCAAAAACGGTATGACACTGGTATTGCTGGTAAGGTTGTAAACTGATACTGATGGTCAATGTATTGGTGTGTCCAGAATTGGTGGGTTCTTGGTCTCACTGACTTCAAGAATGAAGCCACGGACCCTCGTGGTGAGTGTTACAGCTCTTAAGGTGGCGCGTCTGGAGTTTGTTCCTTCTGATGTTCAGATGTGTTCTGAGTTTCTTCCTTCTGGTGGGTTCGTGGTCTCGCTGGCTCAGAAGTGAAGCTGCAGACCTTCGCGGTGAGTGTTACAGCTCTTAAGGCAGCGCGTCTGGAGTTGTTCGTTCGTCCCGTTGGGCTCTTGGTCTCGCTGGGTTCAGGAGTGAAGCTGCAGATCTTCGCGGTGAGTGTTACAGCTCATAAAAGCAGCGTGGACCCAAAGAGTGAGCAGTAGCAAGATTTATTGCAAAAAGTGAAAGAACAATGCTTCCACAGTGTGGAAGGGGACCCGAGCCGGTTGCCACTGCTGGCTCGAGGGCAGCCTGCTTTTATTCTCTTATCTGGCCCCACCCACATCCCGCTGATTGGTAGAGCCAAGCGGTCTGTTTTGACAGGGTGCTGACCGGTGCGTTTACAATCCCTGAGCTAGATATAAAGGTTCTCCAAGTCCCCATCAGACTAGTTTGATACAGAGTATAGACACAAAGCTCCAAGGCCCCACCAGAGCAGCTAGACACAGAGTGTCGATTGGTGCATTCACAAACCTTGAGCTAAACACAGGGTGCTGATTGGTGTGTTTACAAACCTTGAGCTAGATACAGAGTGCCGATTGGTGTATTTACAATCCCTGAGCTAGACATAAAGATTCACCAAGGCCCCACCAGAGCAGCTAGATACAGAGTGTCGATTGGTGCATTCACAAACCTTGAGCTAAACACAGGGTGCTGATTGGTGTGTTTACAATCCCTGAGCCAGACATAAAGACTCTCCACGTCCCCACCAGACTCAGGAGCCCAGCTGGCTTCACCTAGTGGATCCCCCACCGGGGCTGCAGGTGGAGCTGCCTGCCAGTCCTGTGCCATGGGCTCGCACTCCTCAGCCCTTGAGTGGTCGATGGGACTGGGTGCCCGTGGAGCAGGGGGTGGTGCTCATGGGGGAGGCTCGGGCCGCACAGGAGCCCTTGGAGTGGGCAGGAAGCTCAGGCATGGCGGGCTGCAGGTCCCGAGCCCTGCCCCGTGGGAAGGCAGCTAAGGCTGGGTGAGAAATCGAGGGCAGCGCCGGTGGGTTGGCACTGCTGGGGGACCCAGTACACCCTCCGCAGCCGCTGGCCCGGGTGCTAAGTCCCTCATTGCCCGGGGCCAGCAGAGCTGGCCCGCTGCTCCGAGTGCGGAGCCCGCCAAGCCCACGCCCACCCGGAACTCCAGCTGGCCGGCAAGTGCCGCATGCAGCTCCGGTTCCCGCTCACGCCTCTCCCTCCACACCTCCCTGCAAGCTGAGGGAGTGGGCTTGCAGGGAGCCTTGGCCAGCCCAGAAAGGGGCTCCCACAGTGCAGTGGTGGGCTGAAGGGCTCCTCAAGTGCCGCCAAAGTGGGAGCCCAGGCAGAGGAGGTGCCGAGAGCAAGCGAGGGCTCTGAGGACTGCCAGCACGCTGTCACCTGTCATTGGGAATGGGGTTAAAGCTCCTTAGGATGTAATGTTGATGGAAAATGACTGCCTTGTGGAAGAACTGGAGTTAGCTAATCATAAGCTAATTTTTATGCTAAATAGTTCTGCACAAATTTATCACAAGATACAAATAGTGGTAGATGAAGGAGGGAAATGTAACCAAATCAGTATTAATATATCAATTGTATGCAATGGCTTTATAGGATGGATTAACTGTTTCTTGTAATATATTTCTATCCCTCACTGGCTCCTCCAAATATTAAGGTTATATTTGTTTTGCTCTAAGAGAGACTTGGTCAGAGACCAGGGAGTGGCCGGTATATTAGGGGATGTAATCTTGCCCCTCAAATGCCTGTCCTTTGCCTTCAGCTTCTATAATAAACTGTAGTTTGTGAGGGTCCTCTTCCTGGTTTGTAGAAGGACACCTTCTTGCTTGTATCCTTGTATGATGGTGAGGAAGAGCAGTCATCTCTCCTGTGCCTGCCTTTCTCCTTTCTTTCTCTTTCTTTCTTACTTTCCTTCTTTCTTTCTCTTTCTTTCTTTCTCTCTTTCTTTCTTTCTCTTTCTTTCTCTTTCTCTTTCTTTCTCTTTCTTTTTCTCTTTCTCTCTCTTTCTTTCTTTCATCTTTCTTTCTCTTTTTATCCCTTCGTTCCTTCCTCCCTCCCTTCCTTCTTTCCCTCCCTCCCTCTCTCTCTTTCCTTCTTTTCCTTCCTTCCTTCCCTCCTTTCTCTTTCTTTCTTTCTTTCTTCTTCTTATCTTTCTTTTCTTTCTTTCATAAAAAATTAAATAGAAATAGGGTCTCACTATGTTGCCCAGGCTGGTCTTGAGCCCCTGAGCTCAAGTGATCCTCCTGCCTCAGCCTCCCAAAGTGCTAGGATTACAGGCATGAGCCACTGCACCCAGCCAGCTTGTGTCTTTTCTTATAAGGGCAGTAATCCCATTCATGAGAGCTCCACCTTCATGACTTAACTATCTCCCAAAGGTCCCACCTCTAAATACCATCACATTGGGGATTAGAGCTTTCATATATGAATTTTGGGGGCACACAAAATTTAGTTCCTAGCACAACTTTTTGTATTAGTGCACTGAAGTGATCTAGACGACTGCAGTTCTTTCCCATAAATCTTGTCAGTGAGAGAATTACAAGAAATTGAAAGAAGTTCACAGTACATTCACTTCTAGCTTACATAATTCAAGTTTTTTTTAACATTTAGAAGAGTAAAGCTCTTGTGGGGCACCTGCTGGGCATAAAAGTTTGCTCCTGATTTTCTATTGCCCCTGTCGAGCATGTTCACTACTGTCAGGGAGTCAGTTGTTTATCAGGGAAGGTTAGGGAGGAAAATCCAGGGGGATATACTGACATCAGCAGCCTACCCTCCCTCCTTTTGTGCAATGCAGTGCTTGCCATTTATCAATACCCTCTTTTATCTTACATTAAATATTGAGAACGGATGCAACCAAATGACCACAGTTCTGCATCTCACTGCCACACAGGACAGAAAGCTTTCTAAAAAAATTGCCAACGTGGCTGCTCTGTCACTGCCCTTCACTGGAAAACCTCAGTATCACCCAAACTGCAAAGTTCAACAGCCGATTTTTTTTCAATCATTTTTTCTCCTCTTATTTTCAAATATTTAATTGACAATTTAGATTGTGTATCTCACATTCGAAGTGTACAATGTGACGATTTTATATATAAATGCATTGTATAATAATTATCAAAATCAAATTAACATATCTGTCACCACCCATGCTGTATTTTAACTCTCCAGAACTTGTTTATCTTATGACTGAAGGTTTGTACTCTTCGATCAGCATCTCCCTATGTCTCCTTAACCCCCATCGCTGGCAACCATTATTCTACTCTCTGTTTCTATAAGTTCAACTCTTTTAGACTCCACATATAAGTGAGATCATACAGTATATGTCTTTCTGTATCATTTATTTCATTAAACATGTTGTCCTTCAGGTTGATTCATGTTGTCACAAATGGTAGTGTTTCCTTTTTTAATGGCTGAATATTTGTCATACACCCACACTCACATATATATAAACACACACCACAATTTCTTTATGCATTTATCCATCGATTGACACTTAGTAGTTTCCAAGTCTTGGCTATTGTGAGTAATGCTGAAATGAACATGGGAGGGCGGGTATTTCATCGAGCTACTGATTTCATTTCCATTGCATATATACTCAGAAGTGAGATTGCTAGATCATATGGTTATTCTAGCTTTAATTTTTGAGGAAACTCCATACTGTTTTCCATAATGGCCATATCAATTTACATTTCCACTAATAGTGTACCTGTTTCTCTCCATCCTTACTAACATATATCTTTTGTCTATTTTGATAACAGTCATCCTGACATGAGAGGTGACATCTCATTGTGGTTTTTATTTACATTTCCTTGGTGATTAGAGATGTTGAGCACCTGTTCATGTAGCTGTTAGCCACTTGTATGCATTATTTGGAGAAATATCTATTCAGGTTCTTTGCCCATTTTAAAATCGGATTATAAGTTTTTGTTATTAGGTTGTATGACTTCTTTGTATATTTTAGATATTAATCCCTTATCAGATATATGGCTTACAAACATTTTCACCCATTCGGTAAGTTGCCTTTTTGTTTTATTGTTCTTTTTTCTGTGCAGAAACTTTTTAGCTTGATGTAGTTACTTATTTATTTTGCTTTGGTTACTTTTGCTTTTGGTGTCATATCCAAAAAGTAATTGCAATGACTAATGTCAAGCAACTTTTTTTCCTATTTCTTTCTAGAATTGTTATGGTTTCAGATCTTACATTTAAAAGTCTTTAATTCAAATCAAGTTAATTTTTGTGAGTGGTGTAAGATAAAGGCCCAATTTTATTCTTTTGCATGTGGATATTCAGTTTTCCCAGCACCATTTATTGAAGAGATGATCTTTTCCCCATTGTGTGTTCTTAGTACCTTTGTCAAATATTAACTGATTGTATATGTGTGGGTTTATTTCTGGGGTCTTGATTCTGTTCTATTGATCTATTTATCTGTTTTTATGTCAGTACCATACTGTTTTGATTACAATGCTTTTGTAATATACTTTGAAATCAGGAAATATGATACCTATAGCTTTGCTCTTCTTTCTCAAGATTACTGTAGCTATTTGGGGTCTTTTGTAGTTCCATATGAATTTTAAAATTGTCCTTTCTATTTCTGTGAAGAATGCAATTGGAATTTTGACAGGAATTTGATTGAATTTGTAGATTGCTTTGGGTAGCATGAATATTTTCACAATACTAATTTTTCCAATCCATGAACATGGAATATCTTTCCATTTATTTGTATATTCTTCAATTTCTTTCATCAGTATCTTATAGTTTCCAGTGTACAAGTCTTTCACCTCCTTGGTTAAATTTATTCCTAGGTATTTTATTGTTTTTGATGCTATTATAAATGGAATTATTTTCTTTATTTCTTTTTCAGATATTTCATTGTTAGTGTATAGAAATGCAACTAATTTTTTTGGTGTTGATTCTGTAGCTGCAACTTTACTGAATTTGTTGATTAGTCCTAATAGTTTATTGGTGGAGTCTTTAGAGTTTTCTTATATAAAATCATGTCATCTTTAAACAGAGACAATTTTACTTCTTCCTTTCCTATTTTGATTCCTTCCTTCCTTCCTTTCCTCCTCCTCCTCCCTTTCCTCCTCCTCCTCTTCCTTTTCTTTCTTTCTTCCTTTCTCTCTCTTTCTTTCCTTCCTTCCTTCCTTCCTTCTTCATTGCTTGGCTAGGACTTACAGTACTACGTTGAATGGAAATGATGAGAGTGGGCATCTTTGTCTTATTCCTAATCTTAGCAGAAAAGCTTTTGACTTTTCACTGTTGAGTATGATACTAGCTGTGGGCTTGTCATATATGGCCTTTAGTATGTTGAGGCACATTCCCTCTATACCTAATTTGTTAATAGTTTTTACCATGAAAGGATGTTGTGTTTCATCAAATGCATTTTTTTTGCATTTATTGATGTGATCATATGATTTTTAGTTTTCATTCTATTAACATAGTGTATCACATTTGTTGATCGTGTGTGTTGAACCATTGTCACATCCCAAGGATAAATCCTTCTTGATCATGGTAAATGATCATTTTAGTAGGCTGTCCAATGTGGTTTGCTAGCATTTTGTTGAGTATTTTTACATCTATGTTCATCAGGGATATGGGTCTGTAATTTTATTTTCTTACAGTGTTTTTATCTGGCTTTGGTGTCAGAGTATTGCTGGTCTTATAAAATGAGTTTGGAAGAGTTTTTTCCTCTTCAATTTTTTGGACAATTTTGAGTAGGATTGGCATTAATTCTTCTTTTAATGTTTGGTAGAATTCACCTGTGACACTAGCTGGTCCTGGAATTCTGTTTGTTGGGAGATTTTTTTTTTTCAAGAAGTAAGCTTAAATCTCATGTTGGGAGGTTTTATTAAAAATTATTAATTCAGGCTGGGCACAGTGGCTCACGTCTGTAATCCTAGTACTTTGGGAGGCTGAGGTGGGCAGATTACCTGAGGTCAGGAGTTCAAGACCAGCCTGGTCAACACGGCGAAACCCCGTCTCTACTAAAAATACAAAAATTAGCTGGGCGTGGTGGTGCATGCCTGTAATCCCAGCTACTTGGGAGGCTGAGACAGGAGAATTGCTTTAACCTGGGAGGCAGAGGTTGCAGTGAGCCCAGATCGTGCCACTGCACTCCAGCCTAAGCAACAGAGTGAGACTCCATCTCAAACAAAACAAAAAATTATTAATTTAGTCTCCTTTATTTATTTATTCCTTACTTGTTCCTGCTCTATTCAGATTTTTAAATTCTTCATGATTCATTCTTGGTAGATTATATAATGCTAGGAATCTATCCATTTCTTTTAGATTATCCAACAGAAGGAAAATTGGAAAATTTACAAATATGTGGAAATTAAACAATGCAACTCCTGACCAATAGGTCAAAGAAGAAATAAAATGGAAAATCAAAAAAATCTTGAGAGAAATGAAAATGGAAACAAAACATGCCAAAACTTTTGGGATGTAGCAAAAGCAGTTCTAAAAGGGAAATTTATAGCTATAAATGCTTACATTAAGAAAAAAGAAATATCTCATATAAGCAATCCAACTTTACATCTCAAAGAACTAAAAAAAGTAGAACAAATGAAGCCCAAAGTTAGCAGAAGGAAGGAAATAATAAATATTAAAGAAGAAATAAGTGAAATAGAAAACAGAAAAAAAAAGAGAACTTAAATAAATATAATTTTAAAAAGTCTTAATCTCTCTCACAACCATGGTAGAGAAAACCAGACTGCGAGGTTAATATTACAAGTGTAACCAGTTTTGCCAACTTAATAAAGAAAGCTATTATTTCTCCAGTATTCTCCAAAACCCAAATAATTATGAAGTCTACTTCCCCTGAGGAGTTCCCTTCCCTGATATGTCCAGAAAGCACTTGATAGTTACCTCAAGGCTCAGGACCAGCCTGGGCTGCTCACTAGTATCACTAAGAACTTCCTTGATGTGGAAGGATCCAACAGGCCCTACCAGAATGTCACTGCCCTGGAAGTTGCCTCAGCTGGGCTGCTATGGCTGTTGCCACCAGCACTTCTGCCAGCTCTTCATTTAAAGTCTTCGTTCTGCCTTTAAGTTGCAACTGTCTCAATTACTCTTCTCCTCCCGCTTCACCTCAGTCTAATCAATCCTCTCAGAAAAGCACTTAAGCTTCCAAGTCACAAAATAAAATTTAAAATATTTATTCTCTAGAAGCCATAAAGGAGCAGATTGATAAATTTAACTGTGTTAAAATTTAAAACTTCTGTTTGGCAAAAGACAAGACAGACTGAAAATGTAATTGCAGAACATATGATAAAATGGCTAATTGCCTTAATTTGCAAAATAACTCTCATGCAAATGAATGAGAAAGTAAAACAACTCAGAAGAAAATAGACATGTTATAAGAACAGACAGTTCACAGGAAAAATATAAATGGCCTGTAAAATTATGGAAATATACTTAGTCTCGCACGTATTTAAAATATGGAGATAAAAACATCAGTAAGATAGAATCTTTCAACTTTTAGATTGGTAAAAAATTTAAAAAACCTTTATAATATCTAGAGCTGGAAAAAGTATGGAGCAATAGGTACTTTCAGATTTTTTGATGAGATTTTGTATTGTTGCAACCTTTGGGAAGGCAATTTGGTAACTTCTATCAAATATTTAAGTGTATGTGTATTTTGACTGTTTTGACTGAGAAATTTCATTGCTTGGGATTTACATTGTGAATATGCTTGATAAAATTTCCTATTAGTGTATGTGCAAGAATATTTGCAGAGGCATTGTTTTAAAGGAAACAAAAATGTTATTCCCAAATATACTTTTTAGATGTATTTTAAGATGGTTATTCAGAGGGCCTGCAGACAAGAATAGCCCAGAAAAGCTGCCTTTTCTGGAGGAGATTTCATCTGTAGAGAAAAATCTACATTAGTGAAATAAAGCTAGGCTTTCTCTGAGGCACCCTTTTTTAGTCCAGATCTAGGAAATATTAACTCAAGCGCAGGCTACCGTCTACTCTTTCTGAGAGCTGCTATCTGCGAGGTTTCATCTACCTAATAAGACTGCCTTTGGTAGCCATGCCTTTCCTCTTCTCTACCTCCCATAACCTGTATTGCGGTGCTCCAAGCTGTTTTCTTTCTGTAACCTCAAGATGGTATAAAAGCATCAACCATCTGGCTCTTTCTTTGAGTTTTATATTTTGTATGACTCCTGTGAATACATGCGCATGTTAATACATTTTGTATGCCCTTCCTCCCTTAAGTCTGCCTTTTGTCAGTTGATTTTCAGTGAACCTTCAGAGGGCAAAGGGGAAGTTTTCCCTTGGTCCCTACAGTTTAATAGTGTGATCTGAGAGCCCAAAATAAATGCCCCTTTATCAACTAAGATAGACTCTAAGGTGAAGGAAACAAAGTTACCTACGAGTGGAGCATTCAGAGCCCAGCTGGCACGGCAAATTTCTAAATTCCCAGGACTCTAAACTTCCTAACAATAGCAGCCATTGGACCTCTCCTAAATCTGATTTATAACCCAGACTACTGTAATTCTGATTGGACAGAGGACTGGCCTTACAAACACTCTTTTCTGATAAGCTACTGTAAACATTAAGCCAGTTTCAGTCAGCTTATAGAGGCTGTGGACAAACGGTCTTTGTGCCGTACAGTTAACCTTTTGATGTAAAGAGCCAAATTCCACCTCATTTCAGTGCTAAAACCCTGTTTCAAAGTAAACATGAGATGTATGTAACGTGTGTTTACTCGTTGCTCATTTGCTCACCTCCCCTCATAAATATGTATAGCTTTTCCCCAAACTTGCTGAATATGTATGGCTCTATTGTGTAACACAGACCCATGAGGAGTAAAACCCAAGCTGTTCCCTCCCCCTGCAAAGAGAGACCACCGTCAGTCCGTGCTGGTTTGCTGGTTTCTCTTCCCAACTTACAAACCAATATCACCAATAAAGCTCTCCTTTCTACTATTTAACCATCGTGGTGGTCTTTTGAATGGCAACAGCGAACAATTTAAAAAGCAAACTCGTTTAATAGCAAGCAACTTAAAAAGCCAAGCTTAAGTATCTATTGATAGGAAAATTAAATTGGAGTATAGAAAAATAATACAGCTGTTTAAAAGTGAGGTAGATTTGTAAGTGCTGAAAGGGAAAGATGTCCAAAGTATATTATGAAACATAAAGAACAGGGTACAGAGTAATATGATGTAAATGAGAATTACATGGCCATAAAGACATGCTAGTAGATGCATTCAGCATTTTTCTAGGAAATGTACAACACGCAGACACACACACATATTAATAGCAGTTGCCATGGAGAAAAAAGCCATGGAGGAATATTTTATTTGAGCTTTTTCTTCTTTTGGACATACAGGGTTGGGTTAAACAGTCTTCAGTTCATGGCATGCCCCGTCATTGGTTTAGACAGGCCCCTTAGAGAATGACAGGCCTCATTCTCCACTTTCATTTGCCTCCTTCTCCTTTAAAGAAAACCCTTCTGTTTAATGTATGTGGTATTACTTGCATGTATTCTTGTAAAATGTGTATTGTCTGTTTGGTATGTTGTATTCATTTTTATAACTGATATGTGCGATGGATCCTATTTTTTCACTCAGCATAATGCGTGACACTCTGGGTGTGTGTAGTCGTTGCTTCTAACTGCTGATGGTACTCCACATTTTTCCTATCTGCTTTATTCTAGATAGACATCTGGGTCACTTTCAGTTCCTCTCCATCACAGTGTGAATAAACATCCTCATACAGGTACTCAAGTAAGCTACAATGTGAGGTTTTTTTTTTTTTCCCAGTACATATCCAAAAGTGGATCTTGATGGTCGTGAAGCACAATGATATAGAACTAAGAACTGTCAGATTGCTCTTTAGGGTGGCTGCGCCTGTCTACATGCCCACCAGTAACATAAGAGGACACTTCTGTCCTCACATTTCTGCTAATACTTGGCATTGTTCAGCTTTATAATTTTTGCCAGCATAATAAAGTAATGTCTTGTTATTTTAAAAAGTTGAATTATTCTCATAGCCAGTTTGGGCCTCTCCTTATATACTTGCCAGCCTATTTGATTTCCTCTTTTTGCAAATTGTTTATTTCCTTTGTTCATTTTTCTTTTGGATTTTCTGCTTTTTAATCTTAATTTTAATAGCTTCTTGTATATCTTAGATACTGTGTTAGTTTTTAAAAAACATTAGGGATAGCAAATAACACAAAATTTGTCACCTGTTTGTTAACTTTGATCATGTTGTACTTCCTTGAATAAATTTTCTTAGTTTGATGCAATTGACTTAATCAGCTTTGGCCTTATGATTTGTTCTTCTGCTGTTCTTTAGAAGTCCTTCCCTGCCTGGTATTGTTAGGAAGATATTAACCCACAATATTTACCATTGACTTATAATCTTTTGCCTTGAAGTCTTTAATCCTTCTAGAGATTTCCTTGTATATATACTCTGGTAAGTAGGGATCCAGTTTGATTTTTTACTTCTAATGAGACAGTTTTTCCAACATCATCTCGTAAACAATTTGTCCTTTTGTCAATCAACTGTGATGCAAGATTTACTGTATATCAAGTTCTTATTATGGGTACAAACTTTTTCTCAGTTCTTTGTTATATTCCATTGTCCATGTTTTGTCCTTGTGCCAGTATCATACATTATTTAATTTTTTATCATGAGATATAAGACAAAGAAAAATGCACAAAACATAAATCTCCCACTTAGTGATTCAAAATGAGCACCTAGCTCATTACCACTCAGGTTAAGAAAGCACACTGCCAAGAACCCAGAAGCCCCTGTGTGTTGCTCAATTTCTGATGCCTTTCCATTATCTTAAGGCAATCATCCTTCCAAAGTAACTAGCACCCTGACATTTATGATGATTAATTTCCCACTTAAAAATACTTTATTAAGCATATATTTATAAACCCTACACTTTAGTTCTGCCTGTTTTTGAACTTTATATAAAAGGAATTATACAGTATGCATTCTGTGTAGCCTGGCTTATTTCACTCAACATTATTGATGAGATTCATCCATGTTGTTATGTGTAGTAGCAGGTTATTGTTTTTCACTTCAATCCCAGTTTTCTGTGGTAGATTAAAGAAACACTCACAGTCCTTCACTCTTTCCAATACCCATGCCTTTTGCAATGTGACTTTAGAGCTCCTCCCATGAAGAAATGGGGTCTAGTTCCCTTCCCTGGTATCTGGGCTGGCATTGTGGCTTCCTTTGGCCTATAGAATATGGTCAGGGTGACCACGTGCCTATTCTGAGCATAGGCCTCCGGCAGCCTTGTGTGCTTCTGCTCTGTATTTCAGGACTCCTGCCTCGGCCACATGAAAAAGGCTGGGCTAGACTGCTGGAGAATGATGTATATGGAATACAGCTGAGTAAGCTTGGTTGTCTGGGCTAAGCCCTCAGAAATTAAAAGAATCTCACAGATGCATGGGGCAGCTCAGTTGAGACCAGAACTCCCCAGCTGAATTCAGTCTAAATTGCTGATCCATAAAATTGTGAACTCAATGAAAAGTCACTAAGTTTTGGGGTAGTATGATAGACAACCAATACATATTTCATTGATGTCTGTACCACAATTGATCCATTCTACTGTTGATAGAAATGTAACTTGTTCCAGTTATATAAATTGCACTTCTGTAAATTGTGCTGCTATAAAACATTCTTATCATGCCTCCTAGGGCATATGTGCATGCAGTTCTATTGGGCATATATCCAGAATTGAAATTTCTTAAATTTTTTTTTTTTTTTTTTTTTGAGATGGAGTCTCGCTCTGTCGCCCAGGCTGGAGTGCAGTGGCACCATCTCGGCTCACTGCAAGCTCCACCTCCTGGGTTCACGCCATTCTCCTGTCTCAGCCTCCCAAGTAGCTGGGACTACAGGCACCCGCCACCACGCCCAGCTTATTTTTTGTATTTTTAATAGAGATGAGGTTTCACTGTGTTAGCCAGGATGGTTTCAATCTACTGACCTCGTGATCCACCTGCCTCGGCCTCCCAAAGTGCTGGGATTACACTGCGCTGGGCCAAAAAATTTTTTATAGCTACATAATAGTTTTACGTATTTATGGGGTTTGATATTTTGATACAAATATACATTGTATAATGATCAAATCAGGGTAATTGGGATGTCCATCACCTCAAGCATTTATCATTTATTTGTGTTAGGAACATTCCAATTTCACTCCTCTAGTTATTTCAAAATATACAATAAATTACTATTAACTATAGTTGCCCTATTATGTTACCACTGGATCTTACTCCTTCTATCTAACTGTATTTTTGTACCTGTTAGCCAACCCCTCTTCATCCTCCAATCACCTCCACAGTTCCCAGCTCCTGGTAACCATCAACCTACTCTCTATTTCCATTAGATCGACTCTTTAGCTCCCATATATGAGTGAGACCATGTGATATTTGTCTTCCTGTGTCTGGCTTATTTCACTTAATATAATGTCCTCCAGTTCCATCCATGTTGTTGCAAATGACAGGGTTTCATTACTTTTTATGGCTGAATAATATTTCATTGTTGTATGTGTACCACCATTCGTCCAATGATGGTTACTTAGGTTGATTCCATATCTTTGCTATTTGTGAATAAACATGGAAGTGCAGATATCTCTTTGATACACTGATTTCCCTTTTTTTTTTTTTTGGATATATAGCCAGCAGTGGGATTTGTTGGATCATATGGTAGCTTCATTTTTAGTTTTTTGAGGAACCCCCATATAGTTTTCCGAAATGGCTGTACTAATTTATATTCCTATCAATAGCGTATGAGCATTCCCCTTTCCCCACATCCTCACTGGCACCTGTTGTTTTATTGTCTTTTTGATAAAAGTCATTTTAACTGGGTTTAGATGATATATCACTGTAGTTTTGGTTTGCATTTCTCTGATGATTAATGATGTTGCACATTTTCTTCACATACCTGTTGGCCATTTGTATATCTTCTTTCGAGAAAGGTCTGTTCACATCTTTTGCCCATTAAAAAAATTGAATTACTTGTTTTCTTGCTGTTGAGTGGTTTGAGTTCCTTATATATTCTGGTTATTAATCCCTTGCCAGTTGAATAGTTTGTAATTTTTCCCATTCTATAAGTTGTTTCTTCACTTTGCTATTCGTTTCCTTTGCTGTGAAGAAGCTTTTTAGTTTGATGTGCTCCCGTTTGCCCATTCTTACTTTGGTTGCCTGTGGTTTTTAGGTCTTACTCAAGAAGCCTTTGCCCAGACCAATGTCTTGGACCATTTCCCCAATGTTTTCTTCTAGTAGTTTTATAGTTTCCGGCCAAATTGGAATTTTTAGCTCATAGAGTATTATATCTTTACCTTTAATAGTTAATGACTTTATTTTCAAAATAGTTGTATGAATTTATACTTCTATCAGCATATAAGAGTTCTCATTGCTTCACATTCTGTGCCAACACATGGAATTGAAGGAACATTGAAAAGTTTGCCTTTGAGTTCAGGAACAAGACAAAAATGCCCACAAATGCTACACCTTTTCAGTGTTATACTGGAAATCCTACCCAGTGTAGTAATTCAAGAGAATGAGTAAAAGGCATAAACATTGGAAAGGAAGAAATAAGGTGTTATCATTCATGGATCATCTGATGATTGGATATTTAGAAAATCCAAAAGACTCTATAGATAAATTATCAAAATTAATACATTTAACAAGTTGACAGGACAAATTTTGTATTTGAAAATAATTTACATTATTATATATTAGCAGCAAAGAGGTAGAAAACAAAATAAAAAGAAAGATGCTATTAATAATAGCATAAAATATTAAATAATTAAGAATAAATAAAGCACAACATGTGCAAGCCTTTTGTGCAGAAGTCTACTTAAATTACAAAGAGACATTAAAGAAGATCTTACTTAATGGAGGGAGGTATTATGTCTGTGGTTGGATGACTCAGTATTATATACATTTTCCTTAAGTTTGTCTACAGATTCAATGCAATACTAACAGGTTTGTTGAATTGTTTCTAATGCGAATATACTATAATTCTCTTTAAAAACCTTTGTATGTAATATTTCTTTTAGCTCTGACTGCCTCCATGATTTCCTTCTTATCTTTGATACACAGAAGTTTGAATGTCATATATCTAGGGGTAAGTGTGTGTGTGTGTGTATGTGTGTTGTTTTATTTGTTTTTATTTTGCTTGAGGTTCTCTAAGTTTCTTGTACCTCTGGTTTGATATCTTTATTGATTTCAAAAACTTCTTGGCTGTTATGCGTTTAAATAATTCTCTTCTGCTCTATTGTCTGTCTTCTCATTCTGGCCAATTACGCATATGTTAGACAAATTATATTGTCCCACTACTTGTGGATGTTCTGTTCTTTTTTTTTTCTTTTCTTTTTTTGAGACAGAGTCTCACTCTGTCTCCCAGGCTGGGGTGCAGTGGTGTGATCTTGGCTCACTGCAACCTCCACCTCCTGGATTCAAGTGATTCTGCCTCAGCCTTCCAAGTAGCTGGGTTTACAGGCACACGCCACCACGCCTGGATAATTTTTGTATTTTTAGTAGAGATGGGGTTTCATCATGTTGGCCAGGCTGGTCTCAAACTCCTGACCTCAGATGACCCACCCACCTTGGCCTACCAAAGTGCTAGGATTACAGGTGTGAGCCACTGTGCCTAGCATGAATTCTTCATCTTTGATGTCATGTTTTCATTTCTAACATTTCTATTGGACTCTTGAGGATAGTTTCCATCTCTCTGCTGAAATTCCCCGTCTACTCATGCATGCTAGCTACTTTTTCCAATAGGCCTTAAAAAAGTATTAGTCACAGTTATTTTGAAGCACTTGTCTCATAGTTTCAACATCTAGGTCATCTCTGAGTTTGGTTCTGTTGATTGCTTTATCTCCTTGCAATGAATTATTTAAATTGACATATGTGTGTCTCATAGTTCTTGATTGCATGGTGAACATAATGTGTAGAACAGTAGACACCGAGTTAAATAGTATTTATGTATGGAAATAGACATGCCTTTTCTTCTGTTAGACAGTGTGGGAGGTTGAGTCAATCTCGTCAGAAATGGAGGTAGGCTTGGGTTTTTGTTTTGTTTTGAGACAGAATCTCACTCTGTCTCACAGGCTGGACTGCAGTGGCGTGATCTTGGCTCACTGCAACCTCCACCTCTGGGTTCAAGTGATTTTTGTGCCTTAGCCTCCCGAGTAGCTGGGATTACAGATGAACATCACAACACCCAGCTAGTTAAGCTTGGGTTTTATTGTTGCTCTCCTCAATTTTTTTATACCACTGAGTTAAATCCCTCTAGTGCTGTGCTTTTGTTGCCTTCTGCTTAAGGTTGAAGCTGAGGTCAGAGGATTTTTCTCGGTTTCCATACTTCGCCTTCAGCATTTAGCCATCCCTGTATCTCGTGCAAAACAGGGTTTTGTTTTCATTCTCTTTTCCCTTTCCTAGTGGCAGACTACTACAGTTTGTTATTTTGTGCTATGCTTGTGGTGAGGGCAGGGGAAATTATCTGTTGTCCTGGTTCTGTTTCAGTCTTGGGTTCGCCCTCTCTGTGTGCTTGGGCCTTAAGGATGGGGCTTTCTCAGCATTGCTGTTCTTCCTTGTGGCAACCAAACTCAGATTTAGATCTGAGGTTGGTCTTGGGCAGGAGTTTCCCACTCCTCCCATAGTAATAGCAAATATTTTTTTTGTTTGTTTTTTAGATCGGATTTCACTGTGTTGCCCAGGCTGAGTGCAGAGACATGATCATAGCTCATGGTAATATCAAACCTCTGGGCTCAAGCAATCCTCCTGAGTAGCTAGAACTCAGACTCCTGAGTGGCTAGGACTACAGGCACGGGCCACTGAAATTTTTTTTCAGGGGTGGGGTCTTGCTATGTTGCCCAGGCTGGTATTGAACTCCTGACCTCAGGCAATTCTCTCCTGCCTTAGCCTTCCAAAGTGCTGGGATTACATTCATGAACCACCATGCTTGGCCATAGCAGATCTGCTATGTTGGGAGCATGGGCTTCACTCTCACTAGCTCTGTGGAGTGCCGAGGGCTTGGAAACCAAGCACACAAGCCCCAGGCACATTCTTATCCTGACAAAGAGCCCTTATAGGTTTATACAACTGTCATGTCAAGTTTCATGAGTTCATGCTCTAAACAATGTAACCAACACACTAAGCTGTTAACCCAAATTCTGTCTTTAAAACAGAGCAACTGGATAGCAAAGCCTCAAGCCCATGGAAAACATTTATAAACCTCCATGACAAGCCATCTCCACAAACCCCGAAATAGAACTGGTGACAAATCCCCAACAGCTACAAGACCTGCATGGTAGTAACACCTATGTGAAAAGAAGACAGAAGTAATGGGGCAGTGTCAATGAAGGATCTGAGAAGAGAGAATTCCAAAGAGCTGACAATAATTCACTGGCAAGCACAGTGGACATCTTTGGAAACAGCTGATGAAACTGGGAGGGGCTTTGTTCAGCCCAGTGTTGGGTGACTGCAAGGAGTGCCTGGTAGACTATGAAGGGGCTGGCATTGTCCAGACCCTGTGAACTTTGAAAAGGACCTGCACAGGTTTGTTTCTAGGGCAGAGTCCCACATTGAGGAGAGATTGCTAGGAGTGGAGGCAAAATTGAGCCAGGCAGGGGCAACAGGGATGAAGAAAGAGTGGGCCAAATAAAAGTAGGGCAATGAGAATAGAGCCAGGACATTTTAAGGGACTATTTTATTTTTAAATAATGCATAAAACCATGGAATATGGGGCAGTTTGAACTTATACAGTTTATCATGAACGATGTTTCCTTCTAAAAATTCAGGAAAACAAAATTCACATAAAATTAGTATAGGAAAAGATCACAGTCAAATGTCATTTAAAGTTATTATTCAAAAACATAAAGAAAATGTGATACACTTATGCCATGGAATACAATGTAACCATAAAAAGGAATTAAATCATGTTGTTTGCAGCAATGTGGTTGCAGCTGGAGGCCATTATCCTAAGTGAATTAATGCAGAAACAGAAAACCAAGTATTGCGTGTTCTTACTTATAAGTGGAAACTAAACATTGGGTACGTATGGACATAAAGATGGAAACAATAGACATTGGTGACTCTAAAAGAGGTGACGATAGGAGGGGGGAAAATTGCTGACAAACTTCCTTTTGGGTACTGTGTTCACTCTTTGAGCAACAGGATCAATAGAAGCCCAAATGTCACAGCATCACACAACATACCCTTCTAACGAACCTGCACGTGTACCCCCTGAATCTAAAAGTAAAAAAATATAGTTATTATCCGAAAAGATATGTGGGGGAGAATAACATCCCCACATATAGTAATGCTTCATATACACAAAGAAAGAAAATGTGAACAAAGGGTTTCATATCCAGTGATACTGACTTTCAAGTAGTCATGCTTCACTTTATTGTGTTTCACAGATACTGTGTTTTTCACAAATGGAAGGTTTGTGGCAACCCTGCATCTAGCAAGTCTGTCGGAGCCATTTTCCCAACAACGTGTGCTCATTTCATATCTCTGTTGTATTTTGGTAATTGTCACAATATTTCAAACTTTTTCATTATTTAGTATATCTATTATGGTGATCTCTGATCAGTGATCTTTGGTCCTGTTGAAATTGTCCTGGGGAGCCACAAACTGCACTCATGCAATACAGCAAACTTAAAAAAATTTTAAATGGTAAGTTCAGGGGTACAAGTGCAGGTTTGTTACATAGGTAAACTTGTGTCATGGTGGTTTGTTATACAGATTATTTCATCACCCAGGTATTAAGCCTAGTACCCGTTAGTTATTTTTCGTGATCCTCTCCCTCCTCCCACCCTCCACTCTCAGAAAGGCCCCAGCACGTGTTGTTTCCCTCTATGTATCCATGTGTTCTCATCATTTAGCTCCCACTTAGAAGTGAGAACATGCGGTAATACAGCAAACTTAATTGATAAAGTGTACATTCTGACTGCTCCAGTCACTGGCTGTTCTCTTGTCTCTCTCCCTTTCCTCAGGCCACCCCAATCTCTGAGACAAAACAATATTGAAATTAAGCCAATTAATAACCTTACAGTGACCTCTAAGTGTTCAAGTGAAAGCAAGAATTGCATATTCTTACTTTAAATCAAAAGCTAGAAATAATTAAGCTTAGTGAGGAAAACATGTCGAAAGCCAAGATAGACTGAAAGCTAGGCCTCTTGCGCCAAACAGCCAAGTTGTGAACACAAAGGAAAAATTCTTGAAGGAAATTAAAAGTGCTACTTCAGTGAACACACGAATGGTAAGAAAGCAAAACAGACTTATTGCTGATATGCAAAAAGTTCTAGTGGTCTGGATAGGAGATCAAACCAGCCACAATATTCCCTTAAGCCAAAGCCTAATCCAGAGAAAAGTCCTCTCTTCAATTCTGTGAAGGCTGATAGTGGTGAGGAAGCTCCAGAAGAAAAGTTTGAAGCTAGCAGAAGTTGGTTCATGAGGTTCAAGGAAAGAAGCCATCTCTATAACAAAAGTGCAAGTGAGGGTGCAGTGGCTCACACCTGTAATCTCAGCACTTTGGGAGGCCGAGGCGGGTGGATCACCTGAGGTTGGCAGTTTGAGACCAGCCTGACCAACATGGAGAAACCCTGTCTCTACTGAAAATACAAAATTAGCCAGGCACATGCCTGTAATCCCAGCTACTTGGGAGGCTGAGGCAGGAGAATTGCTTGAACCTGGGAGGTGGAGGTTGTGGTGAGCCAAGATTGCACCATTGCACTCCAGCCTGGGCAATGAGAGCAAAACTCCATCTCAAAAAAAAAAAAAAAAAGAAGTGGGAGGTGAAGCAGCAAGTGTTGATGTAGAAGCAGCAGCAAGTTATGTAGATCTAGTTAAGAGAATTGGTGACGGTGACTACACTAAACAACAGAATTTCAAGATAGACAAGCCAGCCTTCTATTGGAAAAAGGTGCCATCTAGGACTTTCATAGCTAGAGAGAAGTCAAGGCCTGGCTACAAAGCTTGAAAGGACAGGCTGACTCTTGTTAGGGGCTAATGCAGCTGGTGACTTTAAGTTGGAGCCAGTGCTCACTGATCATTCCCAAAATCCTAGGACCCTGAAGAACTACCCTAAATCTACTCTGCCTGTGCTCTATAAATAGAATAACAAAGCCTGGTTCACAGCACATCTGTTTACAGCATGGCCTACTGAATATTTTAAGCCCAATGTTGAGATCTACTGCTTAGTAAAAAAGGTTCTTTTCAAAATATTACTGCTCACTGACAATGTACCTGGTCACCCAAGAGCTCTGATGGAGATGTACAAGGAGGTTAATGTTGTTTTCATGCTTACTAGCACAATATCCATACTGCAGCCCATGGATCAACAAGTAATTTCAATTTTCAAGTCTCATTATTTAAGAAATTACATTTCATAAGGCTGCAGCTGCCAAAATAGTGATTTCTCTGGTGGATCTGGGCAAAGTAAATTGAAAACCTGGAAAGGACTTACTATTCTAGATGCCATTCAGAACATTTGTGATTCACAGGAGGAGGTCAAAATATCAACATTAACAGAAGTTTGGAAGAAGTTGATTTCAACCCTCATGGATGACTTGGAGGGGTTCAAGAGTTCAGTGGAAGAAGGAACAGCAGATGTGGCAGAAATTGCAAGAGAACTAGAATTATATGCGGAGCCCAAAGATATGATTAAATTGCTACAATCTCATGATCAGACTTGAATGTATGAGGAGTTGCTTCTTATGGATGAGCCAAGAAAATGGTTTCTGGAGATGAAACATATTCCTTGGGTGAATATGCTTTGAAATGACAAGAAATAATTTTTTTTTGAGTCTTGCTCTGTTGCCTAGGCTGGAGTGCAGTGGCATGATCCTGGCTCACTGCAACCTCTGCCTGCTGGGTTCAAGCAATTCTCCTGCCTCAGCCTCCCATGTAGCTGGAATTACAGGTGTGAACCACTACACCCTGCTAATTTTTGTATTTTTGGTAAAGATGAGGTTTCACCATGTTGGCCAGGCTGGTCTCGAACTCCTGACCTCAGGTGATGCATCCGCATCGGCTCCCAAAGTGCTGGGATTACAGATGTGAGGTACCGTGCCCAGTTGACAAGAAAGGATTTTGAATATTATGTAAACTTGGTTGATAAAGCAGCAGCAGGATTTGAGAGCATTGACTCCAACTTTGAAAGAAGTTCCTGTAGGTAAAATGCTATCAAACAGCATTGCATGCTACAGAGAAATATTTAGTTAAAGGAAGGGTCACTGATGCGGCAAACTTCACTGTTGACTTATGTGAAGAAATTGCCACAGGCACCCCAACATTCAGCAACCACCACCCTGATCAGTCAGCAGCCATCAACATCAAGGGAAGACCCTCCCTTCATCAGCAAAAAGAGTATGACTTATGGAAGGCTGAGATGTTTGTTAACATTTTTTAGAACTAAAGTATTTTTACATTCAGGTATGTACTTTTTAAAAAGACATAATGCTATTGCACATTTAATAGGCTACAGTATACTATTAACATAACTTTTATATGCACTAGGAAACTAATACATTTGTGTGACTTCCTTGACTGAGATATTAGCTTTATTATGTTGTTCTGGAACCAAACCCGCATATCTCTGAGGTATGCCTATATCACACAGAATATTTCTTCCTGTCCTAAAAATCCTCTGCTCTCTGCCTATTTGCTGCTCTCTCCCCTAAAACCTCTGGCAACCACTGATCTTTTCACTGTCTATGTTGTTTTGCCTTTTCCAGGATGTCATATAGTTGGAATCATACAGTAGGTAGCTTTTCAGATTGGCTTCTTTCACTTAGTAATATGCGTTTAAGATTCCACCATTTTTTTTGTGGCTTTGTAGCTCATTTCTTTTCAATACTAAATAATATTCCATTGCCTGGAAACTGTATATCACAGTTTATTTATCGATTCACCTCCTAAAGAACATCTTGGCTACTTTAAAATTTTGGCAGTTATGAATAAATGCCCAAGTGTAGGTTTTTGAGTGGACATAAGTTTTCAGCGCCTTTGGACAAATATCAAGAAGAGTTATTGCTAGATTGTGTAATAGGAGTATGTTTATTTTTTGTGAAAAACTACCCAACTGTTTTCCAAAGAGGCTGTACCATTTTGCATTCTCACCAGTAATGAATGAGAGTTCCTGTTGCTCTACAGCCTCACCAGCATTTGATGTTGTCTATGTTCTGGATTTTGGTCATTCTAATAGGTGTGTAGTGGTAATACCTTTTTGTTTTATTTTGAATATTCCTGATGACATATGACATGGAGCATCTTTTTATAGGCTTATTTGCCATCAGTATATCATCTTTGGTGAGGTGTCTGTTAAGGTCTTTGGCTCATATTTTAATCAGGTTATTTATTTTCTTATTGTTGAGTTTTAAGAGTTCTTTTTATATTTTAGATACAAATCCTTTATTAGATATGTATATTACAAATATTTTCTCCCAGTTTCTGGATTATCTTCTCATTATCTTGACACATTTAATTTTTTAATATACTTTAAGTTCTAGGGTACGTGAGCAGAACGTGCAGGTTCGTTACATAAGTATACATGTATCATGGTGGTTTGCTGCACCCATCAGCTCATCATCTACATTAGGTATTTCTCTTAATGCTATCCCTCCCCTACCCCTACCCCCGACAGGCCCTGGTGTGTGATGTTCCCCTCCCTGTGTCTATGTGTTCTCATTGTTCAATTCCCACTTATGAGTGAGAATGTGCGGTGTTTGATTTTCTGTTCTTGTGTTAGTTTGCTGAGAATGATGGTTTCCAGCATCATCCATGTCCCTGCAAAGGACATGAGCTCATCCTTTTTGTGGCTGCATAATATTCCATGATGTATATGTGCAACATTTTCTTTATCCAGTCTATCATTGATGGACATTTGAGTTGGTTCCAAGTCTTTGCTATTGTGAACAGTGCTGCAATAAACATACGTGTGCATGTGTCTTTATAGTAGAATGATTTATAATCCTTTGGGTGTATACCCAGTAATGGAATGGAATGGAAAATATCACAGTGCTTTGAAACTATAGTGAAAGTGAAAATTTCTTTATGAAATTTTTGTTTTATTCGTGTGTGTGTGTGTGTGTGTGTGTGTGTGTGTGTAGCAGATTGCAATAGAAAATGTACTTCTTTCTATTGGTTGAAGTAAAGGAAGAGGTAGGAGAAGGAGGAAAGGAAAAGTTGGAAAACACTGCTTAAGTGAAAACATTGCACAGAACTTGATGCAATTTACTTTCTTTCTTTCTGATACTAACACAAGTCTTGTTTAATGACTAACTGGCAGATTCTTAATCATGTAGGAGTACAAATATTAAGAAACAATTTTTTATAAACAATGACCTTCGATCACTCATTAAGCCAATATTTATTTAGCATCTATTGTGGATTAGACTTCAGTGAAAGAATTTGGAAATTTCAAGGAAAAAACCTCAACTAATCTCTTTTGAATGGATTAATAAACAAGATATTTGCACAGGGATTTAAACTGGTTTATAATCATAATGAACAGAAAGATGCCAACATGAGAAAACAGGGAACAATCAAGCATATTTATCAAGGCACTGTCTCTGACTTGGGCAGAGTGGGTTGCTGGGTTGGATTGCAAGACCAGAACAGGCTGCCATGATGCTACCACAATTCCAACTCAGCAGTTCCCACCCCCTGCCCTTTGGTGGGGACGTGAACCTTCTGGGGCCAGAAAATATTCTCTCCACCTGGATAGGCTTGGTTTTGCTTATATAACGGACTCAAAATGTGTTAGGGGGTGGGAAACAATGATGATTTTCATTTGGAAAGTTAATTTTTGAAAAGGAATGGATGGTGAAGGAAGTGAGAGAGGGAGGGAAAGGAGGGAATCCATATGGAAGGTGACATTGGCAGGGATGTGGAAGAGTCATCACTGAAGGACAGTCTGTGCCATGCCACTGTCATTCATTGGTAGTGATTTAAAGTGAACCACTGGAAACTTGGAAAAATATGCCAGTTTTTAGCTGAGTTGAAAGTTCTGGAAAAGGGACAATCTCGGAATGAGAATAAGTTGTAGATATTGTGGTATCTGACCAAGATGGCCTTAACATTCCCCTCAGCTTCACTAAACTTTGGATGGGCTTCTTCCTGACTCTGGAGCCCCTTGACCTCCCTTTTCTCGGAGTACTTACTTTTGAAAACCTGTAATTGTAAATACCTTCTCTGCCCCTTTGAGAGGCAAGTATTTTTTTTAAGCCTCTTGCTAATTTTATAACTCAGGAATGGCCTTCTCAAGGACCTTGGAGCCATCTCTTTGAAATGTAAGCATCAAGGGAGATAGTGCCCTATCTTCCAGTTTCTGTAGGGGGTGGGAGGGAGTAGGAGCCTCACTTCAATGGGTGCCTTGCTCCAAGTTGTAAAACTAACCTCCTATCATGAAGACATGAGAAAGTTTGCTTTTTGTTTGGGTAAAGTTGGTTAGCAAACATAGATGGCCTATAATACTCCTCCCTACCCCATCTCTTAAAAACTCCTTTTGTTTCAGCAGAATTGTGTTCAGACTGAGTTCCGGCCTCTATCTCCTATTGGGACAACCTTGAATAAAGCCTCCTTTGCCTATTTAACTTTGGTACAATTTTTGTTTTGACATAGCCATTATCTAGTCAGGAAAAAATCCACTTGAACTTAGAGTAGAAAGCTGAATCAAGGTTCTTCCTCTGCTCCTAAATTATAGGGACTATGGACAAAATTCATCTCACTGAGCCTGGAGATTTAACCTGCAAAATTTACAGGTTGAACAAGATGGTCTCCAAGACCTCTTCCAGCATCAAAGTTTTTTTGATGGCCAGATGCACTTGATTGACTAGGGATACATATTTATGTATTTTATATATAGTATTATATAATATTTACATATTATATATGATACATTAATATATTAAAACATATAAAATAATATATAATGTATAATATATATAGTCAGAGAAACATATAAATGATTTAAATCCAGGTGGGTTGTCTTGAGTGCTGAATAACAATTAAAAAACCATTAAGGACTAATTGGACCATACACTGTAACACTGCTCTTCTCTTGTCCTTAGAAGACTGAGGGGCTCTTTAGTAAGCATGAATGTGGCCACCAGATGGAAAATCCTTGTGTCTGGAGGAATGGCAGACCCCCAAGTTGCTGCTCTCTTTGACTTCCCAGAGATTTGTTTCTAGGAAGGTACTTTTGAGGCCATTTAAAATAGCCATTCTCTACAGACTCTCTTCAGTTGTCATAAAAACTCATCTGTCCTATCCTAGGTCGGACACCGAGACAGCTGGTGGGGATTTGGAACAACAGGTCTGAGGAGGGACAGGGACCCAGCCAGCCAGTTAGGGAATTGTGATGACCACTCCATACTACTTAACTCACTTTGCATTTTTATCGTACGAACCCATCACCTTCCACCCATTCTCCCAAAATAGAAGTATCATTCATTCATTTATCCAGAAGAAACATCAAGAACCTATGATGTGCTAGACACTGAGCTGGTTACTGGGAACAAAGCTACTATAATCAAGGTAGCCATGGTCCCTGCTCACATAGATCTTGCAGTCCAGTGGGGAGCCAAACATTAAGCAAAAAATCATAAAAATAAACATTTAAATTTCAACTATGATAAGCTCAATGAAGATGTGGCGAGGAGCAGGGCAGGAGTAAGCTTAGTAAAAAGAGTCAGAAGAGGCTTCCTTGAAAAAACTACAAATAAGCCGAGGTGCTGAGAATATGGAGACAATGGAATTCTTGTGGGAATGTAAAATGGTGCAGCCACCATGGAAAACAGTATGGCATTTCCACAAAAAGCTAAAAACAGAATTACCATACGATCCAACAATTTCATTTCTGGGTGTATATCCCAAAGACTTGAAAGCAGGGACTCAAAGAGACGTGTACACCCATGTTGACAGCAGCATTTTTTGTAGTAGCTAAAATGTGGGAGCACCCCAGTCTGTGAATGGATGAATGGATAGGCCAAATGTGATACGTACATACAATGGAATATTAATCAGCCTTAAAAAGGAAGGAAGGGAATTCTGCAATATACTATAACATGGATGAACATTGAGGACATTATGCTAAGTGAACTAAGCCAGTCACAAAATGAGAAATACTGTATGAGTCCATTTTATGAAGTAGTTAGAGTGGTCAAATTCATAGAGACAAAGTAGAATGGTGGTTGCAATAGGCTTGGAGGAGGAGAGAATGGAGAGTTACTGTTTAATGGGCTTAGAGTTTCAGTTTGACGAGATGAAAATATTCTGGAGATGGATAGTGGTGACAGTTGCACAACCATGTGAATGTACTTAATGCCTCTGAACTGAACACTTACAAATGGTTACAATGGTGAGTAAATTTTATGCCATGTATATTGTACCACAATAAAAAAAATTAGCCAAGGCTTGAAAGATGAGTGTGAGATAGACAAGGAAGAGGGCCAGAAACAGACTTCTAGGCACAAGGAAAAGCATACTCCTGTCTTGGGTGTAGACATGAATATTTATGAGAACCAGAAAGAAGGCCAGTGCTGCTGGAATGTGGGGCAGGGTATATGGCAAGAGATAAAACTGAGGGGGTGCTCTCATGACTCTCACAACCAACCAGCCACCAGAACCCACAGGTGCAATCAGAGCAACCTCCCCTGGATCCCTGCTGCCACTGCTTTAGTCTAGACCCTAACCATCTTTTGGTGGCACAACTGAAACCTAATTTTTCCCCACATGGCTCCCAGTGTATCATGTGGATGAGACCACAGGCTCTGGAGGCAGACGGTCTGGGTTTGAATCCTGGCTTTGCCACTTACTAGCTATGACTTTGGGGAAATCACTTGGCATCCTGAAATGGCCATGGTTAAATGTGGAATAATAGTCCCTAGCCCATAGTGTCTTTGTGAAGATTTAAGACATGGACTGCACGTACAAAGCTCAGGCAACAAACTCAGCTGTTCGAGAAATGTAGCTTTATTCTCTTGTAACGAAGCTTAAGTTTTATTTTGAGCCACTGTTCTGATAGCTTCCAGAAAGTTATCCGTAGTCAATTCAAGGCATCCTCAGGGCTTTCATTTCTGAGGACCTCCCAGTGCCACAGCAATAGTTGAGAGGAGCTGTTTGATCAGACTTTTAAGAGTGAGATGGAGGGCAAGCAGTCTATTTCAGAGGCGACCCCAGGAAGCTCCAGCAAGGAGCTGGGGGACGTGGGACACAGAAGGGCAGGAAGCCAATACAGGGAGCTCTAATGAGCAAGTAACTGATTTGGACTCCTGGTAGGTTTGGCAGATAAAATACAGGACTCCTGGTTAAATTCATATTTCAAACAAACATCAAATAATTTTTTAATATGTGTATGTCCTGAGTATTATGATGGACATAATTATACTAAACATTATTCATCATTCATCTGAACTTCACATTTGAGTGGGTGTCCTGTATTTTTGTTTGCTAAATCTGGCAACCCTAGCTACTGGGGCTCAGTCTCCCCAGAGAAACTTTCATGGAATTTGACTCAGAGACAAAGCAGGCCCCGGATTTGTCCCGGTGGTGGGCAAAGAAGATGTGATTATTTATCTACCTGCTCCAATCGTTAGTTGAGAACTCCCCTGGCATTTCTGGCCTCCCCGGCTCCCAAGCTGAATGTCCTTTGGCCAGCCAAAGCCCTCGAGCATAGCCACAGGTACTTACCTTCAGCTGCTGTCTGTGGGAATGTTGAATGCAGAAAGGGAAAATAGATGGGGCACCAGCAGTGTCTGCTGCAGTGGTCCTCATCATATAACAAGGCTGGCATACACTGAGACATCCACATCCCCACGTCGTCCTTAGTTTCCTCTATCCCTGACAATCAACTTCCCTAAGGGCATATTTGTGTTAAAAACAAAGGAAATATGAGATCTGTGATAATGGACAAATTCCTTGTGTGACACATACACTCATATCTGTTTGCTTGAGGAAGCACTCCCCGTATGGCTTAGAGTCTAAGAGTGGATATCTATCCCTTTAATTCTGCATAATTCACTGCAAATATCTTAGACTGCAGCCAGATCATGCATTAGCCAGCTAGGTCCTCTTAAGTGAAGTACCTTAGTCATGCTGAACTCTAGCCAATGGAAGGCCACAAGAGGAGAAATAAAATCTAATCCTATTTGTTCTGCACCACCAGGGGTGACCGCTATTGTACAGAAGGGGTCTCTGGTCACAGAGATGGAGGAATTATCTAGAAGCTGCCTGCTCTGCTATACTGAAACATTTGCTAGGAGTTCTTACTCCTAAAGGTCGCCCCCAACCACCACTATGATCATCATGAAGTGACGGGAGATGGGAGGCTGCAGCACTGTTCTATCAGTCAGGGTTCTCTCAGTGAAAGAGAAGCACATCTGCATTGCAAGGAGAAAGGGTTTTAAAATAGGAAATCAGAAGCTTACACAATGATTAGAGGGGTTGGGGAAGCAATATGGAAACTGCTGCTACCTTCATGAAATTAAGAAGGGCTGGATTCCAGTAAAGCTGCTAAAAATAACCCCAGCTGTCTACTATACCAAAGCAGGTGATTCTCAGGAGGTTGCCTGGAAGTTGGAGCAAATTGTATGCCTGTCATATGTCCAAGCATCTGTTCACAGCTGCCAACAGGGATACTGACTTCTCTTCTGCTTTCCAAATGCCTCGTGAGTGCCTTTAATTGGCAGACTCTAACCCAAGGCCATACAGGAAAGTGACACTGGGAAATGATGTTCCAGACCTCCCTGCAATGCAGAGGAGAATGCAGAAAGGGTAGGGATGATATCTAATTGACAAAGACAATCTGGTATAAGCAAATTAAACCAAATACTTATGTCAAGGGTGGAAGGCACACAGGATACTATCAAAGTCCTGTGACCCCTTGTGTATTAGTAAAGTGTCTTATGGATACTATTAGCAGAATCCTTAGGGTAAATTAAGCCTGGGCAGATGTCATGGCTCAATAATTCAGCCAGCATCTATTTCCTTCTCAAATCTCAAACTGCCTAGAAGTCTCAAATGTGACTCTGACACACACATAATTCTCATGTGGCATAGTCTATCCTTCCCTTGCAGCTTGGTAGTGCCCTCAAGCATAAATAGACTCTTCAAAGCCCAGATCCAACAGAGTGAGGTCCAGAAAGGGCAGGAGCTTCCTCTCTTCCATGTCTAAGTCCTTCCTGGGGCAGCCCTTCGCAGGGCCCAGAGCCTCCCTGATGACTCATACAAGAAATCCGTGGCCATCTGCTTTTGGTAACCAAATGGCTATGGCCTGAACCTACGGCCCCATGTCACTACAAAAAACCTACAACCCTAATTCACCATACAAGACATATGGTTTAGATGTTTGTCCTTTTCAGATCTCATGTTGAAATGTAATCCCCAATGTTAGTTGTGGGGCCTGAATGAAAGGTGTTCGGGTCATGGAGACAGATCCCTCATCAATGGCTTTGTGCCCTCCTTACGATAATGAGTGAATTCTTGCTTTGAGTTCTGGTTGTTTAAAAGTGTGTGACACCCCACCCCCCAATTGGTCAGAGAGTAGGAGATCTGGGAAAAACACAGGTGGGTGGATCTGTGGCAGTGGGGACAAATTGTGCAGATGTTTGTGTCTACATCAGTGCCCACAAGAGAGCAACCACCATAGAGAAGGCATGCAGAAACAAAATAAACAGAACAACTCCCTTTGATTACTCAAGTGCTCATGCAATGGCCAGTGATAGCCAGGGATGGAGGCTGTGCATGAACCCAACAGCATGTACTCCTCTTTCATTAACACTGATCTAGCTATCTGCACTACTGAATTCCCAACTTTCCAGAAGCAGAGACTGGCCCTGTACACCCTCAGTATAAAACCATTCTTCAAGGAGAGCAGCCAGCCTCCTGGGCACAGGCTGATTGCACTGGACTCCTACCCTGGAGGAGGCAGTGATTTCTCCTTCCTTAATATGTTCTGCCTTCTTACTTGCATGGTTCTTCCAGCACTACTATCTCAGGGTTTACAGAATGACTGAATTGTCAGCACTAGATTCTGCACAACATTGCTTCAAATCAAGAGACTCATTTAATGGCAAAAGAGATGGTCATGGAGGTATTACCATAGGATCCACTGGTCCTACCATACACTGGAAGCCTTCCATCTGCTAGAACAATGGAAAGGCCTTCAAAGGCTAATCTAAGTCACTAGCTGTGGATAAGACACTGTAGGATTGGAACTGTCCTCAGTCAGTATGTACACTCATTATATATGGTATATATATGATATACACCAATATCTAGAATACATGGATCTGCAAACTGATGAGTTAGAAGTAGTAGCAGCCTCTCTTATGATCAAGCCCATTGACCTACTGTGGACTGCACACTTCCTGATCCCATAACCTCAGGCACTGCTGAATCAGAAGTGCTAGCTCCTGGACAGTGGCACCAGGGGGACACTTTCACAGCAGGAGTCAGTAAGGGTCCTCTGTACTCAAAGCTGTGAGTACCACCTTATCATTCTGGGCTCCTCATGGCAATGGGTCAATAGAAAAGAAAGGAATCACGACATAAGAGAGGAAATTGACCTCAAATTACCATAAGGAGCTAGGCAGCTGCCACACAATTAAGAAATGAGAGAGCATCATAATATGTTAGCCAGAGTCTTCTACGAAGCAGATACCAAAATAAGATTAAGGGTGCAAGGACCTTATTAGGACAAATACTTGTAAGAGAAAATGAGGAAGGATCCAGAGTGCTGGGAGAGCATCAGACTGCCATGTATGTTTGACTCTGAATAAAAAAAGAGAGAAAAGGAAAGCTAGGTGGAATTGTTCTGTACTGCTGTACAGTCTAGGAAAGTTCAGCAAGGCTGCTAGGAGTCTTGCTGTCAGGCCCAAGTCTGCTGTCAGAGGAGCTCTGCATCTCCCAGGAATAAGCCTGTCTTAGTGTCCCTGCTGTGATCAGTCATTGGCTAGGAGTAGCCAGGGAGTAGGCGGGGTGGGAGAGTGGGGCAGAGGGAGGGCATAGATCCCCAGGAAATGCCCAGGTGGATTTCAGAGTGCAGCAGTCGGAGCCTCTGCTTAATTACATTCCCTGTAATTGTAGACCTTCAAGGCACATTCTATTAGTACCATGGTAGATAGATGAATGGGTGGATTATAAGGTAGATAATAGATACATAGGTAAAATGTGTATATATATATAATCTCTGTATTTATTGTAATTTGTTCAGCCCTTGAGGAGCAACTGCCTCAACTTCCCTTTTCTCCCTTCGCTTCAGGCATTTTAATCAATACTCTTTTAAGACTGACAATCTAATCTTCCAAGCCACAAAAGAATGATCAATTTTATTATGAAAAAATTTAAAACTTATAGTTGGTAAATGGCAAAACAAATTGAGAAATATTTTTTGCAACATATATGATAAAAAGACTAAATCCTTTAGTGTGTGGAAGTTGAGGCAAATGAAAAGTGTTAACAGTCTAGTAGAAAAATGTGTAATGTGGAATAAACTGAATTACCTTCCTGTGAAGATTAAGGGGTCATTCTACGTATCACCACGACCTGGTAAATCTCAGTGCAATCCAAAGTTTTATACACAAACTTGAAAGTCATCACAAGTTACAAAGTGTTGTTGCAGGACATGGTTCACAGTAAAAAATGCAAAAGATTCTTAAGCAAGCTGTAAGGAGAAAGACAATGCAAATACTTGGTGCCTGATATAGTCTAGACATTTGTCCCCTCCGAATACCGTGTTGAAATGTGATCCCTAATCTTGGAGGTGGGGCCCGGTGGGAGGTGTTTGGGTCATGGTGGGTGGATCCCTCACTATTGGCTTGGTGCCATCCCCTTGGAGATAAGCAAGTTCTCACTCTATTAGTTCATGCAAGAGCTGGTTGTTTAAAGGAAGCTGGCACCTCCTTCTTTCTCTCTTGTTCCCTCTTTCACCATGTCACATCCCTGCTTCCTCCTTGCCTTTCACCATGAATAAAAGCTTCCTGGGACCTCACCAGGAGCTGAGCAGATGCTGGTGCCATGCTTGTACAGCCTGCAGAACTGTGAGCCAAATAAATCTTTTTTCTTTATAAATTACCCAGTCTCAAGTATTCCTTTATAACAGTGCAAAATGGACTAACACAGTCCCCTTAGAGAATCTTAGTTGAAATGAACGACAAATTGGTTATCGACTTGAACAAAGTGTCTCCTAAAATAGTACAGTTCTATTTACTGAACCCATATTTTCCAAGCAAATTTTTGATAAGAATTGTGTTCTCCAGTCAGATTACTCTCCTGGGGAAAGAGGCTCTGACTGGCTGACATGACATCATTAACCCTTCAGTTGATAAATTTATGGGAATAGAATGTCCTGACACAAATCTGTTTCAATAAGGTTATAAGCTGGAGGCATTTTCCAGTGGTCTGATCACTCATGAATAAGATGACAGTGAAGATATGAACATGCCAAGCTGAAGGAAAACTTCAGACTGGTGGTTACCCTACTAAAGTGAGATACTCCAGGAATCCCAGCCCCAATGAGAATCTGGGCCCCAAGTATTTATGGCTTCTCCCTTGGAGATACTTTATTTCATTATGTCGTACTTATGAAGAGGAAAAAAGCCTGGACAACCCGCTGTGAATCTCAGGGCTCCCCTTTCCACATCACCATTGCTGACACTGTGGAAGCCTCAGGCCCAATCTTCATGAGTTCTGTCCTGAGGTTGGGACTGAAGATTAGGACAGCAGGGTTCGCAAGGTTGTGAGTTTTCATCCAGGGGCCTGAACCACTAATTTGGGCATGGGGTGGAAGCAGGAAACACAAAAGGTCTCTGCTCCAGTAAAAGCTAGGACAGGATGAATTTCCTGGAGAGGCTGGAAGATGACTGAGTGGAATTATATTCCATCAAAAGAAGCTCAAGGCCCTACAGGAACTCAAACTCACAGTCAATGCTGATGCTCATCCATCTTATCTGGGCACAGCCAAGATGCCTTCTACTCTAAGAAGCTGAAATCTGCCTTGTTAGTATTTGACAGGGAGAAGAGTAGAGGGGAAAGGAGAGTTCAGGTTATGGGTGGGGAAGGCAACAGAAGGGAAGGCCAGCAGTTCACAGCTACCACACACCCTCTCTTTTTCCCCCTCACATGGCTCTCCTGTCAGACAGAGGTACAACTGCTTCTTATCAGAGAATAATCATCTCGCTGGCTCTGCAGGGATAAGAACAGTGATAGTTGTACAGACTGAATGCAGCAAGAAGGGTTGGGAAAGAGAAAACCACTCTAAACCTCTTATTTTTGTTTTAGGGACCACATTCATATAAACTGAAATATGTTTTCAGGTGACTGTGAGAAGATGTGATGGTAATCCCAAGGGCTTGCATGTGCCAATTACCTTGTGTGTCTCATAACATTTGAGTGATTAATTTAAATGGGGCCAAAGTAAATTAAAAACCTGGAAAGGACTCTTATCTTTTCCATATGCACAGACTATGAGAAGACAGTAACTCTGTATATGGGATCTTTATAGAGATAAGGATTAGGGCCAGTGGTGGTTTACAGGTTCCTGTAGAGGGATGGCTTACTGCAAATATGAATGGCTGAGATCCCAAGGATTTGAGAAGGTAGAGAGCAGAGTCATCAGGACTGTCGGAAATGGAGAGGGAGCCCAGAAAATGGAGAGGGAGCCTGGAATCCTGCTCAGACTCAAATCTTCTCAGCTGTCCACCCAGAGGAGATGCTTTTCCTAATTTGAACAACAGTGCCACCCAGTCAACAAGCTGTGCATCCCTAGTACTTTGCCCAGACAGGACTCTTTTCTAATTCACACTAGGGCAAATACTAATTGCCCAATCTCAAAAGCAGCTCAGAATGTGGACAATGGGTTGGGGAGGCCCAATTAAGATAAGACCAGCTAGGATTTGATTAAGTCTTATGCGGCCTCTGCCTGCACATAGATATCCTCCTGCTTCTATAGGTGCTTGAGGGTTCAGTATTCAACATGGCTTAAATTTGAATTCACCATATTTCATCTACTCATAATTGAACTCCTAGGAGTGACATAGATGTTATGAACATGGGCTTTAAAGATAATCAACCAACCTAGTGGATTAGTGCCACCAACCTTACTAATCCAGTGAGGTTAGTATGAAAATGAAATGAAAAAATGAGTTAATGGATCTGAGGCCCATCCAAGGCATCTCTTCATATGTCTTTCTTCTCTCTAGGCCCTACACACAATTCATTATGATGTAATATAAGACTGGGTTCTCCTAAAAATGACCTCTCTTAAGCAAAAGATTTGTGCTTTGGAGAAGGATTCAAGGAACTCACAAACATATAATGGCTAACCAAAACTGCAAATATGGACTCTTTAGGAAAGCAACAAATTTTAACATCTTATCCTTAATGCATTTGTAGTCAAATTCAGAAAAAAAATTGGGGGAAATGAACAAGACAAAGCAGTAGATGAGGTTCAAATGAGTGGTATTCATTTGTTAGTTCAGCAGACATTTATTGAGCATCTGTTTTTAGACTATGTACTGGGCTAGATGCTGAAGATACAGAGTGTGGTTGAAAGGACAGACAAGCAAGGAAAGCTTCCTCTCAGAAGTAATCACTTCCAGAGGAGGTGATGTGGGCTCTTGATGATTCAACCAAGTGAAGTCTGGAAAGAGGGCAGGGAGACGTCATGGGTTCGTCCTGGGAGGAGGAGAAAGGGAAGGATAGCCTGCCTTTAAGAGCAGAGAGAGCAACAGCTGCCCAGACACCCAAGGACCTATCCAACCTTAAGAATAGCTCCTGTCACTGGGATCACCTTTAGGCCATAGTCAAAGCCTATGAACCAATCACCAATTTAAGAAGAGATTAGCTACTGCTCAACAACTTTCCTGCCAAATTCAGGTGTCATGCCCCTTGGCAGGCCTATGATATTACTAGTTAATTGCATGTGTGAGTATGTGTTCCACTCTCATATCCTTTCCCACCAAAGAAAAGAAAATGGTGCCATGGAGTGTTCTAATGTGGGATATTGACCAGTGCATTGAACGCTGAACCAGTTAACTCCAAAAGACACCAAGTCCTTGCACTGAGATGAGCTTTAGGACATTTGGCAACTAAATATAATTATTATCTAATATAAATCCAAATATTTGAAAATGTAGGATGTTAAGAACATGATTCCTGCTGTCAACCTAAATAATAAACACAGCGAGAGAGGCTTTAAAAAATTATACATTTTTTAGAATAGGGCATTGCAATGGAAATATGCATGCCATAGTAAACTACATGCATATTCAGGGAGACAAAGGAAGACAAAGATTTTTAAAGAAAAAATGAGGATGATTTCATAATTGCTTTAAGATAATTATCCTTTGTTACAAGGATCAATAATAAGAGTGATGCCAGTCCAAGGTTGTATAGGCAGTTGCTGGGCAGATTTTCTTGCAGATGTATTTTTTTTTTTGTAAGATTTCAATGGCCTTTGTGCAAGATTGCAGTTTCTACAGAATCTTTTGTGATAGTTTTTGTTATTAGGCATTGATGCATAAGAACCCTTTTTTTCTTCTTTTTTTTTTTGGAGACAGGTTCTGGCTTTGTCGCCCAGGCTGGAGTGCAGTGGTATTATCTCAGCTCACTGCAACCTCTGCCTCCTGGGCTCAAGGGATCCTCCCACCTCAGCCTCCTGAGTAACTGGGACTACAGGTGTGTGCCACCACACCCAGCTAATTTTTTGTAGAGACAGAGTTTCACTGTGTTGCCCAGGCTGGTCTCAAACTCCTGAGTTCAAGCAGTCCGCTCACCTTGGCCTCCCAAAGTGCTGGGATTACAGGTGTGAGCTGCCATGCCCAGCAAAACTCTCTCTTCATTGCTTTCTCTAGCTCTATTTGTCAAATTTTGTTTTTTTGTGTGTGTGTTTAAACATAAGTGATTCCATTTTGATTCTGACAAATTTCACATTTTCCCCATTTGATCAAGATCTTTCTCCAAAAGCATCACTAATAAGTCATCCTGTAATGAGGTTTTGATACTCCTTGGTGCTGAGATAAACCTGTCCTTGGTTGCTGGTCTAGATGGTTCCATGTTGGAGAAAGCGAATGACAGTGAGAAGTCAGTGTTAAAACCCTTTTAGCCAAAATTTGAGCAACAAAAGAGGTTTGAAGGGAGTGGCTCTCAGGCTGAGTATACCTGGAGTCCATTGTTAAGTTTATTTTTGTGTTTCATAGGCATTTGTTATCATTTCAAAGCGCTAAGCCAGCATTATTCTGTCAGGAATTGCACTTCTGCAAAATTTAGCAATAACAGATGCAAAGTTTAAAAAGAAAAATACAAAGTAAAATTA
This sequence comes from Pan paniscus, assembly GCF_029289425.2. Lineage (NCBI taxonomy): Eukaryota > Metazoa > Chordata > Mammalia > Primates > Hominidae > Pan > Pan paniscus. Next base: position 25,259,241 of record NC_073264.2, on the reverse strand, counting down.
ATGGTAGTATGACAATAACTGTTTGCATAATGGCTTTGAGCCATGAACCTAAGTAACCAATTGAATAAATCAAATGACCATTATCCTGTCAAATGAAAAAGGTAGGCATTAAGAGGGTAAGAGTCTCATTACAATATAGAGTCTTATTCTGATGTCTTGGGAAAAGCTGTTAACAATATGAAAAAGTCAACTTTTTGGCCAGGTGTGGTGGCTCACACCTGTGATCCCAGCACTTTGGGAGGCCGAGGCAGGCGGATCACTTGAGGTCAGGAGATTGAGACAAGCCTGGCCAAAATGGTGAAACCCCATCTCTACTAAAAATACAAAAATTAGCCAGGTATGGTAGCACACGCCTGTAATCCCAGCTACTCAGGAAGCTGAGACAGGAGAATCACTTGAACCTGGGAGGCAGAGGTCGTAGTGAGCCAAGATCATGCCACTGCACTCTAGCCTGGGGAACAGAGCAAGACTGTCTCAAAAAAAAAGAAAAAAAAAAAAGAAAAAGAAAAGAAAAAGAAAAAGTTAACTTTTCTCATCCTGATTTGCAGTTTGAATGTCTCTGGATATAGCACTGGGTAGTTTGGTGAACTTTCTGTGTGGCATATACATTAGGCACAGGACTCGTTTTTAAAAATTTGTCAAGTTTCAGCTTATAGGGCTTTAGAAACAGAGAAGTTGCTGTTTTTAGTAATTTCATGGAAGAAAGTTGGACTGGAGGAATCTAGACAAATTCAGGGTCTAGTGTAGTCTATAGGCAGATAGCAAGAACTTGAAAAAGTGCAGCGCTACAACCCAATAACAGATGTTTTAGCTTTTTGTTGGAAACATAACCTTTTCTCTCCACATAGATCACGTAAGAATCTCAGATTTAAAAACCTCTTGACGTTAGAAAGCCAAACCAAGGCAGACTTTAGATTTTACTAAAATCTAAATTAAAATCTAAATCTAAAATTTAAACTATTAGGGTTCCTGAGTATTCCAGGAAGTGATCGTTTTTATCTACTCATGGTAAGGCTGGAAACTAGAATGCCTGGGAAGCCAGGCATTCCATGCACATTCTCAAAATGACATTTCCATCAAAGCTTTGACAATATAGCCAATGCTTCTAATTGTATCCTGCTGTAAAGAGAGAGCAGATTTTCACTGGACTTATGCAAATAACCACATTGCCATAGGAATACTTATGAATAGTTTCCAAATTTTGGAGGAATCAAGTGGAGAGAAAAGGCAAATGCATCCATCTTTGTTCACAAAAGTATACTTTACCAAGTTGCTGTAAGCTACAGATAGCTTGAGAGAGAAAATTTCTTTAAATCTGAAAAACAAAACATTCAAGTAAAGGATCAAAAATGTTTTATTGTTTTGTAGTTTTTTTTTTTTTTTGCTTTTTTTGAAATGGAGTCTCGCTCTGTCATCAGGCTGGAGTGCAGTGGTGCAATCTCGGCTCACTGCAACCTCCACCTCCCAGGTTCAAGCAATTCTCCTGCCTCAGCCTCCCGAGTAGCTGGGACTACAGGCATGCGCCACCATGCCCAGCTAATTTTTGTATTTTTAGTAGAGATGGGGTTTCACCATGTTGGCCAGGATGGTCTCGATCTCTTGACCTCGTGATCTGCCCACCTCAGCCTCCCAAAATGCTGGGATTACAGGCGTGAGCCACTGTGCCTGGCCAAAAATGATTTAAATAAAGAACACAAAAGCATTATCTTTGTCAGTTATTCAGTCTCACATAATTAATTTTTGTCTTGCTTGATCTTGATTAGCAAATTCATGAACTCATCAGTTTCTTTACTAGAGTTCTGGGAAATTTTAATCTAGTCCATTGATCTTAAAGTTATTAAAAACCTATATTTAAGAGTACTTCTAGAGTCTTTTCTATGAAAAGTAATTTTGAAGTGTAGCTTATTTCAAGTGCTTTTAGAGAAAAATCAAAACAATAACTGTGGATGACCAAAACTTAGACTAGTCATGATTAAAAATCTGATGAAAGTTCATTGTAATCAGCAATCGACAAGGAAATTCAGTTATTTTTGTTGCATACAACATAATATCCAGAATTATGGCTGATGACAGATTTCTAAGAGTCTTACTAAGTTTTGGAACGTTCATATCAAAAACACACTCATGAATGCAACTGAAAGAAGATCTAGCATCACTCATCATTTGACAGTGTTCCCCATAAAATTTACCAAATAAGCCTAATCATTTAATATCTCTACAAGATGAGAAGTATATCCTTTGAGATTCTCCAGGGGCTCAACTGGAAAATTCCAAAGTGAAATCTAGGTCAAAATGATTTAATTTAGAATTTTGATCCTGGGGAAGCAAGCCAAAGATGGAAAAAAGTTTTGAAACAGTTGATCAAAACAGGATCATAGGTCACTGTAAATTAATAGCCATGCATTTAACCAGAGTGATAAACAACTTCAAAAGCAATACAGAAAGTTATATGGATTTTTAAAAACCTTAACACTTTCAAAGCTCAGTTTTCCTAAGTAATCAGAAACCTAGTAAAGACAACACAGAAAGTTATCTTGATAAAACATAAGTTCTCTCTCCCTCTCTTTTTTTTTTTTTAGGTCAGTGCCCAAAAAGGTAAAGAAAACCTCATGCAGGGTGCTTGCTTCTCCTCATGGGCAGCCCCTTTGGATACCCTGGAAATTGAACCTAATTTAAAAGGTATCTGAATCTAATCAGTCACAGGAAGAATGTGTGTATACGATATTATAGAGGAAGGTAAATAAGAAAACTAGTATCTTGAGTAGGGGAATATAGTACTCTTAGCAATAGCATGGGAAGTTTCCTGGTTACGTGGAACAGTTCAGATACATCAAGAGAAGCCAAGAGTACAGGATAAAGTTATACTGGAGGAAAACATCACTTTTTTAGGTCTTCAAGATAAACATTTCAGCAACAGGTCACAAAAGCAGAGTTAGAGCTCGAGAGAATAAATTACAGTAGCTGATGAAAAAGTTGAAAGAGAGATTGTTATCATCCCAGGCTTTTTCAAAGGGAGAAAGAGTTGCAGGCAATGATGCATGACCTGCAAATCATGTGCTGTGAAATACATCAGAAGTTGAAGTTCGAAGATATGAATATGAGAAGCTTCAAGAGGAAAACTCTACCTCAAGAAATAAAATTACCATTCTGAATGAAAAAGACATATTTCTAATCTGAAAATAGGGAAATTAAATTGCTTCTGTTAAAAAAAGCAGCAGATAATTAAAAATAAAAACATCTTGTAAATTTTACTAAGAGCAGATCAATACACAACAAACAAACAAACAAACACCTTGTTGTTTTAATATACAGTACCAAATCTTTAGTTTTCTGTTATTTATTTATTTATTTTTTTTGAGACAGGGCATTCCTCTGTCACCCTGGCTGGAACGCAGTGGCATAATAGCTCACTGTAACCTTGAACTTCTGGGCTCAACTGATCTTCCTGCCTTTGCCTCCCAAGTATCTGGGACTACAGGTGTGCACCACTACACCTGATTAATTTTTAAAACAATTATTTTTGTGCAGTTGGGGTCTCACTATGTTGCCCAGGCTGATCTTGAACTCCTCCTGGCCTGAAGTGATCCTCCCACCTTGGCCTCCCAAAGTGCTAGGATTATAGGTGTGAGCCATGATGCCCAGGCTTATATTAGTGTATTTTTAAATATCAAAGTTCAATCTTTAGAAAGACTTATAGATAATTCCTTTCTAATTATGGCCAACTTGCTTACACAAAATTCCCTTCATAAATTTATCCTTCACAAACCTTATCACAACTGAGTCAGGTCTTTGACAACATACTTAAATTTTCTGCTTTGTTTTAAACTTCCTCTTCCTTAAATACCCAGTCATTTTCCTTTAGGACAAAAATTTGCCATGCAAGATTCTTACTCATACAAAATTATTCTCTTTTCTTTTAAACCTTCTTTACTGAAATTTATTCTCATACGCATAACTGTTTTTATGTCTTTTTCTCCTATTTACTGTTCTTTTTCATTTCCTTTTAAAATTTACTTTTTGGAACAACCTTTGAATTAAATCACCTTTGAATTAAAAATTATTTTTAAATACATTTTTATGTCTTTCTTATAATTTTTAAAAATAAAACATCTTATTTTTGAAATACACTTTACATACAGAACTATATATAAATTAGAATTTTATCCCTTAGTAACCTTAATTTTTAGCAAGCAATTTTGAACTGTGTCACATCAGTATTTTATAGATGAGAATGATTTTATAATTTTTAGAATCATATTTTCCCGTAACATAATTTTTTATGTGTATTAATAGACCCAAAAATATTCAGCCTCTATAAACTTTAAGAAGCCAAGGAGAAATGTATATTTATGTTCAGCGATTTGTTTCAGTTTTTTTTCTTATTTGGGAATGACTCAGACATTTAATGAGTATGAGAGCCAATCATAATCCCAAAAGACACAATCCAGAATGCCATGATCCTGAATGTTGAAATCCCAAAAGATCAAATCCCCAAACAATAATTCTGGAAAAAAACAATTAAAAATTAAAAGATATTTATTTACATTTCCAAAACGGGATTTATTTGAGAAACATACAAAAACATGACAGAACACTTTATAGGCCACTTTACACAATAAAATAGGCAATAATAACATACATATTTTTGCAAGCATAAACACTCAGGTGTACTAATGACAATCACAGGGGCATAACATTTATCAGTAGAAAAACCATATTCAAAAAGAAATAGGCCAAAAAGTGAAAGGTATAAATGTATATCACTATGGTTGGTAATTGTGTACACCCAGCTGTATAACTGCAGTCATCTGAAATACTGTGAAGGGAAGTCTAAGTCCTTTGATGAGAGTGATAAAAAACCTGAGATGTGTCACCGCCATATCATCACCGCACCAGTTGCCCAAAGAGCCAAGATCTCCAGAAATTTTATCTTTCGCAAAGGCAAATGTACAAAAAAGAACATCTCTTCATTACTGAGGACATTTCAATGTTTTTGTGTACAAGCACAATGCTTACACACAAAGCCACTGCTGTGTTAATGCACTTTCATGGAGTCACATTTGCGAAAAATGCACAAAATGAATTAGAACTCTCTAAAACTCCTTAATTTATTTATATCTCCAGTATTGGAAGTGATGTGAAGATAAAATACATCTCATAGTGAATTACAAAAAATAATGCTGATAATTTAAAATAGTAAAACAAAAAGCCTTAAAAAGAATAAAACAAAAAAATTCAATATATGAAAGAGTGCACAGGCATAGATTATGGGCAGTTGCTTGGAGATAGTCCATCAGAGCTGGCCACCTTTCATGATTATTAACTATATTTAAAAGTTTTACATCACGAGGAATAACTGTTTTTCTTTTCTTTTAGGACATGGCTCTCCTCAGAGACTACGTTCATGTTCATTTCTACATGGCACTGCTCTGTTTGAAATTCTGTGATTTGATGTACACTGACTTGAGCATCCCCTGTTAAATTTTCCCATCTTCTGTGCCATAGTTCTATGTTGTTTCGGGTGTGCAGAAATCCATTCTTCATGTGCTAATATACAGACCACAAATTTGGCAGAAACAATAATGGTGACCAAACAGCAACACCGTTGTGCGAGTGTCTTCTCATTCTACCAGGCACATAATTATTTTTGAACCAGTCAGTAACTTTGCTGGCTTCTTCAGGCAAATGTGGCTTTAATTTATTAAAAGCTCCTCAAATATCATCAGCTGGATAGAATACTAATGTGAGCAAATCAGGCAACTTTAAACTAAAGTTTTTGTTGTTGCCATATTGTGTGGCCAACTCAATCATCTGAATTTTATGCCAAATGCATTGGGCTGAGTGGAAAAAACAAAACTTTGTTGGTTACACCTTCAAATTTGCTTTTAGAAGCCTTGATTGTACCTAATTCCAAATATATTATTGTGGTTTGGGGATTCAAATGAAATCCATTTTCTTCTGCATAAAGACAACAGCAAGGTAATACTTCCATCTAACATGATGCAATTTTCCTGTAATTGTGATTTTCAGGATTTTAGACATTAGGGATTTAGACTTTAGGGATTTTGATTTTTTGGGATTTTGACATTTGGAATTATGGCATTCCAGATTGTGTGTTTTGGGATTATAATCCAAATTCAATGAGTCTCTATTACTTAATTTAATATAACTTTAAGATTTCAAATCACATAAATAGGTCATTTATGAAATGTATCCCATTTACATTTACCAAATGTATTTATTTCTAACAATTGTGTCTAGATTAATCATGAAAACTAAGTTAGACAAAGCTAGTCATCATCTTGTTATTTTTCTGCTAGCCATTTTATAACCTGTGAATATCATGTGTTCACCTAAGTAATAACCTTAAAGTTAAATATATGGTATTTTGCCAATAACTCAGAAGTTACAGCTGTTTTTATTAAACCAATAATATTAGTCTTACATATCAAAGAATTGCACAAAGATCATTTTGTTTTAAGCTCAGTTTACAGTTTTATAATCTTTATGTCAAACTCTAACACCGTAAAACTTTTGGTAGAGATGACTATAAAGCTTCCTGACCAGTAAACACAGGCAAAAATGTATGCTGAAAAATTTTAAGGCATTTCTATTTTTTATTTTAACCAACATTTAAAAAACCAGCTTACTTATCAAAGATTTGCTTAAGTCATATAAACTAAAAGGTATTCAGGTTAATTGCTACATATTTTATATGAGTGCTCATTTATTAAAGTCAATCTGAATATAATTCCTTAAGGGATTTCTGGATGAGTATGCCAGATTATAACATGTAAATATAGCATATAACATAATATATGCACATATGGGTAGATACACCTAGACATATATACATACATACACTCAGAGATCTTATAGCTTTCACTTTAGAATTTTAGGCATGAGACACAAAACTTACAGATTCACCAGTTTTGACAGTTGGGTCAAAATTATATTTTTGGCAAGATGGGATCTGTTCATATGGCTAAACTTTATTTGCCCTCATAGGTAATCTAATAAAGCTGCAGACCAAAACTGTGGGTGAAGCAATGTGGTTAAAAAAAAAAAAAAACCCTCTTTCTTTTTTTCTATTTTTTAAGGTTTCAAATGAGTTTAGGGTTAAATTTTCAATGTTTACATTTTAGCTAGGACTGGCTGAATTTTATAAGAAAAAAACCCCCAAATCTCCAAATAGTCTTTTTAGCAACAAACCTATATTTTGTTTGCTGGTTTGGTTTGCTTGACAGTTGATGCAGGTGGAGAAACATTTTAGCAGGTTTTCTTTGCTTCTTTTCTTTTTGGCCTCTGCATAGCAGACAATGCAAAATTTACGCCCGACAAAGACACCTTATATTATTGCACTGAGCTCAAGATTTTGACCTGTTTGATCTGAGAGTATAACTTTCAAAAACATTTGTCTAGTTCTTCCCTTTCAGACTATCAATCTTTGGATGAACTGTTCCATCACCATAAACAACTGCTAGTCAAGCAAACCTAAATATGCATTTCCAAAAGGTGTCTAGGTTGTTGGTTACCATGGAGCTATTTTAATTAGTAAAGCCACTAAACGGAAAGTCCTGTGAGACTCTTTTAAAACCTTGGCTGAAATGCCACAAGCAATGAGTTTTATCTCAACATCAGTAGAAAAGTTGACAAATTAAAAGTCGGCAGAAAAGAAATAGAGATAGGGAGGTTAGAAGGCTCTACATGTTAACTCTATAGTTGCAAGGTTTTTTAAAAAACAGCTTGAGTAGTGATAATTTGGGCTCTGAATTTTTCTTGATGTAATTTGCCCATCAATTTTTAAATTGCACATGAGAATAGGCCATAATATGTGGACAGTGGGAGTCCCAGAAAACTTGGCATGCTTTAATGTTTGAAAATTCTGTTTCTTATTAATTTCTCAAAAACAAAGAAAATGCTATAAATTCTTTCATAAAATATCAAGAATTTGGACCAGTGTTTTAGATGATGGGGACCACAGTAGTGGCTTTCAATTAGCTATCTTGCATACACCATCTAGAATGTTTATTTTTGCTCTTGGATGAATTTTAGAAACAAGGGAAAAGGGCCAAATCATTTACAGGTGGGCATAACCAAGCCAAAATGGAACCAAGATAAGAGTGTTCACAAAACTTTTAACCTAGGCATGCAGATCAAACAAAATATTGAATTAGGCTTGCAAAAAGGACAAAAAGTAAATTTACCAGAAAAGATATGCCTTGTAATAACCAATGGTATGCTGTTTTCAAGAGACCCATCTCACACGTAGTGATACCCTTAGGCTCAAAATAAAGGGATGGAGGAAAATCTACCAAGCAAATGGAAATCGAAAAAAGCAGGGGTTGGAATCCTAATTTCAGACAAAACAGACTTTAAACCAGCAAAGATCAAAAAAGACCCTTTACATGGTGGTAAAGGGTTCAATTCAACAACAAGACTTAACTATCATTAATATATATTCACTCAACACAGGAGCACCCAGATTCCTAAAGCAAGTTATTAGAAACCCACAAAGAGACTTAGACTCCCACACAATAATAGTAGGAGACTTTAACACTTCATTGACAGTAGTAGACAGATTATCAAGGCAGAAAATTAACAAAGGTACTCAGGAGCTGTACTCAACATTGGACAGGAGCTGTACTCAACATTGGACCAAATAGATTTGATAGACCTTTACAGAACTCTCCACATCAAACCAACAGAGTATACATTCTTCTCATTGCCACATGGCACATACTCTAAAATTGGCCACACAGGTGTACATAAAACAATGCTTAGCAAATGCAAAAGAACTGAGATCATACCAAATACACTCTTGGACCACAGCACAATAAAAATACAAATGAAGACTAAACAAATTGCTCAAAACCATGCAATTACATGGAAATCAAACAATCCAATCCTGAATAACCTTTTTGTGTAAATAATGAAATTAAGGCAGAAATCAAGAAGTTCTTTGAAATTAATGAGAACAAAGATACAACATACCAGAATCTCTGGGACACAGCTAAGGCAGTGTTAAGAGGGAAATTTATAGCAGCAAACACCCACATCAAAGGTTAGAAAGATCTCAAATTAGAAACCTAACATCACAATTAAAAGAAATAGAGAAGCAAGAGCAAACCAGTCCCAAAGCTAGTAGAAGACAAGAAATAACCTAAATCAGAGCTGAACTGAAGATTAAGGCATAATAAACTATTCAAAAGATCAATAAATCCAGGATTTTTTTTTAAGTAAGTTTTTTAAATTAGTCTAGCTGCTAGCTGGATTAATAAAGAAGAAAAGAGAGAAGACACAAATAAATACAATTAGAAATGACAAAGGGGATGTTACCACTGACCCCTCAGAAATACAACCACCAAAGACTGCTATGAACACCTCTATGCAAACAATCTAGAAAATCTAGAAGAGATGGATAAATTCCTGGACACATACACCATCCCAAAACTAAACCAGGAAGAAATTGAATCCCTGAACAGACCAACAATGAGCTCCAAAACTGGATCAGTAATAAATAGCCTACCAACCAAAAAGAGTCCAGGACCAGACATATTCACAGCTGAATTCTACCAGATGTACAAAGAAGAGATGGGACCATTCCCATTGAAACTATTCCAAAAATCGAGGAGGAGCAACTCCTCCCCAACTCATTCTATGAGGCCAGTATCATCCTGATATCAAAACCTGGCAGAGACACACACACAAAAAGAAAACTTCTGGCCAATATCCTTGATGAACATTGATGCAAAAATCCTCAACAAAATACTGGTTAACTGAATCCAGCAACACATCTAAAAACTAACCCAACACAATCAAGTAGGCTTTATCTCTGGGATGTGAGGTTGGTTCAACATATGCAAATCAATAAATGGGATTCATTACATAAACAGAACTAAAGACAAAAACCACATGATTATCTCAATGGATGCAGAAAAGGCTTTTGATAAAATTCAATGTCCCTTCATGTTAAAAACTCTCAATAAACTAGGTATTGAAAGAACACACCTCAAAATGATAACAGCCATCTGTGACAAACCCACAGCCAACATCATGTCGAATGGGCAAGAGCTGGAAGTATTGCCCTTGAAGACTGGCACAAGGATGCCCTCTCTCACCACTCCTATTCAACATAGTACTAGAAGTTCTGGCCAGAGTAATCAGGCAAGAGAATGATGTAAAAGCCATCCAAATAGGAAGAGAAAAGTCAAATGATCCCTGTTTGCAAATGCCATAATTCTATATTGAGAAAACCCCACAGTTTGGCACAAAAGTTTATTTAGCTGATAAACAACTTTGGCAAAGTTTCAGGATACAAAATCAATGTACAAAAATCACTGGCATTCCTATATATCAGCAACAGTCAAGCCAAGAGCCAAATGAAGAATGCAATTCCATTCACAATGACCACACACATAAAATATACCTAGGAATACAGCTAACCAGGGAGGCGAAAGATATCTACATAGAGAATTACAAAACACTGCTCAAAGAAATCAGAGATGACATAAATGGGGAGACATTCCATGCTCATGCAAAAGAAGGATCCATATTGTTAAAATGGCCATATTTCCCAAAGCAATGTATAGATTCAATGCTATTTCTACTAAACTACAAATGACATTCTTCACAGAACTAGGAAAACTATTTTAAAATTCATATAGAATCAGAAAGGAGCCCAAAGAGCCAAGGCAATCCTAAGCAAAAAGAACAAAGCTGGAGGCATCATGCTGCCTGACTTCAAACTGTACTACAGGGCTACAATAACCAAAGCAATGTGGTACTGGTGCAAAAACAGACACATAGAACAATGGAACAAAATAGAGAGGGCAGAAATGAGGCCACACACCTGCAACCATTTGATCTTCAACAAAGCTGACAAAAATAAGCAATGGGGAAAGGACTCCCTATTCAAATAAATGGTGCCAGGATAACTGGCTAGCCATATGCAGAAGATTGAAACTGGACACGTTCGTTACACCATATACAAAAATCAACTCAGGATGGATTAAAGACTTAAACACAACACCCAAAACTATAAAAACCTTGGAAGACAACCAAGGCAATACCATTCTGGACATAGGAGGGGGCAAAGATTTCACAAAAAAAGACACCAAGAGCAATTGCAACAAATGCAAACATTGACAAATTGGAACTAATTAAACTTAAGAGCCTCTGCACAGCAAAAGAAACTATCAACAGAGTAAACATAACCTATAGAATGGGAAAAAATTTTTGCAAACTATGCATTTGATGAAGGTCTAATATGCAGCATCTATAAGGAACTTAAACAAATCTGAAAGAAAAAACAAAAACAAAAACAACCCCATTAAAAAGTGGGCAAGGGACACGAACAGACGCTTTTCAAAAGAAGACACACATGTGGCCAACAAGCATATGAGAAAAAGCTCAATATCACTGATCATTAGAGAAATGCAAATCAAAACCACAATGAGATACCATCTCACACCAGTTATAATGGCTATCATTAAAAAGTCAAAAAATAACAGATGCTGGCGATGTTGTGAAGAAAAGGGAACACTCATATTCTATTGGTGGGAGGGTAAATTAGTTCAAGTATTGTGGAAAGCAGTGTGGTGATTCCTCAAAGACCTAAAAACAGAACTACCACTTGATCCAGCAATCTCATTACTGAGTATATACCCAAAGGAACATAAATTGTTCTACCATAAGGACACATGTATGTGTATGTTTACTGCAGCACTATTCACAAAGCAAAGACATGGAATCAACTTAAATGCCCATTAATGGCAGGCTAGATACAGAAAATGTGGTACATATACACCATGGAATACTATGCAGACATAAAAAGAATGATATCATGTCCTTTGCAGGAACATGGATGGAGCTGAAGGCCATTATCCTTAGCAAATGAATTCAGGAACAGAAGACCAAAAAGTGTATATCCTATCTTGTAAGTGAGAGCTAGATGATGAGAACATATGGACACATTGAGGGGAATAACACACGCTGGGGCCTACTTGAGGGTGGAGAGTAGGAGAAGAAAGAGGATCTAAAAAATAACTACTGGGTACTGGGGTTAGTACCTGGGTGAGAAAGTAATCTGTACAACAAATCCCTGTGACATGAGTTTACCCATATAACAAACCTTCTCATGTACTTGTGAACCTAAAATAAAAGAAAAAAAATAAGATAAAATAAAATGAGGAAACTAAAAAGGAAAAAGAAAGACAATTAAAAAGAAAAACGAAAGAAAAGAAAAAAGGAAATAAAAAAAGATATGTCCTGCAGACAAAATGAAAATTCTAGGGAAGCCAGAATACTCAAACTAGAAGGATATTTGTACTTATAGCAGAAAAGAATTGCTAGAAAATACAGTCTTTTATCCCTCCAGAGGGATGTAAGGTCCTTTATTTAAGGGGGTCTTATAACAAAATCAAATCCCAAATAAAGTCAAAAGCTACTACCAAAAGGAGGGAGGCTCAGCCTGAGAGAAGTCTCACCAGAGCAGAAAAAGTGAGCTGTAAAAGTGGAGAGCTCAAAGGGTTAACACATCAGTTCTGCACACTGGCGTACTGCACACCGGTTCCAAGAATCACTGATTCCTTCCAATAGTGATTTTTCTTCAGATCCCAGTTGTGACACCATTTATGCCAACCTAAATAATAAACACAGAGAGAGCAGTCTAAAGAAAACATTTCCTATGATAATGATATCCCATTGATATCTATACCTCTGTATGATATCTATACCTTTGTAACCCTACCCTATGTCAACAAAAATGAACTGAGGGTGAGACACCCACTACACTAGTCTTGCTTCTGGACATCTGGACCAGGACAGTGGCTGAAACCCACATCTCTTCAAAGGTCGGAAAGGATTATTGATTATTGGAGAGAGGAGGAATACCGGCTGGTGCATTCACTGTCAATCCCAATTTTAGCAGATGGGGTGAAGGCACAACCTACCTTATCAAGATCTTAGGAATTCTGATCTAAAAGTTTCAAAATACAGTACATTTTCTTACTTAGGGATCATCCCTGCCTCCATTATCTATAGTTGCAGCCCTGGTCCTGGGATCACTGCATCAGGTAGGAAAAATAAAGTCAAGGTGATGCAGGGGAGAATTGTTTGCTCACACCAACATCCTTCCCCATGGTAAGGTTTCTATAGTCATGTCATTATGCTCTCTCTCCTCTTATTCAGATCCCCTAGAACAATAGAGGAATCTGTCTAGTGGGGACCCTCAGTAGCCCCTCCCATGTATAATTTGAGCACACATTTGTGAAGGTGTGTAAGCCAGCCTTTTATGCCTTTATTTTCCTCCGTTTTAGATAACAAATTTTCAACTGACTATTTGAATTCTCTATCAAACCCTAACTCTAAGGATGAGACTATGTTGTTTGGTCTGAAGAAATGTGTCTTGGTTCATATTGGTATAATATTCTTTTCTCAGTCTTTTTATAGTATTTTTAACAGTTCATCTACCACTGGTTATGCAAAACCCAATCCAGAGTAAGTGTCTATTCCTGTCAGGACCCATTAATTGCTCCCAAGTCTACTCACACTGATCCAATGAAACTGACTTGCCAGCTGTGTTAAGGGCTTTTCCCCTCAGGAAATCTGTCCCAGAGCCATCTGCAGTCTGTCTCTCTCACTAGCACACAGAACAGATCTTGTTGGCATTTTCTGCAAGAAGAATATGTCTAGATTCAGCCCATCTCTGCATTGCTGAAGTACCACATCTACTCATTTCATGGACCCAGGTGGCCATCTCAAGCAAACACAACAGGATATACTCTTGCCAATTCTAATTGCCTTCTGACCCTAGAAAGGATCTCTTCTGATGAACATTATCATATTCTACTTTAATGTGCTCCTTAAATTCCTATAGTAATTTCCATGAGGTTGTGCCCCATACAGGCGTCCACTTAATAGGCCAGTGTTCCATTGACTATATAGCCAGGTCATGGGCTACTGTCATAAGTCAGTAAAAACCCAAACTTAAAAGCTTTTATTATTGTTCAATTCCCCCTTCACTGCCAGGAAAACAGCATGCGACTCAGTCCGTTGAGCTAATTTGTTATCTTTTTCAATCAGAGTCTTTCAATCTGCCAGTCTTAGTGTGGTGGCCTTCCAAACAGGAGGCTATTCATCCACCTTGGAACTGCCATTCATGAACCAAGCAGCTCTTTGATGGTTAATAGAGATCTATTAACTACTGTTCCTCAGGTGTCAATCCGAGAAGTCAGTCCTAGAGGGAAAGAGTCTACCTGCTTGTAGATACAATGGGTACCTCTGTGTCCACCCAGTAGCATGTTTCTCTCATTTCCACTTTATTATGGAACTCTTCTGGATGCTGTCTTCCTTATTAGATTGTTTCTCTGACATAACACAAGACAATATCAGTATTTCAGGTTTCAGGAGCATTTTATGTCCTTCACTCACAGGGGCTGTTACCATTAATGTCCAATAGTAAGGTAGTAGCTGTTTCTCAAATTGTGTGTATCTTCCTATACCATTTAGGAATATTCTGATACAGAATCCCAGTGGTCACCTATGAGTGGTACTCACAGGCTTTTGCAGTAATCTCCAGTCTACATATAATAGGCATGTGTTACAGACACTTCCAAGATCATATATGGTATGGAAGGACAAAATAAGCATTGAGAGAGGAACTACTTTTTGCAATTCAGCCATGGCTTGCTTTTTTGGTCCCTCATTCAAATACAGCACTCTTTGGGTAGTTTTATGGATAGCAATGTGTAACATTTCTAGATGTGGAATATGCATCCTCCAAAATCTAAATAGACCAATGAAACATTGGGCTTCTTTGTTTATTTCAAGGAGTAGTAATGAGATCAGTTTATTTGTGCTTACCTATGGAATGTCATGGCTGGCACCTGCCCAGGTTATTCCTAAGAATTCCACCATTTTGAGAGGCCTTGACCCTTGCTAGACTTATCAGCCAGCCTCTGCTGGTCATGTGTGTCACTGCTGCATTTAGGTCATTCCTCACCTGGTTTTCAGTTTCAGATATTATCAGGATATAATCAATACAGTGTATTATTACACTTAGAACCTGCTTTAATCCAAATCCCTTTTAACCAAATTATTGTAGTAGCTGGTGAATTTAAATAATCCTATAACAACATAATCTTTCCATGTCAGGGCAAACTGCAACTGGTTTTTTTCTAAGATAGACATAGAACAAAAAAAGCATTTGCAAAATCAGTCACTAAGTACCAGACTCTTTAGCCTGCTGTACTTTTTGTGGCATTGAAGCAATATCAAGACTACTAGTGCTATGGGTGGCACCAGTTTATTCAAGCCTCAATATTCCACTATTAGTCCAGATGAGCCATCTGCTTTTTTCACAAGCCATACAGAGCTTTGTATAAAAAAATTCATGGATACCAGCACTTCAGCTACTAACATGTCATTGATTTCTTTTTGTGCACCGGATGTCCTATAATGTTTCAAACTAAAACCTATGAGGGCTTGAGCAGCTCTAGTTGTTCCCAATTAGCATGTCCCATCAAGACTGGCAGACTTGACTGAGGGCAGACTTAGATGCTTTCTGTTTTACAACAGTAGATAGGGAAAGTGTTCCATAGTCAGACTAATACCCATACCAATAACACATTTAGATAAAGGAGACATGAAATCCCTCCAAACATTCCGTTTCTTTTTTTTTTTCTACTGGACAATTTCAACAACACAAATGTAAAACATTCTAACTTATATTCGACCTTTCACCTTAATCCCATGAGCCACTGCATGTCTGTGCCCTCCCAATCTAATTGTAGCTCCCATTAAGACTTCATTAACAGGTTTTGAAATCACTATGTATTGGGGTCCCTAGTCAAGGAGTCCTAGAAAAGTCTTCTATACTCCTGGTCATTTCGCCCCACAGAAGACCTAGTTTTCTAGTCAATCTTCATTTTGATTAATCTGGCAGACCATTGTGACAGGTAATTCAAGTTCACGTTTCTCATTGTCATCTTTGTCCTTTGTTGTTGTTTTTTAATTCCTCAAAACAGGGGTAAATAGAGCAGAGTTACTTAAGGTCCTTTAATATTGAGGGGTCGGGAGGGTTTCCCATTGGCCCACCTAACTTCCACAGTGTTGCATTAAGACCTTCGTTTTAACTCCATCAATGTCAGCTTTATTCATTCCATTTCTTCATCATTTAAATATTTCTGCTCTGCTGGGACATGTCCCTTGACTCTTCCATTTGTCTTTCCTCACTTTCATGTGAATCACCCTAATTTTCTAAGCAGTTGTGAAGCCCATAAGGGTAAGCTAAGATAACACATCTGATGAGGTTTCTCTTACCATTGTTTGATTTTATAGCAGTAAGATTATATGGGGTCCCAGGCAAAAGGGTCCCCCTTAAATCTTGATATTTACCATGACGTAGGTAAGGGCTATATTTAGTGGGTAAATAACCTGATCATTATAATGTTAATCCAACATGGCTTGCATATGAAGTATATCAGCTCCTTTATTTGGAAAATTCCATTTGGCATTTTTTTTTGTAGTAAAACAATCCCCCTTCTTAATGTAAACACATTTTACAGTAGCCTTTATCCAGTCCTCCAGGCTACCTGTACCTGCTATGTGTCTGGATGATACACATCTACAATGTTCAAAAGAGAGCTGTGGATTTTACAGCAACCCAAACATGTTCTTCTAATCTGCAGTGTTCAAAGTCAAGGATGCTGCCACTATGTTAGTCATTTTCACAATCATTTCAGTAAAGGCTTTACAAAAAAATTGATGGTAATGATCCACAAAATGAGACAAGTCTTTCACACTATCCCCTGGTTTCAGTAGTTTCTTGTTTTCACCCTCCCTCCACCTGGACAACCTCCCTGGTGACCAGAGGTTGTAGACAAGATGTCTGTTGTCCCAGCATAATTTGTCCCTTATTTCTTATTATTTTGCCTTTTCTTGCATATCAAGTAAGCCAACTCCTTGAGAGCCGGGTCTACCACTTCTAAATTTCATTGATTACTTTTGCCGCTCATAACTGATCACAGTGCAGTTATAGTTCCATACCATGGATGACCAGATAGCCACTCAGAATTAAAGGTTCACCAATCCCTGCCCTTATTTCCTTTCTCTATCCAAATCACATAGTTCAGTGAGTTAGGGTTGATCTAGTGAATCCTGGTCCAGAGGCCAACTGCAAAAGTTACTTAACTATGAAGTTGGGAGAATAGATCATAAGACCCCCTCACTTCTGACACCAGTTGCAAGTGTGAAGATCCCCAGAGCACCCTCAGTTTCAGTCATTCACCAGAAAGACTAACAGAACTCACTTAAATCTATTATACCCACAGTTACAATTTATTATAGGCAAATAACATGCATAAAAATCAGCCATGGGAAGAGACACATAGGGCAGAATCCAGGAAAGTTACCAAATATGAGAAGCTTCTTCTCCCCATGAAGTAAGGATAGCATTGCTTTCCTGGCACGGGTGCATAACAACACACACAGAATACCGGCAATGAGAGATGCTCATCCAATCCTTGGTGTCTAAAGTCTTTACTGGGACTCATGTAGGCATGCTTGACTTCCCAGTGGCTGATGTCAGTTTCCAGTCCCCAAGGAGGTCAACTACTGTGTGAGGTAAAGCCCCCACCCTAAATCACATTGTTGGTGGGGCTCAAAGCCCCCACCATAAATCACTATGTTACTGTCTGGCTCACCCAAGACCCCAAAGCAAACAAAGCCACTCCCAGGTGGGACATTCCAAGGGCTTAGAGACCACCTCCCAGGAGCAAAGGGTGGGGGGGGGAAAGCAGTCAGACATCTTTTGGACAAGGTTAAATTTTTTACTACATAGCAATTCTCAAGTGTTATTAAAAAACAAGTAGGAAAACTACAGAACACAATTTAATAGTATTTTCCTCCTTTTTCACACAAGCTTATGGCCGAGTAAAGGATCCTAACTCTAGCTCTGGATACAGTATTTGGCTCATTCTGGGAACCTGACTTTGATAAGAAGATGAAGAACTTTGTGAATTGAAGTAAATCACGTGAGAATCACTGACCTGACCTAAGAAAAGTTTGGATTTCTGTGAAAGAGTATTCTACCACTCCTAAAGAAATATGCATTTGGCTGCAGTTTTCCACTTTTCACATAGGGGAGTGAGCTTTCTCTTGTTTGAACAAGCATCAAGAACTGGGATATTATCTCATTTCAGGTGAAAATAGTATTCATGTATGCTTATCACAAATTTAGTATTCAGGATTCAGTATTTGCACAGAGGAAAAGTAAGCATAAGTTTTAGATGAAAGACATAAATTTTATTATTTATTTTTAACTTCAAAAATATTATTTTCTATGCACATATGGACCTATAAAAGAGATCAAGAAATTAATACATGTATATAATACATTTATAACTGCTAGACCTTTATTTGAGTCTGATCATGTTACTCAGTGAGAAACTTTTTTTTCTAAGTCTTAATAAGATGTCTTACACTATATTTTTATTTATATTGCTTTGGCTTGTGATTAATTGCTTTGCTATTCAATACTGGCAAAATTTTTTATACAGTAAATAACATTAATTAAAATAAATTTATAACTTATTTAAATAAATCTATCAAGATGACCTTTCACAAATTCAATTCCTTTTGGTTTAAGACAGTTATTTAAGGGAAATGTATTATGTTTGTCTTAAGAATCTTTTAAATTTATGAAAAAGAAGGAAAGATTAATTTCAAGAAAGGTTATCCAGTCTTGGAGCTACCTGATTATATTCAAGACAGATTGGCTTAAAAAATTTGTTAGCTTTAAATAGCACAAATAACTACTCTTGCATGTATCATATACCATGTCCCATACCTCAGCAGCATGTCTTATACTATAAATAAAACTTTGAAGTCTATTTGGATAAGATTTTTTGAAAATCAGGTAGGAATTTATTAAAAGGAAAAACAGCTCTTCTCACCTGCATTACTGATTTGCAGTAGAGGGGTTATTCTTTGTGGGGTGGAGGGTAGGGGGACCACACAAAAAAAGCAGGCTGATAAATTGGCTACAGTAAATAGATCCATAGGAAAATATCAGTCCTTATAAAAAATTATTTTGGTCATCTTCCCTGGTCAGAACTTGGACAGAGCTCGTGAAACCTTTGTAATTTCCCAAGTGATAAAGGTGCTAGGAGCATATTTTGTTCTAATGAGGTGACTCTTGCTGGGTTCCTTAATAAAGCCTGGTCACCAGGAAGATCAAGGCATGGTTAGAAACTTGGAACCCTCTCTCATCCCCCATCAACAGGTAGGGGAGAAGAACTAGAGATTGAGTTTATAATTGATCATGCTTATGTGACAAAGCCCCCCCAAAAAATCTCTAAAAGACAGGATTCAGAGAGCATCCAGGTTGGTGAACACATCCTATGTGCTAGGAGGGGGTTGCATTCCAACTCCATGGGGACAGAAATTCTGTATTCAGGACCCCTCCAGAGCTCTCTCTATATATTTCTTCATCTGGCTATCTGTGTCCTTTATAATATCCTTAATGATAAACTGGTAAACATCTTCCCCTGAGTTCTGTGAGCCATCATAGCAAATCATCAAAACTGAGGAGGGAGTCGTGAGAACCCTCCATTTGTAGCCAATGCTGATAGAAGTGTGGGTAACCTGGGGATTCGCTACTTGAAATTGGCATCTGAAGTGGGGGCAGTCTTGTGGGACTGAGCCCTTAACCTGTGGCATCTGCACCAACTCCAGGTAGTTCGTGTCACAGTTGAATTATAGGATGCCCAGTTGGTGTCCAGAGAGTAGGAGAATTGGTTGGTATCAGGAAAACTCCCACACATTTGGTCACAGAAGTGCTGAAAGTGTTGCACGTCATAGAGAAATGCTTTCCTTTCCTCTTTACAGTAAACTGGGGAGAGAACAGAAGGAAAAAGTTGCTTCTTTAAAAGCCATGGAAAGGAAAGGAATTTTAAGAAAAATAAAACTCTTAAATATAGCAAATGGGATGACAGCTGCTGTATACAAAATGACAAAATTAACAAAGTAATATACCCATTATGTGTACAGCAATTTGCAGTTATCACAAAATTTTCATATATAATGCATGTGTGTGCATATATATGTATAGATTATGTAGATTATATAAATGTGTATGTGTATATAAATTCTCTTCCTGAAGATAGAATCAACTGGTTCTTTCCTGGGGCAAGAACACTGAGTTATAGCTTCAAGACCTGAGTCATATTACTATTTGCTCTGAATTTAAAAGTTAAAAAGTCAAACAAATTTGCAAGACTAGGTTCTAATGACAATTACTTTGTCAAGGATGCAAACCACTTTTCATTTCAAAAGCATATGCGGACTTAAAGCTTGTGAAAACCAGATAAAGGTAGGCATACTTTGGAAAGAAACTGCCTGGTATAGAGGGATTAATTGTTTCCACACATCTAAGCCTGACTCCAAAACTGGCAATGGAAGACTGTATCTTGCTAACAAGTCTTAGACATGTAGTACTTGAGAAAGAACAGGTAAGGCCAGGCGCAGTGGCTCACGCCTGTAATCCCAGCACTTTGGGAGGCCGAGGCAGGAGGATCACGAGGTCAAGAGATCCAGACAATTCTGGCCAACATGGTGAAACCCCGTCTCTACTAAAAGTACAAAACTTAGCTGGGCGTGGTGGCACTCGCCTGTAGTCCCAGTTACTTGGGAGGCTGAGGCAGGAGAATTGCTTGAACCTAGGAGGCGGAGGTTGCTTTGAGCCAAGATTGCGCTACTGTGCTCCTACCTGGCGACAGAGCGAGACTCCGTCTCAAAAAAAAAAGAAAAAAAAAAGAAAGAACAGGTATATTCTATACCAAGGTGTTTGGAATGGAGACCAGGAAAATGATAGGAACGAAAATATGTTCAGAGCAACCCAGGCTGAGACTGGGGAGGCACACTTGAAGACACGACGGGGCAAGAGTTTTCGTAGTTTACTTGGTTTCCCACCCATAGCTGCATTTAGACACTCTACTAACTTCAATAGGCATGTTGGGCCAGGATGCAAAATTATTTGCCTTTTAGTTCACAATATTTTATCCATTTCATAACACATATGGCTTAGAAGTTGAGAGTATGGGGCTTGAAGACAAATCTCAGTGCTAAGGAATAATAATTATAATAGGCTGGGCAGGTTATTTAACTTCTCTCTGATTGCTTCCTTACGTTTCAAGGGGGGATAGCACCACCCACCTCAGTGGGTTTGCATAAAGATAAAAACACCAAATGTGCCTTAGTTTGGTACTTAGAACATACTACAAAACATGGACCCATTAGTAATAAAAACAGCTGCTCTAGAACTCTCCTTAGGAAGAAAGAGCCGGATTTTAACAGAGAACAAACATAAGCTGTGTTGCACAAACGCTTCCTCCAGCTGAATCTTCACTGTGTCTCCCTGGGTCCCAACACACAATCCTCATGACCCCATAGGAGGCTCAAAGCATCTACAGAAGGCAGATGTTAAGACAGAGGTGTGATTATTTTTTAAGAGACTAAGAAACTCCAAATAATGAATGGCTATCTATCATGTGCAATGACTCTGGAGAAATATAAAATACGAACTCTGCCCTTAAGATATTGTCAGCCTGGTGGCAGTGGGAAGAGGTGCAGGGGAAACACTGAAACTTGGTTTGGAGAGACAGCCATGTAAAACCAAGTAGATGTATTTATAAGGCTTCCCTGAAGAAGGGATGCCTTTGCTGAGTCTGAGGGAAGAGTAGAACAATCCAGCGAATGAGAAGATGCAAGTATGAAATGCAAGAACATTGTTATGTTTATAGTAGAAGGAGCTTGTGAAGGCAAAGGGAAAAGAATCAGGAACAAATCAACAAAATCCCAGTGTGGGAAGGCAAGAAATGTACATTTTATCATCAAAGCCAATGGAAAGCCATGGTTGAATCTCCACAATGAGATGAACTTGATCAGCTTTTCACCTTGGAAAGGTTCCTCCAGCCTGGTTTCGAAGTAAGAGCAAAACAGAAGCTACAGCTACACTTCAGGCAAGACAGATGACCACTCCAACAAAATGCAGTGACTGAGGAATCAGGAGAAGATCAACTAAAAGGTAGCAGATATATTAGCAGGGCTTGGTGACAATTGGGTATGGAAGAAGTGAGAAGGATCTTTGCTGACTGCGGTTTCTGGCTTAGACAACTGAATGGATAGTGGGCCCATATGTTAACATAGAAAATGCAAGGAAAGGACCAGAGTTTCTGGGAGCTGATGTGCACAGTCCATAGAGATTCATAGAGGTCCACGTGTACTGTGGCAGTAAGCAAAGCTGTGAAAGACGCCCTGCGTGATGGACAGAATGTGATTTGGTGTCTTTCAGAAGGAGTCTCAGTGCTGGTTTGGGGCTTTGATGACTCAACAAAGTGAAGTCTGGAAAGAGGGCAGGGAGACCTCCTGGTGTGTCCTAGGGGGAGGAGAAAGGAAAGGATGCCCTGACTTAGAGAGGAGAGAGAACAGCAGCTGCCCAGACACCCCAGGACCTGCCCAATCTTGAGCTACTCCTGTTGCTGGGATTCCTTCTGTGCCCTAGACAAAGCAACTGGGACTCACCATAAAGGTAAGAAGATTGTATGTTGAATATTTTATATAAATAGATCTATAGAGATACAGAGATATGAATAGATATTCTTCCAAAAATACCATAGACCTGAGACAGGTGTCCCATCCCTTGGGCAAGAGAATGTTATAGAACAGTATATATGCAAAGACTTTCCAAGATGTAAGTAGCCATATATATATATTTTTAATTAATTTCTTCATTAGTATGAAAGATTCAGAAAGGCAAATTTATAAAATTTATAGAGACAAAGTAGATAAAGGTTGTCTGGGCCTGGGGCTAGGAAGAGGGATCAACTGTAAAGGGCATGAGGGGTTTTACTGGAGCCATGAAAGTGTTCTACAACTCACCGAATGTGATGGTTGCACAACTTGGTAAAGTTACAAAAATCATTGAAATGCAGACTTAAATTTTATGATATGTAAAATGTATGTCAATAAAATTATTTCTTAAAAAAGAAATAAATTTTCAGATCTTCAACTTCCATGTGTGGTCTTTCCTAAATATGATTTGCCTGAGAAAGCACGTGTTCTTGCTTATGTAAAATTCACTTTGCTAGCTCCCCTTTTAGTTGGCCTACTCAAAAAGGAAGAGAGTCATATTCTTTTCCTATCCTTATTTTTACTATGGTAAAAATGGAGTGATGAGTGAAGAAAACTTCAAGCTGCCAACAGTAAGACGATCCTAAATATTGTTACTGAGATGCCTCCTTTAATGACTCATGCCTTATGGCTTGTTATCTTTCTCTTTTTTACTTAATTTGGTGAAGAGTATAGCCTTGTATTAGAAATTAAATGTCTTAACCTGCTTTGGGATGTTCTGAATTCGGATATATGGTAGAATGCGGCAGTGGACGTGTTGACAATTTTCCTTTAAGGACCTCACCTTTCCATACCTCAGCTCTTATCAAAGAACACAGCTGGGGAGAATTCCACAAGAGATTAGCAATGATAGCATGGATATACAACATTCAGTGCTGCCACTAGCTTTTCCAGGTATTTACATGTGTGCAATCCTTTTCAGCTCTTCTCAACAGTCACCCATAGGTTGTGTTATTAGCCAGGGGAGAAAAGTCACCTGTGAAAAGATGAAGCTGAACCACCTAGTGACACTGGTTTAGTGACTGCCAAAGTTTTCAAGATATATTAGACAAAGCCATGAATCAAATTTCAAATGACTTCTTCAGATTCAATATGAATTAACCAGAAAGATAGTTAGAGTTTCTTTCATCCAGTCACATCATGACGTCCATAATCTGGCTCCATGATCACTAATCTCAGTTGGCCCCAGGACCAGGTTATTTCCTCCTTTGCCATCTGCTCATAGGGGACACCGCCTTAAGACCATGTAACACATATGGCTTAGAAGTTGAGAGTATATAAGCTGAGAGGGAGGCATCCATGCAACAGGGGTGGGTGGCATGGGAATCGGGGCACCAGCTTATGTGATTTGTGTAAACTACTTTGGTATTACTTAGACCTGATCCCTATTGTATCACTTCCTTCAAATGGTGGGTTGTTGCTGTGTCCTCCTAACTTTAAGACTGAGAAAGCCCAGGTTATGATGAGTAGCTCTAGTCACGCCATCCTTTGAAATTCCATGGTCAGGCTGGGCGTGGTGGCTCACGCCTGTAATCCCAGCACTTTGGGAGGCCGAGGTGGGTGGATCACCTGAGGTCAGAAGCCTGACCAACATGGTGAAACTCTGTCTCTTCTAAAAATACAAAAATTAGCTGATCGTGGTGGCACGAGCCTAAAATCGCAGCTACTCGGGAAGTTGAGGTGGGAGAATTGCTTGAACCCAGGAGGCAGAGGTTGCAGCAAGCTGAGATCATGCCACTGCACTCCAGCCTGGGCGACAGACTCCATCTCAAAAAAAAAAAAAAAAAGAAAAGAAATTCCATGGTCAGATACTCAGTCTCTACCAGGGATCAGGTGCTACTTGCTACTTTTCAAATGTTTTATTGTTTCGTGCTGCATTTAGCATTGCCTTGCACTAGAACCCTAGGGTTCTGTGCTAAGACTCCCTATTGGGGCTTACCAAGGATTACTCAATAGAACTTTATTGGCACAAATATCTGGGACTCTATGAGATCCATTAGGTCCTGTGGCCCAAGTGGCAGGGCTGGTTATACAACATCTTAACCTGCCACAGAGCCTTCTCTTACCCTGGGCCCCACTCAAAACTGACAGCCTTCATAATCACCCAATAAATAGGTTGCAGCAGAATTTCCAAGAATAGTTTGCAATGTCCCCCAAACCTGAAGAGCACTACCAAATTTTCATTGTCTTTCAACTCTGAATGAAAGTCTCAATATGCCTCAAACCACTGGAATCCTAAAAACCACTCATGTGATGGGTTTCTGGATCTCTGTAGGATTTACCTCTCACCCTCTGAGGCACATATGTGTTACTTAGACATTCAGAGTTCCTTTGACTTCTGCTCATCATATCCAGTTAACATTATGTCGTCAATATAATGCACTAACATGAAATTCACATTTTAAGTACTCAGGTGCCCAAGCTGGAAAACTGGGCCTCATTTTTAGCAACTTTTGCTCCGAGGGTGACCAATTTCTCACGAAGGGCTGATAATTTTAACTAATAAAGTTAGATTTCCCAAATCTAACTTATTTTCTGCATCTATACTACTTCTGACTAGTTCAGGGCCTGGCTGGATACCTTCCACTGGCCCCTCCAGGCGCATGCTCCACTCTGTTCCATGCTCTTGGAGGCTGAGCTGTGTGGATGACATCTCACTTCCAGAAGGGTTTTGCTAATAGAGAACCCGACAGATCAGAGGAAAGGAGGGAAATGCGGTTGTGGTATTTATTCACATGGTTTCCTTCTGCAGGGGTGTCTCTGGCTTACTATGACACTTAACCAAAGGTCACAGCCCCTGACAGGCAGCCATCTGTTTTTGTCCTTGTTGGGGTAACTCACTTCCTCCTCTTGCCCTTTCAGGCCTGGATGGTATTAAAACCTCCCTGTGCCTGGCTCCAGTGCTGCACTATCTCTTGTGGTTACCCCATACTTTGCCTCTTAAATAGCCCCTTCATGAAACTCTCTTCAATTTACCCAATTTAAATATGCCATCTATTTCCTGACAGTATCTGATGGGCACAAGACCTTAGTATCTCTTGCTGCAAGAATCTCCTGGCTGCCACATCAAATAAGTGCACCTGCATATACACACATGCTAACGTTGTCTCTATATGGCAAAAATCTGACCATATCAATATCTGACCCCTTTGCATTTCTTATTAAATTTCAGTAACTCCCATTTGCCCTCTACGTAAAGTCTAAGCTTTTTGTTTTGGCATGCAATAACCACCATTATCCAGCCCTTGCCCAATTCTATAGCTTCATCTCCAGCCACTCCCCATCTCATACTTGCTGTTCCAAGGATAACAAACTCTTGGTAGTTTCTCTCACTCTGCGCTGTTTTTCTCCCCCTTGCCCTTACACGTGCTAACTTCCTTGCTTGGTATGCCCTTCTATATTTCCAAACTCCTTACTCCATTCTCCTTCAAGAATAAGCCCTGAAAAATTTAAAAAAAACAAGTCATGTATACTGTGGTCCCATTCATGCAAAATTGAACACATAGCTATTATATGACAATGGCTATTTGGAGAGGTGACTTAAAGAATGGCAAAATAATAATAATAGTTAACAGTGAAATATCAAATTTTTACTTATGTTGGATAATTTTTGAGAAGGTAAGATAATGACTCCCATACAAATGTAAAATGAACAAGTGCCAACATTTAAAAAACTCATTAATTAATGAGGGGAACCACAAAGCCATTACAACTGATTCAAAGGTAAATTCAAAGAACCACACATATATAGGACAAAGGGAAGAGTAAAATGTTTGTTTAATAGATGCAAAGCTGATTTCCTCCAGTGTAGAAGGAAAATTGAATCTCCTCCAGATGAAATTTATATGCATCTATGGATAGATGCAAATATTTATTAGTTATCTAAAACTCTTGAGTTGTAAATAGCTCAAAGGCAATGTAAGATACAGAGACCCCACAGAATCAGGTCACCTAGAAGAGTAGCTAGATAACACCTAGTTTTTCACTGAAGATACCCAGAGTCCATTTCAAAGTCAGGTCTGTTTTAGAGTCTTTTGCAACTTTTCCCTCAACTTTCTTATACATTTTTACAAATATTTTACAAATATTTTAAAAACAATTTATAATGAACATATATCCTTTTTTAATTAAAAAAGCATGCCTCCTAAAAAACAAACAAATGCAATATTAGAAGCTCCTTTTCCTCAATTGACTTAGGTGTCACCTTTTCCAGATTATTTATCTAACCACTGCCACCCCAAGGTTAAGTTAGGCGCCATTCCTTCTCCTGTGCTCCCATAAAATTGTGTGACTCATATGTTCCTCC
The DNA here is from genome assembly GCF_029289425.2 of Pan paniscus. NCBI lineage: Eukaryota > Metazoa > Chordata > Mammalia > Primates > Hominidae > Pan > Pan paniscus. Next base: position 25,232,243 of record NC_073264.2, on the reverse strand, counting down.
TACCACAATGTATTATAGTCATATTTTTCTGCAGGCCCAGCTCAGGCTGTGAGTGCTTTGAGTACCAAAATCATGAGTCATCTTTGTATTCTGGCCACCCAGCCCATAGCAGGTTCCCAATAGATGCTCACTGAATGAATGAAGAGACTAGGGCATGCATAGATTCTGTATCTTTTGCCAAAATTATATATATATATATATATATATATATATATATATATATATATATATATATATATATATATATATGAATGACTGGGGCAGAGAAGGAGAGAGAGAGAGAGAGAAGGAGAGAGAGAAAGAGAGAGAGAGAGATGCTTAGCTTTTAAAAATAAACTGTTTGGAGTGACATTAACAAAATGTTGAGTAGGAAGAGAAGGAAACCCAACACTGTTTTGAATCCTTGGCTACAAGGGAGGTAGGGAACCATAATGAATGAGCAGGGATTGTAGGAGCCAAATTTCAGAGAAAAAAAGAATTGTGAATATATCTTTAAAGTTCGCTTCAAAAGCATTTATCTGCTATGATATTTACCTAAGATTTACTAAGGTTGAAGTACTTAAATAAGGGAATTGGGTTTATGTAAATAAGTTCATAGCTACAGATTTGTCAAGATTTGAACAGAGACTCAGTATTCTAAATATCAGGAAAACACAAGTTCACAGTGTACACATTGCCTGATGCCCCCCAAAGCCTGAATACTTAAAAATCAAGAATGGGTACTTTATGATAAATGCTTTAAGACCAGAGCTGAACTGACACCACTGACTGCACAGGGGAAGGGTCTGACATGCAGTAACTAAGGAATTTGACCTGTAGGTCCAGTGAGGCCCCTAAGAAACCATTATATCACTACAGCCAAATCTGCATTCATTCATTCATTCATTCATTCATTCATTCAACAAATACCTATGAAGCCGTTGCTAGGTGCCGGGCACCCTGCTAGAAGTGACAAATGTAACACGGTCACTTTGAGTTAGAAAGATGAATGTGAGGAGTAAGCACAGGAGGGCATCAGGTCACATGGAGGAGACAATGAATCAGCTTTGGGGTGTCAGGAAGACTCCCCTCATGTGCTGAAAATGAAGACAAGTCTAGAAGAAGAGGCTGAGGGATGAAAAGCAGGCAGAGCAGAGAGCACTGGGAACAGGGAGTCAAATGTGTCTTGAAGCTTGAGGCTAGAGACTCATGGAGGACAAAATGATAAAACACATCACTCTTAAGCAGCTGTGGAACTTTAGGCACTTGATAGTTTACAAAGCCCTCTCACATCTTAATTTATTTGGGCCTCTCACAACAAACCTGTGAAGTAGATGTTCATTATCCTAGTGGTTCTCAATGAATAAATATTTATTGGATATGTTGACCTAAGAGAATGAAGCTGAGGCAAAATTAATACAAGCAGAGAGTTTATGTGGGCCAAGCCTGAGGATTGCAACCCAGGAGCATAGATTCAAGTTGCCCTGAATATACGCTCCAATTAGCAGAAGTTACAAGTGGATTTTTAAAGGCAAAAAATGGGGAAGGAAATGGACTGTTACAAAACCGTTTGTCAGAAATTCTCATTGGTTTACACAAAGAACATTGATTAGTGACTGGCTACACATTTATAAACTACAGAGTGTGTGTTATAGTGTCTGGTGTGGCATTATTAAGTTAATTTCCAGCTACTTGTGGCAATAGCAAGCAGTGTCAAGAGATGAATACTTAGCTCAAAGAGGGGAGTAGGGTGTGGGATTGTGGCCTCCTTTTAATGTCTCTCTGGGCCTAATAATTAAAAAGATTTGTATTCCTCAGATAAAAATTATTTCTTTTCTCAAACCTATGTGTGCATATGCCAGAATTTGATACCAGATAACAGAAGCCACTCAAGCTAATTTAAAGAGAAGAGATTTCACATATGAAATTCTGTGTTCATAAAATCACTGGAAAGGCTAAAGGAGCAGGCTCGAGGTTGATCTTCCAGGAGCTATTCCCAGACCCACCCAGTTCTAGCCCAAAACTGCTTATTGCTTACAAGAACTGCTTACTGGAACTGTGATTGCCTTTTTAGAGGCTTCCCTCCTTGGACTGAGTTCAACAAGAGGAAGATCAAACAGAAACCACCATGTTTACTTAGACCTCTGACCCTGGGTTGGGCGGCCTCATGTCCCCCGTGGCTCCACTCTGCATGAGAAGCACCAGCAGTGGAGCCAACTATAGGCTCAAACTAGCCATCAAAGCTGCCATGATCACAGGATCTACAAACAGGTGAGAGCAACTCTTTGGGAATTTGGGAACTGTGAGTGTCTTTGGGTCTTGTTGACCTCATTTTCTTAGGCTCATCCCCACAAAGTAAAGCCTACTAGATTTAACTGCTAGTAGATTTTTGGGAAGGTGATCTTAATGAGAAATATTGAGGAAAAGGAAGGGAAACTGGAAAAGGAGACAAAACCAGTGCAGGATGTGTAATGGAGTCGGCCCACTATAGGCCACTGGGTGATGGGTTTCAAAGGTCTTCTAGGAAGCAGGAAATGCATCTCAGAGGCATCTATCAGCGGAAGAGGAGAGAATTCCTCCGTCAGTCAAGAGTTGCCCTATGTGGGTTAATGCCTCACACTTTCAAGCTGCATGCCGGTGAGCACTCAGTGGTTTCACATGCCTGAGGCAGGGAGCTCTCTGGTTGCAGCTGCAAAGCAAACCAAAGCCTTGAGGAACTGAGAACGAGTTTTCATAGTAGGGATTCTAGTGGGAGGGGAGGCCAAGAAGATCTGATGTGGACATAGGAGGTTCAATGCATCTGTGGACTGACCTATTTCCTCTTTATCTCTTCTGGTCCTCTGACCATCCATAGTCCAGCATGAGGTTAGCTGCTCTGAGTTAGTGGAGAGAATTCATTTGGTGCCTCAGGGCTAGAAATGCAGCAAGAAAAGTCTCAGTCCTAGTCTAAATTGTCACCTCCTCCTCATCTCTGCCCCCAGGTTCGGCTTCGCCATTGCCCAGCGTCTGGCCCACGATAGGGCCCACGTAGTCCTCAGCAGCGGGAAGCAGCAGAACGTGGACTGGGCTGTGGCCACGCTCTAGGGGGAGGGGCTGAGCATGTGCCAGACACCCTGTGCCACACGGGGAAGGCTGAGGACTGGGAGTGGCTGGTGGTCATGGTAAGAGGCATAGAAGGAGGCGCAGACAGGCTCAGGGATTCTGATACTATGACCCACAGTAGGGCAGAGGGATAAAGGCACCATCACAGGAATCGGGTCAACTATGTGTCACTTGAGCCTTGTCCACGAGGCCCAGTCTCCAGTTAACAGACCTGGGCACAGAAAGGACCAGTTCAGGGAGGGCGTCCTTTCTCCACCCAGGTTTGTTCTCTCCCTCAGGGAGAGAGGGAGTGCATGTGGCCTGGGACTCAGGGAGATGTTGGGGTGGGGCTATGCTGGTGGGAAAGAAGAAGCTGGCTTCTCCACCAGCTCCGTGGAGCCAGCCAGGCCCTCCTGGAAGATTCCTGAGGAGGAGTCTGAGGGGACAGAGATGTACAGAAGGAAGCCCTCATCTTATAGTCAGAGGTAGAGTGTTCAGGGAAATGGAGAGGGGACAGTGAAATTTCAAGACACAGTGCAGGTGAGAGATGCGTTTGGGGACGGGTAGCAAACAGTGCCTGGGACTAGAAGGAGGATGTGAAAGGGTACTGGGTGATGCTCCACTGCTTTTTATCCAGAAGCTCAGTACCTGGCTCCTAAAGGAAAAGAGATAATCTCCATCCTCACATGATATTGTTCTCCTGTGCTTTGAACTTGACCTAGGAACAGCCTCTGGGACATTAAACAGGAGTCACCTTCCACTGCTGCAGACACCTTCCTCTTCCATAACCTTATTCCTTTATGTCCCTTTCTCACTCTCAGGCCCTGGAACACTGTGGGGGTGTGGACTTCCTGGTGTGCATGGCAGAGATCAGTCCCTTGGTGGGAAGTGCCTTGGGTATCAGTGAGCAGGTCTGGGACAAGGTGAGGTCTGGGGAAACCAAGAGGGGGCAGGCCAGATTTCATCCTCACCTTCCTGCCATGTAACCCTCTCTCCATCTAGGCTCACACATCCAGAGCTGATCCTCAGCTCTCACACATCCACCTTCCCATGACAGATTCATTGGTGCAGAGTGAGGCCTGGAGCTTGGACTTTCTGAGCCTCAATTTCCCCATCTGTGAGATGGATGTAGGAGTGTCTAAGTGGCAGTTTTGGTCCCCACTGTTCAGGAGCTACCAGTCTGCAGGGAATGTCCAACCAAAAACCAAATAGTCACAAAAAATATGGGGCACAGAGAAGGGAATGACAGCCTAATCCCTAACACGGGTACCTCCTGGCTATCACCCCAAAATCTAGCCTTCCCCAGACTCAGCTGTTGATGCCTCCTCTGCTCCAGATGAAACTGGTATGCTTGGAAACATGGGAAGACAACCCATAGACTCTGGGGTCTTCTGCTGGAAGAGTCTTCAGCCTAATCCACTTACTCCTCTATCTTCAGGATGCCCCCATTTCCATGAATGCACAGGAAAGCCAACAATCCACCCACATTGTGGGTGTCAGAGTCCATCATGCCCACATCCTAACCTGGTACATTTCCTAATATGTTGAGACTGCTGGACTGACTGCATCTCCACTCCCCCATCTCCTGTTTGCTCTGATTTCAGATCCTAAACATCACTGTGAAGGCCCCAGCCTGCTGCTGAGCCAGCTGCTGCCCCACACGGAGAAGATGGGGTGAGGGTGGGAAAGGGGAATAAGGAGGTAGCTGCTTGATATCAAACAGGCAGCAGGGGAACTAGAGTGAGAGGGGGCAGATTTGAGAGTTAGACATTCCTACTGGGAAACAGGCTTAGCTGAGCCGGTCATACAAGAATGGTGAGTGTGTGGCTTTCATGCTTCTGGGTCAGCTAAAAAAAAAAAGTTCTATCCATTAGTGTCAATCTCTCACATCTGGAGTGCCCAGGGAGTCTGGCAAGGACTTGACTGGAATAAGGAGGAAGGATCCATAGACAGAAGGTCCCAGAGTCCTGACAACAGTCTTGGAATCAGAGACCCTTGGGCTACAGGAGCTCTGGCCACAAGAGTTCAGGCTGATGACCCTGAGACACCCTATAGCCGGCCTGTAACTACAGCAGTTGTTTCCCAGTCCCACTCAACTCTTATCCCTCCTGCTTCCTCTTACACCTGTCCTACCCGACCTTTTCGCAGCTCCCGCCAGTCAGTTCCCAAATTAGGAAGCCTGCTTCCTTGCTGTCCTCACAGCCCGTGATAGAAGCATCACCTGTGGGATGGGCCTAGGGCTGTCTCTCGCTGTCAATTCCCCACTGGTCTTGGCGACTCGGGATGTTCCCAGATGTTCTCCCCATGCCATTTGTCCTAGGGTTGGAACAATCTGCCTGTGCTCCTGGGAGTTCCTTTTTCGTTCTTGGATTTCAGCCCAATCATTAGAAGGTTTCATTTTCTGACCACCTTAGGAACACACCTTAGGCCTGTCTCATTCCTGCTCTAAAATAGATCCCTCTGGCCATGCCCCAGCCTCTTAAACATCTCCCCCTACTTAGACATGCCTCCTCTGAAGGTCAGGGCCACCCAGTTATCTCCACCAGCATTGCCCTCACTCTCTTCTTTAAAATGGCCAGTGGAGGTAAAGTGAATTTTCCTCAGTCTCAGGTGAAGTGCTTTGCAGATAGATGTAGTTTTAAGACTCTTTTCCCAACTGTTTTGCTTCCCTTCAGTTCCCATATTGACGTTCTGGAGCAGCCACTGAATTCAGCAAGCATGTACTGAGCAGCTAGTATAGACTGGGCTGCTTCTCTGGACTTGTGTGATCATCTGTGAAACACAACCAGGACTTCTAACTAATGAGGACTTCTGAGGCCCCTTCCAGCGCTAACACAGACATGGTGTGATATTAGATTGAATCTCAGTGGTCCCGAGTCACTGAGAACAGTGGGGAATTGACAGGAAGAGACAGCCCTAGGCCCATCTCACAGGTGATGCATCTACCATGGGCTGTGGAGATAGCAAGGAAGCAGACTTTCTAATTTGGGAAATGACTGGCAGGGGCTGGGAAAAGGTCAAGGAGGACAGGGCCACTGTAAGAGGAAGCGGGAGGGACAAAAAATATCATTTTTGTTGATAGAAAATGGCCAAATACAGTAATTTATGTGGTTGAACACAATACAATGGTTTTCAAATTGTTTTTAATGGCAGAAACCTTTTGTCAAAGAATAACCTCCATAGGAGTCCAATATATAAAACAGACAAAAGCAGAAATGCCCAGCTTAAAATTGGATTAGGGGCCTGGTGCTCAACCATCTGGTCCCTGTTCCTGGTACTGGGCACCTCTTGCGGAATCTGGCTTCACAAAACTTGTTGCAAACTACAAATGTAATGAAGACAGCATGGGCTTTGGAGTCAGAGAGACCTACCTTTAGATCCCTGCTCTGTCACTAGCTACATATGCTTGCTAACTAAACTCTCTGGGCCTTTGTTTCCTTACCTATTAAGTGGGATAATGATGCTTGGCAGACCTCTTGTGGACATTAATTGGCATGATAAAATATGTTGATTATGCACATAGTAAAGACTGTGTCTATGTATATTTACTAGAGTAAATAATAAACATTGGCCGGGTGCAGAGGCTCACACCTGTAATCCCAACAGTTTGGGAGGCTGAGGCAGAAAAGTCACTTGAGCCCAGGAGTTCGAGGGTGCAGTGAGCTATGATCACACCACTGTACTTCCAACTAGGTGATCAAGTGAGACGCTGTCTCAAAAAAAATTATTTGAAAATGAATATTATCATTTTCACAGCTACAAGAACGTCACAAACTAAAGTTCTTTACAAGTGAAAGAACTTTACATCACAATTAAAAGAACTAGAGAACCAAGAGAAAACCAACCCCAAAGCTAGCAGAAGACAAGAAATAACCAAAATCAGAGGTGAACTGAAGGAGATTGAGACACAAAAAAACCATTCAAAAGATCAGTGAATCCAGGAGTTGGTTTTTGAAAAAACTTAATAAAATAGACTGCTAGCTGGACTAATGAAGAAAAAATCCAAATAAACACAATTAGAAGTGACAAAAGGGGTCATTGACCCCACAGAATACAAATAGCTATCAGAGAATATTATGAACACCTCTATGCACATAAACTAGAAAATCTAGAAGAAGAGGATAAATTCCTGGACACATACACCCTCCCAAGACTGAGCCAGGAAGAAATTGAATCCCTGAACAGACCAATAATGAGCTCTGAAATAAAATCAGTAATAAATAGCCTACCAAGAAAAGCCTAGGAATGACAGATTCACAGCTGAATTCTCCCAGCTGTACAAAGAAGAGCTGGTACCATTCCTACTGAAACTATTCCAAAAATTTAGGGAGAGGAACTCTTCCCCAACTCATTCTATGAGGCCAGCATCATCCTAATACCAAACCCTGTCAGAAACACAGAAAAAAAAGTTAGGCCAATATCCTTGATGAACACTGATGCAAAAATCCTCAACAAAATACTTGCAAACTGAATCCAGCAGCACATCAAAAAGCTTATGCACCATGATCAAGTAGGCTTTATCCCTGGGATGCAAGGTTGGCACAACATACACAAATTGAGAAATGTGATTCATCACATGAACAGAATTAAGGACAAAACCACATGATTGTCTTAATAGATTCAGAAAAGGCTTTTGATAAAATTCAACACCCTTTCTGTTAAAAACTCTCAATAAACTAGGTATTGAAGGAATATACCTCAAAATAATAAGAGCCATCTATGACAAACCCACAGCCAGCATCATGCTGAATGGGCAAAATCTGGAAGCATTACCCTTGAAAACTAGCACAGGACAAGGATGTCCTGTCTCATCATTCGTATTCAACATAGTATGGGAAGTCCTAGCCAGAGTAATTAGGCAAGAGAAAGATATAAAGGACATCCAAATAGGAAGAGAAGAAGTCAAACGATCTCTGTTTGCAGGTGATATGATCCTATATTGAGAAAACCCCATAGTCTCGGCACAAAAGCTCCTTAAGCTGATAAACAACTTCAACAAAGTTTCAGCATACGAAATTAATGTACGAAATTCACTGGCATTCTTATACACCAACAACAGCCAAGCCAAGAGCCAAATGAGGAATGCAATTCCATTCACAACTGCCACAAAAAATACCTAGGAATACAGCTAAACAGGGAGGTGAAAGATCACTACAATGAGAACTACAAAACATTGCTAAAAAAAAAATCAGAGATGACACAAACAAATGGAAAAACATTCCACACTCATGGATTAGAAGAATCCGTATTGTTAAAATGGCCATATTGCCTAAAGCAATGTATAGATTCAAGGCTATTCTTATTAAACTGCAAATGACATTCTTCACAGAACTAGAAAAAGAACTATTTTAAAATTCATATGGGGCCAAAAAAGAGCTTAAATAGCCAAAGCAATCCTAAGCAAAAATAGCAAAGCTGGAGGCATCAGGCTACCTGACTTCGAACTATACTACAGGGCTGCAGTAACCAAAACAACATGATACTGGTACATAAACAGACACATAGAATAATGGAACAAAATAGGAGCTCAGAAACAAGGCTACACACCTACAACCATCTGATCTTTGACCAAGCCGACAAAAACAAAAAATGGGGAAAGGACTCCCTATTCCATAAACAGTGCTGGGATAACTGGCTAGACATATGCAGAAGAGTGAAACAGGATGCCTTCCTTACACCATATACAAAAATTAAATCAAGATAGATTAAAGACTTAAATGTAAAACCCAAAACTATAAAAACACTGGAAGACAACCTAGGCAATATCATTCTGGATGTAGGCATGGGCAAAGATTTCATGACAGAGAAGCCAAAGTAATTGCAACAAAAGCAAAATTGACAAATGGGATCTAATTAAACATAAGAGCTTTTGTATAGCATAAGAAACTATCAACAGAGTAAGCAGACAACCTACAGAATGGAAGAAAATTTTTGCAAGATATGCATCTGACGAAGGTCTAATATCCAGCATCTACAAGGAACTAACACAAATTTACAAGAACAAAACAAACAACCTCATTAAAAACTGGGCAAAGGACATGGCCAGATGCTTTTCAAAAGAAGACATAGATGCGACCAACAAGCATATGAGAAAAATCTCAATATCACTGATCATAAGAGAAATGCAAATCAAAACCACAATGAGATACCATCTCACACCAGTCATAATGGCTATCATTAAAAAGTCAAAACATAACAGATGCTGGTGAGGTTGCAGAGAAAAAGGAACACTTAAACACTGTTGGTGGGAGTGTAAATTAGTTCAACCATTGTGGAAACAGTGTGGTGATTCCTCAAAGACCTAAAAACAGAACTACCATTCCATCCACCAATCCCATTACTGGATATATAACCAAAGGAATATAAATCATTGTATTATAAAGGCACATGCACACGTATGTCCATTGCAGCACTATTCACAATAGTAAATACATTGATGTCCATTAATGTCCATTAATGTCTATTAATGGCAGATTGGATAAAGAAAATGTGATAAATATACACAGTGGAATACTATGCAGCCATAACAAAGAATGAGATCATGTCCTCTGCAGGAACCTGGATGGAGACGGAGGCCATTATCCCTAGCAAACTAATGCAGGAATAGAAAAGCAAATACTGCATGTTCTCACTTATAAGTGGGAGCTAAATGAAGAGAACACATGAATACATAATGGGGAATAACAGAGACTGGGGCCTATCAGAGGGTGGAAGGTAGGAGGAGGGAGAGGATCAGGAGAAATAACTAGTGGGTACTAGGTTTAATACCTGGGTGATAAAATAATCTGCACAACAAATCCCCATGAAACAAGTATACCTATGTAACAAACCTGTACATGTACCCCTGAACTTAAAATAAGAGTTAAAAAAAGTAAAGAAAATAAATATTAACTACAGTATAAATTATCACATAAGTAGTATAAATAACATTTAATAATCATTTAATTGGTTTCAATATTTACAATAAATGTTATTAATATTATTACTACTACTACTATTATTAGTTGTGAGATCTGAGCAAGTAAAAGATTGCTTTCTCCAACCTTGTGGATAAGGCAGGACTTTATGAAGGAAGCTCCACTTAAGTTGTTTCTATTTATTCTTATCTACTTGCCAAAATCCTAACTATTATTCCTAACCCAATTTAAATGGCGATTCCCATATGCTAAAAGAATATAACCATCAACCTAGAATTCCATATCTATCAAGTATATCTTTCAAAAATTAGGGCAAATTTATAACATTTTCAGAGAAATGAAAACAAAGTTTACTACCAGAAGATCTTCACTAAAGGAAATTTTATTTTTTTATTTTTTATTTTTAAAAATGTTTTATTATACTTTAAGTTCTAGGGTACATGTGCACAACATACAGGTTTGTTACATATGTATACATGTGCCATGTTGGTGTGCTGCACCCATTAACTCATCATTTACATTAGGTATATCTCCTAATGCTATCCCTTCCCCCTCCCCCCACCCCACAACAGGCCCTGGTGTGTGATGTTCCCTTTCCTGTGTCCAAGTGTTCTCATTATTCAATTCCCACCTACGAGTGAGAACATGTGGTGTTTGGTTTTTTGCCCTTGCGATAGTTTGTCATGTCCCTAAAAAGGACAAGAACTGATCCTTTTTATGGCTGCATAGTATTCCATGGGGTATATGTGCCACATTTTCTTAATCCAGTCTATCATTGTTGGACATTTGGGTTGGTTCAAAGTCTTTGCTATTGTGAATCGTGCCACAATAAACATATGTGTGCATGTGTCTTTATAGCAGCATGATTTATAATCCTTTGGGTATATACCCAGTAATGGGATGGCTGGGTCAAATGGTATTTCTAGTTCTAGATCCCTGAGGAATCGCCACACTGTCTTCCACAATGGTTGAACTAGTTTACAGTTCCACCAACAGTGTAAAAGTGTTCCACTAAAGGAAATTTTAAATGGTACTTTAGGCAGAAGGAAAGAAATGATTTCATATGGAAAATCTAAGATGAAAGTAAGAATGAAAAACACAGAACATAGTAACATGAACAAATTAAACCACTTCTTGTAAAAAGAAATCGTTTTGTGGAGTTAAAAAAATTAACTCCACAAATAGTTAAATATGCAAAAACAATATTTAAATCAGGAGATAGAAATGGAGTTAAGGTGTAAGAAGATTTTTATGTTGTTAGAGAGAGGGTAAGGATATTAATCTTAAACTTTGATAAGCAAAACAGGCCTGTTTAACTTTATAGGGCAAAGCTACAAGAATGGCAATGGAGTATGAAGTATATTTTCAAATTAATAGAGAGGGAAGTGGAAATGGAAAAAATAATCTAAAAAAAAGCAAGAAGGGACAGAAAACAAAACAAAGAACTGGGGGAATATTTAAAAAGCGCAAAATTGGATGCTAGACATTAATCCTAGTATATCAGTGATGACAGTTAAAATATAAAGATTGTCAAGCTAGATTTTTAAATCAAAAATTTTAAATCTGATTAGACAGAAATGACATATTTTATTAAATTTTTCATTTCTGTTGAATGAGTTTATAGAAATTTATTTATAGAAACAGCTCTAGGAAATGTATAGTTCTAGGAAAGGCTGGCAATCAAGAAATTGAAGTAGGACAGATAAACCTCAGCACATTTATAATGTGTACTCGGCTCAACTGCTGTAGTTAAAATGCACATTTTAATCCTTCTTTATAGAATTAAAGTGTATCTTTCTTGATGGTAACCAAAGTATTATATTGTCAATGCTAAGTAAAAGTCAAAGCTGAAATGTTCAGGAGAGAAAGCACTCAGTATGAAAAAAGAAAAAAATGTAGAGCAGAAATCAATGGAAAATAAAACAAAATACAATATAGGGATCAAAAAAACAAAAAAAAACCCTATTTTTTAAGAAAATGAATGTTTCTGGCAAATTTCCAATGGGATTGATCAAGGAAAAAGAGGAAAGACATAAATAGCCAATATCAGGAATAGAAACAAAAGATACAGATCCTGAGGACAATAAAAAGGCATGAAAAGAATGATAATGCCAAAGAGAAATTTTTACATCAAACTTATGTTTATGCTGAAGTTATAATGAAATAGAAAAAAATTTTAAACTTATATATCTTACCAAAACTGACTCAAGAAGAGATAGAAAACCTGACCAGTCCTATAACCATTAAATAAATGTAGTGTATAGTCAAAGTTTTTCCTACAAAAACAAAATCCAGGGACCGGGCACAGTGGCTCACTGTGACATATGCTTCAACACAGTGGTGAGGACCACGGGTAGCTCCTGTTCCTATCCCCTGAGCAGTAGTGTGCCTTTTCCTTCCAGGCCATGCGCCACAGAGAGCTGGACTCTCTGGCCTGGACCTGTGGACTTTTGCTCTGATATCCACAGCCTTTGGGATCAGCAGCAGAATCAGAATCAGTTCTTTGTGAGAGGCCACCCCAACAGTTCTTTCACAAGGACACAGGCCTGCAAGATGCACAGCCTATGTGATGTGACTCCATCTGTAGGAGTGGCACTGACTTTTTTACCTTTCCTGTAGCTACTTGAGGACCTGGTCTTGAGGGATCACACGAAGAATCTCTTCAGAGTACAGAGGTGAGTTGCGGAGAGGCAGTATCCCTTGTAGAGCTGGATTAACATGACCTCAGAACCTTCATGATGAGCGAAAGATCACACACTATCCCTCACAGCCTTAACCATTCCCCTTTCTGGGGTCTGACAGTCCTCTCAGGCCTAGGATGACCTCTGCAGTTCCCTGCAAAGCCCACATCTCTTCACTTATAGCCCTTTGCTCACCCCCACAGGGGTCTTGACTTCACAGCATCCCATGGGAACCCAGGGCTCATGAGGAAGGTGTAATTAGTCTCAGCCCCACCTCCTTTTTCCATGCAGAGTGGGGTGGCGTGGGGACTGTGTGGGGCTTGTGTCCTTCCTGTGCTCTCCAGACACCAGCCACATCACTGGAGACAACATTGTGGTGGCCAGCATTTCCCCTCACCTCTGAGGGTCAGGACCTCTGAGCTTGGGCTTGTGTCTGGTGCAGGAGCTTCAGGGGGTCCTTGGGCCACCCCACTGCAACACCTTGTTAACAGTGGGTCCATGCTCCAAATACACACTTTGATTCAAAACTGTCACAGGTAGAAATAGTAAAGAACATCAGAAAGATGTCATATCACAAGAGGGCTTGTGTTATGAAACTATCATTAAAATCAGAGAGAGTGATGTCAGCTTCACCAGAAACTAAATGGTGTTCTTGGGAGTTTTAAGGAAAGGAGCTAAAGTCAGGCAGAGAGAGAGAGCTGAAAGGAAGGAAAGGAAAAAGGCATTTTGAACATGCTGCTGGATGCTGTCATGTGGATTGTCTCCTAAACATCTCTGTGAGCCTGATGACTTGGAGCAATTTAAGGAAAATGCTTTGAGGGCACACAGCTAGGCCACGATCAGAAACAGAACCCAGTGTGTTGGTGCAACAGGAAGGGATCAGCATGGAACCTGTATTTGAGAGGAAAGATCAGCCCCTGCAGTCCTCATTCTTCTCTCAGATCCTTATCCTAAAAGTCTGGCTCTGGTCTACCTGCATTCACACAATTCAGCCTTCCACAGATAAGTGCCATGGCAGTAACTATCATCTCTCATACAATTTAAACCCTTGTTGCTTGAAAGTCAGGAACAGTGCCAGACCTTGAGTGCCCCACCCATATCCCTTTGGCCCACATTGGGATCAAAGACATCTTTGGTGAATAACTGCCAGATACACGGAAGTCTCCCCACCTCAAGCCCTCGTGTTTCTCTCCTGGACAGAGATAGGCCTGTATAAAGGGGCACAAACCAACATAACATGTAAGTAAACTAGAGACTTGCTCTCATCAGCCCTTCCTGAGAAATTCCCTGAAAGTCAAGTTTTCGACAACCAAAATAACTACAGGGACATTGATGTAAGGACTGACAGTGAATACTATAGTTCCTTGAAGAACTAAAACAAATGAGTTTAAAAGGAAGGCAGTGTGATGTATAATGGCTTTCTTCTCTGATGGTATAGATACAGCAGAACTATAAAAAAACTAAATATTGGCCAGGTGCGGTGGCTCATGCCTATAATCCTAGCCCTTTGGGAGGCTGAGGGAAGAGGATTGCTTGAGGTCAGGAGTTCGAGACCAGCCTGGCCAACATGGTGAAACCCTGTCTTTACTAAAAATACAAAAAAATTAGCCAGGCATGGTGGTGTGTGCCTGTACTCCCACCCAGCTACTGGGGAGGCAGAGGCATGAGAATCACTTGAGCCTGGGAGGCAGAGGTTGCAGCAAGCTGAGATCGTGCCACTGCATTCCAGCCTGGGCAACAGAGTAAGACTCTGCCTCCAAAACAAAACAAAACAAAACAATAAAACTTAACATAGTTACTGTATTAGTCTGTTCTTAGGCTGCTAATAAAGACATACCCAAGACTGGGTAATTTACAAAGAAAAAGAGATTTAATTGACTCACAGTTTCACATAGCTGGGGAGGCCTTACAGTCATGGTGGAAGGCAAAGGAGGAGCAAAGTCACACCTTCCATGGTGGCAGGCAAGAGAGCTTGTGCATGGGAACTGCCATTTATAAAACCATTGGATCTCATGAGACTTATTCACTACCACGAGAACAGTAGGGGAAAAACCACGCCCATGATTCAATTATCTTCACCTGGCCCGCCCTTGACATGTGGGGATATTACAAATCAAGGTGAGATTCGGGTGGGGACACAGCCAAACCATATCAGTTACTTATAGAACTAAAACTAAATGAGAGTTATAAGAGAGGGAGTATGGTATGTAATGGCTGTATGATTTGATAATATAGGTATAGTACAACTGTAAAAATGAAGGAGAGGTTGGAGATGGCACTTGCAAAGGAAAATTGTAGCTATTTTCAAAAATAGTGGTAATAGAATAGTTTTGTATTCCTCAGGCCTTTGTGTGGTTTCTAATTTGACTCGGGAGTGTCACTAAACTCATGATAATTTTTTTCTTAGCTCTATCCAAAGAAAAAGCCTAGAAACATCAACCAACCCAAAGCGCTTGCATCCCTGGCATTCAGATTATGGTCTTAGAATATCGTTTCCCACCAAAAGACCCCAAGGCTACTTAGAGATGCGCCTGATTCCAGGTCAGGGGCAGGAAATGAGCAAGATGAGTAAAGAACTGTGATCTTTCATTGTTGCAGCTGACGTCACTCTTCTGCTCAGCTGCTCTGTTTCTCTGAACACCATAGTCTATTAGCCATTGTCATAAATCCCTGTGGCTCAGAGTCCCATGGCTACCATTCTAGTTTTTCTGCTTAATAGAGTAATTAGAACTGATTGGCCTTTCCTGTTTTAGATTTCTTTCATCATACTGATAAAAGGGACATGAGCTCCACAGATGCCTTCCTCCTTGTCATTCTTTGCTTACAAAAAAGACCCTTGAGCTTCTCAGCAATGCAGTCTCCCTTTTCTAGTTGATTTCTCATTCTTTTAGTAAAGGGAGTATCCTCTGTATCATAGTCAACTTACGCATTCTCTGGTCTTTTAAATAAATCCATTCCCGCATGTCTACTCTGTGTTTCAGCATTTGGGGATAGGTGTTCCCTGAGATTTTGTCTGACTATGTAATTCATGTTTCCTGTTTCAGGTCTGGTCTCCACACACTCTTGTCCTGAGTCTTAATTCTCCTTCTTTTTTCGACATACCACCCATCTCATTTATCCATTTTCTTCTATATTCTCTCATGGCTTATGTTTCTCTATAGGGGTCAAAGCCAGCTTCACTGGAATGGCAATAAGTTGTATCTTGCAGCTCCTTCCAGATGATGATGCTTCCTGGCCCAGCTGAGGTTGCGAGACTGTGAGGGTTTGTGTTAACCATCTGAGAGTGGGTGGAGTCTGGTGGACTCTGGAATTAGGTTTTGAGAAAAGAAGCATCAATTCTGTCATGCTGAATACTAGAAGTGTAAAAAATTTAGAGTGGGGGAAAAAGCAGGAGTTGTGCCTCAATTTGGTGTATAGCTTAATATTAAGAACACGGGCTTTGGAATTGGTGGACTGGATTCAAGTCTTCTCTCTATTGCTTACTATGTGAGTGACTTTGGTAAAGTTAAAGTTCAATTTTTTGTCATCTATAAATTGATGATTAAATGATATGTGTCTGATGATTAAATGACATATTAAGCATTAGGTAAATTTACCTTTATTAGTAATAATTGTATGAAGAACCTAGTAAAGGTCTTGATGATCTATCCTCAGTGGCTCCAGAATTTGCAATCAGGATTAGTTTGGGAGCTGCACACTGCCTTGCTGTGGGTGAATGGTAGTGGAGGGACCTAAAACTATATTTATAAGACACTTTACAGAAATTGAGAAAATAAATAAAATGACTCTGGGAGATGTTTCTTGTCTGATAACCAAAAGTGATTGAGAGGGAACTGGGAATGCTTAGCAGAGAGAAGGCCAGGCAAAACTGGGATAGGTGAAGATAACATAACCTGTTTCATGGTTTGAAGGGCTGTCATAGAGAAGAGAAAATTGACTTGCTCAATAATGCTCAATGTTGGCTGGGCACGGTGGGTCATGCCTGTAATCCCAGCACTTTGGGAGGCCGAGGTGGGCAGATCATGAGGTCAGGAGTTGGAGACCAGCCTGACCAACATGGTGAAACCCTGTCTCTACTAAAAATACAAAAATTAGCTGGGTGTGGTGGCATGCACCTGTAATCCCAGCTACTCAGGAGGCTGTGGCAGGAGAATTACTTGAACCCGGGAGGCAAGATCACACCACTGCACTCCAACCTGGGTGACAGAGACTCTGTCTCAATAATAATAATAATAATAATAATAATAATAATAATAATAATGCTCAATGATGTAAGTACAAGGGACGCATCTAATACCAATGGGAAGAAGCTGTATATAGAGAAAGGTTTCTGTTCCTATTAAAAAGATATTTTCCTTGTGATAGTTTGCTGAGAATGATGGTTTCCAGCTTCATCCATGTCCCTACAAAGGACATGAACTCATGGGGCCTGTTGTGGGGTAGGGGGAGGGGGGAGGGATAGCATTAGGAGATATACCTAATGTTAAATGATGAGTTAATGGGTGCAGCACACCAACATGGCACATGTATACATAGGTAACAAACCTGCACATTGTGCACATGTACCCTATAACTTAAAGTATAATAAAAAAATAAAAAATAAAAAAAAGATGTTTTCAAATCCCCAAAGAGGAAATATAGCCTGGGGTAATAGGAATTTCCCATGTCACGAGAGCTTTTCAAGAGAGGATGGAAGGTCTACTTTGCTGTAAGGTTGCAGAGGGAATGAACCTCTGACAGGTTTTAAGTAGATAATCCAACGACAGTTCCACACCAGAGAGTCTCTGATTCTTTATTGAGGTATCTTGTTTTTAGAGGAATATAAGGATGAACTTGTGGGAAAGGGTCAGAGCAATCTCAAGGATTCGATGAGAGTAACAGCCAGAACGTTGAAGTGATTTGAACTGAATAAAATGAACCAATAATGCTTTTAAGCAGTGTTATGCCCACAGAAAAGTATGAACCTATATATTTATAACCTGCCAAATTTGTGCATACTCTGTATTCCTGAAATAAACTGCTCTTTTCTTAGTTGACTCCTAAATAATATCTCCCAAATGACTCTTCAGGAATAAAACTTCTTTAGAGCAAAATTGTCCAAAATGGAAAGGAAATCTTCAAAAGACTAGAAACATTACTTTTGGCTGGACATGATGGCTCACACCTGTAATCCCAGCACTTTGGGAGGCCAAGGTGGGAGGATCACTTGAGGCCAGGAGTTTCAGACTAGCCCTAGCAGAACAGTGAGACCCTATCTCCACAAAAAATAAAAGTAAAAAATTAGCCAGGTGCCGGGCATGATGGCTCACATCTGTAATCCCAGCACTTTGGGAGGCCGAGGCAGGTGGATCACGAGGTCAGGAGTTCAAGACCAGCCTGGCCAAAGTGGTGAAACCCCATCTCTACTAAAAATACAAAAAAACACAAAACAAAACAAAAACCTAGCCAGGCATGGTGGTGGTGCCTGTAGTCCCAGCTACTCAGGACGCTGAGGCAAAAAATTGCTTGAACCCTGGAGGCAGAGGTTGCAGTGAGCTAAGATGGCACCACTGCACTCCAGTGCAGGTGACAGAGTGAGACTCCATCTCAAAAGAAAAAAAAATAGCCAGGCATAATGGCATATGCCTGTAGTCCCAGCTACTCAAGAGGCTGAGGTGTGAGGTTGGCTCGAGCCTGGGAAGTTGAAGTAAGCTGCAGTAAGCTGTAGTTGCACCACTGCACTCCAGCCTGGACAACAGAGCAAGACCCTGCCTCAAAAAGAGAGAGAAAAGAAAAGAAGAAAGAAAAGAGAAACATTGCTCTGTCAAGCATGAAAGAACCAAACAACAGTGACCCAAAGTCCCAGTATGTGTACAGGCATACCTCAGAGATACTGTAGGTTCAGTTCCAGACCACTACAATAAAGCAAATATTACAATAAAGCAAATCACGGGAATTTTTTTGGTTCCCCAGGGCATACAGAAGTTATGTTTACACTCTACTGTATTGTAAGTGTGCGGTACCACTATGTCTAAGAAACAATGTACATACCTGAATTTAAAAATACTTCACTGCTAAAAAATGCTAACAATCAGCTGAGCATTCATCAAGTCACACTCTTTTTGCTGGTACAGGGTCTTGCCTTAATGTTGATGGCAGCTGACTGATCAGGGTGGTAGTTGCTAAATGTTAGGGTAGCTGTGGCAATTTCTTCCACTAAGACAACAGTGAAGTTTGTCGCATTGATTGACTCTTCCTTTCACAAAAGATTCCTCTGTAGCATGCGATGCTGTTTGATAGCATTTTACTCACAATAGAACTTCTTTTAAAATTGGAGTCAATACTCTCAAACCCTACTGTTGCTTAATCAGCTAAGCTTATGTAATATTCTAATTCCTTTGTTGTCATTTCAGCAATGTTCACAGCATCTTCACTAGGAGTAGATTCCATCTCAAGAAACTGCTTTCTTTGCTCATTCATAGAAAGCAACTCCTCATTTGTTCAAGTTTTATCAGGAGATTGCAACAATTCAGACACATCTTCAGACTTCACTTCTAATTCTAGTTCTCTTGCTTTTTCCACCACATCAGCTATTACTTGCTTTCCTTCACTGAAGTCTTTAACCTTTCAAAGTCATCCATGAGGGCTGGGAATCAATGTCTTCCCAACTCCTGTTAATGTTGATATTTTGACTTCCTCCTAAGATCACACATATTCTTAATGACATCCACAATGCTTAATCTTTTTTTTTATTATTATACTTTAAGTTTTAGGGTACATGTGCACAACATGCAGGTTTGTTACATATGTATACATGTGCCATGTTGGTGTGCTGCACCCATTAACTCGTCATTTAACATTAGGTATATCTCCTAATGCTATCCCTCCCCCTCATGGATGAAGCTGGAAACCACAGTGGTTAATCTTTTCCTGAAGGTTTTCAATTAACTTTGCCTAAATCTGTTAGAGGCATCGCAGTCTGTGGCAGCTATAGCCTTACAAAATATATTAATTAAGTAATAAGCCTTGAAAGTCAGGCCAGGCGTGGTGGCTCACGCCTGTAATCCCAGCACTTTAGAGGCCGAGGCAGGTGGATCACTTGAGGTCAAGAGTTCAAGACCAGCCTGGTCAACATGGTGAAACTCCGTCTCTACTAAAAATACAAAAAATTAGCCAGGTGTAGTGGTGCATGCCTGTGATCCCAGCTACTTGGGAGGCTGAGGGGGGATAATCGCTTGAACCTGGGAGGCAGAGGTTGCAGTGACCGGAGATTAGTGCCACTGCACTCCAGCCTGGGAGACAGAGTGAGACTCAGTCTCAAAAAAAAAAAAAAAAAAAAAAAAAGACTTGGAAGTCAAAATTACTCCTAATCCATGGGCCACAGAATGGATGTTGTGTTAGCAGGCATGAAAACAACATTATTCTCTCCATGTATACATGTCTATCAGAGATCTTGGGTGACCAGGTGCATTGTCGATGAGCAGTCATGTTTCTTTTTTTTTTTGGCATGTGAAGAAAAGAATGTAAAATTCCATTTTATTTGCTTTCAGTAATACTAACATGAATGATAACAAAAGATGTTGTCTTTCTGAAACAAAGAAGACATATGGCGATGGCCTACAGATAATTACCTTAGAGGAGGGGATGGGCAATGGAGATCCCTGTATATTGGGTTCTTTTTTTTATATACTTTAAGTTCTAGGGTACATGTGCACAATGTGCAGGCTTGTTACATGGGTATACATGTGCCATGCTGGCCCACTGCACCCATCAACCCAACATTTACATTAGGTATTTCTCCCAATGTTATCCCTCTGCCCGTGCCCCATTTCATGACAGGCCATGGTTTGTGATGTTCCCTACCCTGCGTCCAAGTGTTCTCATTGTTCAGTTACCACCTATGAATGAGAATTTGCGGTGTTTGGTTTTCTGTCCTTGTGATAGTTAATGAGCAGTCATATTTCAAAAGGAATCTTTTTTTTCTGAGGAGTAGATTTTAATAGTGGACATAAAATATTCAGTAAACCATGCTGTAAACAGATGTGCTGTCATGCAGGCTTTGTTTTCCTTTTATATAGGGCACAGGCATAATACTTATGGAACTTAGGATTTTTGGAATTGTAAATGAGCATTGACTTCAACTTAAAGTCACCAGCTGCATTAGCCCCTAATTAGAGAGCCAGCCTGTCCTTCAATTCTTTGAAGCCAGGCACTCACTTCTTCTGTCTAGCTATGAAAGTCCTAGATGACATTTTCTTCCAATAGAAGGCTGTTTTGTCTACATTGAAAATCTGATGTTTGGTGTAGCCACCTTCATTAATGATCTTAGCTGGATCTTCTGGATAACTTGCTGCAGCTTCTACATCAGCACTTGCTGCTTTACCTTGTACTTTTGTGTTCTGGAGATGGCTTCTTTCCTTAAACCTCATGGACCAACTTCTGCTAGTTTCAAACTTTTCCTCTAAAGCTTCCTCACCTCTGTCAGGTGTCATAATTCTCTTTAATTGAAGAGAACTAGGTCCTTGCTCAGGATTAGGCTTTGGCTTAAGAGAATGTTGTGGCTATTCTATTCAGACTACTAGAACTTTCTCCATATCAGCAATAAGGCTGTTTTGCTTTCTTATCATTCCTGTGTTCACCGAAATAGCACTTTAAATTTCCTTCAATAACTTCTCCTTTGCATTCACAACTTGGCTAACTGTTTGATGGAAGGCCTAGCTTTTAGTCTATCTTGGCTTTCAACATACCTTCCTTACTAAGCTTACTCATGTCCAGCTTTTGATTTACAGTGAGAGATGTGTGACTCTTCCTTTCACTTGAACACTTAGAGGTCATTGCAGGGCTATTAGTTGGCTTAATTTTAATATTGTTGTATCTCAGAGAATAGGAAGGTCTGAAGAGAGGGAAAGACAAGGCTGTTCAGTGGAGAAGTCAAGACTCACACAACATGTATAGATTAAGTTCACCATTTTATATGGGCTCAGTTTGTGGCACCTCAAAACAATTGCAATAGTAACATCACAGATCACCATAACGAATGTAATAATAATAATGAAAAAGTTTGAAATATTGTGAGAATTACCAAAATGTGATGCCAAGACACGAAATGAGCACATGCTCTTGGGAAAATGGTGCCAATACACTTGCTTGATGCAAGTTTGCTACAAACCTTCAATTTGTAAAAAACGCAATATCTGCAAAGTGCTAGAAAGTGAAGAATAACAAAATGAGGTTTGCAGGTACTTTAATGATGAATAAATGTCATTATACATTTGTAAACACCCATAGAATATACAACACCTAGAATGAACTCTAATGTAAATTATGGACTTTGGGTAATTAAGATTTGTCAATGTAGGATCATCAATTATAACAATTGTATTTCTTTGACGGGGAATGTTGATAATAGGGGAAGCTATGCAGGTAGGGGGACAGTGGATATATGGAAAATCTCTGTAGCTTCCTCCTAATTTTGCTGTAAACCTAAAACTGCTCTTAAAAAAAAACTTTTTAAAATGCATGGAACACATTTTTTGAAAAGTTAATTGAAATCTGCAACATTAGTTTTATGACCCACTAATGATTGAGACCTGCAATTTGAAAAACAGTCCTCCACAGCTACTTTAAAAAATGGTAGTGGAAACTGGGCATGGTGGCTAGTGTCTGTAATCCCAGAACTTTGGGAGGCCTGGGCAGGTGAATTACTTGAGCCCAGAGGCAGGATCATGAAAACCCTTCTCCACAGAAAATTCAAAAATTAGCCAGGCATGATGGCACATGACTGTAGTCCCAGCTACTCAGGAGGCTGATGTGGGAGGATCACCTGAGCCTGGAGTGGTCAAGGCTGCAGTGAGCCATGATCACACCACTGCACTCCCGCCTGGGCAACAGAGTGAGACCCTGTTTCAAAAAAAAATTGGTAGTAGAGAAACTGCTTAATATACTTAACATATAAGTTATACCTCAGAATATTTAAAAGTTTTAAAAATATTAAATTATCAAAAAGTGAAATGATGTAGGGTGGGTGAAAGAAAGGGAGATCAGATTCATAACTTTTAGGGTTAGAGGGCTCCAGACCTGAGGATTCAAATTTGGGAAGGAGAAGAAAAATGTGCATAGAAGACAAATGGTGTAGATAGGAAATAGATCGAAACACTAATAACTTCATTTGACAAATTCTGCTGAAAAAAGAAGAGTACGCTCCTCAGTCAGGAGACCTAAAAATGTCTAATTCCCAGATGGCAGTATCACCAGCACATGGTGAACAATATGTTCTTTTAAAAGTAATTTCATTTCATTTATTTTTAATGACAAAGTAAGACATAAATATATTCTCATTGTAAAAATTAAAATTATACAGAAAAAGTCCTTTTTGACTCTGTTACTTCTCCCTAATTGCAGTGACCTTTCAAGAACAATTTTAACTTTGAGTATACTTCCAGACCTTTCCTAATACATTTTCATTGAGCTAGAAATCAAATGTGCATGAACACATAAAAATATATTAAAAACTTAACTGGTATTGCAATGGGTGTTTTGTTCTATAACTTGCTTTTTACATAACAATACATCGTAGAGATTTTTCTATATTAGTGGATGTAGATTTATCTCATTCTTTATAATGTACTCATAGTACTGATATATTTGGATTTAGATGTGCCACATTGTAAATTTGTTTTTGTGTGTTCCTGCTGTGTTTTGCTTCTGTTTCTCCTTTCTTGCCTTCTTTTGAGTTATTTGAATATTTTTAAAATATTGCATTTATCAATCATGATTTTCATTATATTTCTTTGTATACTTTTCTTGGTGGTTGCTGTAGGGATTAAAAAATACGTAGCTTTTCACTATCTATTTACAGTCATTTTATCATCTTAATTGGAATATAGAAGCTTTACCACCTTATAGGACCCCTTACCCTCTCTACTTTATGCTATAGTTGTCATATATTACTTGGTGAAACCCTATCTCTACAAAAAATATGAAAATTAACCAGGCATGGTGGTGCATCCCTATAGTCCCAGCTACTCAGGATGCTGATGTGGGAGGATCACCTGAGCCTGGGGAGGTTGAAGCTGCAGTGGGCCATGATCATACCACTGCACTCCAGCCTGGGCAACAGAGTGAGACCTTGTTTCAAAAAAATTATAGTGGAGAAACTGCTTAATATACTTAACATATAAGTTATACCTGGGAATATTTAAAAGTTTTAAAAATATTAAATTATAAAAAAGTGGTATAATGTAGGGCGGGTGAAAGAAAAGGAGATGAGATTCATAACCTTTAGGGTAGAAGGCTCCAAACCTGACTATTTAAATTTGGGAAGGGGAAGAAAAATGGGCATAGAAGACACACATTGAAAAACCTATCAGACAGTGTTATGACTTATACTTTCAACCATCAAACATATTTTTTAAAATGCAAGAGAATAATAGTCTATTATATTTAACCACTATTAATCATTTCTGTAGCCTTTACTTCGTTCCTAATGTTCAAAGTGTCTTTCTTGTATCATTTCTCTTCTGCCTGAAGGAATTCCTTTAGCAAGTCTGTTGGAACAGATATGCTGGCTCTGAATTCTCTTAGTTTTCCTTTATCTGAGAATGTTTATTTTACCTTCAATCCTGAAGGACACTTTCACTGAATATAGAATTCTGGGTTGACAGGTCTTTTCTTTCAGAATTTTAAAAAATGCTGTGTCACTTCCTTGTGGCTCCACAGTTTCTGATGAGAAATCTACAGTCATTTGAGTTGTCCCCTCTAGGTAATATGCTGTTTTCTTCTGGCGGCTTTTGAGATTTTTTGTCTTCAGATTACAGCAATTGGCTTATGATGCCTGAATGTAGCTTGTTTTATTTGTTTGTCTTTCTATTGAGGATTCTCTTACTCTCTTGAATTTGTAGGTTTATGTCTTTGGTCAAATTTGGGAAGTTATTACACATTCTTTCTTTTTTTCTTTTTTTTTTAAGTCCCATCTCGTTCTGGGACTATCTTCAGATTCAATTACTGTTCTGTTATTGAGTCTATCCAGTGAGGTGTTTTTTGTTTGTTTGTTCATTTTGTTTTGTTTTTTCTTGAGACAGGATCTCACTCTGTCACCCAGGCTGGAGAGCAGTGGCACAATAATAGCTCGCTGCAGCTTCAACCTCCTGGTCTCAAACGATCCTCCTACTTCCATGTCAGCCTCTTGAGTAGCTGGGACTACAGACATGTACCACCATACCTGGCTAATTTTTTTTTAAATCAGTTATCATAGGTTTTAGTTCTAAAAGTTCCATTTGATTAATTTGTTTGAACTGTTGGATAGTATTCATTGTATAAATATACCACAATTTATTTACCTATTTGCCTATTGATAGACAAATGTTTTTAACTCTTCTTTATCACCAACAATATTATAATGAACATGTTTTTTCACACATATGAATGAAGATCTCTTTAGGGTGTATGCCCCTAAATGAAATTGACAGTTCACAGGACATACCACATCCAGTTATGCCACCCCTTCCTAGATTCTTTCAGTTGTACCATCTCCAAGCCTAGGCCTCTTGCTCAGTGAAGAGTTCCATCTACTTCCTTCTTACCGTACCAGACTGGGTGGATATACATCAGCTGCATGGAGGGTATTCACCAGTGCCTGAGTAAATGAGCTGCAGCTGGTCAGTGGCTTCTCCAGCAGCAGTTGAGCAGCTGGACCACGCCTCCTCTATGTACTCTGAAGAGCAGCTTCAACTCTTTCTACACCAGGGTCTACAGCTCAGCCTATGTTCTAGTCAAGGCCAGGAGATTCTCCATGTTGAGCTTCCGCTCTGACTCCTCATTTCTGCCTTCTGACCCTCTGCCTGTATCTTGCAGAATCTGGCTAAACATGGTCCTGGCTTTGTTCTCTACTTTTGGAGCTACATTAAGGGCTATACTGCTATGCCACTGCTCAGAAGAGCCAAGTAATACAATTCCTAAGTGTGGATGTAGAAGAATTAATGAATGCCCTGTGGGGCAATCTTTGACCAAGCAGAAAAATATAGAAATATAACATGAGCCACACATATAATTTTAAATTTTCTAGTAGTATGGTTCAAAAATGGAAAAAAATAGATGAAATTAAGTTAAAGAATATGTTTTATTTAGCCCAATTTATCTAAAATATTATTTCAACATACAGTCAACATAAAAATTGTTAAGGAGATATTTTATTTTATTTTATTTTTTGAGACTGGGTGTTGCTCTGTCACCCAGGCTGGAGTACAGTGGCATGATCACGGCTCATTGCAGCCTTTACCTCCTGAGCTCAGGCATCTGCTCACCTCAGCCTCCCAGGTAGCTGGGACTACTGGTGCATGCCATCGTGCCTGACTAATTTTTTTGTATTTTTGTTTGTTCGTTTGTTTGTAGAGACAGGGTTTTCCATGTTTTCCAGGCTGGTCTCAAACTCCTGGCCAAGTGAGCCACCCACCTTAACCTCTCAAAGTGCTGGGATTACAGGTGTGAGCCACCGCACCTAGGCCTTTTTATTTTTTTCCCTGAAGGCTTTGAAATCCAATATGTATTTTATACTGACAGCACATCTCAATTCAAATGCTAAATTTCATCAGAAATAGTTGGTATATATTTAGATTTCATAACATTTATAGTTGAAAAAAATAGATTCACAGGTCCAAGCTGTTTCAACACAGAAGTTTTCCCATAACTGAAATGGGCATCAATTTTAAATTTCATTAAAATTTAAAATATAGTTTCTTCGTCACATTGTCCACATTTCAAGTTTTCAGTAGTCACATATGGCAAGTGGCTACTGTACTGGACAGCACAGTTTTAGACAGAGTCCTAATTTCTGCCTGTTTGGAAGGGAGTTTGGAACTTCCATACGAGTGTGCTTTTTTGCATTAGGAGGCAAATATTCACTAATGGGAGAACATGATACAATAATAATTTGGAATACTGGATTAGTTACTAGGGCTGCTATAACAAACACCACCAACTGGGTGGCTTAATCAACATTTATTTCCTTACAGTTCTGGAGGCTAGAAGTCCAAGATCAAAGTGCTGGCAGGTTTGGTTTCACTGTGAGGCCTCTCTCCTCGGTCTTTTCTTCTATGCATGTCTGTATCCTAATATCTTTTTATAAAGACATGAGTCATTGAGCTAGGGCTCTCTCCAATGACCTCCTTTAATCTCAATTACCTCTTAAAGACACTGTCTCCAAATACAGCCGCATTCTGAGGTATTGGGGACTAGGACTTCAACATATCAATTTTGTGGGGACACAACTCAGCTCCTAACAAAGATTAATCTAGATGTCCTTTTCTTCTGTCTTTGATTACCCCCATTCTGGCCATGAGACAAGATGTTGCCAATTCCCTCAGTTTATCAGTTGTCTATTTCTGTGTGACAAATTACTCCAGAACATAGTAACTTAAAAAAACAAATATTTATTAGCTTAGAGTTTTTGTGGGTGAGCTCATCTGGATAGTGATGGCTCAGAGACTCTCATTTTGTTAGTCTCAGGGTGTCAGCTAGGGTGGACATAGGTTGGAGCATCTGCTTCTAGGATGGCTCACTCACATGGCTGTTGGCAGTAGGCCTCAGTTCCTCATTACTTGGGCCTTACCATAGGCTGCTTAAGTGACCTCACATTATGGCCTCTGGCCTGCCTGTGCATGAATGATCTAAAAGAGAGTGAGCAGGAAGTTACAGTACCTTTTATGACCTACTTTCCTGCTATGGTTTGAAAGTGTGTTCCAAAATTCACATGTTAGAAACTTAATTCCCAATGCAATAGTGTTGGTATGTGGGGCCTTTTAGGAGGTATTTGGGTCATGAAGGCCACACCCTCATGAAAGAATTAATGCTGCTATAAAAAGGGCTTATGGAAATGGGTTCTGTCTCTTCCACCCTTTTGCTGTGTGAGGAATAGCACTACATCCTCTCTGGAAGATGTAGTGTTCAAGGCGCCATCTTTGAAGCAGAGACCAGGCTGTTACCAGACACTAAACCTGCCAGTGCCTTGATCTTCCTGGGCTCCAGAGGTGTGAGAAATAAATTTCTGTTCTTTATGAATTACCCAGTCTCAGGTATTCTGTTATAGCAGAATGAAACAGACTATAACATCTCCCAAGTGCATAGCGTCACTCCCACTCTATTCTAGTCATTAGAAGCAAGATACTAAGTCCAGTCCACACTCAAAGGGAGATAAATTTGGTTCTACCACTTGAAGAGAGGGATGTCAATGAAATTATGAAGATATTTTAAAACCACCATACCTGTAAGAGAGTGGTTGGGATAATTCAGTGAATAAAGTATCACATTTTTAGCCTCTAAATTCAAGAGGTATGGTCCAGGTCTTGGATACACCCACAAAAACAAACCAGAAAAAAATACAAGCCAATAAACAGACTAGAAAATTCCTATGAGCTAGGGAGAGAGAAGAATTTGGAGTGGAGATGGAGAGTGGCAGTGGTGTAAGTGCCCTGTTCCTGCTTAGTCTAGAGCTGGGGTAACTAATGACCAGATATAATTCCCCTTAATGTTTAGGGCCTGAGAGAGAGAACTCAGGCTATCCTTCCAAGCAGCAAACAACAGGAGTAGCCTCTAGGCTATCAGGGCGCAGCAGTCCTGCAGACAAAAGTGTTTTGTGTGTAGGATAAGGGAAGTCCAGAGACAGTCCTCTGCTTTCCAAGGCCCTGGGCCAGGGTGGGGACTGGTAAGGAAGAATGTTGAAAGTTCCATGGGCCTCAGGTATGTCACAGAAATTGAGATAGCAGAGACAGCAGTTTTTCAAGGAATGTCCTGGTTTGGACAAGAAAGTAAATAGAAACTTTTGGAATGGATGGTTCTTGCTGAGGATTGAAGGGTAGGAACATTTAAAATTATCATTGATGTCAAATTGTTTTCCAAAAATACTGTATAAATTTGTAGTCCATAGTTGCCATTTTCCCCAACATTTGTAATAACAATGTTTTAAATTATTGTCATTCCAATTAGTGAAAAAAGACATAAATTAGTTTTAATTTTATTCTTCATAGTTACTAGGAGTTTGAGGATCTTTTATATTTTTATTTACTGTTTTGGTTTCCTCTTCTGTGAATTGCCTGCTCCTCTCTTTCGGCCACATTTCTATACTGTCTTTTCTTTATGTTTGTAAGATCTATTTGTATATTTGAAAGCCAATCCTTCACTTGTTATTTGTTGCAAATGTGCTATTATGGACTGCCACTTGTCCTTTAAGCTTGTTTATAGTATCCTTTGTCACACAGAAGTTTTACATTTTAATATTATCAAATATATTGATCTTTTCCTTTGCAGTTTTAGTTTTTATATCTTGTTTAGGAAGTTCACCCATCTCCAAATCACAGAGATACACTTCTACATACTTTTCTAATCATTTAAAAGTTGTATTTGCTTTCAGTGATCCAAAATCTATTTTTTCTAGTTATATAATTTAACTATGATTATAATAATAATGATCTAATTCTACTTTTTTCCAAAAGGTGTGCCAGTTTTCCCAGCCTTTCTTCTGAATAGTTGATCTTTTCCTTGCTGAGCTTGGATGCCTCTTCTACTGTCCACTGGGTCCCACATGAGTATGGATCCGTGTCTGGGCCCTCTACTCTGTTTCATGGTTTGTTTCTCTTCTCCTGTGATGACGTCACATTGTTTTGAATTCTAGAACCTTCAATACATCTTGGCTAATAGGACAAGCAAATCTTTCTCACACACACGCACCTGTGTTTGCTTTTAAAATTGTTTAAGCTTTTGAGTGCCTTGACTTTTCCATTGCCATTTTAGAACAGTTTCCTGAGAATCCTGCTGAAGTTTCAGTTGGGATTGCATTGAATTTGTAGGCTAATTTGGCGGATAACTAACATCTTTACAGTGTTGTTTTCTCATCTAGAAACATAAACATTTGTTTACATTTGCCTTTTGTTCTGTATCTTTCAATACAGATTTTAATTTTTTCCTGTGAAGAATTTGTGCATATTTTGTTAGGTTTATTTCTAAATATTTGATATGTATTTATTGATGTTGTCTACTTGGTGTCAGTTTTTTAAAAATGTGGTAGAATCTCCTCCTATGTTTATGTATTTGCCTTTATTTCCCTGTA
This sequence comes from Pan paniscus, assembly GCF_029289425.2. Classification (NCBI taxonomy): domain Eukaryota; kingdom Metazoa; phylum Chordata; class Mammalia; order Primates; family Hominidae; genus Pan; species Pan paniscus. The sequence continues at coordinate 25,202,508 of NC_073264.2, read as the reverse complement.
ATTCTATTTCTTAATTTATATATAAAACAGGATGTTAAAATTGAAGTTTTGATGAAGGCATAAGATATTATAAATGTGAAATTACAAAGCCAGATCATCATATACAAATATTTAAAGAAAATGTTTAAAAATCTGTTCCATGACTTTAAAAACCGCCCACCTAGTTTAAGAACATAAAAAAGGAATCAGGGTATGGAAAGGGACATACTCCATTTTGAAGAGGCTTGTGAAGAGATTTCTTTGAAAAGACATGATCCCTTGCTGTTAATACCCACCCGATCATGAGCCTTGGGAAGAAAGAGTTGCTGCATCTCAATATTCTTTAAACAATTATCCTTACTTTCCCCTAAAGGCACAGCTTTCCAACCTCCCATCCAATCCCCCCGTCAAAGGGTTTAAAAAAAATTCAAGTAATGTATGTAGCAGACACCACAGGACCACACAGCTGAACTCCCAAAGGTTCATTCTGAGGCCAGGAATGGAGCAAAGGTAAACATTTTCAATGTTATATGATGTCTGTTTTAGTCTGAGTCATAATTTCCTCACTGTTGCATCAAAATAGTAGAGTGTATGTTAGGTTCTTCTTCTTTTTTTTTTTTTTTTTTTTTTAGACAGGGTCTCTCTCTGTCACCCAGGCTGGAGGGCAGTGGCGTGATCTGGGCTCACTGCAGCCTTGACCTCCCAGGCTCAAGCAGTCCTCCTACCTCAGCCTACCAAGTAGCTGGGACTACAGGCATGTGCCGCCATGCCTAGCAAATTTTCATATTAGGTTCTCCTTATAAAAGTGTGATGATGAAGGTGCTAGAATATGTTATTGTTATTGACTTGATTTAGGTCAAAATGGGCTTCTGACCAAATCATCAGAGCACCAACTCACTGTGCTTAGCTAGGAAGGCTAGAAGTTGGAAAGTTTATGATCCTGCTTAGGCAGAAATAAAAGTGTAGAGTAGTTGTCTTCCTCGCAGCTTTGACAGACAAGGCCCCTTGTGCAGTTAGATTTGGAATTCCATGATGACTTAATCACTGGGGTAGGGGAGAAGGGCGGTGGCCGGCAACAGGAGCTTCAGGGAGGTCTGTGAGAACCAGAATACAGTGAGAATCCAGGGTCCTTCCTTCCCCTAAACAGCCTTTCTCCCAGGGTTCCCCATCAGGCTGAGAAGCCTGGGATAGGTTTCCGAATGTTGGAGACAGGAAGTCTCCCATACACTGAGAATCACTGGGTTACATTAGAGCCTGCAGCCAGAGTAGCAGAGCTAATGGAACGATTCCTACATTAACTGAATTCCTGGGTGAGTGAAGGAAGAATAGGAAAGAAAAAAGGGAAAGAAGCAGATAACTGCCAATGAGTCAAAATACTTTTATAACATTTCACTTCTAAGTTAAGTACTATCATCTGAATGTTTGTATGGAAAATAAAGACTTATCTGAGAATTCTTCAAGAAATTATCAATTTGGTTTTTATTCTTTTGCATTTAGTTGAGTGTGGAGAGGCTAGGGAAAACTGAAGCACCATTGGAAGAGGCATAGAGAGAATGAATAAAAGCATGGGCTCACAGAAGTGACGAATACATTTTAGAAAAGCACCCAAGATAAATAGCTAGCCTGAAAGTGAGTATTTTTCTCACTTTGATTCACAGGTTGCCACATTTTCAGGAATATTTCTGTGCCACATAACAAAAGGAGCTTGCAGAAATACTCATGAAAATTGAGAAAAAAGTGTGAAAAGGAGTATTTTTTTCTTTTACTACTACATTTTAGCTGAAATGACATGGAAATTTTTGCTCATGTTGTGAACTCTATAGAAAGCTAGTTGGAAAGAATTTAATCATATCAGAAATTTGTCATTGAAAGTCATCAGTCCAAATGTCAGGAGGACTTTGCTTCTCAAGATTCCCAGGGACAAAAGAATGAAGGAAAAAGGCAAACTAAACCAGATATCTGTTTATATTGATAATGTACTCTTTTTATTTATGCACATCTCTTCAGTTATTCATTGTACTCGGTGTTAAATCCCATAATAGTTATGAGAGTGTCAATACCAACATTTGGTCCAGCCCTTGGGTCCCTGTCTTAGTCTATCTTGCACTGTTATAACAGAATACTACAGACCGGGCAATTTATAAAGAACAGAAATTTATTTCTCATAGTCCTGGAGGCTGGGAAGTCCAAGGTCAAGGTGCTGATATGTTTAGCTTCTGGTTCCAAAGTGGTGCCTTGTTGCTGTGTCCCCCGGAGAAGAGGAATACTGTCTCCTCACATGGAAGAAGGTGGAAGGGGGAAAACTCACTTCTGAAAGCCCTTTTTATAGTGGCATTAATTTATTCATGAGGGCAGAGTCCTCATGACCTAAACATCTCTCATTAGGCCTCACCTCCTAACACTGCTGCATTGGGATTAAGTTTCCAACACATGCATTTCGGGGGACATGTTCAGAATAGCAGTCCTATTCTGCTGAGTCTGCTTCATATTAATCTGGCAATCCCACCCAGGAACAGAAGGTACCAAGAGAAACTCTCTTCAACCCCCTATGATTTAATCTCTGACCCCACCAATCAGCATTCCTCACTTCCCAATCCCATACCCACACCAAGTTATTCTTTTTTTTTTCTTTTCTTTTCTTTTCTTTTTTTTTTTTTTTTTTGAGACAGATTCTTCCTCTGTCGCCCAGGCTGGAGTGCAGTGGCGTGATCTTGGCTCACTGCAAACTCCGCCTCCCGGGTTCAAGCGATTCTCCTGCTTCAGCCTTCTGAGCAGCTGGGACTACAGGCATGTGCCACCACACCTGGCTAATTTTTTTTTTTTTTTTTTTGTATTTTTAGTAGAGACAGGGTTTCACCATGTTGTCCAGGATGGCCACCAAGTTATTCTTACCAACCCCAATCCCCAAATTTGGGGGGAGACTAATTTGAGTAATAATAAAACTCTGGTCTCCCATACCACAAGCTATGCTTGAATTTAGCTTTCTCTATTGCAATTCCCTTGTCTTGATAAATTGGCTCAGTCTAGGCAGTGGGCAAGGAGAACCCGTTGGGTGGTTACACTCAAAAGCAATAAAATTGCTTTTGAAATTACTGGTTTAACTTGCCTGTCTAAAAGTAAGGTATTAAAAATGAAGTTAATTTTGCATTTTGAAGTGTGTGTAGCTGCTTCGCCATTTTTTGGTGAGAAAATAATTAGATGTTTTGGCAAGAATGAGGTGTCTTACCATTTGAGGGTGTCTACAACTTTGTTTATTGTTTAGTGTATATTACTACAAAAGGAGTAATACATTTCCCTGGTCTAGTTCTTTAGAAAAATACCAAAAATGCTATATAGTTATATTCACTAATATTTTTCATAAATGAGTTTTAAAATTTCTCATTACATGGAAAAATGTGATATAATTTATTGATAAAGTAATTTTTGGTTAAAAAAAATACTCGACTGACCCAAGAGGAGACAGGAACAGAGGAAAGAACAGAGATGACAAATAAAAATCAAATAGCAAGAAAGTAGACTTGAAACAAATTATGTTTACATTACATTAAGTGTACATGAATTACACACTTCATTTAAAAAACAGAAATGGTCAGATGGATAAAAAAGCAAGACCCAACTATATGCTGTTTATGAAAGACAGTATAAAGGTACAGATAGGTTGAAAGCAAAAGATATATCTTGGAAATGCTAAGCATAGGAAAGCTGACACAGCAATGTTATTATCAGGCAAAATGAAAATGTGACCCACAGACAATAAGAAGAAAGTTCAAGATAGCCCAAATAATAGAGTTAGCAATCAGCAATTTTAAGGTATGTGTATTAGTTATATATTGCTGCATAACAAATCACCCCAAATTTAGGGGCCTAAGAAACAATAAACATGTATTATCAGGAATTTGGGAGAGGCTTACCTGAGTAGTTCTGGTTTACAGTCTATCATGAGGTTGCAGTTAGGATGTTGACTTGATTAGGGCTGCAGAATCCACTTCCAAGAGGCTGAAAAGTTGATGCTGTTGTGAGCAGGAAGCCTCAGTTCCTTGCCACTTGAACTTCTACACAGCATAGCTTAGGAGCCCTCATGGCATGGCATCTGACTTCTCCAAAAGCAAGTTATCCAAGGGAGAGCAAGGCAGAAGGCACAGAGCCTGGACTAGTGTGAAGGCTGAACCTAAAATTGCTTTGTATGATAAAGTGTTGGGAATTTTGAGTTTTGCCCTGAAGAGGAAGAAAGATAAGGAATGGAGCCTGGGACCTTAAGAAGAGTGATCTCTCACATGCCTTTTTAACTTGTTGCCTGATCTAATCTGAGCAGTATTCTCTTTGTATTATCTCAATCTTCATGAAAATCTCTTACACATAAAGATTTTGTGTTATTGTTCATTTGGGGGAATGCAATAGGCAGTCAATGCAACCTGTTTTATCAGCAAGGTGTTTATGACCTGTATCTTGTGTTGACCTCCTATCTCATCCTGTGACTTAGAATGCCTTAACTGTCTGGGAATGCAGCCTAGTTGGTCTTAGCCTTATTTTGCCCAGCTCCTGTTCAAGATGGGGTTGCTCTGGTTCACATGCCTCTGACAGTTCCCCCCTCCCTTCTATAAAAGAACCCTTAATCCTAAGGGTTGCAGAGGGACGAAGATCAATCTTTTGTAACTTCTTCAGGATGAATAGGGGCAATGATATTCCTATCTAATTATTAGGGTCTCTTACATTCAGGGTAGAGAGGAACTCAGTCAGAAAGTGCTGGTATGGTGAAGGTCGTTCATAACTGAGTTTTGACAAAAGGTCCTATATGAAAGATTAATAAATGTTCAGAGTAAGAAAACATTCAGTAAGCTTATCCTGCATTCCTACACAAAGAGTACAACAGCAATATCTTCCACAAGAGTAAAACAAAATAAGTAAAATTATGCCAAGTAAACTAAATTGTGAGGCTTTCCATGAACTGGGAAACTGTTGGAACCAAGCTGATAGCTGGTTCCAGTGTGCCCAAAATTAGACTACCAATCCAGATTTTTATATTATCCATCCCTCTTGTTTCTTCTAAGCAGCAGTCAGAGAGCCCTGCTTGGTTCACAGGAACAAGCAGTCTTTCAAAATTGCAGAAACAAACTTAAAAAAACTGATGAGACTAGAATTTAATAACAAGGGTACCATAGTTCTTGAAACATAATATTTCTCTCACCAGTTTCTCATTTCTACTAAAGACAAATCATGGTAAGACTGATTTGCTTTATTATATTTGGCCTGATTATTTGTATAAAGTGCAGCAAGGATAATTTTTCACATAATGTCTTCTTAAATTGACTCTGATGGAACTTGGTTGTATAGAAGGAATCTCAAATAAGACTTTTTTAGAGCCGAACCCTGTCATGGGTTTGTACCCTCAAATACCTAGGAGTTGAGTGAATTTCTCTCCTTTTGATGTCCCAAGATAACTTGGGGCTCCTGGACATGTGAGAAGGTGACATTCTTTACTTACCACAGGTCAGAAACCCTGTACAGGGACTGTGTAGGCAAGGTATGAGGCCAGTTCCCCCAGGGGCTTTTACTGGCTCTGTAAGTCTAATTGCTTAAAGGAAAGCACACCATTCCAGTTAAAGCCTTGGTAAAATAACCAATTTTTCCAATTGTGTCCTGTTACAAAAGAAAACAGATTCTTATTGAATTTATGCCATACTATATCACCATAAATTATGGCAACTCTATTGCCATAAATTAAGAATACTCAGAAATAGGATGTGAGGGTGATCTTGCTGCAACATCGGTCACCCCATTGATTGTCAGGGTTGATTCAGCTGATCTGGCTATCACTCCTTGTGTGTCCCTCCCACAGCTGTGTGCTCAGTTGAAGAGGATGACCATCCCCAGTAGAGGAGGACAGGTCTTCGGTCAAGGGTATATGAGTAGCCGCTCTCCCCTGCTAGAACCTCCAAACAAGCTCTGATGAATACTCAAAAATATTTTCCAAATTCTGGAAAAATCAGCTACAGTGAAACAAATATGCTCCAAATTTTGTTAATAGGAGTATACTTTACTCAATTGCTAAAAGCTGTAAAGAGCTCAAAAGAAAAGTTTCCTTGACTCTGAAAAACAAAACAAAGAATCAGCCACATTTTAAGCAAAAGTTAAAAAGATTACTTCAATTTTTTATTGACTCAGTTAATTAGTTAACTCCTGTTTGGCTTGATATTCATGAACATTTCAGTTCTCCATGAGAGTCCTGAAAGTTTTTTTTTTTCTCAATTCTGATGTCACCATCTCCAAAGTCATTTTAAAAACCTGCGTTCAAGAACACCTGCTAGAGTTCTTTTTTTTTTTTTTTTTTTTTTGAGACGGAGTCTCACTCTGTCACCCAGGCTGGAGTGCAGTGGCGTGATATTGGCTCACTGCAAGCTCCGCCTCCCAGGTTCACGTCATTCTCCTGCCTCAGCCTCCTGAGTAGCTGGGACTACAGGTGCCCACCACCATGCCCAGCTAATTTTTTGTATTTTTAGTAGAGACAGGGTTTCACCATGTTAGCCAGGATGATCTCAATCTCCTGACCTCATGATCCACCTGCCTTGGCCTCCCAAAGTGCTGGGATTACAGGTGTGAGCCACTGCACCCAGCCTAGAGTTCTATAGTTGATTATAACCCACTTTCTAAAGAGGATTAAAACAGACAACAATTGTTTGTGGATGACAAAAAGTCTTAGAACAGCCACTATTAAAGCCACAATTGATAAGGAAATTTCGTTACTTCTGTGGCATACAAAATTTTACAGAACAATTACAATTATTACTGATGATGTACACTAAGTCCTGTCAGAATTATATTATAGGAGTGATTTTGGAATACATACCAATAACATAATATTTATATAAAAACAGCCTAAAGAAATGCTTCCTGTATGATTTTTATATGAAATAAGCCAAATTTCACTTTTACATTAGTGTACTATTAATGTTAAACCCAATTCTTAATAAAACCTTATAGACATATCTACCCAATTTTAATGTTTGACCATAAGGTAAGATTCTCATAAACCTTTTATAACCCTTCACAATTTTTTGTTAAAGAGCACATTAGTTAGTGCTCTAAGAAAAATCTGTTGTGCTTTTATTCCAGTGTTCAGTTTACAGAAAAAACTGAATAATACCCCTTTAATTTTAGCCAATATGTTCACACACAGAATTTATTTTACCAGATTAATTGTTCACAAACCTTCCACAAATTGTTTAAATCTTCACCTTTATTCTATCTAACTTAAAACAATTCTTTAACTCTCTAAACTTAGGCAAGAATCCACATTCCCAAGAGTATTTATAATCTTTCACCAATAGTACATTCTACTTTCCTTACATGCCTTGCATGTAGAACTATTTTTTCAGTAGTCTCAATTACATGTTACAGTGCTAACTCTTAGTGACTTTTACTTTTGGTGAAAACCTTGGTAAGTAAGTAATTTATATTATGTACCAGGTGTGGAGCCTGGCCTAGGACACACCAGGCAGAAGTGCAGATAAAGGCTGACTCTCCAGCATAGCTAGGAGGCGTGGCTAACTCCACATGTTCCCAGGCCTTATCCAGAATCTAATGTCTTCCTAAAATTGAACAATTTTCAAAAGTCAAAGAAGCAGTTTATGAACTTAAAGCATTTAGCAAACTTAATATCTGACCTGCATAATTTAGACCAAATGTTTACATTTTTAAAGATTTTTATTTTACCAATGATCTTTAAAACTATCTTATTTCCCAAAGTTTACTTAAGTCACATGAACTAAAAGGCATTACACTTTTACTTTTCTGACAAAATATTTGATTTAGGCTCTTATTATTATTAAACCAATTAATTAAAGCTTTTTAATATATAAACATTACACACACAATACATATAAATACCTAGACAGACAGAAGATTCCCTAAGCCGGGAATTAAACCTTGAACCCCTGGCTACAGTTTAAGACTAGCCTCACAAATTCTTTTTCCCATTAATCAAAACTTTACAGGAGATAAACGGTGATTTTTTACCATTCATTCAACCAGTTTGCACAGGGAGAGAAAGAGGAAAGCATTGCCTGGGCAGGGTGGGGAAGGCGAGGCACTCAGAGAGGCCAGAGAAAGACCCATCCATTGCAGCAACACTGAAAAGTTCAGGCAGCAGCTTGTCGGTAGCAAAGGGATCTTTTTTAGCAGTCTCATTGGCTCTTAAGTTTCCTCTTTTATGGAGGAAAAAGCTCCCTATGTCCCACGATCCGGTACATGTCTAATCCTGTCACCCACAGCCATCAGCAAAGAGTGCAAGGCAGATTGATCCAAAGAGAATAGTGGCTAACATCCTACAGTGCTGAACCCGTTCTTAGTCAAAAGGGACTTTACCGAGAGGGGCCTCTAACCCCGTAAATCTTAGGAACGGACTCTAACCCTACTAAGTTGGGCCTCTAACCCAAGGTCCGTCAAGCATCCTTGCCTTTTATTAAGAGGGGCATCTGGCTAGGCGCTCACGCCTGTAATCCCAGCACTTTGGGAGGCCGAGGTGGGCGGATCACGAGGTCAGGAGATCGAGACCATCCTGGCTAACACGGTGAAACCCCATCTCTACTAAAAATACAAAAAAATTGGCCGGGCGAGGTGGCGGGCACCTGTAGTCCCAGCTACTCAAAAGGCTGAGGCAGGAGAATGGCGTGAACCCGGGAGGCGGAGCCTGCAGTGAGCCGAGATCGCCCCACTGCACTCCAACCTGGGCAACAGCGAGACTCCGTCTCAAAAAAAAAAAAAAAAAAAAAAAAGAGGGGCATCTAACCCACTCTGTCTTAGGTGAGACTCTATCTCCCCTAAGTTGGGCCTCTAACCCAATCCCATTCTTTACATGGGTACCCCATCACTTACACAAAGTCGTCCAATCAGTGCTGTAGTCTATTTCCTTTGGGTTGGGGGGGATCTCCTCAGTATCATCCTATCCATGGTTCACCAGAAAAATGTTATGAAATCCCATCACATATCCAAAGTTAGCCTTTGGGTTGAGGGTTTCTGCACTATAATCCCTTTGTGATCACCAAAAAGATGTTACAGGATAGAGGTCCCAATCCAGACCCCAAGAGGGGGTTATAGGATATCACAAAAGAAAGAATTCAGGGCGCGTCTGTAGAATAAACTGAAAGCAAGTTTATTAGGAAAGTAAAGAAATAAAAGAATGGCTACTCCATAGACAGAACAGCCCATTTTTATGGTTATTTCTTGATTATATGCTAAACAAGGGATGGATTATTTATGCCTCCCCTTTTTAGACCATATAAGCGTTAACTTCCTGATGTTGCCATGGCATTTGTAAACTGTGATGGTGCTGGTGGCAGTATAGCAGTGAGGATGACCAGAGGTCACTCTCATCACCATCTTGGTTTTGGTGGGTTTTGGATGGCTCTTTACTGCAATCTGTTTTATCAGCAAGGTCTTTATGACCTGTATTTTGTGCTGACCTCCTATCTCATCCTGTGACTTAGAATGACTTAACCGTCTGGGAATGCAGCCCAATAGGTCTTAGCCTTATTTTACCCGGCTCCTATTCAAGATGGAGTTGCTCTGGTTCACATGCCCCTGACAGATGTGTTGATATATTATTATTTCTGGTATTATAATACTATCTACATCCTGTAATGTGGCTAAACATCTGCAACATTCATATCATGCATGCTCAGCTATTCTTCATTACTGATGGTTGAGAGTTATCCTAGATAGTAGAAATCTGGGCATACATAGTAAAAGACCCATCTAGATTTGAATCCTGTGCATAATGTATTTAATTTCTGCTGTTATCTGCCATTCTTATGTTGGCTTTCTTCTTATCAATGTATTACTCTCTTTCTTTGGAATTATTAATGCTTGATAGCACCGCTTCACACATTTTGTCCCCTTCTTCACCTGTAAAGCCCAAAAATTGCAGTGACTCTTTCTGAATTAAAGATAAATATACTTTTAGAATTTTTTTATAGAGATGGAGTCTCGCTATGTTGACCAGGCTGGTCTCGACCTCCTGGCCTTAAGCAATCCTCCCATCTGGGCCTCCCAAAGCTGGGATTACAGGTGTAAGCCACCACACCCAACCCACAATATACTTTTAATTAGACATCTCTCACTCCCTGAATCAGATGTCTTTTCTGTCTAAATATAACCCAGTTTCTAACTGGGTTTTCATCATCAAGAAATAGGGTGTGGCTGTGATTCAGTTTACGGAGGGGGCTGAGAATCTCTCTCTCTCTCTCTCTCTTTTTTTTTTTTTTTTTTTTTGAGACAGTGTCTTGCTCTGTCACCCAGGCTGGAGTGCAGTGGCTCGATCTTGGCTCACTGCAACCTCTGCCTCCTAGGTTCAAGCGATTCTCCTGTCTCAGCCTCCTGAGTAGCTGGGATTACAGGCGCACACCACCATGCCCAGCTAATTTTTATATTTTTAATAGAGATGGGGTTTCACCATGTTGGTGAGGTTGGTCTTGAACCCCTGAACTCAGGTGATCTGCCCGCTTTGGCTTCCCAAAGTGCTGGGATTACAGGTGTGAGCCACCGCACCCAGCCCTCTTTTTTTTTTTTGAGACAGGTTCTCACAATGTCAGGCTGGAGTGCAGTGGTATGACTATAGCTCACTGCAGCCTTGAACTCCTGGGCTCAAAAGATCCTCTTGCCTCAGCCTTTCAAGTAGTTGGGACTCCAGGCTTGTACCACCATGCTTGACATTTTATTTTATTTTATTTTATTATTCTATTATATTTTATTTTATTCGTAGAGACAGAATCTCACAATATCTCTATATTTATAAAGTTCCACAGGTATTCTGACATGTTCCTGCAGTTGAGAGCCACTGAACAAGAGAACTCCATATCTGCTTCTCTCTGCATCTCTGCTCCATTACTGTCTTGCTACCAAATGGACATTTGTACTGTGAAGCAGAGGATATTTCAGCTATGAAAGTGGGCAAAAGACTCACCATAACTGAGAACTACCTTGGTTCTGGAGTAAGTTGCAGACTGGATGAGAGTGTCCTTTGCAATCAAAGGGCTTAAGTAAAACAACTAGTATGCTGTGGTGATTAATTGCTGGGTCATAGCATCCAGATGTTTGGTCAAATACCAGTCTGGATATTGTTGTGAAGGTATTTTTTAGATGACATTAACATTTAAATCAGTGGGCACTGAGTAAAACAGATTATCCTTCATAATGTGATGGGCCTCATCCAGTCAGCTGAAGGCCTTAAGAGGAAACAGAATGAGGTACCCTGAGGAAGAGGGAATTCTGTAAACAGACTGTCTTTGGATTCAGTGACATCAATTCTTTCCTGGGCCTCCAGCCTCCTGGCCTATCTAGCAGATTTGGACTTGCCAGCCTCCACAATCATAAGAGCTAATCCTTTAAAATAAATCTCTCTGACTCTCTGTGTCTCTGTCTCTGTCTCTCTCTCTCTCTCTCTCTCTCTCTCTCTGTCTCTCTCTCTCTCTACACAGGCATACACACATACATACAGACAGAGAGTCCCCAACTTACCATGGTTTGACTTACAATTTGTTGACTTTATGATGGTGCAAAAGCAATACACGTTCAATTAGAAACCATATCATTCTGCTTTTCACTTGCAGTACAGTATTCAATACATTACATGAGATATTCAGCACGCTACCATAAAGTAGGCTCTGTATTATATAATTTTGCCCAATAGTAGGCTAATGTAACTGTTCTGAACATGTAAGTGTTCTGAACATGTTTAAGGCAGACTAGGATACAGCTATGATTTTCAGTAGGTTAGGTGTATTAAATGCATTTTCAACTTGTTATATTTTCAACTTACAGTGGGGTTATAAGGATATAACCCCATTGTAAGTTGAGGAGCATTTGTGTGTGTGTGTGTGTGTGTGTGTGTGTAAGTTTCTGTTTCTCTGGAGAACTCTAATACATGGGCATTTCTTGGTTTCCCACCGTTGTCCTTTTCACTTTGTTAATAGGTTTATCTCTGTGTTGTGATTACTTGACTTTTTTCCTTTGGATATAGCCCCAGGGGAAGATCCTGAAGATCACTTTCCTGCAGAAGTGATTGCCAGATTACCAGTCTGGGTGGCCTCGGCTGGTGCATCGGTATGGAGGATCTACAAAATATCTCAGGAACTGATCTCAGGTTGTACAACAGCGATGTTATCCCCAGGAGCAATTTGGGGAGGTTCACACCATCTGGGCCTCTGGCTGCTTGACTCCTAAACCATATTTCTAATCTTACAGCTGATTTATTAGTCCTACAAAGGCAGACTAGACCCCAAGAAAGAAGGAGGTTTGTTTCAGGAAAGGGCTGTTATAATTTTTCTTTCAAAGTTAAACTATAAATTAAGTTCCTCCTAAAATTAGTTCAGCCTATGACCAGGAGTGAACAAGGACAGTTTGGAGGCTAGAAGCAAGATGGAGTTGGTTGGGTCAGATCTCTTTCACTGTCATAATTTTCTCACTGTTACAATTTTTTCATGAGGACAACAGTACAAACTTGTGTTATAGATAAATCATATTTTAGAGTGATGTTATTTTTGATGTTTTGACAAAAAGCATATGACCATAGTCTTCAAGCCTCATTAAAATGACAACTTTTTTGTAAATAAAATGTTTCTTTGATCTAAAGTGGCATGAAATAAAACTATCTTTTAAGAAAAGTTATAATCTTTATGTTTATTTCTTACATTATTAATGTTTGTTTAAGAATATTTATAAGTAAAGTTATCATTCCTATATCAAGTTTTTTAAACTATTTGATTCTATCTATTCTATTGGCTTTTTAGCTAAACCTTTTTCCTTTGTATTATGTTTTTAGTGGTTGCTATAGAGATTACCACATGCAGTGTTTGCTTACTATTGTCTAACTTGGTTTAATATTATAACACCCCACAGGTATGTAATATAAGAACACTTCAACTGCATAATTTTATTGAACTCATAGTCCTATCCTTTGTGCAGTTGCCATGTTATATTTTAGTTGTACATAAATTTAAAACCCCAACAGTGCATGTCCCTTTTGGGAGTCCAATGGAAAACCCCTCTCCTGAGCATTAGATAACTTGAAATTTCTGCCACCATCCCCAGATGTTGCCATCTGTTGAGTTCATTACATTCTTGGTCTCCTCATGCACAGTTCTAGAAATAGCCAAGGATTTGAGGGAAGTTTTGATACAGAAGCTTCCTCTCTGTAGCTTCCTACTTTCCACAACTTTCCTCTTCAATTTCCAGCTATGCTGGCAGCCCATGAAATCCAACCTCTGGCTTTTTAGCCCAGTAAAAATGTCGCTTTCAGCCATACAAAAGAATGAGATCATGTCTTTTGCAGAAACAGGATGGAGCTGGAGGCTATTATCCTTAGCAAACTAATGCAGGAACAGAAAACCAAATGCCTCATGTTCTCACTTATAAGTGGGAGCTAAATGATGAGAACCCATGAACACAAAGAAAGAAACAACAGACATTGGGGTCTACTTGTGGGTGGAGTGTGGGAGGAAGGAGAGGAGCAGAAAAAATAACTATTGTGTACAGGGCTTAATATGTGGTTGATGAAATAATCTGTGGAACAAATGCCCAAGACACAAGTTTACCTATGTCACAAAGTTGCACATGTACTTCTGAACCTAAAATAAAAGTTTTTTTTAATGTTGCTTTTTGCTCAAGATCTATCCCTTGTGCACCACTGAACTTGAGAGTATTTTCAAAGGCAACACACACAAAAATGTGGACCTCACTTAGCATGAGACACTTCTTTCAAGGTTTGAATTTTCATTAGTTTCTGCTTAGTTTTGGTCTCTCTCCAATGTCTTCAAACAGTTGTTTTAAATTGTATCTAAAGTTTATAGTTATAATTAGCAGGAAGGTGAGCTTGGTATAAGCTATTCTACCATTAATGGGAGCCAGAACAAGATTTTGTTTCTTTATTTGAATATTTAACCTCGAAGAAATGTATTCCACTGTATGTTGTAAGATAAAACTCTAACTTTGTTTTCTAATAATTAACCAACTGTACCACATGATTTTTTAATTCATCCTTTTACATGTCACATATATATACACACACACAGACATATACACTCTTCTGGGCTTTGTATTCTGTTCCATTGCTCTTCTTGACTCATATTTTGCACCATTACATGTGTCTTATGCCTTTCTGGAGATAGAACTTTGACCCTTTTCCCAGTACACCCAGTATACTCTTCCTCTTCTGAGTTCAGTTTCTAAATTTGTATTTCTGTAAAATTATCCATTTCATTAAGATTTGTAAATGTATTAGCACAGAGATTATCAAAATTTTCTCTTTTAGCTTAAAACAAAACAAAAACAAACCCCTCAAACCACCTATTTCTTGTAGCTCTGTGTAGTGGGATAATGTTTCAAGGTGTTCATTGGTTGCTTTATCACCCTGTCCTTAGCTTTTCTGTGCTCTTGGAATTCCTTTACTTATATCCCAAGAGTCTTCATACCACCTATTCCCTACCCTTAACTAGTACTACCAGAAATGAAGCTCCCACCCTAGAAGCAGTAAACAAAAGTACGAATGTTTGTTTCAGAAATTGCTGGTCTATGTATACGGCAGAAAGGTTCAGACATACACTTACTGACTGGGTTTTTCTGCTCTTGTAGGCTACTTAAACATTTCCATGAGTTAGTGAACAAGAAAAGAAAGCAAAAACTGTTGGCCTAAAATGATTAGTGAATGCCAAGTCCTGCTGTCCTCCTAATACGGCTTTGCTGTGTCCCCACCCAAATCTCATATTGAATTGTAGATCTCATAATTCCCACATATTATGGGAGGACCTGGTGGGAGATAATTGAATCATGGAGTCAGTTTCCCCCATACTGTTCTTGTGGTAATGAGTAAGTCCCGCGAGATCTGATGGTTTTATAAGGGGAAACCCCTTTTTCTTGGCTCTCATTCTGTCCTGTCTGCTGCCATTTAAGATGTTCCTTTCACCTTCCGCCATGATTGTGAGGCCTCCCAAGCCGCGTGGAACTGTGAGTCCATTAAGCCTCTTATTCTTTATAAATACCCAGTCTTGGTTATGTCTTTATCAGCAGCGTGAAAATGGACTAATATACCTTCCTATTGCCACCAAGGAAAGCCACACCCATACTCATCGAAACTCCTATGAGGAACGAGGGTGAATAAACAAAGATTAAAGGAGTAAAGGCAAATCTCTACCTCAATATATTTCCCTAGAGCTGGTGGAAAACCCTCAGAATTCCCTTCAGGATTGATCTGGTTTTCTCTCTCAGCTTCCCATAAGATAAGGAGACAAGAAGACTACAAGAAGCATTTGCATTTAGCTGGCAGCAGTGGTGACTGAGTTATGCATCTGGAAAGGCATTAAAACAGAAAAATGGAAGAACCAGTCTCAGCAAGAGAGTTGTGATTGGGGCCAAGAGCAAATTAAAAGCAGGAGCTCAGAGCCTGTGTCTATGAGCCTAAGATACTAGAAATTTGCAGAAATGGGGGCAGGATGTGGACAGTGGATTTTCCACAGAATGTCAAAATACAATTTTATTTTTTTCTGAAATAACAGAGTTATTTCATCTTAACATCTGGATTATGCAAATATTGCAAATTATTTTTATGAGCCTCTGAATACCACAGGAAGTTAGCATACTTGTTACATCTACACTGTAGATTACAGCTACAATCAACTACACTTGCCCTGATATCATTGTCAAGGGCCTTCCAGATTTATAATCCAGCCCATCTTCCCTCCTGCACCCAGGATCCTATAGCACTATATCCTCAATCCCCAGAGCTTTGGGGGACAATACAGTCACAAGATGCTCTTTAAGCCCTTGGAGAATATGATATGGTCCATCTACCATTGTCCAATCCTGGATAATTGGTGAACAGAACTGATAACTGAAGAGCTATGGCCTCAAGCTCTGCTGCTCTGGATTGAGGATCTTGGAGTCCTGAAACCCCAGGTATCTCATGGACCTGGGGTCCATAAAGGGGAATGGTCCTTAGAAGCATCATTTTTGCCCATCAATCTCCAGCTCCAGAAGCATCATTTTTGCCCTTCGATCTCCAGCTCCAGTTGGTGCTATCCTGGACTTCATGGCCACTAGGCTGGAAAATCTCAGATGATGTCCCTTCTTGAGGTTGTGCCTTCTTTCAACTCACAGTGACAACTGAAGCTTTGAACCCCATCTACTGCTTACTCTTTAGACCCAAGGGGACAGGTTCCTAAGAAATGGGGCTGCATAGAGAGCCTGTTGTGAGGTTAGCAATTTTGGTTACTGTCTCTTCTCAGACAAAAGAAGGAGGGCTAATCAAACCTCACAGACCAGCCAGGGTAGATTTGATGGCAATTTTGACCCTTCTGGAAGTTTCTAGATTCATCTAAGGGGAACTTGGTAGCTAGGTAGTTTGGTCTTGGAGCTGGGAGATTTTCCTTTGACAATGGATTAGGGGAAGAGCAACTGAAGCAGATTACCCACAAAGTTTCTCAGGCCTCTAAAGGCATAAATCATTGAAGGGTTGGGATGAGGGGATGAAAATGAAGCTCCAGATTCTCCCTTTTCCCCCAGTTGGCTTGTCCCCAGACCTGAGAACTATCCCTTCGTGTACTCTGCCTGAGCAGTTGCTTCTAGTGCTTCCATATCCTGATGTGGTTGAGGTAGAGCCTGAGATTCAGAGCATGGGATAAAAATAAGAGATCATCTGTAGCAATACAAAAAAAAAAAAAAAAAGTACAAAATATCAAAAATATGAATTTTAAAAAAGAAGCTAATTTTTTTGAAGTGAAATGCTTGCTGGCCAGATTTGTTAGGCTAGAAACAACATTTACACATTTTTTTCTTGCACTCTATTTTCTGTAAGCTCCTACATCCACAGAGAAAATACAGACTCTCAATACCCACAGCACCAATTAGATTTTTTTTTGTTTCTGACATTTACAATAAAGATATCTGTGCTTGAGTTAGTTTTGTGAAGATGTTTGTATAACATAAGTTCTAAACTGGTGGCTATTGTGAAAATTAATGAATATTCAAAATTGTGTGAGTTGATATAAATGATTCAGCAGTAAAGCTTACCGAGTTTCTTTCTATAGAGACATTATCTAAAAAGCTATAAAAAGCTCAGTGCAAAGGCTTGCTGTTTAAGATGAATGATTTCACTCTTCCTACTGCAGTATGGCTGTTATTCTTTTTATTTTCAACTAAAGTGATATCTGACAGTTTATTCCTCCAAAATCTAAACATAAGGTAAGATTGTTTGTCAATTATACCTTCACAGTGGAAAATTAAGCAGCCTGGTTAGTGTCACCAGCTTTCCCATCACACTTCCGTTAGGTTCCCCGTGGCAGGCTCTGCATCCAGACTACCCAATAGCCAAAGCTCCTTAGAGAAAATAAGCCCATCGCCAAAGAGCAAAACATAATTTGTCCAAGGAAATAATAGTAATCCTATTAAACTTTACTAATGATTTGTGTAGGGGCAACCCTATGGCCAGTGAGACATGAGGGAAATATTCTGGGAGACTCTCTGATTAAGTTTGGTGTTGAAGATATCATGTAATTAACATTTATTGGACTTGGAGAATATCAAAAGGATTAAAACATGTTTTCTACTCCAGGGATACTCAGTGGAATAGAGAAATATAAACATACTTACAGTATAATTTAATGATTATCATGTATAAAGCACTAAGGAAGAATGAAAAGAAAAAAGCAAACTGTTCAAGCATGAAAGGGCTTCTCAGAAGAGATGCTTATGGTAGGCACATGGGACATGTATCTAAGAAATCTTTGTCTATCCCAAGATCAGAGATTTTTTTCTTACATTTTTTTCCCTGGAATTATATAGTATTAGGTTCTACATTTAGGCCTATGATCCATTTTGAGTTGATATTTGTACATAGTATAAAGTGTGGATTGAAGTTTTTCTTTTCTTTTTTTTACATATACTTAGCCAGTTGTTCCCAACATTTACTGAAAAGGCAATTCTTTCTTCTCTCTGTTGCCTTTACACCTTTGGCAAAATCAGAAAATCAGTTTATATTTATATATCACATGATTTATATATATACATGTATATATAAATATATATGTGTACATACATATGTGTATATATGTGTGTGTGTATATATATATGTCAGTCTCTTTCTAGACTCTATTATGTTCCATTAATCTATTTGTCTGTCTTTACACCAACACAACACTGTATTAATTACTGTAGCTTTATGTATGTCTTGGAATCAGGTAGTGTTAGTCTGCTAATTTTGTTCTTCATTTATAAAGTTGTTTTGGATATTCTAGTCATTTGCATTTCCATATGGATTTTAGAATCAGCTTTTCAATTTCCACCAAAAAAGGCAGTTGGGTTCTTTATTGGACTACATTGACTCTATAGGCCAATTCGGGGAGAAATGACATTTTAAGGATATTGAGTCTTCCAATTCATAAACGTGATACTTTTCATTTATTTACGTCTTCTTTAGTTTATCTCAGTAATGTTTTGGAGTATTCAGTGTATGAGTCTTGTACATATTTGTCAGATTTATTCCCAAATACTTAATACTTTTATGCTATTTTAAGTGGTTTTTAGAAATTTTTAACTTTTGATTGTTCATTGCTAGGGTATAGAAATGCAATGGATTTTTGTATATTGATCTTGTATCAATATGCAACCTTAGTAACCTTGTATCAGTATGCAACCTTAGTAAACTCACTTAACACTTCTAGTAGCTAGAGTAGATTTCATTGGGTTTTGTACTAGACAATCATGTTATCTGTAAGAAAGGTTTTACTGCTTTCTTTCCAATCTAGATTATTTTATCCTTCCCAATCTTGATGCATTTTGTTTCTTTTTCTTGGCTTATTGCACTGCCTAGAACCCCAAGTACAACATTAAATAGAAGTGGTGAGCAAGAGCATCCTTGCCCTGTCTGAAAAAGTGAAAACCTTTGTTTTTGAAAGATATTTTCATTGTATATAGAATCGTCGACTGACAGTTTCTCCCAGTTATTTAAAGACATTGCCCCACTGTCTTCTTGCTTGCACTGTTTCTTGCTTGCTTTGCTTGCATTGATAAGAATGTGTTGTCATTCTTATTTTCGTTCCTCTGTGTGTAATATGTCCTTTTTTCTTAACCTCTTTTAAGATGATCTCTTAATCATTGGTGCTGAGAAATTTGACTATAATATGCCTTGGTATCGTTTTCTTCATGTTTCTTGTGTTTGGGATTCATTGAGCTTCTTGGTTATGTGGCTTTATAGTTTTTTAAATCAAATTTGGAAATTTCTAAGCCATGATTTCTTTGAATTTTTTTTTCCTGTTTCTCCTCCTACCTCCTATTCTCTGGGGACTCCAATAAAATGTAGATTGTGTTACTTGAAGTTGTCCCACAGCTCACTGATGGTTTGTCCGTTTCTTAAATTTTTTTGTGTGTGTTTCATTTGGATAATTTCTATTGCTACATCTTCAAATTAACTATTTTCTTTCTACTGCAGTGTTTAACCTGTTGTGAATCCCATTCAGTGTATTTTTTATCTTATGCACTGCAGTTTTCATTTCTAGTAGCTCAATTTGGATTTAAAAAAAATCTTTCATGTCTCTACATAACTTTTGAGCATATGCAATACAGCTGTAACACCTGTTTTAATGTTCTTTTCTGCTAATTCAAACATCTCAGTTCTGTGTTCATTTTGCTTGATTTATTTTTATCCTTATTATGATTGTATTTTCCTGCTCCTTTGTATGCCTTACATTTTTTAATTGGAAGCCAGAAGTTGTGAATTGTATCTTGTTAGATGCTGGATATTTTAGTATTCCTATTAATATTTTTTATTTCTGTTCTGGGGTGCAGTTAAGTTACTAGGGAACAGTTTGATCCTCGCCTAAAGTCTATTAAATGGGTTCAGAGCAGTGCTCATTCTAGAGATAATTATTCTCCACTCCCAAGGGAAGACTACTCTGAGCACTAAGCCCAATGCTTTATGAATTATGAGGTTTTTCAGTCTGGCTTGTGGGAAGAGGCACTATTCCTGGCCCTGTGGGAGCACCCTGGCACCTTTCTTATGGTTCTTTCCTTGGCCTTGGTTGGTTTCCTCACATATGTGTGCTGATCAGTACTCTTCTGACTACTCGAGAGGAACCTTCTGTAAACCTGTGAACGTCTCCCTGCAGCTCCTTCCTCTCCAGTCCTCTGTCCTGCAAACTCTAGCTGCTCCAGTCTCCCCAGACTCTTAGGTCTGTTTCCCTAACTGAAGGAGACCTCAATCATCACAGTTTGTAATTAATAAATGAGTGTGAGCACTTGACTCATGTCTGACCCTTACTTTACAACCAGACTGTAAGCTTCTTGAGAGCAGACGACTTAGTCTGTTTTGCTCATCATTGTGTCTCTAGTGCCTTGCACACTATCTGGCTGATAGTGGGTCCTCAATAAATACACAGTGAATAAAATAATTAAGATTAAACCCAAGCATACCACATAGAAATACTAAGTTCACAAATGGGCATTAATACATAATGTTTTTTAATCATCTCTCTTTTTTCTCTTTTATGTTTACTGAAGTTAAAATAAATGGATCAGAACTACATGTATCTACAGAATAAACCTCACATAATGTTGAACAAAGATAACAAGTTGCCCAAGAATATGTTCAATGTGCTATCATACATAAAGTTTAAATATATGGAAAATACTATATATAGTTAAGGGATACATATATGTAACAAGGTATGAAGACTTGCATAGGAATAACCTATACCAAATTTAGGTTAAGGGTTTCATCTTTAGAGAAAGAAAGGGGAGAGGCTGGAAAGGTAGAATAGAGGGAATCAATTCTATATGTAATGTTTAATTTTTTAAGCTGGGATGTGGTACCTGGCTGTTCATTATTTCACTTTCTATGCTTTATGTTTCTTTATGTTTAAACTATTTCATAATATAAAGAAAGCTACTTGCAGATTTGAAAGAATTACAGATTATACATGCTGATATGGACAAACTACATGCAATGAGGCTCTAATAAAATAAAACCAGAGTCAGAACAAAGAAAGAAAAAAGAGAAGAAATTGGCCAGTAAAAAACCTTAAGTGACATACACAAATGAAAATTATCTAATCGTGAGAAAACATCAAACAAATCACAACTGAGGACATTTGACAAAATACCCGACAAGTTCTTCTGGAAAATATCAATGTCATCAAAACCAAGGAAAGTCTGAGAAACTGTCACAGCCAGGAGGAGTCTAAGGAGATATAATGTGGTATCCTGGATGGAATTCTGGAGCAGAAAAAGACATTAGATTAAAGCTAAGAAAATCTGATTAGCCAAAGTATGGGCTTCAGTTAATAACAATGTATCAGTGTTGGTTGATCAATTGTGACAAAGTTACCATACTAGTGTAAGGTGTTAACAATAGGTGAAACTCAGGGTGAGGTATATGAAAATTCACCATACTCACTCTGCAACTTTTCTGTAAATGTAAATCTAATCTGATAGTTTTTTAAAGTAAAAAATACAAAACAATAGAGCAACATCTGGCATGCTTGTGTCCTGCTGTGTTGCAGTAGGCAGTGCATAACATCAACTGTGTCATGTTCTTGACAAACAATTTAACCTGAATGTAATCATTAATAAACCATCAAAGAAATAAAAACTAGGGGTCATTCTGCTAAAACCTGGCCTGTCCTCTTAAAAAAAAAAAAAAAAAAGGCTGGATGCGATGGCTCATGCCTGTAATCCCAGTACTTTGAGAGGCAGAGATGGGAGAATTGCTTGAGCTCAGGAGTTTGAGACCAGCCTGGGCAACATAGCAAGAACCCATTTCTACAAAAAAAAAAAAAAAAAAAAAAAAATTAAAAATGAGTCAGGGAGAACTAGCTACTAAGGGGTTGAGGGGAAAGGATCATTTGAGCTCAGAAGTTTGAGGCTGTAGTGAGTGCACTCTAGCCTGGGCAACAACAACAACAACAGCATATGTCTTAAAATGTTTATTTAAAAAAATAAGAAAAAATTTTAAAAGAAAAAAAAACGAATGACCATTTTAGATTTCTGAAGACTAGTGATGCACAGCAATCAACTGTGATGTGTCAAACTTGACTGGATCCTGAATTGAAAAATAACAGCTACCAAAAGCCATTTGAGTGCTCATTTGAGAAAACTGCATTTGGAATGTTTAGCAGATTCTTGCAATTCAAAGTGTGGTCCGCAGACCAACAGCATCACCATAACCTTGGAGCTTGTTAGAAAGGTAGAACATCAGCCCTCATCACAGACCTACTGAATCAGAATCTGCATTTTGACAAGATCTTCAGGTGACTTGCATGCTTAATAAAGTCTGACAAGCACCATTTTCTGTGGTATTATACAATTGTTAATTGTCTCAAGTGTGAAACTGTGTCAAAATGCCTTAATTCTTAGAAAATGCATGTTGATGTGGTTAGGGGTAAAGTGCAATGGATGTCTGCAACTGACATTCAAATAGCACAGAAAACAAAAGTGTATGAGATGAAGTAAAAGTAGCAGGATGTTAACAGTTGATATTAGGTTAGTGCAACTAATGGCAAAATTGCAATTTCTTTTGCACCAACCAAATAAATTGCAGTGAGGGCTATACAAGTGCTTATTGCACTATTTTTCATCTTTTATGTAGATTTTAAATTTCCATAATTTCAAATGTAGAAGATTTTTATGGACTATCTTTAAATTTAAAAATCTATTTTGAGGAAAGTTGACTGTTGACAACATTGAGTTTTCTCATCAATGAATATGGTATATCACTCTCCATAATCAAGTTTTCTTCTTTGTCCTTCAGCAATGTTGAACACTTTTCTTCTTACAGATTTTATACATTTATTTTCAACTTACATTTACTCCTGAACATTTTACTCTTTTGTTGTTGCAATTGTGAATGGATTCTTCTCAGTCATAATTCTAACTGACTATTGCTGGTATATAGAAAGCTATTTATTTCAGAATATTTTTCTTGTAATTTGTTACCATGCTATAATCTTTTATTTTTCCAATAATTTTCATTCATTTTCACGGATTTTTAGGAAGACAATGATAGCATCTGAAAATAATACAAAGTTTGTCTTTTCTAATATTTTTAGAGGTTTTCTGAAAACACGGTTTATTAAATTGGTTTCCTGCACAACATTAAATAGTAGTGATAGTAAAATTGTCTTCTTCCTGACTTTAATGGAATAGCCTCTAGTGTTTCACTGTTAATCTAACATTGCTTTGGATTTCTGTTATATCGTTTTTATCATAATACTCTCTAATAGCCTTTATTTAATTAGAAATGCCTGTTAAATTATATTACGCTCCTTTTGGCATCTTCAGAAATGATTTCATTGTTTTTGTCTCTTGTAATTTATGAATATAATAAATTTCTTTACAATAAGCTATATTTTCATTTCAGAAATAAAAACTCCTTTGTCATATATTATTCTTTAACATACTGTTGAATGTAGTCGTGCTGACATTTTACTTTTTCAAGCTATATTCACTACTGAAATTTGTGTATAATATTCTTTTCATTTGTTTTCTTTGTCAGGCTTCAGTATGAGTGTTAATATAAATAATAACATTCCTCACTAAAGGTTGCTCACTACATGTGGGTATATTGAATGGACTCTGGCTGCTGTGGTGTTTCACACTCAGTCTCCCGCTCATCAGTTGCCTAAGGACCCCAAGCACACACATCATTAATATTCCTTTGACCCTTGGTAAGATAAGGCAGAAGAAATACCATCAGATCATTAGCATCAGCTTAGGACCATAGGCTTTAAAATACTTCTAGTAGAAATACCTTACGGACAGAAAATAGCAAATTGGTTTTGGAAAATCAGCTTAATAATATCCCATTGCTAAAAATAATGACAAATTGAATAGAAACCCTCCCAGTAAAATGGATTAAAGGCTGTAACACAAGTAAAAGTTTTAAGGAAGGTAGAAAAATTTAGTGCATGAGTAGGAAAGCCAGTGATGATTCAAATTAGCTCCCCAAACACTCGAAGCACATTTGCAAAGTACAAGTGCATATGAATGCCTTCACAGCTAGCATTTTGACTGCCTTATTCATTTTTTGTACCGAGTCTGACCCAGTGCCTCACATCAGACAAGCCCTCAATAAGTACTTTTTGATTGAAAGAAGGAGAGATGATTGGGGCACTTTCACACATTCTATTGTTCTGTCAGATAACACAGGGATGTCCTGAGTTCTTACAAGCCACATCACAGTGCCCTAGAGGTTGAGGAACATAATTCAGAACTGCACAGTCCAGCCCAGATGAGATGAGCTTAGAGTACAATGCCAAATAAACTTCTTTTCAATCACCACATGAATGTCTATACCTCGAGGGCAGGCTGTGCTGGTGAGAAGGGACACTGGACTCTGCTTCCTCCATAACCAGGGCACAGCAGGTGGCTCCTTTGCAGGTTGCTGACGCAGGTGCATCAGGAAGGCTGGCCACGTAATAACTGCTTGGCCAAGTGATAACCCAGGCTGCTCCGGGTTGAGGAGCAGGACCAAGTAATAACTGACTGTGTGGGGCACTTTCTAGGGGGAGGGCACTGTGGTAAATACCAGCAGCTATTTCCCCGAAGTGCAACTGTAATTTAGGAACTGAAGCATATGAGCTTAACTGCGGTTTACACTCACAGTTTATGAGTGATGGGCAAGCACACTGGATTCTAGAGGCATTCCGAAATCAGCCTAGCTTCTGGGGGGCCAGAGGAGCCCCTTCTCTGTTTCAGGCTCCCTCTGCAGCTGTTTGGCAGTCGCTGCTGGGAAATCTGGCATGAAAGCAGAATTTAAAGTTCTTTGGGGTGACATTGGAAAAACTGCCAAACCTGATAGAATTAAAGTTTTGAAATCTCCCAGTGAGGCATGATCAGTGTCTGTGAGGCATCTGTGACCTAGCAGACGCCCAGCTCTTGGCATAGGATTTTGCGAAAAGCCAAATGACATGGGGGAAGCGGTACCGCCCATCTCTTTGATACAGCGAGACATCCAATCTATTACCAAGACCTCTCTTCTATCTCCTAAATATAGCTTGAATATGTATATTTTTCTCTAACCCCACTGCCACTATCTTAGTCCAAGTCATAGTTATCTATAGCCTAGACTTTTGCAGGAGCTTCCCCACTGGTGGCCGGGCCATGGCACTGCGGGGCCTCAGGAGGCAACGTGTATGTCGCAGCCTAGGTACGTGCACCCGCTGGGGCACATCACTACAAGTGATAGGTTACACTAAGAAGGTGCCCTTGGAATCACCCAGCTTGGAGGCCCTGCTGCTTTCCTCCTTCTTCCTCCCTCCTTGGATCTATTTTCCCTTTGCTATTTATTTTTATTTTTGGAAAAATATAAAGAATAATATAATATACACCCATATGCATCTGCCACCCAACTTTTTCATATTTTAATATTTTATGAATTTTTGAGCTTGGTAATCTAAATGTTTATTATGGTGTATAGCATACATAGAGAAGAGTATATATTATGCAAATGAACATTTTAAAGAATAAATATTCATGTACCCACCACTCAGCTTAAGAAATAGAAAATTTCGAATCACTTTTGAAGTCTCCCATGTGCAACTTTTCAAACTAGAGACTCTGCTGTGCCCCCCAGGAGTAACCACTCTCATGAATTTGGGGATTAGTGTTTCTTTGTGTTTGTTTATATTTCTTTATCTAATAAATACACACACACACACACACACACACACAGAGATTCTTAATGTTTTGCTTGGTTTTGCCTGTTTTTTGACCTTTATGTGAATCAATGAGAATGCATTCTCCTGTGACTTGGTGTTTTTGCTTACTACTAAGTTTTGGGAGTCATGTCTGGCGTTGTAGGGAGCTTATTATTTCTCCCTTTTCACTGCTTTCCAATCCACACTCACGCTGCAGCCAGTGCAATGTCTTAAAGATATAAATTCAATTATTCGTCACTCCACTGCATAAAACCCTTTAGTGGGTTCCCAGTACTCTTGGAATAGAATTTCTGATACCTAGTGTGGCCTAAGAACCCCCAGGTGACCAGGCCCTGCCTCTCTTTCCTATCTCATCTCATTTCCTGGGCTGAGGTCACGGTACTCTCCTTCCATCTCCCTCATCTCAACAAGCTGTTCCTTTCCTTCCTGCCTTTGTGCACACCTGAGGTCTTCCTTTCTCTCTTCACCTGGCTATTCCAAGCTAACTGATTAAACATCACTTCTTTCAATGGATGCCACTGACCTCCCAATGTAAATTAGGTGCTTCTTGTTTTGTTTCCTTTTTACTCTTCCTTTCTTCACAGCACTTACCACAGTTTTGTATCATATGTTTATTTGGGCATTTATCTTTATATTTATTTAATGCCCATATACCTTTAAATTGCATTGACGACAGGATCACATATGTTTTCCTTATGATGGCTTATCTAATCCTAACATAGCCCCAGCATATAGCGGGTACTAAATAATTATCATTCAATGAGAATTGAAGCCAGCAAAAGCCAATGCAGTCAGAACAAAAAGAGTATTCAGAGCATGTATTCTGGGTCAATTCACTGCTGGACAAAGATTGTTAAAAGTGAAGGCAAAGCATTCTTCAAGAACACATGTCAGGTTCAGTATGATCAGAGGCAGATGGTAAGCTTTGTATTTGTCCTATATACTGATCTAGAGAAGCTGACCGAAAAGCAGCTCTGTTGCTCTACTATATTTTAAAAATAAAATATATAACAATAACCAAGACCTATTGAGCACTTACTTGTGCAGGCACTATTCTAAGTGCTTTGCATGAATAAATGGACTTCATTATCACAATAACCCTAAGAGGGAGGTGCTATCATTATCGCTATTTTTATATAACAGGAAACCGAAGCACAGAAAGATGAAGTAACTTGCCAGAGCTTATACAACTAGTCAGTGGCAAATCTAGGATAGATCCAGACAGTGTTACTCCAGTGCTCCTCACCATTACTCATATTGCCTTTCAGTAATTTTGTTCCATGAATATTTGTGGCAAGAATAAATGAAGAGGGTTATACCAAAAGTTCAAAGTGCGATGGGTCTCTGGAATGAGTTTGATTTTTCATATGGCTGTCTGCCATAGCATCCAGACAGTCCCTGAGAGGCAGATAAGACTCAGAGCAACAGATGTGGCAGGATGAGGACTCCCATAACCAGACACATCAACAGAGTGGAAGATGATGTGATCTGGTATTGATGGAAGTTTGTAAAGATAGACCCCTGCCAGAATGTAGAGGGTCTTGAATGAGACTTTTGGGGCTTCATCTTAGACAAGGGCATTACAGGATTGAATATACAACAAAGTCCTGTTCCAGCAACAACTAGAGTCAGGTGAAGGAGATCAAATGACTTTTCTCCCCCTATCTATCCACAGCTACTTCTTTCCACAAGGGCTGAAAGGTCCCTGCACTTCAGATATATAAAAAATGTCTGACGGCTGAGGAAGACTTGGAGGAGGGAGGTTGCTGGGACAGACATCAAGGAACCCTGAAGAGAGTTCAATGTAAGGGCCAGAGGCAAAAAGAACTAGGATCAGCATTGGTGACTAATATCAGAGGTCCGGGCTGGGTCTAGGAGGAGGAGGGCAGCAGGTGACATGGAAACTCATCGGAATCTGATCACCTTCCCAGAGTGTATGCTACAGGAGAGGGGCTGTGGACACTGAAACAGACATGCTCAAATACCCCATCACAGGCTGAGTGTGACCAGTGGAGTGGTATGGCCCTCGTGCTCCCAGTTTCACCAGCATTTCATGTTGTACTTTCCCAGCTCAGCCAAACATATGTATGGTAAGAGTGACAGGAACAGTTCTAACCTAAAAAAGAAAGGATAGATTCCATTCCTGGACATTTATAAGTATTCTAGGAGGATTCTTGGAGAGAGAGCTGGTACAGCAGACTAGACTTTCTATAATCATATAGATGTTATGCCTGAACACATGAAACTTGGGAAATAATAGTAATAGGACTAAATCTATTCTCCTTGGATGCTGCAGCCTGAGACACTTGGGATACACAGCTCTCCAGCTCAGATTGTTCTACTAAACTGCACATCCAGCTATGCTCTGGACTTCTCCACTTGGATGTTTCATGGCATTGACAACTCAACATGGCAACACCTGATCTCCTATTCCCTCTATGCTCCTCTCCTCCGCCTGGCCTCCTTATTTTAGTGAAATGGCACCATTTTCTCACAGTTGCTCAAGGTAGAAACTTGTGCATGGTATTTGATTTCTGCATCTACTTCAACCCCCATATGCAATTCACAAAGTCTTGTCTAGTCTACTTTCTCTCATCATCCTCACATCCCGTAATTAGATCAGGTCACTGTCATCTCCACCAGGGTTATTGCCACAGCATCCCACCTGGTTTTTCTCCCTTCAAATCTGCTTACCCAACCACCCCTCCAAATGGTTCTCTGCTCCACAGCCAGCACAACTGTTCTAAAATTCAAATCTGGGCCGGACATGGTGACTCACACCTGTAATCCCAGTACTTTGGGAGGCCAAGGCGGGTGGCTAGTTTGAGCCCAGGAGTTCGAGACCAGCCTGAGCAACATGGTGAAACCCCGTATCTGCTAAAAATACAAAAATTAGCCAGGCCTAGTGGTGTGTGCCTGTAATCCCAGCTACTAGGGAGGCTGAGGCATGAGAATTGCTTGAACCTGGGAAGCTGAGGTTGCAATGAGCTGAGATCGCGCCACTGTACTCCAGCCTTGGCGACAGAGTGAAACGCAATCTCATTAAAATAAAATAAAATAACTAAAATTTAAATCTGAGCATGAACTTTTCTGAACTCCTTAAAGCACTTTAACAATGCCCTCCTGCTCTCACCATAAAGCTCAATGTCTTAACAAGGTGTGTATCATTAGTGCCTTGGAGCGTGGCTGGCACCTAACACACACCCTGTAAATATGTGTGGCATAGAATCTGGAATGATTTGGCATGTCTCCTTGTAGCTTGCTGTAAGCACTAATGAGATTAGGCTTTGACTTCCCTATGTGGAAATAGTAGCTAACACGTTGTTACAAGTTGGTGATTTGTCTTTTTACTTCACCTGTGTATTTTCTGCTATGCTAAAATTTTAAGTTTGATTATAATCAAATTGATAGATCTTTTGTTTGTGGTTTTGGGGGCTTAAGTTAGACATTCCTTGCCTGACACTATTCACAATAGCAAAGACATGGAATCAACCAAATGTCCATCAATGGTAGACTGGATAAAGAAGATATGGTACATATACACCATGGAATACAATGCAATCATAAAAAAGAACAAGTTTATGTCCTTTGGAGAAACCTAGATTGAGCTGGAGGCCATTATCCTTAGCAAACTAATGTAGGAACAGAAAACCAAATACCACATGTTCTCACTTATAAGTGGGAGCTAAATGATGAGAACACATGAATACAAAGAGGGGAAGAAGAGACCCTGGGGCCTGCTGGAAAATGGAGGGTGGGATGAGGGAGAGGATGAGAAAAAATAGCTATTGGGTACTAGGTTTTGTACCTGGGTGAAAAAAATAATCTGTACAACAAACCCCTGTGACATGAGTTTCTCCATACAACAAACCTGCACATGGACCACTGAACTTAAGCTAAAAGTTAAGAAAAAAAGAAATTGTTTGCCTGTTTCATGATTATAGAAATGCTTTCCTATGCTTTGACCTACCACTCTGATTTTATTTTTTATATTTAAATATTTAATCCATTTAAAGTTATTTGTGCATATGATGTGAGGTAAAGACCTAATTTTATTGATTGCCCATTCAGTGGTCAGTTTCCCCAAATAAATAATCCATTCTTTCCTCATTGATTTAAATGCCACCTTAATAATGTATTGGATTCACATACACACAGGGTTCGTTTCTAGACTCTCTCATCTGTTCTGATGGTTCAACTTTTCTATTTCTACACGAATATCATACTATTTTATTATTTATGGTTTTTGGCATGCATGAGTTTTGA
Organism: Pan paniscus; assembly: GCF_029289425.2. Classification (NCBI taxonomy): domain Eukaryota; kingdom Metazoa; phylum Chordata; class Mammalia; order Primates; family Hominidae; genus Pan; species Pan paniscus. Next base: position 25,172,569 of record NC_073264.2, on the reverse strand, counting down.
ATATTTTAAAAGTAAAACTTTTACTATGAGATTTCTTCCATTTAAAAGTTCAACCTTCTATCTTACTTATTGAGATTTGTAAATGAAATAACTTGATTTCACATATGCATTTACTGTACAAGGAAAGATTAATTTAAGCAAGTGAATATTTTTACTCTGCCTGTAACATTCACATGCCTACCACCTCACATAATTTCTTCAGAATCTGCTTTCAAGTATATTAGAAAAGTTATCTTTTTATAACCACAAATAGAGGCATTTTTCAAATTTACTATAGGGTAACATTTTAATTACAGAAAGTAATTTCATTATTATTGATGAGAAACAGCCAACAATATTGTTAGTTTTTGTTTAAACATGAAATGCCTGCAGCTCTGGATCTGTATCTCTTCTGAATGTATTTACTTATTTTTGAATCACCTGTTACTGCTTCTGCAAATTAAAGGTGGAGAAAAAAATGTTTAAGATTTTCAATTCAGAAATATGATTAGAGTTTATTATAACTCCTCATTGGAGAATTATTTAATATAATGCTTCTGTAATTAAACCTATTATTTCTTCCTTTCATATTTAAACACAAAAAGTAACAGACTAAAAGCACAATACCAAATGACAAATCATATCTACATCACTATTTTAGAAGTCTTGTTTTTATACTTCTTAAAGAAAAATAAAATCAAAATTTATATTTTATATATTTCTGAGCACATAATTAGAAAGTTTATATAATTCTTTATTAATCGAAGCCAGAGTGTAGGAATGAAATAAAACTACTTGTGTTTGTAACAACACAGATTTTTTAATAAATAAAGAGTATTTCAAACCCAAAATCTTTAAAGTATTTAAAGCAAATATTGCTCAATTATTTTGTGCCAAAACTTATATGACTAACATATTGATGTCGGCAACCTCTCTTTTCAGAATTTATCCTATAGAAATGTGCAAATATATATATAGAAACAACCTGAAAATCTAACAATGGATGAAAGGTTTAGCAACTCAAGGTATCTGTAGAACAGAAAACTATGTAAATGAGTTGCAAAATAAAATGTTTAGTTTTATCCCTTTTTTTTTTTGTAAAATTAAACAAACATACCAAAAAGGTTTTCTGTGTCTACAAAATGTAACAAGATGGAGACCATGTTAGTCTTTTAGAGCAGGGGGTTGCCAACCCCCAGGCCAAGGACCTGTACTGGTCTAATGCCTGTTAGGAACCGGGCCACATAGCAGGAGGTGACTAACAGGCAAGCAAGCATTGCAGCATTACCGCCTGAGCTCTGCCTCCTGCCAGATCAGCAGGGGCATTACATTCTCATAGGAGTGCAAACCCTATTGTGAACTGTGCATGCGAGGGATCTAGGCTGCACACACCTTATGAGAATCTAACTAATGCCTGATGATCTGAGGTGGAACAGTTTCATCCGGAAACCATCCCCCTGCCGCCTCCCCAGTCCGTGGAAAAATTGTCTTCCATGAAACTGGTCCTTGGTGCCAGAAAGGTGGGGGGTCACTGTTTTAGAGGAATAAATGTTTTGGTGGTAAAATATCTCAATAAGGTATCACCGACTGGTTGTGTACCCACATGCCATGGACGTCAGCTTACACCAACAGTTCATGAAGGTTCTCCATAAGGCCTTAAGAGAGGTTTGCAACTTAAAAGAAATAGAAATTATCCTAGAGCGTTTATTTCTTGGAGTGCAATTTAAGCATTTGTCCAAAGCACAATATTTGCAATTTCTTTCAAGGCATTGTTGTTTATTCTGTTCTGAACCACTAGTGAAATGATCTGCTTCGGAAATTTCCTCTCCCAGTAATTTAACAATATCCATTTGTTGTTGCATTTTGCTTTCCACCAAAATCATCATCTGTTGGTGTATCAGATTCTCCTTCATTCTCAGTTTGGTTGCTTTGTCTACTGACATTGTAGTAATAAAATTCAGGTGATGCCTGTTGGCCAGCTGTTTAAAGTTTCTAAATAAATACTTCTTAGGCTTTGTCCCCAAATTTTTACAAACAGCTCTAAGAGATTATTTAATTTTTAGCAGTTTATCCGTGATTCATGACAAAAAGAGTCCATAATTCATCATTTCTTTGTTCTTCAAAATTCTGCAATTTTATTAGTGTTCTTAGTTATTCAGGATTCTTTTCCTCTTAACTGATGACTTCCATTTGTTAAGGATAGAGAGATAAATAGATTTTAGTGTAAAAATGCAAATGCTTATGTGCCTTGCTGTTTGTTTTACTCCTTTATCTTTGGATTCTGGAAATTCAAGTATTCTTGTCTGCACATGCAAGAAAATGTTTGTAGGTCATGGACATTTTCTTTGATGGTCCATTGTGACCAGAAGCAAATACTCTGGGCTGTCCTGCACCAGAACAAAGATCTCACTAGCTGATGGAAACATTCATTCCAGCAACTTTTGAATGATAAACCTGATTTTAGATTTACTAGGACTGAAATTTAAATTATTTGAGTAAATTAAAAAGCCTGCAGCAGTCCAGATACACAAACTCTATGGGATAACCTGCTGGCTGCTATCTTGTGTTATTATTACAAAGTAATTGGCTGGACATGATGGCTCACACCTGTAATCCCAGCACTTTGGGAGGCCAAGGCAGATCACCTGAGTTCCGGAGTTCAAGACCAGCCTGGCCAACATGGTAAAACACTGCCTTTACTAAAAATACAAAAATTAGCTGGGTGTGATGGCAGGCACTTGTAATCCCAGCTACTTGGGAGGCTGAGGCAGGAGAATTGCTTGAGCCTGGGAGGTGGATGTTGCAATGAGCCAAGATGATGCCACTGCACTCCAGCCTGGGCAACAAGAGCAAGACTCCTAAAAACCTAAAAAAAAAAAAAAAAAAAAAAAAAAAGTAACCACACCACCTCTTAAGAATTATTTAAAATATTCTTTCTTTTTCTTCACCTTTATAGACAGAAAAATCCCTTCAGTGTCAGGGCTCAACTTGGTTAATAGAATCTGGTTTCTTTCCTTTTTGGGAGAAAGATTCTTTGACTATCTAGTAGGAAGTGCCCTATTCATCAGGGCTCTGGGTTGCCGTTTGGCATCCCCTATCCAGCTAAGGGAATTGCAACGTGGGTCCTTGAAAACATATTTCATAGAAGACACAACCATTTCCCATAGTGTTTAGATGGTTTATGCTGTACTCTTTTAGAAATGGAAGACAGTTCAATAAAGAAGGAAAGGGCAACACAGAAAACCATGTTTCCTAAGGGCATATATATATTTTTTCATCAAATACTGTCATCTCTTACTAATAATTTTGTTTTCTTCTGTCTTGAAATTCTTAAGGGTATGATTTTTGTAGATCCTGGTGCATTCCAAATATATTGTTAACCCAAACCTCTCCTCTATATTTTAAATCCAAATAGCCAACTATCTACTGAAAAATTTACCTCAAAATCAACCTGACTAAAATGGAGCTTGATATTTTATTGTCAATTAACTATTTCCTATCTCAATCAGTGGCAACAGCATCCATCCATTTGCCCAAACCAGGAACTACAATATATAAAGCTCCACCTCCCTCACCCTCAATATCAAATTGGTTCCAAGAATTGCCCAATTGTATCTACCTTCTGCTCCCCCTACCCTGATTCAGATCCCAGCTATTTGGGGCCTGGGTTATGGCCTCTTAACTGTTCTCCCTGTCTGACATGTCACTCCTCTCAGTTCATCCTCCATGTTGCTGTCAGAATGATCTTTCTAAAACACATATAATATTAAGTTTTTATCCTGCAAAAACTTTGCCATATTCATGGAGACTGTGGCGTGTGTGTCAGGCTCTGTGGTAATTTGCTGGAGCTAGAAAAATAAACATGACCCTGTGTTTGATAAACATGACCCTCAATTTCATAATCTGGTGAAGACAAACAGTTATAATACAATGATAAGTAATAATACTACGATATAAAAGATCCCTAGAGTCTTCCTTACAAATGAAGAGGGGCCACATGTCATAGAGGAAGGAGCACCAGATTCTGCCTTGGGAATCAGAGAAATTCACAGAAAAGATTGAAAGGAAGAGAAACTTGAAGCACTTTACACGGCATTGCCTCATATGAGGAGACTTCAAAAAGCTTGTGAATAAAAGGGATTAGAAGATTAAAATATATATATATCAAAAATTCCAAAAAAGATAACAATAAAAAAATTAAAACTTTATTTATTGACATAAGCTCCATCAGGTTCAAGACATTTTTTGTAAGCAATGATATCAGTCATTTAGTCCATCTCTAAAGAAGCAATAGTCCTGGGAATTTAACCATGTCAATGCAGTCTTTTACACTATCAGCTGAAGAAAAATTGACGCCCTTTAAAGATTTTAAGATTGGGAAACAAAAATAAGTCAGAAGGAGCCAAATCAATACTGTAAGCTGGGTGCCTAATGATTTCCCATTGAAAGTCTTGCAAAATTGCCCTTGTTTGATGAGCGGAATAATCAGGAGCATTGTTATGTTGGAGAAGGACTCTGATGAAGCTTTCCTGGTTATTATTCTGCTAAAGCTTGGCTAACTTTCTCAAAACACTCCCATAAAAAGCAGGTGTTATTGGTTTTTGGTCCTACACAAAGTCAACAAGCAAAATGCCTTGTGCATACCAAAAAATTGTTGCCATGACCTTTATTCTTGACTGGTCCACTTTTGCTTTGACTGGACCACTTCCTCCTCTTGGTAGCCATTGCTTTGATTGTGCTTTGTCTTCAAGACAGTACCAGGAAAGCCATGCTTCATCTCCTGTTACAATTCTTTGAATACATGTCTCAGGATCTTGACCTCACTTGATCTCACTTGGATAATTTCCACTGAAAGTTCTGCTCTTATTTGTAGCTGATCTGGGCATAACAGTTTTGGTACCTATCAAGTGGAAAGTTTGCTCAATTTTAACTTTTCAGTCAGAACTGTGTTAGCTGAACTAATTGAGATGCCTATAGTGTTGGCTATTTTTTCTACTGTTAATCATCAGTCTTCTTCAATTAGGGCATGAACAAGATTAATTTTTTCCTCATTAATTGATGTGGATGGTCTGCCACTGTGGCCTTCATTTTCAACATCCTCTTGCCTCTTCTTAAAACAGGTTATCCATTTGTAAACTGCTAATTTCCTTGAGGCATTTTCCCTATAAAGTTTTCATAAATTGTCATTCTTCCACACAAGCTTCACCATAAATTTGAGGTTTGTTTTTGCTTTAATTTTAACAGCATTCATGTTGCTCTGATGGGGGCTGTTCTCAAACTAATGTCTTATTTTTTTTTAGTACCTCAAACTAGATCCTGTTCAGATATGTTATAACAACTTAGTTTATTTTGGTACAAAAAATTTTTGAAATCTATGCATAGTGTTTTCATAATACTCATTTTCCATGAAGTTTTTGAAGACCTCTCATATATCTCCATGAACCTGGGTCTCAGAAAGAGTGGGGGCCATGGGATGGGGTGAGTGAAGGATGTGAGGAGAGTGTGGAGTTGTGCCTCGGCCTTTGTGGGGAAAGGGAAGAGATGTTTACCAAGACACTTGAAAGGATTGTTGATCACTGTTGACAAGCAAGCTGATTTGGGTTCCAGGCTTTCCAAACTAGAAGCACAGAAGGAAGTGGCAGAGTCATGAAGTCTTGGGCTAAGCCATTAGCATTTCTGGGCTGAGAAGAAAAGCCTCAGATCTAATATTTGGGAGGCTTCAGGTGACAGAGAAGGGAGAGAAAGTCCAGGCTCTAGGCAGTCATAGCATTACAGTCTTGCCATAACTTGAGCTGGGAAGGGCCATGGAAGCTTTGTTTCATCTCTGTATCTTATGAATAAGGGATGAGAATATAAGAGAGTTGGGCAAATTATCCCAGATATTCTGCAGTCAGGGATGAGAGTACTAGCTCTGCTGTATGGCCTTGGGTGAGAGAGTTAATTTATCTATAAAACCGAATTAGTAATGGTCACTATTTCATGGGGTCACTGGGAGGATTGGGTGAGTAATGCATGTAGGATACATGGCATGTTGAGCCAGGGTGAGCTTCAGTGCCAATGTGCTATTATATTATAACTACTACTGACGAGGTCTCACAGCTAACTCAAAGCAGAGATAGAACAAGAACCAAGGGTTGGTATCATATTCTGTTTCCCCACCCATTGACTTTCTTTCTGAAGAAAGGAGGAGAAGAGTATCCTAATAGCAAGAACCTACAGTAAATTCACCAATGGACGCTCCACCCACGTCTGGAGCCAGAAAGTTTGTAAATTCTTAAAACCAATTACAAGAGCTTTCTCCATTTTCTTTCCTTCTCTTTGCCTTCTGGAATGATAGGTCTTGTGGGGGAGGGCAATTTAGGGGTACACAGTTTTGTAGAACTATGGAAGGCACCAGGGGTACCAACCAGCTGGGTAATTCTAGTTGTCCTAAAACCTAGGCTTTTTGGTAGAAGGAAAAAATGGACTTTGGGACTTCCTTCTACATTAATCAGCCCTGGTAACTAGGGTAGGAAAATAGGCAGAAATCACAAGGAAAACCTCTGTTCCTAAATAGAGTGCAGAACCTTACAAGGGATAGCTAGGCAGGGTACAGAAGGGAAAGCTATTAATTTGCATTTTGGAAGATTAATAGATGTACATGGTAAAAAAATTCAAAATATAACCAAGCATATACAGTGAAAAATATGTCTCCTTTCCACCCACTCCCTAGTTTTTCCTCTTAGTGACAAACTCTGTCACCAAATTTTAATTTATTTTCCCAAAGATATTTTGTGCATTTACTAACAAAGACTCTTACACATAGACTGTTTATTGGGTACATTTTTGCATGTTAGTGCCTTGCTTTTTCCACTTAAAGATCTATCTTGGAAATTATGCTATATCAGTAAATTAAACTGCCTCTTTCTTTTTATGCCTACATGGTATTTTATTGAATGGATGCACCAAAATACATCCCCTATCAAGAGACATTCATATTGTTTCCAAACTCTTGCTTTTACAAATACAGTTGCAATGAATATCTGTGTACATATGTCTTTCTGTATATGTATGTACGTATCTATAAGACAAATGCAGAGAAGAATTGCTGTGCCCAAAGAAATGTGCATTTTTAAATTCTGATGACATAATAGGATATTAGATGTTACTTTTCCTGTCTTAGATTTTCAGCAAAGGCCTCAAAGACCAAACTCTAAGTGATGAATCACCTATTTGGGACATGCAAAGAGACATTAATACCTGTTTTCTTTCCACCTTTAGCCTCTCCTCTGCCTCCAGGTTACATAAGAGAAGACTAAGAGTTCATGAAGAGGTAGAACATGAGAAGACAGCGTTTCTCTAGAGCATGAGAGACTGGAGAGTTGTCAGAGCCATGTACTATTTCTCCTTTTTAGAGCTTGTTTTCCTCTTAGGTTAAGCCAAATGAGGGGGTTCTTAAGAGTCACCCAGAGAAGTTGTCATGTTTCCCTTGAAATTTTGGGATACAGAAACTAGTATTTGAGTCACTACTAGGAAAGCAGTCTAAAGGCCACAGTCTGTGACAAAGCTCCCTCTGTGAGAAGAGTGAGAAGAGGCTGCCATGGTGTTCTGTGTTTTTTTAGATTCTGTGTTTGCCTATTTGGCACTACAGGTACAATTATACTAATTAGATTTTCCTTATATTCTGTATTTTTAATGCTCTAGTATTTGCAGGCCTTATAGACCCAGTGAGAGAACTGCCTCCCAGGGCTTGCTAATTCCTAAAGATAATAACAACTTGCCTATAAGCACATCTTTCATTGCAAACCAACAAATCCTAAGTCTGTAGCCCCAACCACCTCCGTATCTAATTCACATACCAAGCTAAACCACCCTCCTGTCCTAAATCATCCCAGGCCAGGTACCAGACAACTAGAGACAACCCCTATGCCTCAAAGCCCTCTGGAATTATTCAAATAACCAATCCTAAACTGCTTACTCTGCCCTTCTTGCTTTTCCCGTGGAAACCTCAAAAAAGGCTGTGGCCTAGGCCTTCCCCTCACTCTTGCTTCTGCCTGTCCAAACCTGGTATTTCCCCTGTGGTCTTGGTGGTGTGACATGTTTCCTTCTTTTAGGAAATATACATAATAAATTATTCTTTCAATGGCATCAATTTCTTCCTGTGCCATCAATCGGTCACCTCCATTAAATAGAATCCCTTGGGTATAGTTTTAATACGCATGTGTGCAGCCTTACCTCCTCCAGCGCTGGGATGAGTGTTCCTGTGGTCTGAGGTGGGCCTTGTGGAATGGAACTGGAATTGAAAAGTATCTCTCCAAGTGGAGCCCACTGCAGCTCAATGAGGCCTACCTGCCTCTGTAGACTCCACCTCTGGGGGCAGGGTACAGCTGAACAAAAAGCAGCAGAAACTTCTGCAGACATAAACATCCCTGTCTGACAGCTTTGAAGAGAGTAGTGGTTCTCCCAGCACGGAGTTCGAGATCTTAGAATGGACAGACTGCCTCATCGAGTGGGTCCCTGACCCCCAAGTAGCCTAACTGGAAGTCACCTCCCAGTAGGGGCTGACTGACATCTCATACAGCCAGGTGCCCCTCTGAGATGAAGCTTCCAGAGGAATGATCAGACAGCAACATTTGCTGTTCTGCAATATTTGCTGTTGTGCAGCCTCCGCTGGTGATACCCAGGCAAATAGGGTCTGGAGTGGACCTCCAGCAAACTCCAACAGACCTGCAGCTGAGGGTCCTGACTGTTAGAAGGAAAGCTAACAAACAGAAAGGACATCCACACCAAAACCCCATCTGTACGTCACCATCATCAAAGACCAAACCTAGATAAAACCACAAAATGGGGAGAAACCAGAGCAGAAAAGCTGAAAATTCCAAAAATCAGAGTGCCTCTTCTCCTCCAAAGGAATGCAGCTCCTCTCCAGCATGGAACAAAGCTGGATGGATAATGACTTTGACGAGCTGAGGGAAGAAGGCTTTAGAAGATCGGTAATAACAAACTTCTCCGAGCTAAATGAGGATGTTTGAACCCAACACAAAGAAGCTAAAAACCTTGAAAACAGATTAGACGAATGGCAAACTAGAATAAAGTGCATAGAGAAGACCTTAAAAGACCTGATGGAGCTGAAAACCATGGCATGAGAAGTGTGTGAGGCATGCACAAGCTTCAGTAGCCGATTCAATCAACTGGAAGAAAGGGTTTCAGTGATTGAAGATCAAATGAATGAAATGAAGCAGGAAGAGAAGTTTAGAAAAAAAAGAGTAGAAATGAACAAAGCCTCCAAGAAATATGGGACCATGTGAAAAGACCAAATCTATGTCTGATTGGTGTACCTGAAGGTGACGGGGAGAATGGAACCAAGTTGGAAAACACTCTTCAAAATATTATCCAGGAGAACTTCCCCAACCTCGCAAGGCAGGCCAACATTCAAATTCAGGAAATACAGAGAATGCCAAAAAGATACTCCTGGAGAAGAGCAACTCCAAGACACGTAATTGTCAGATTCACCAAAGTTGAAATGAAGGAAAAAATGTGAAGGGCAGCCAGAGACAAAGGTCGGGTTACCCACAAAGGGAAGCCCATCGGACTAACAGCTGATCCCTCGGCAAAAACTCTGCAAGCCAGAAGAGAGTGGGGTCCAATATTCAACATTCTTAAAGAAAAGAATTTTCAACCCAGAATTTCATATCCAGCCAAATTAAGCTTCATAAGTGAAGGAGAAATAAAATCCTTTACAGACAAGCAAATGCTGAGAGATTTTGTCACACCAGGCCTGCCTTACAAGAGCTCCTGAAGGAAGCACCAAACATAGAAAGGAAAAACTGGTAGCAGCCACTGCAAAAACATGCCAAATTGTAAAGACGATCGATGCTAGGAAGAAACTGCATCAACTAATGAGCAAAATAACCAGCTAACATCATAATGACAGGATCAAATTCACACATAACAATATTAACCTTAAATATAAATGGGCTATGCTCCAATAAAAAGACACAGACTGGCAAATTGGATAGAGTCAAGAGCCATCAGTGTGCTGTATTCAGGAGACACATCTCATGTGCAGAGACACACATAGGCTCAAAATAAAGGGATGGAGGAAGATCTACCAAGCAAATGGAAAACAAAAAAAAAAGCAGGGGTTGCAATCCTAGTCTCCGATAAAACAGACATTAAGCCAACAAAGATCAGAAGAGACAAAGAAGGCCATTACATAATGGTAAAGGGATCAATTCAACAAGAAGAGCTAACTATCCTAAATATATATGCACCCAATACAGGAGCACTCAGATTCATAAAGCAAGTCGTTAGAGACCTACAAAGAGACTTAGACTCCCACACAATAATAATGGGAGACTTTAACACCCCACTGTCAACATTAGACAGATCAACGAGACAGAAAGTTAACAAGGATATCCAGAAATTGAACTCAGCTCTGCACCACGCAGAACTAATACACATCTACAGAACTCTCCACCCCAAATCAACAGAATATACATTCTTCTCAGCACCACATCGCACTTATTCCAAAATTGACCACATAGTTGGAAGTAAAGCACTCCTCAGCAAATGTAAAAGAACAGAAAGTATAACAAACTGTCTCTCAGACCACAGTGCAATCAAACTAGAACTCAGGATTAAGAAACTCACTCAAAACCACTCAACTACACGGAAACTGAACAACCCGCCCCTGAATGACTACCAGGTATATAACGAAATGAAGGCAGAAATAAAGATGTTCTTTGAAACCAGTGAGAACAAAGACACAACATACTAGAATCTCTGGGACACATTTAAAGCAGTGTGTAGAGGGAAATTTATAGCACTAAATGCCCACAAGAGAAAGCAGGAAAGATCCAAAACTGACACCCTAACATCACAATTAAAAGAACTACAGAAGCAAGAGCAAACACATTCAAAAGTTAGCAGAAGGCAAGAAATAACTAACATCAGAGGAGAACTGAAGGAGATAGGGACACAAAAATCCCTTTAAAAGATCAATGAATCGAGGAACTGGTTTTTTGAAAAGATCAAGAAAATAGATAGACCGCTAGCAAGACTAATAAAGAAGAAAAGAGAGAAGAATCAAATAGACGCAATAAAAAATGATAAAGGGGATATCACCACCCATCCCACAGAAATACAAACTACCATCAGAGAATACTATAAACACCTCTACAAAAATAAACCAGAAAATCTAGAAGAAATGGATAAATTCCTGGACACATACACCCTCCCAAGACTAAACCAGGAAGAAGTTGAATCCCTGAATAGACCAATAACAGGCTCTGAAATTGAGGCAATAATTAATAGCTTACCAACCAAAAAAAGTCCAGGACCAGACAGATTCACAGCCAAATTCTGCCAGAGGTACAAGGAGGAGCTGGTACCATTCCTTCTGAAAATATTCCAATCAATAGAAAAAGAGGGAATCCTCCCTAACTCATTTTATGAGGTCAGCGTCAACCTGATACCAAAGCCTGGAAGAGGCACGACAAAAAAAGAGAATTTTAAACCAATATCCCTTATGAACATCGATGCAAAAATCCTCATAAAACACTGGCAAACTGAATCGAGCAGCACATCAAAAAGCTTATCCAGCATGATCAACTGGGCTTCATCCCTGGGATGCAAGGCTGGTTCAACATACCCAAATCAATAAATGTAATCCAGCATATAAACAGAATCAAAGAAAAAACCATATGATTATCTCAATAGATGCAGAACAGGCCTTTGACAAAATTCAACAGCGCTTCATGCTGTTGAATAACTCTCAATAAACTCTCAATAAACAAGGTATTGATGGGATGCATCTCAAAATAATAAGAGCTATTTATGACAAACCCACAGCCAATATCATACCGAATGGGCAAAAACTGGAAGCATTCCCTTTGAAAACTGGCACAAGACAGGGATGCCCTCTCTCACCACTCCTATTTGACATAGTGTTGGAAGTTCTGACCAGGGCAATCAGGCAGGAGAAAGAAATAAATGGTATTCAATTAGGAAAAGAGGAAGTCAAATTGTCCCTGTTTGCAGATGACATGATTGTATATTTACAAAACCCCATCATCTCAGCCCAAAATCTCCTTAAGCTGATAAGCAACTTCAGCAGTCTCAGGATACAAAATCAATGTGCAGAAATCACAAGCATTCCTATACACCAACAACAAACAGAGAGCCAAATCATGAGTGAACTCCCATTCACAATTGCTTCAGAGAATAAAATACCTAGGAATAAAACTTACAAGGGATGTGAAGGACCTCTTCAAGGAGAACTACAAACCACTGCTCAACAACATATAAGAGGACACAAACAAATGGAAGAACATTCCATGCTCATGGATAGGAAGAATCAATATTGTGAAAATGGCCATACTGCCCAAGGTGATTTATAGATTCAATGCCATCCCCATCAAGCTACCAATGACTTTCTACACAGAATTGGAAAAAACTACTTTAAAGTTCATATGGAACCAAATTACCCTGCATTGCCCAGACAATCTTAAGCCGAAAGAACCAAGCTGGAGGCATCACACTACCTGACTTCAAACTATACTACAAGGCTACAGTAACCAAAACAGCATGGTACTGGTACCAAAACAGAGATATAGATGAATGGAATAGAACAGAGCCCTCAGAAATAATACCACACATCTACAACCATCTGATCTTTGACAAACCTCACAAAAACAAGAAATGGAGAAAGGATTCCCTATTTAATAAATGGTGCTGGGAAAACTGGCTAGCCATATGTAGGAAGCTGAAACTAGATCCCTTCCTTACACCTTATACAAAAATTAATTCAAGAGGGATTAAAGACTTAAGTGTTAGACCTAAAACCGTAAAATCCCTAGAAGAGAACCCAGGCAATACCATTCGGGACATAGGCATGGGCAAGGACTTCATGATTAAAACACCAAAAGCAATGACAACAAAAGCCAAAATAGACAAATGGGATCTAATTAAGCTAAAGAGCTTCTGCACAGCAAAAGAAACTACCATCAGCGTGAACAAGCAACCTGCAGAATGGGAGAAAATTTTTGTAATCTACCCATCTGACAAAGGGGTAATATCCAGAATCTCTGAAGAACTTAAACAAATTTACAAGAAAAAGTCAAACAACCCCATCAAAAAGTGGGCAAAGGATATGAACAGATACTTCTCAAAAGAAGACATTTATGCAGCCAACAGACACATGAAAAAATGCTCATCATCACTGGCCATCAGAGAAATGCAAATCAAAACCACCATGAGATACCATCTCACACCAGTTAGAATGGTGATCATTAAAAAGTCAGGAAACAACAGGTGCTGGAGAGGATGTGGAGAAACAGGAACACTTTTACACTGTTGGTGGGACTGTAAACTAGTTCAACCATTGTGGAAGTCAGTGTGGTGATTCCTCAGGGATCTAGAACTAGAAATACCATTTGACCCAGCCATCCCATTACTGGGTTTATACCCAAAGGGTTATAAATCATGCTGCTATAAAGACTCATGCACACGTATGTTTATTGCAGCACTATTCACAATAGCAAAGACTTGGAACCAACCCAAATGTCCATCAATGATAGACTGGATTAAGAAAATGTGGCACATGTACACCATGGAATACTATGCAGCCATAAAAAAGGATGAGTTCATGTCCTTTGCAGGGTCATGGATGAAGCTGGAAACCATCATTCTGAGCACTATCGCAAGGACAGAAAACCAAACACCACATGTTCTCACTCATAGGTGGGAATTGAACAGTGAGAACATTTGGACACAGGATGGGGAGCATCACACACTGGAGCCTGTTGTGGGGTGGGGGAAGAGAGGAGGGATAGCATTAGGAGATATACCTAATGTAAATGACGAGTTAATGGGTGCAGCACACCAACATGGCAGATGTATACATAGGTAACAAACCTGCATGTTGTGCACATGTACCCTAGAACTTAAAGTATAAGAATAATAATAATAAAAGAAAAGTATCCCTCCAAAAACAGGCTGGAGGTGCTGGGCTGGGGGATCTAGGGTGCCAAGGTCTAAGTATGGGAGTTTTAAATGGAGGGCATGTTGGCTGGGTAAGGAAGTTTGGGTAAATGTCTCCAGTGAGCCTCAACATCATCTCATAAAAAGTCAAGCATTTGGACATTGGCCACAAGCAGAGGGCATCAAAGCCGGATTACAACTGTCTCAGTCACTAAAGATCTTTTCCACCCTTTGCTGCTCTTCCTCCCCCGTGCCAGACTTCAGGGAACCAGAGGTCACAAGGTGAGTAAAGGAGAAAGTGTCTCAGTCCATTTCTGTGCTATAACAAAATGCCACAGAACGGATAATTTGTAAACCACAGAAATTTATTTCTCATAGTTCTAGAGACTGGGGAAGTCCAAGATCAAGGCAGCAGCAGGTTTGGTGTCTGGTCGGGGGATGCTCTCCCCTCCAAGATGGCACCTTGTTGCTACGTTCTCCAGAGGGGACATACTAAGTTTTGACATGAATTTTGGAGGAGGCACACTCAAATCATAGCAGAAATAGAGGAAAAGAGTTAAGGGAGAAATAGTGAGAAGCCAAACAGGACATCTTTTCTGGGCTTTAGGTTTCCGAGCCTAGGTGAGGACTGAGCCAGGGGTTGGGAAGAAGCATTAAATTGGTTGAGATTAAAGCTTTGATATGAAACTGGACCAAATTTGTTAATAACCAGAAAGTGAGACTATTCACTAATAACTGGAATTGACCAGAAAAGCTATCAGATCTACCCACAATTTCATGAAAGCATAGAAAGTGGAGATTCAAAGTAGCACGAAAGAAAGTTAGTGTTGTGAGCAAATAATGTGTTTTTTCTCTACTGCTTGCACCTCACAAACACCAGTATGTTCAATAAACCAGTTAGAATAGATAGTGCCGAATGGCTCTCTACAGATGCTATACCAACTTCCTCCCTCACCAATAAGGTGTATATCATCCATTTGCAGAAGAGGCTTTTGATGTTCACAAAGAGGACTTGTCTATTCTTTGACATTCTATGGAGCAAAATAGAGACAAAAATAATGTTACTCCTGAATGTCTCCGATCAATTAATACAGACTTCTTGACATCATGTACTGTTTTAAATGCTTGTGTGTCTTCCCAAATTCCAGTCTCCACACATCAAATATATCAAGTTAGGTAGACTGTTTTACATTCCAGATAGGAACATAAAGGAAGGATATAAGAAAAGATTACTTTCAATACTAACTTGTGGTGACAAATGTCTATTAATAAAAAATATATTTTTAACCCAGACATTTATACATCTTTTTAAATATGGTAATTGATCACTACTATGTGAAGAATTAAATAAGAACACAGATATATTAAAATTATGTTGTCCAAAGATCATTTATTAGTTAACTCAAATTTATATTATCTCAAGTACTAAAAGTTAACTAAGGGTCTAGAAAATACAATTTAAGTTAATATGTTGAGTCTTTTGTAGAATTATAAAAATTAACCTATTTTTAGAGAGACTGCATGTTATCAAGTTATTTAGTTGAACACCTAATTTTACAATTTTATAAATTTAAAATGATTTTAGTTCATTCAACCGCAAAACTAGTAGAGGAAATTTAGAAAATTCAAATTAATTAAACTTTTCATGAAAAAGTAAATCCAAGGCTTTCATAAACCAAAATGTTGTGCTAACGTTATTTTTATATGGTAGAAGGTGGGGAAAGATATAGAGCTATTTTTAAATCAAAATTATTAAACCTGTCTAATTTTTCCAAAGGGACACCATAATTAGGAATATTACGTGATCTCTTTTCTTGTGTCATTATATAGCAGATATTAAAACTTTAAAGTTTTTAATAAGATACTTCTTGTAATAGCCAAGGCTATTAATGAAGCTCACTAAGTCTTTTTTCCTGTTACAGCTTTACCAAGAAAAAATGTTCTTACAGAACCACATATTTAAAGTATAAGAAGTAAAAAAAAAATTTTAGAAAGTTTAAAATTTCTTGTTCTTCCCATTTATGTAAGTGCTTAATACCCAAATATTGTTTCAGAAAGCCACCTCAAGGAGGAGTTTATTCCTTTAGGTTTCTTTTAACTTTTATTTTGAAATGATTTTAAACTTTCAGAAAAAAATGCAAAAATTGTACAGAGTTTACATATGCCCTTCACTTCTTTCCCTGATGTTAATATCTTACATAAGCATAGCACGATTATCAAGACCAAGAAATTGACAGTGATGCAATGTTGTTAATGAAATAACATAGTTGATTCAAATTTCACCAGTTTTTCACTGATGTCCTTTTTCTAGCCAAGACCCAATCCAGGACCACATATTGCATAGTTGACCTGCCTTTTTAGTGTCCTTCAATTTGTAATAATTCCTCAATCTTTCTTTTACAGAATATAAAAGAAAGAAAAATTAAAAATACAATTTATATTGTTTTTGCCCCATCCCTGGAACCAACCATTTTTTCTAGGCGTCCTAATTTGTTTCTCTCTCTGTGTGTGTGTGTGTGTGTGCGCGTGTGTGTATGTGGTGTGTTGTTCTTTGTTTGTTTACTGCCTCTGGATTTTGAGTCTTAGTTAGAAAACTGGCTCTAGGGTCTAACTCCTTTCCTTTCCATATCAGAGAGACACAGTAATAGCCCTACAGTCCACTTTCCAAAGGTCAGATTATTCCATATAAAATAATCACAAGGGCTTCCACAGGAAGTCTAGTAGAAATGTGCGGGTGAGCATTCACCTCCCAGTCACATCCTTTTAGAGGCTCCTGTCATTGTGAGGCCCTCTGTGTATTCTTATTAATCCTAATTATCCATTACATAACTATTGACCACACACATACCTCCTAAGGACAGACATTAATTCCCAGGGATTTTAGTGCCTAAATTAATATTCATAAGCAGAAACACCGTCCTGATTGTAGCATCAGCTCTGCAGCTTCTTCCCAGGACAGACTTGGCCCTTTGACATGCAAAGCCTGGACAGCTCCCTTTCTTCACACTCTTTCTTTCAGAACATGCCTCAGGGCTTGATAAATGATGGTTTTCAGGCTGTCCACCCTTTAAAATTAAAGCTGTCTTTTACTTGAAGAGCAGGATCAAAATCTTTTGCAGAGTCTCTAATTCTCTGGTAATCTCTGTAAATGAAGGGAAATGTTCCTATGAGGGTATATTATTCTTCTATCTGTCCCCTTTCCCTACAAAAATTCTGTATATGAGTGGCAGTTTTCCCAATTAATATTAACTGATATCAATATTACCTTAATATCAATGCAAATGAGAAAATTAGTACCTATACAATTATACATAAAAGCTGTTTCCAGCTATAAAGTCCATTTTGCCATCACGCCACATTAAACCAGAATTCTTGAAAATATTTACCAAGTTGACCAAAGTCTTGTGATCATTATTCAATGATATTTTAATAGTTAATATCAATGTTAACCATCTCTGGTCAATGTTACCCAATTGCAGGCTTTATGTATGCTGTCTCCTGATCCTTGCAATAGTATTAAGTTAGTTTGCAAGTTTGCAGAAATATTAATAGCCAAGAATATACATATTGCTATACAATCAGTTCCTGCTTATAGAATCAACAAAAAGTCTATAATAGATAAATGAGAGTAAAAACTCATTTTTAGTTGTGCTTGATTCAGTTCTCGATAACATGAAAGATCATATCATAATAGAAAATTTCACATTTCTAATATCTATTTTTATGGTTCCATTTAAATTGAATATTGGTAGTTTTTATTATTGAAACTTTATATCATGCTTAATCAACTTTTATTCTAACTCTTTTATTTGACACTAATTTTTTATCAACTTTTATGTCCTGGTTTTGTAATTATTTACTTATTTGCTGTTTTTAAATGACTTATATTGGATGAGCCTTTCTAACTTTAACCTTTTAGAACCTTTATAACTTTAACCTAATTGGCATCTCTTGTATTAAGTTTGTTTATTGGTTTAGGCAGAAACTGCCTTTTAATGGTGGGTTTACATTATTTATATGAGATCCAGTGTTTGGTACATTTGGTGTTAACTTTTTCAATATATATTAGGCAACTTTATTGTCTCTGGTTATAGGGACTATATTTTTCCCTTTATCTTTTTTTTTTTTTTTTTTTTTAGATGGAGTCTCGCTCTGTCACCCAGGCTGGAGTGCAGTGGCATGATCTCGGCTCACTGCAAGCTCCACCTCCCAGGTTCACACCATTCTCCCGCCTCAGCCTCCCGAGTAGCTGGGATTACAGGCGCCCACCACCACACCCGGCTAATTTTTGTATTTTTAGTAGAGACGGGGTTTCACCGAGTTAGCCAGGATGGTCTCGATCTCCTGACCTCGTGATCTGCCCACCTTGGCCTCCCAAAGTGCTGGGATTACAGGCGTGAGCCACTGTGCCCAGCCTTTCCCTTTATCTTTTAAAATGTTTTAGAAGACAAAAAAATCTATTTTAAAGCCTCATGTAAATATCTTGAAATGTTCTATAAGCATTCTATTTCTCTCTTTCCCTAATCAAAAGCCTGCCATACTTCCCTGCAAGAAAGACAAAGGATGTTACTTTTTTTGTCTGCATCTCCCATTCCCTACATCCAATTTCTCATTCATAATTAAATTTGATATTTCTCACTTTTTTCTCTTCATGTTTCTTTTATACTTTCTGTGTCTTATTTTAAATAATTACTGCAGTATCAGGAGTAATTCTTCCACAGTTATTTTTACTTCTTTAACAATAGTTGGTATCAATAATTCTCACAGGTTCACTTTTTAGCCATTATCCATTCAAATTTCTTTCTCTAATTTTATTCTTGCATACTATACATTGTAGCTGTGAGCAATTTTTTTCAAAAGAAGCCCCTGCTGCCACATTTTTTTAAGATTGGTCATGTCTGCAAGTATCTCTCTGTTACCTCCCTATACAAATGGCATGATGTGGTTCATTATTCTTGAGTTGCACTTTTTCCCCTCTGTAGAAGATGTCATCACATTGTCATCCAGCATTGCTCACTGCAGTGGAAAAAGTCAAAGCTAGTTTGAAATTTTGCTCCATGAAAATAACCTACTTTTTTTTGCCCGGAAACTTGCAGAATTATCTTTCCCCTTACAACTTTAAATTTTTATGAAATTATGTTATGGTGTTGCTTTTTGCTCTTGATTTTTGTGTGGGACTTTGGTGGTACTCTCTGTAACTGTTTTTTTTTTTTCAAAAATAATGTTTTCTCTGAGAATTGGTTTTGATCCTTTTGTCTGTTTTTTCACTTTTAGAAACTCCTATTTGGAAATTGGATCTCCAAATTTAACAACTTCTCTTGAATTATTTTCTTGTTTTTAAAATTTCTTTTCCATACTGAATACTGTAATTATGGATAAAGAGGAGAGAGAGGGTGAACATATCTTTTTTTGAGTCCCAGGTCCAGCTTTATTACCCAATACAAGTCAAAACTCTGGAACATTAAAATTCATTATTCCAAAGTTTAATTAAAAACATAATTTACAAATATTTAATATCTTCTGAAAAGCGTTTCCAAGTTAAGAATGAAATATGATATGTACACAATATATAATCAAATACCAGTTGGCTTCAAATCCCATCAAGTCCACACTCAGCAACATCAATCTTTTTAGGTTCTTCAAAATCTTCTGTTAAATCTACGAAGTTGTTTTCTACGATAAGGCAAAGAATGGAAACCCTATTGCTTTTTGAACTCCATACATGCTTACAATATCACGTGGAGTTACATGCTGTGCACATTTTTTAAGATTATTGGTCACTTGTTCAGAAAGACGCATTTCTCCATATGAGGGACCCAAGAGACAGATCATATTGGGAGGGTGTCTGATGCTCAAAAGCTCATTCTGGGCTTCCTGGAGCTCCTTGAACAATTTGGTGGTCTTGTCAAGTTTCTTTTGAACATGACAGCTTTTTCAGAGTTCAAAACTTCAACTGGAGTGCCAAAGTTTGTTACTGCTTTCAGTGCTATGAGCCTGTCCTGAGTATTGGAGTCCAAACGCACTGCTGGCTCTATTTCTGTAATCTCCATTTCATTTGCTGTGACAAGTATCCTAGTACGACCTTCATCTTCAGGCGATGACATCTCCAGCTCTTGTAGGGTCCTGGAATATTCTCCTCTTGTTAAAACATTCAGTAAACTATATGACATAACATATGGATAATCTTGGCATGTGGTCAAAACCTTAGGGATGCTGAAAGCACCTGGAAGATCAGCCTTCCCCATAGTTTGAATAGGTTAAATCAGAATCATCCTTGCTGACATTTGCAAATGTGGAGTCATAATGTGGTGCACAAGAACTGTAGGGTTCATAGTTCAAATACAACACGAGAGTTACTTTGTTTCATTTATCCTCTTTGAACCCCTGCAAAGTATTCACTCCTGACAGAAGTCTTCCAGTTGTCATTCCCAGTCTCACAGGGCAATCGCCTGACTCTTACAATGGGACCCACAGGATGGGGAAGTCCCAAGGTGGTTGTTCCACCTGGTTTTCTTCTTTCAAATTTGCACTATTAACAAGCCACCTGGTCAGCTTTCCTCAGATTCCTTAACGATGCGGTCAACCTGGCTCTGCTCTCTCTCTAAATTATTGCTTTTAAACTCATTTTCAGGCATAACTTTGTCTTTCTATTGTCTTTGCTGGGACTTTTGAAGGCTTGTGCTTCAGCATCTCCAGCTTTCTTGGCCAGCAGCTTCTGTCCACCCCACTCTGCGAGTGTCTGTTCTCTTTCTGCTTTCAAGTTTTTTTTGTTGTTGCTCTTGTTTTTTGTTTTTTGTTTTTGTTTTTGTTTTTGTTTTTTTGCAAGTCTGCCATAAAGTCTATGCCCTGCTTCCGAATTCAGGCTCTGAATTCTTTGCTGGCTAAGAATGTTCATCCCTGAGTGCAGTAACTTTTTGGCAGCTTTATAATAAATGGCCTCTGGTTTGTTGTAAAGCATGGCATTAGTACACATTAGTTTGAAGTTATCCTTTAGTTCTTCTATGTGCTGGTAGTCATTGTTGTTGATCTTTTCTTTCATGGTATTAAAATCCATTGGGTGTTTAATGATCATGAAGCAGCCAGGAGCAATAAAATCAGTCACAGGAAATGAAAAGAAAGCCCATGGGTCTTTTCTCTGCAATTGTCTCATCAGTTGACTCAAAGCGTCTTGAAGAGGTGTCTGTTCTACTTCTTGCTTGGCGGAAGAGCTTGTGAGAGGCTTCTCGGCAGGCAGGTCTAATCTCACAGGGAAGTGACACTGGAGCTCTTCCTCTGCCTCCTCTCCACACTGCCTCGAGCTCACTTTCTTTCATCCTCCTTTACTCCTCTCTGTTTTCTCCCCTTTCTTTCCCCCAGAACCTGCCTCGGTGCCAGTTGATATTCATTAAAATAAGCCTGAGTTTATTTTTTAAGAAGCCCAAGCGTTTGGAGACCTGGGTGACTTGGTTCCCTCCTGCTTTGAGGACCAGCTTCAAGGGCTTCTCTACATACTCCTCGTACAGGTGCTTGTCTGACCTAGACTTTTTGCCATGTTCCACTAGGTCCCAGTGCCCGACCCCCTCGCCAGGTCCTGGCCCTGCAACACTGCTTTCCGGGCCAGGCGAGCAGATGGCTGCAGCAGGGCCTGAGAGACCCCAGGCCATCAGGCAGTGAGGCATGCTGGAGATTGCTTTAAATATAAAGGAGCCACACAGAACAACAGTTATCTAACAGGGAGGCCTTATTTTAGTGAATATCAATTGGTATTTGTTTGGCTGAATCTGAAATGACATGATAGCTGGACTATTTTATTCTTTATACAAGCAGAGCAAAGAATTTGGAGATTCTTCCTTTTGGTAAAGGTTGTGAGCGGCTATTGCTAAATGTAAAGTAGGTGGAATATGTAATGGATCTCACTTCTCTTCAGTCTTTGAAAAATTCTTCATATAACCTGCAGAATAGGTCAGATGCAATAAGACAAGATTTGGCGAGTTCTTGACATGAGGAGAGCACCCAAATAGGACTCTGGAAGTTTGGTTCTGTGTGTGAGATCAACTATGCAAAGAACATGGCACACACAGGTGTGCATCAGGCATGGTTTACAACTGGCCTTTCCGGGAAGAGGGAGGAGTTCATCACTGGGGATTATCTTGGTCATTTTCAGGACCAGGGATTCCCTGGGGCAAGGGATTGTGACCTAGGATATCTGATGGGAAGAAGGATCTTATCTACCTGCTTGGGGTTTAGGGGAAGCCCTAGATTTAGATCCTGGACCAGTGATCTCTGTTGAACCTAGGGTTGGGAACCCACAGAGATCCAGGCTGATGGACTGGGCCAATCTGAGGGGAAGAAGGGTGGCTGGAGGACTGGCCGCATGCTTCCAGGACTGGCAGCGGTGGGAATGTGAGAAGTAACACGTGAGTGGTTGAGGCTGGGCCTGGTAAGATGAGTTAGGACTGAGATTATTGATACAGTCCTTGCCTTAGAGGGGACTGACACAGAAACCAGGGTAGGACTAAGACTTGGTGGTATATTAGTGGCCCCAGCCAGTGGAATGGGGTAATAGAAGTCTTTGGGAGCATAACAACCGTTGTTATGAGTGTGGAAGGACTTATCCTACTTTTTCCCTATTTTATCTCTCTATCAGAGTTGTTTGACAGATCCCTGGGGAAATTATATGTCTTTTCTACAGACTTCAGAACTGACCTCTCTTCTATGACGCACCAGCAGATGAGAGCTATGAAACCAGATGCCATATTTATTGTAGGGATCTTCTTGAGGACATTGTCAATGACATATCTCTTTCCATTTGTTAGAATCGTATAATAAATTCTTTCAAAGAAAAGTGTGACATCAGAGGAATTACCAGCCCCTTATGGCCTCATTTACCTTGCATTGACTGATGCTCCCAACACATAAATCTGCCCATTCTTTGCAAATTTCAAATTCAACCAAGTTACTCTTTTTTGTTTGTTTTTGTTTTAGGTTTTTTTTTGGGTTTTTTTTGAGATGGAGTCACACTATGTCACCCAGGCTGGAGTGCAGTGGTGTGATCTCGGCTCACTGCAACCTCTGCCTCCTAGGTTCAAGCGATCCTCCCACCTCAGCCTCACAAGTAGCTGGGATTACAGGCATGCACCGTCACACCTGGCTAATTTTTGTATTTTTAGTAGAGACAGGGTTTCACCATGTTGGCCAGGCTGGTCTGGAACTCCTGACCTCAAGTGATCCACCCGCCTTGGCCTTCCAACGTGCTGGGATTACAGGCATGAGCCACTGCCCTCAGCCTTAGTTCCTCTTTCTTATGTGAGACCTCTCATTAGAAGCGCAGAAAAAGTAGATATAATTAGAATCTAGTTAATTATGTAACTTTGGATTGCCAGTTCCCACATACTCCCTATGGGCATTATCTTCAAAGGTGTTGCTACATTTCTACTCCTTCAAAATACTTTGAACATAAAGTAACTGCAATTATTTTAGTCAAGGAAAACTGTTTGCTAAGTTCACCTCCACATACTTATAATTCTAAGGTCCTCACTTACTATTAAATTATTCAAATTTATTCACTTTTTAAATAGGCTTCCACCTTCCAAAGAGGCTTTTATATGTTCCATTGTTACTTTTCCGGTGTTTCCCACACCTGCTACGTAACTGATTTGATGAGAAAAATTATTTTGACATCCTATCCTTAATAAGAACAATTGAATTTTCTCCTAACCATAAAAAGTGGGCCTTTGTCATTTGTGTCTTCCCCTGTACACTCATTGCACTTTCTTCTCTAGACCTGTGGTTAAAGTTTGAAATTGAGGGTACATGAGAGAAGAAGGCTGCATATTGGAAACCCTTTTACCACATCGATATAGGAAACATGGGCTTGCTACACTCGGTCCAGAGGACTCAGACACCATCGAGTGTCACCAGTGTTGACCTAAGCGAACTGCTCTGGAACCAGGAAAGTTCAGGATGGTTTCATTTTAGAAACAAAACCAAAAGCAAAACTTTAAGCCTTTCGGGGGTATCACTGGCATCTGTGGGGGCACTTGCTCACCACCCCTCAGGAACTCTGCGGTAGTGCTTTAAGATAATATTTTCAGGTGGCTATGTCATGTAAGTCTGAGTTTCTCTTAATCTACAGCTAATATTACCTGAGGGAACACAGGTCTTTCCGAGAGTGGAAGAGAGTGAGAGAAGCTGGGAGGTGGGGGAAGGAGTGAATCAGGAGGAGACCAAGCTCAGCCAGCTTCAATTTGCTTCTGTTTTCAAGGTGTCAGCCACCACCATCTTCAATACCAGTAAATGGAAGAGACAGTGTAGCAAATATATGCCCAAATGCAAGCCAAATGCTACCCCAAAGTGCTAATCAGAATTCAATTACTTCTTGTAATTCAGTGTCCCAAGGTGTAGTCTGAGATTAGACTGCTAATGAAGAGATTAGACTTTTTTTTCAAGTTTAGCATAATGCTGCCTCCTTACATTTTTAAAATTATTATTGTACTTTAAGTTCTGGGATACACGTGCAGAATTTGCAGATTTGTTACGTAGGTATAAATGTGCCACAGTGGTTTGCTGCACCCATCAACCCATCTTCTACATCCCTTCCCTAGCTCCCCTAGCTCCCCACTCCCCAACAGGCCCCAATGTGTGATGTTCCCCTCCCTGTGTCCATGTGATCTCATTGTTCAACTCCCACTTATGAGTGAGAACATGTGGTGTTTGGCTTTCTGTTCTCGTGTTAGTTTGCTGAGAATGGTGGTTTCCAGCATCATTCATGTCCCCGCAAAGGACATGAACTCATCCTTTTGTATGGCTGCATAATATTCCATGGTGTATAGGTACCACGTTTTCTTTATCCAGTCTATCATTGATGGGCATTTAGGTTGGTTCCAAGTCTTTGCTATTGTGAATAGTGCTGCAATAAACATACATGTGCATGTGTCTTTATAGTAGAATGATTTATAATCCTTGAAGTTGTTTCCATTTCCACATCTGCCCCCAAGTCATCTTTCCATGCTCAAATCCTACAGAGGGCACAAGCAACTCCTCAAGTTCTGACTGGTTTCAAAGTATTTAATGAGTGCAATGTCCTACTGTACAGATAAATTACAATATATATATTTAAATATATTATTATTTGAGGCACATATGTGCCTCTTTCTAGTCAGGAAAGGGTGGTCTGGGGCAGGTCAAGGGAAAGGAATGAACTAGTCAGGAGAAGTCTATGGATGGAATCAGCACCGGTGGCTGCCAATTCCTCCAAATCCTACCCACACCAGCACTCACTTGAGTATTCATTGTAAAATTCCTAACAGAACAGAACTGTCAGAAACTGAGTTGTGCCAAATTGTACATACTGCTTAGGCACAAGTGGGATATTTTGTTTTAAAATACTCATAATAGAGTTCCAAGAAGGCCAAATAGGAATAGCTCCAGTCTACAGCTCCCAGCATGAGCGATGCAGAAGATGGGTGATTTCTGCATTTCCAACTGAGGTACTGGGTTCATCTCACTGCGGTTTCTTGGACAGTGGGTGCAGCCCACGGAGTGTGAGCTGAAGCAGGGTGAGGCATCGCCTCACCCCAGAAGTGGAAGGGGTTGGGGAATTCCCTTTTCCTAGCCAAGGGAAGCTGTGACAGATGGTACCTGGAAAATCGGGACACTCCCACCCTAATACTGCACTTTTCCAATGGTCTTAGCAAATGGCACACCAAGAGATTATATCCACACCCAGCTCAGAGAGTCCCATGCCCACGGAGCCTTGCTCACTGCAGGCACAGCAATCTGAGATCGAACTGCAAGGCAGCAGCAAGGCTAGGGGAGGGGTGTCTGCCATTGCTGAGGCTTGAGTAGGTAAACAAAGCAGCCAGGAAGCTCGAAATGGGTGGAGCCAGTTCGAGCTCCTTGAGGCCTACCTGCCTCTGTAGACTCCACCTCTGGAGGCAGGGCATAGCTGAACAAAAGGCAGCAGAAACTTCTGCAGACTTAAACATCCCTGTCTGACAGCTTTGAAGAGAGTAGTGGTTCTCCCAGCACAGAGTTTGAGATCTGAGAACGGAAAGACTGCCTCCTCAAGTTGGTCCCTGAACCCCCAGTAGCGTAATTGGGAGACACCTCCCAGTAGGGGCCAATTGACACCTCATACGGCTGGGTGCCCCACTGAGACAAAGCTTCCAAAGGAATGATCAGAGAGCAACATTTGCTGCTCTGCAATATTTGGTGTTGTGCAGCCTCCACTGGTGATACCCAGGAAAACAGGGTCTGGAGTGGACCTCCAGCAAACTCCAACAGAACTGCAGCCGAGGGTCCTGACTGTTAGAAGGAAAACTGACAAACAGAAAGGACATCCATACCAAAACCCCATCTGTATGTCACCATCATCAAAGACCAAAGCTAGATAAAACCACAAAGATGGGGAGAAATCAGAGCAGAAAAGCTGAAAATTCTAAAAATCAGGGTGCCTCTTCTCCAAAGGATTGCAGCTCCTCCCCAGCAATGGAACAAAGCTGGATGGATAATGACTTTGACGAATTGAAAGAAGTAGGCTTCAGATGATCGGTAATAACAAACTTCTCCGAGATACAGGAGAATGTTCGAATCCATCGCAAAGAAGCTAAAAACCTTGAAAAAAGATTAGATGAATGGCTAACTGGAATAAAGTGTGTAGAGAAGACCTTAAATGACCTGAAGTAGCTGAAATCCATGGCACGAGAACTACCTGATAAATGCACAAGCTTCAGTAGCTGATTCGATCAACTGGAAGAAAGGGTATCAGCGACTGAAAGTCAAATGAATGAAATGAAGTGAGACGAGAAGTTTAGAGAAAAAAAGAGTAAAAAGAAATGAACAAAGCCTCCAAGAAATATGGGACTATGTGAAAACACCAAACCTACATCTGATTGGTGTACCTGAAAAGGACGGGGAGAATGGAACCAAGTTGGAAAATGCTCTTCAGGATATTATCTAGGAGAACTTCCCCAATCTAGAAAGGCAGGGCAACATTCAAATTCAGGAAATACAGAGAACGCCACAAAGATACTCCTCGAGAACAGCAACTCCAAGACACATAATTGTCAGATTCACCAAAGTTGAAATAAAGGAAAAAACGTGAAGGGCAACCAGAAAGAAAGGTCAGGTTACCCACAAGGGAAGCCGATCAGACTAACAACAGATTTCTCAGCAGAAACTCTACAAGCCAGAAGAGAGTGGGGGCCAATATTCAACATTCTTAAAGAAAAGAATTTTCAACCCAGAATTTTGTATCCAGCTAAACTAAGCTTCATAAGTGAAGGAGAAATAAAATACTTTACAGACAAGCAAATGCTGAGAGATTTTGTCACCACCAGGCCTGCCTTACAAGAGCTCTTGAAGGAAGCAATAACATGGAAAGGAACAACTGGTACCAGCCACTGCAAAAACATGCCAAATTGTAAAGACCATCGATGCTAGGAAGAAACTGCATCAACTAATGAGCAAAATAACCAGCTAACATCATAATTACAGGATCAAATTCACACATAACAATATTAACCTTAAATGTAAATGGGCTAAATGCTCCAATAAAAAGACACAGACTAGCAAATGGGATAGAGTCAAGACCCATCAGTGTGCTGTATTCAGCAGACCCATTTCATGTGCAGAGACACACATTGGGTCAAAATAAAGGGATGGAGGAAGATCTACCAAGCAAATGGAAAACAAAAAAAAAAGCAGGGGTTGCATTCCTAGTCTCTGATAAAACAGACTTTAAACAAGCAAAGATCAGAAGAAACAAAGAAGGCCATTACATAATGGTAAAGGGATCAATTCAACAAGAAGAGCTAACTATCCTAAATATATATGCACCCAATACAGGAGCACCCAGATTCATAAAGCAAGTCCTTAGAGACCTACAGAGAGACTTAGACTCCCACACAATAATAATGGGAGACTTTAACACCCCACTGTCAACATTAGACAGATCAACGAGACAGAAAGTTAACAAGAGTATCCAGGAATTGAACTCAGCTCTGCACCAAGCAGAACTAATAGACATCTACAGGACTCTCCACCCCAAATCAACTGAATATACATTCTTCTCAGCACCACATCACACTTATTCGGAAATTGACCACATAGTTGGAAGTAAAGCACTCCTCAGCAAATGTAAAAGAACAGAAATTATAACAAACTGTCTCTCAGACCACAGTGCAATCAAACTAGAACTCAGGATTAAGAAACTCACTCAAAACCACTCAACTACATGAAAACTGAACAACCTGCTCCTGAATGACTACTGGGTATATAATGAAATGAAGGCAGAAATAAAGATGTTCATTGAAACCAGTGAGAACAAAGACACACCATACCAGAATCTCCAGGACACATTTAAAGCAGTGTGTATAGGGAAATTTATAGCACTAAATGCCCACAAGAGAAAGCAGGAAAGATCTAAAATTGACACCCTAACATCACAATTAAAAGAACTAGAGAAACAAGAGCAAACACATTCAAAAGCTAGCAGAAGGCAAGAAATAACTAAGATCAGAGCAGAACTGAAGGAGATAGAGACAGAAAAAACCCTCAAAAAATCGATGAATCCAGGAGCTGGTTTTTTGAAAAGATCAACAAAATTGATCGAACAATAGCAAGGCTAATAAAGAAGAAAAGAGAGGGCTAGGCACGGTGGCTCATGCCTGTGATCCCAGCACTTTGGGAGGCCGAGGCAGGTGGATCACGAGGTCAGGAGATTGAGACTATCCTGACTAACATGGTGAAACCCCGTTTCTACTAAAAACACAAAAATTTAGCTGAGCGTGGTGGTGGGTGCCTCTAGTCCCAGCTACTCAGGAGGCTGAGACAGGAGAATGGCGTGAACCCAGGTGGCAGAGCTTGCAGTGAGCCAAGATCACGCTACTGCACTCCAGCCTGGGCAACAGAGAGAGACTCCATCTCATAAAAACAAACAAACAAAAAAAGGAGATGAAAAGAAAAGAGAGAAGAATCAAATAGATGCAATAAAAAATGATAAAGGGGATACCATGACCCATCCCACAGAAATCCAAACTACCATCAGAGAATACTATAAACACCTCCATGCAAATAAAGTAGAAAATCTAGAAGAAATGTAAAACTTCCTGGACACATACACCCTCCCAAGACTAAACCAGGAAGAAGTTGAATCCCTCAAAAGACCAATAACAGGCTCTGAAATTGAGGCAATAATTACTAGCCAACCAATCAAAAAAAGTCCAGGACCTGACAGATTCACAGCCAAATTCTATCAGAGGTGCAAAGAGGAGCTGGTACCATTCCTTCTGAAAATATTCCAATCAATAGAAATAGAGGGAGTCCTCCCTAACTCATTTTATGAGGCCAGCACCATCCTGATACCAAAGCCTGGCAGAGACACAACAAAAAGAATTTTAGACCAATATGCCTGATGAACATTGATGCAAAAATCCTCAATAAACTACTGGCAAACTGAATCCAGAAGCACATCAAAAAGCTTATCCACCATGATCAAGTGGGCTTCATCCCTGGGATGCAAGGCTGGTTCAACATACGAAAATCAATAAACATAATCCATCATATAAACAGAACCAAAGACAAAAACCACATTATTATCTCAATAGATGCAGAAAAGGCCTTCGACAGATTCAACAGCCCTTCATGCTAAAAACTCTTAATAAACTAGATATTGATGGGACGTATCTGAAAATAATAAGAGCTATTTATGACAAACCCACAGCCAATATCATACTGGGACAAACCCACAGCCAATATCATACCGGATGGGCAAAAACTGGAAGCATTCCCTTTGAAAACTGGCAGAAGACAAGAATGCCCTCTCTCACCACTCCTATTCAACATAGTGTTGGAAGTTCTGGCCAGGGCAATTAGGCAGGAGAAAGAAATAAAGGGTATTCAGTTAGGAAAAGAGGAAGTCAAATTGTCCCTGTTTGCAGATGACATGATTGTATATTTAGAAAACCCCATGATCTCAACCCAAAATCTCCTTAAGCTGATAAGCAACTTCAGCAAAGTCTCAGGATACAAAAGCAATGTGCAAAAATCACAAGCATTCCTATACACCAATAACAGACAAACAGAGGGCGAAATCATGAGTGAACTCCCATTCACAATTGCTTCAAAGAGAATAAAATACCTATGAGTAAAACTCACAAGGGATGCAAAGGACCTCTTCAAGGAGAACTACAAACCACCGCTCAATGAAATAAAAGAGGACACAAACAAATGGAAGAACATTCCATGCTCATGGATAGGAAGAATCAATATTGTGAAAATGGCCATACTGCCCAAGGTAATTTATAGATTCAATGCCATCCCGATCAAGCTACCAATGACTTTCTTCACAGAATTGGAAAAAACTACTTTAAAGTTCATATGGAACCAAAAAGGACCCCACATTGCCAAGACAATTCTAAGCCAAAACAACAAAGCTGGAGGCATCACACTACCTGACTTCAAACTATACTACAAGGCTACAGTAACCAAAACAGTATGGTACTCTACCAAAACAGAGATATAGATGAATGGAACAGAACAGAGCCCTCAGAAATAATACCACACATCTACAACCATCTGATCTTTGACAAACCTCACAAAAACAAGAAATGGGGAAATGATTCCCTATTTAATAAATGGTGCTGGGAAAACTGACTAGCCATATGTAGAAAGCTGAAACTAGATCCCTTCCTTACACCTTATACAAAAATTAATTCAAGTTGGATTCAAGACTTAAATGTTAGACCTAAATCCATAAAAACCCTAGAAGAAAACCTAGGCAGTACCATTCAGGACATAGGCATGGGCAAGGACTTCATGACTAAAACACCAAAAGCAATGGCAACAAAAGCCAAAATTGACAAATAGGATCTAATTAAGCTAAAGAGCTTCTGCACAGCAAAAGAAAATACCACCAGAGTGAACAAGCAACCTACAGAATGGGAGAAAATTTTTGCAATCTACCCATCTGACAAAGGGCTAATATCCAGAATCTACAAAGAACTTAAACAAATTTACAAGAAAAAACCAAACAACCCCATCAAAAAGTGGGCAAAGGATATGAACAGACACTTCTCAAAAGAAGACATTTAGGCAGCCAACAGACACATGAAAAAATGCTCATCATCACTGGCCATCAGAGAAATGCAAATCAAAACCACCATGAGATACCATCTCACACCAGTTAGAATGGTGATCATTAAAAAGTCAGGAAACAACAGGTGCTGGAGAGGATGTGGAGAAACAGGAACACTTTTACACTGTTGGTGGGACTGTAAACTAGTTCAACCATTGTGGAAGTCAGTGTGGTGATTCCTCAGGGATCTAGAACTAGAAATACCATTTGACCCAGCCATCCCATTACTGGGTATATACCCAAAGGGTTATAAATCATGCTGCTATAAAGACACAGGCACACGTATGTTTATTGGGGCACTATTCACAATAGCAAAGACTTGGAACCAACCCAAATGTCCATCAATGATAGACTGGATTAAGAAAATGTGGCACATATACACCATGGAATACTATGCAGCCATAAAAAAGGATGAGTTCATGTCCTTTGCAGGGACATGGATGAAGCTGGAAACCGTCATTCTGAGCAAACTATCGCAAGGACAGAAAACCAAACACCACATGTTCTCACTCATAGGTGGGAACTGAACGAGAACACTTGGACACAGGATGCGGAACATCAAACACCAGGGAGTGGGGAGGGATAGCATTAGGAGATATACCTAATGTAAATGACGAGTTAATGGGTGCAGCACACCAACATGGCACATGTATACATATGTAAAAAAATGCACGTTGTGCACATGTACCCTAGAACTTGAAGTATAAAATAAAATAAATAAAATCTTATAATAGGTCTCAGGATTTTATAAAATATCTAAAAATGCAATGGTTTATACACTTGCTCGAGCTAATATGACCCACAGACTCACAGTTATTATTTCTCAGTTTCTCCTAAACTCAAATACGGTAAGTATTCTGTGTCATTAGATAAAATGTGTAAATAGTTAATCACATTCCCCTCTTATACAGTTTCCTCTAAACACTGTGTAAACATGATATGACTGGAAAAAAAACACAAAGGGATTTCTGATTTCTTTGTGATCAGTGGTTCCTAATAATGTATGGTAAGCATCATATCCAATCAATTCACTCTCTTTCTGTATCTAATTTCTGTAATTCATCATGCAGGACAAACATGAAAGACAGCATATGCTTCCAAAAGCCCTAGACCATGCAACCTTTAAAAATGGTTTGCTATCTTCGTCTTCAGTAGTTTTGATTCCAAAGCACATTGTCTCAGAGCACTGGACCTGAGATCCTCTGTGTACCCACTGCATCAATATCTGCAGCCTTGCTGTATCACAGCAAACCTCCAAGTTCATACACTGCTATTCTTGGGCTCTGGGAGCATGCTTTTGGTTTCTTTACAGACTCCTTGGAGCAGTATGTATAGACTATAATGTCACATCTAGAAAACTTGGATCCTTAATGTATACTGTACTCTAGAGTTGATGAGACTTGGTGATTTTCCTTGGATGCCCCAGTGCTTGAATTTTCCTGATGTTGGCCATATTTGCCAACATCAGCTGCCAATTGGGTATAAAAAGCCCCAGCAGAAGAGGAAGAAGGGAAAAGAGGCTCCAAGTGAAATACCAGAGAATCACATACCACCACTTTTCTTCCACCAATTCACAAGAGAAAAAACCCAAACCCACAACTTCCAGAGTTTTGCAAGCAAGTCCACTCCAAATAGCTGTATTCACTTTGCTATATACATATATACACATATATATGTGTGTGTGTATATATATGTATATGTGTGTATATATATATGTGTGTGTATATATCTGTGTAAAGCAATTTTTAAACTTTTTTTTTCTTTTTTTTTTTTTTTTTTAGTATTTATTGATCATTCTTGGGTGTTTCTTGGAGAGGGGGATGTGGCAGGGTCATAGGACAATAGTGGAGGGAAGGTCAGCAGATAAACATGTGAACAAGGGTCTCTGGTTTTCCCAGGCAGAGGGCCTTGCCATCTTCCGCAGCGTTTGTGTCCCTGGGTACTTGAGATTAGGGAGTGGTGATGACTCTTAACGAGCATGCTGCCTTCAAGCATCTGTTTAACAAAGCACATCTTGCACCGCCCTTAATCCATTTAACCCTGAGTGGACACAGCACATGTTTCAGAGAGCACGGGGTTGGGGGTAAGGTTATAGATTAACAGCATCCCAGGCAGAAGAATTTTTCTTAGTACAGAACAAAATGGAGTCTCCTATGTCTACTTCTTTCTACACAGACACAGTAACAATCTGATTTCTCTTTCTTTTCCCCACATTTCCCCCTTTTCTATTTGACAAAACCGCCATCGTCATCATGGCCCGTTCTCAATGAGCTGTTGGGTACACCTCCTAGACGGGGTGGCGGCCGGGCAGAGGGGCTCCTCACTTCCCAGACGGGGCGGCTGGGCAGAGGCGCCCCCCATCTCCTGAACGGGGCAGGTGGCCGGGTGGGGACTGACCCCCCACCTCCCTCCTGGATGGGGCAGCTGGCCGGGCGGGGGCTGAGCCCCCACTTCCCTCCCAGACAGGGCAGCTGGCTGGGCGGGGGCTGCCCCCCACCTCCCTCCCGGATGGGGCGGCTGGCCGGGTGGGGGGCTGCCCCCCACCTCCTGGACTGGGCGGCTGCCAGGCAGAGATGCTCCTCACTTCCGGGACGGGGCGGCTGCCGGGCGGAGGGGCTCCTCACTTCCCAGACAGGGCAGCTGCCGGGCGGAGGGGCTCCTCACTTCTCAGACGGGGCGGCCAGGCAGAGGCGCTCCTCACCTCCCAGACAGGGTGGCGGGGCAGAGGCGCTCCTCATATCCCAGACGGGCAGCGGGGCAGAGGTGCTCCCCACATCTCAGACAATGGGCGGCCGGGCAGAGACACTCCTCACTTCCCAGACTGGGAATTTATGAAAGAAATCTTGTATTTAATTAAGTTGGTTATAAGTGTTTAAAATTGTAAATGTTTCTTTAAAACAACAACAACAAAAAACCTTCTCAGAACCGTATCTCAAAAGTTCAACTTGCTGTGTCCCACAGCTTCAGCTTTCTTTCCCTGGAAAAGGCCTAAGATAGTAACTTCTTCAGTCTTTGTCAGCTCCTGTTCTGTTATTATAGCCTAATGCTAAAATGTTTCATCTTGAAGGTCAAAATTAAACAATAGTCTTCTCTGACATAACTTAATTCTATACTCTTCACTTTTCTTAATATTCTAAATTCTCAATGTAATAAAAAAACTTTTCATGCTGTTCCTATAAGACATAACACTAAACACACCATTCTTGTGTCTAATTAAATTTAAACACTTTTCATTAAGTTTAATTTCCAGATTATCTAAATGGGCTTCCAATAAGAAAAAACAATCACACTACAAAAGGTTTTTCTTTGCCTTTTTTGTAACTGGCTTTAAAAAAACACAAAATTTTTCTTCTAGGGTTTTTATGGTTTTAGGTCTAACATTTAAGTCTTTAATCCATCTTGAATTAATTTTTGTATAAGATGTAAGGAAGGGATCCAGTTTCAGCTTTCTACATATGGCTAGCCAGTTTTCCCAGCACCGTTTATTAAATAGGGAATCATTTCCCTATTTCTTGTTTTTGTGAGGTTTGTCAAAGATCAGATGGTTGGAGATGTGTGGTATTATTTCTGAGGGCTCTGTTCTGTTCCGTTCGTCTATATCTCTGTTTTGGTTACTATAGCCTTGTAGTACAGTTTGAAGTCAGGTAGCGTGATGCCTCCAGCTTTGTTCTTTTGGTTTAGGATTGTCTTGGAAATGCAGGCTCTTTTTTGGTTCCATTGGAAGCCCATTTAGCCTGGATGATAGAACAAGACTCCATCAAAAAAAGAAAAAAATCTGTAGTAAATCAGACCAGCAGCAGACCACCAAACCGTGACCATGCTTTTTTTGGTGCAAGTTTGGCTTTGGGAAGTACTTTGGAGCTTCTTCTTGGTCCAGGCACTGAGCTGGTCATCACCTGTTGTCGTATAAAATCCACTTTTCATCACACATCACAATCCAATCGAGAAATGGTTCATGTTGTTGCACAGAATAAGAGAGGGTGACACTTCAAAATGAAGTTTTTTGGATTTTTGGTCAGCTCATGAGGCACCCACTTATCTAGCTTTTTCAACTTTCCAATTTGCTTCAAATGCCAAATGACTATAGAAATGTCAAGGTGAGTTCTTTGGCAACTTCTTGTGTAGTTGTAAGAGGATCAGCTTCTATGATTGCTTTCAGTTGGTTGTTGTCAACTTCCAATGGCCAGCCACCATACTCCTCATCTTCAAGGCTCTTGTCTCTTTTGCAACACTTCTTGAACTACCACTGCCCTGTACGTTTGTTAGCAGTTCCTGAGCGAAATGCACTGTAGATGTTGCAAGTTGTCTCTGCTGCTTTACAACCCATTCTGAACTCAAATAAGAAAATTGCTCAAATTTGCTTTTTGTCTAACATCATTTCCATAGTCTAAAATAAATATAAAATAAACAGCAAGTAATAAGTCATTAGCAAAAAAATAAAATAAAACGAGAAATGTGCAATAAAATGGTGTATAACATAACCACATTTATTTAAGAATGTATTTAAGAATGTATTTCAATATCAAATAGTAACTTTCAACAATGCAAAAATTGCTATTACATTTGCATCATCCGAATACATGAGGTATACATGTTATTAAGCTTCTGCTTGTTTTTCTCTTATGAATTTGCCTTTTGTTACAGAAAGTCCCAGCTAAGAAATATGAAGGGTGGAGGAGAAAATTATTTTTCCTCTCCTATACTTGTTATGCACTATGTTTGATAATTTTGCCCATTATCTACTTAGGCATCGTATTTTTCTTATAAATTTGCACAATCTTTTTCTTAAGCTCATTAAATCTCATCTGTCATTTTTTGCTGAATCTCCAAAAATAATATCTAGAAGCAACTCAGGGTCATGAATATTTTGCTTATTGCTTCACCATCACCATAGTGGGAGCTTGCACTCAGAAACTGTGGTATGTAAGAACTCAGGCTCATAGTGCAAATATTAGACTGTACATTTTGTCTCCCCTTTCTGAGGCCCACAATTAATCCTATCTCCTTCCTCCAACTGTCCTTGCTGTCACTTAGTTCCTTCCTACTACAAGTTCCTCCCTGTTTGCTATTCAACTCATTAATCTCTATTTTATAGCAGTCTTCCTCATTATAATGTGATTTTTTTCTTTTACGGTGAAGGTCTTGTTTCTATGGCGATACAAGAGAAAGTCTTTGCAGAGTTGTTGCAGCTGGAAGCCTTCACTTACTTTAAGAGCTCATTAAAGCTAGTGGAGGTAAAGGGCAGGTGGAGATCCTGAAAGTGCCTAGCAGAAGTTGAAACTTTATAGCAAAGTTAAGAGTCAGTAGGAGCACACAAAGAATTCCTTTCTTGTCATTGTAATTACCTTGCATAGGCATGAGACTTTCCAAACCTATCTAACATCAACTTTACATATTCATAATATTTTTTACGTACAGCCTTAACATTTGGTCTGAGACAACTTTTTAGACAATTTAGACAATTTTTCAAACTACTTTTTTGAGGAAGCAGAGTATTATATGGCAGCTACAGAATGATAAAGGATGACTGGAGAGTTTTCTCTTCAGAAAAAAGAGAGAACAAACTTTTCTTCATGTGAAAGGTAAACAGAGAGAGAGAAGTTCAGCAGCATAATTAATAAGATGGTTCTGCAATGTCTAATAACTTCTCCTTTTTGTTTGCCTCTGTACACAATAAAAGTGTTAAAGTATAATTTTCAAAAAAATGTAACATCATGACTCTCATGACTCTCAAGTTTTATTCAACTCAGGAAACCAATAAGATGTTATAACTGATTCAAAGAACATTTGAGAAGCTAGATATTTGTAGAAAATATTAGCATAAGATTGCTGGGTTAGAGACTGGTTAAAGTCCAACAAGAAAACAAACCAGAACCTTTGGGATCATCTGTTGTATTAGACAGAAATTATTCACATCTCAAACAAAAACCAAACATTAACTTTTGCCCAAAGACAATAGACAATAGAAAACTAAGCCCACTACACTGGTAAATGCCCTGTCATCTCTTCTGCCTATTTCCAAGTTTAAGAAAATTTTTCTGACAGAGTAAAAATTGTTTGGTAAGGGAGGAAGGTATAGTTGGCTCTGGAAATAAGGGAGCTAGGAAGGGTTCTTGGAGCCCATACCTCCTTCCTCCTGACCCAGGATGGAAAATGTCTCTTCCAACAGCCTTCCAAACCTGAAATGAACTGCTCCTTACAGAACTGCCAAAAGGAAGAAATAGAAAAGAAAAAAGGAGCAATAGGTCCAAAGTAAGTCCAAACCCCAATAAGGCAAACAACACTGTCTACTCACTAAATACTGAGGCTTGAGAATAATCTTATTTGGCTCCATGTCTCACCTTTTAGACACACTGGGGCAGGGGTTGTCCCCCAAGGCCCTGGGCAACCCAGCCCCAAAATTTATTCTCTCACAGTTCTAGAGGCTGGGAAGTTGAAGATTAAGGTTCCAGCAGAGTCTGTGTCTGGTGAGGACTTTCTCTCTGTGTCTACATTGCTGCAACATCTGGAGGGGACAAATATTGTATCTTCACATGGCAGAAAGAATGGAAGGAAAGAGCTCACTGGTTTTCCTGGGTACATTCCACACTGCAGCTCTCATGGGTTGTAGTCTTGTGCCTTTTGGCTTTCACAGGCTGGCGTTGCATACTTGTGGCTCTACAATCCTGGGGTCTTAAGGATAGCCTCACTCCCATCACTCTACCAGTCTGTGGTGGCCCCACTCCTGTGGCAGTTCTCTGCCTGGGCCCTGAGGCTCTCTGGGGCATCCTTTGAAATCTAGGTGGAGGAATCCATGCCCCCTAGGTCTTGTGCTCTGTGTACCTGCATAGTTAGTACCATGTGGAAACTACCAAGGGTTATTCCTGTGCCTTCTGGAGGGGCAGCCCAACACACCAACACCACTTCAGCCAATCCAGGGCAGCCAAGGGATGCTGCACCAGAATGTGAGGAGCAGAAACTTGAGGCAGCCCTGGACAGAGAGTTTGGAGGTCCCACAAGTTCCCTGGGCTTCTCCAGCACCATGCGCCCTTCCCTTGAAACCATTCTGCCCTCAAGGCTCTAGCACCCTGGCCCTATGATGGGAATGGCAGCCTTGAAGATCTCCAAAATGCCTTCAGTGGCTTACTTCCATTGTCTTGATGAATAGCATCTGGCTTCCTTCTCTTCATTCTAATCTCCTTATCAAATGTTCCCTTGAGCACACCATTTGGTGTTCTCTCCTGCATATACCTTTTATTTCCTTACAACCTACCTGGGCTAAGATTTTTCCAACTCTTTAAGTTCTGTTTCCCTTTTAATTATAAATTCCATCCTTAATTCATTTCTCTCTCTTGCATTTTACTCTAAGAAGTCAAGAGAAGCTATGCTGTACCCTCAACACTCTGCCTAGAGATTTCTTCCATGAAATATCCTAGTTCACATCTGCCTCCTGCAAACTACTAGGACATGGACACTGCTCAGCCAAGTTCTGTGCCAATTTGTAACAAGAATGGCCTTTCCTCCTGTTTCCAATAAGGTATTCCTCAATTCAATCTAAGACCTCCTCAGAATGGCCTTTACTGTCCATATTCTGTTCACAACATTCGGTTCATGACCTCTTAGATAATCTCTAAGAAGATTGAGGCTCTCTCCACAGCTGCCCTCTTCTGAGTCCTCATCCAAATAGCCCTTTATGGTTCAGCCTCTACCCATTACCCAGTTCCAAAGCTGCTTCCACATTTTTAGGTATTTGTTACGGAAGCATCCCACTTCTTGGAGATAGTGACAAGAGGCAGGGAAATTCTGGGCAGAAGAGGGTGAGTCCATGGCCCACTTCTTGGAGACAGTGACAAGAGGCAGGGAAATTCTGGGCAGAAGAGGGTGAGTCCATGGTGAGGGCCCCACCCACAAGCTGAAAAGCCTAATACCACTGCCCAAAGTGAGAACTTTACATCCTGTTTTCCCACTCAAATGTTGCCTTTTCCAAAACGTCCCATGGCCTGCCCCACCCCCCATCCTATTCCCATAAAATCCCCAGGTCCCATCAGCAGAGGGAGGAGAAGAGGAGAAGCAGCTGGACATCAGAGACTATGGTTGGACATTGGAGAGAAGCAGCTTGACTTCAAAGGGACGGCTTGATGGCATTGCTTCGGAGAAGAGTTCAGCCAGGGACAGCTGGACTCCAGGGGAATATTATCTTCCCGCACCATCCACTTTTCAGCTCCCCTTCCCACTGAGAACCACTTTCATTGGCAATAAAATCCCCCACATTTACCATCTCCAATTTGTTTGTGCGACCTTATTCCTCCTGGACACTGAATAAGAACTCGAGTGTCAGTGCAAAAGGCTGTCACACTGACCCTCCACTGAGCTGTTAACACTTAAGCCAACCGCAAATGGCAAAGCTAAAAGAGCACTGACTGTAACACTCTTTCTAGGGCTTCAGGGATAATGGGCACCCCCATAGATGCTGCCGCGAGGCCACATGGAGTTTTGCTCCTGCCGGTGGCCAAAAGCACTCACCCCGGCTCCTGCACCTACTCACCTGTGCTTTCCCTCCTGTGAGGGGTGGAATGCAGTGGGACCAAGCAAGTGGAGTCCACTCTGCTGGCACCAAAGCAGCTGACTATTTCTAGTGCCTATGCACTCCAGTTCCTGCCCACGAAAAGGTCAGGGAAATTTCCTGCTTCATTGGCACCAATTTATGTCTTAGTCCATTCCTGCTGCTATCACAAAAGATCTTAGACTGGGTAATTTATAAAGAGCAGAAATTTATTATCTCACAGTTCTGGGAGCTGGGAAGCCCACTATCAGGGAGCCAGTGAATTTGGTGTCTGGTGAGGGCTTACTCTCTGTGTCCAAGTTGCTGCGACCTCTGGAGGGGACAAACACAGTGTCCTCACATGACAGAAGGGATAGAAGGGAGGAACTCACTACCTCAAACCCTTTTATAAAGGCATTAATCCCATTCATGACAGTGGAATCCTCATGGCCTAATCACCTCCTAAATGTCCTGCCTCATAACACTGTTGCACTGGGGACTAAGTTTCAACATGAATTCTTGAGGCATGCAAATATTCAAAGCACAGCAACAGCCTTCACTTATGGTGTTGTGGGAAACTGAGGACCAGAGAGACTGATATGAGAGTATAGGAGGATTATTTTAGGTACACACTGGCTCAGCGGACTCACATCCACAAAGCTGAGCATTAAACAAAGACAGAATCGGGTTTTTATAAGTGGACTTACAATAAATAAAACAAAAGCAGTTAACCAAATGATAGGTCACGTAATCTACAGCATAGCATAACTTGTGGCCTTGCATAGGTGGTGGCCTTGTAGCTGCATTGTAAGAAAAAGAACAACTGGCTAAATACAGACATTTGTAAAACATAATCATGCTTAAGAAGCCTGGGAAAAGAGTAACATAAAAGAATTTGTCTTTCATTTTTTTCCTTCAACCTTGCTCTGGAGTTGGGGGTTATCTGGAGTCCATTCCTTTGGCCTTGGTTTCTCAAACAGTGTTATTACTGTCCTTGAAGTGAGCTTGCTGCACTTTCCTCTGCTAGGCAGAGGAAAACTTGTTCTTTTCTTTTTAACCCTTGCCTTTTCTGTTACTTTTCTTGGAGTGAATGAATGCATATTCATTTTTAAATTTCTGCCTCAGTTTCCCCCTTTGAAGCCTTTTATAAAAGAAGTTTAATAGAAGGCATCACTATTACTTAGTTCTGCCTGAAGGGCCAAGTTTTCTTATTTAGACAAAGGTTGATATTTATGCAGAGCCATTAGCTGAGTGGTAGTTTGCCTAGCTACTATTGCCTCTATACTCGATTGAATGCTTCTAACAAGGAGAGGTAAGAGACAAGGGAGTATTGGGCAACTTCCTAATATGGCCAAAATCACTCCTATTAAAGTCTTGAACCCTCAGAAAAATAAAAACCAAGCCTCCAAAGACAGAATCTGGAGACCACCCTTTCCAAGTTTGAACTGGAACATGGGCTAATTTTCTCATTCTTGCAGTTATTTCCATAATTACCTTTCCATTGTCATCGATTTCCAGGCAGCAATTTGTTAGACTGAACTTTCCACATACTACTCCTTCTAGGGCTAGGAGATAGTCTAAAGCTAATCTGTTCTGATAGATAGCGTTCCTCATTTTTGTGGCTTGCTGGGCCAGACGGGTCTGGGTTCCCTTTTTGATAACATATATGAAGGTTGCTGGGTATGTGTGTATGTAGACATGTAAGGAGGAACCTGCAGTCCACCAGCATTTTGGTAAGCATAATTGACCTTTGTTGTGGCTAGGGTGCCATGATATGCAATACCGACAATCTTTCTCTGGGGTCCCAGGGGAACAAGGTGGAGTTACTCCTGGCGTGCATACATATTTGTAGTTATTTCTATAGTATCTTTCCAAAGGTAGGTTACCACAGACGGGTGAGTCTTGATATGCTACCTAACGAGCATCAAAATACAGAGAAATAGTCCCTCAGTAAAAGGGAGGGACCCTGGTTTGGTTTAAGAGGAGACCTTCTTTTGACTGCACGAATTTCAAACCATTCACCAGGTGAAAACTTGGGGTCATAACATACATAAAGTTGGTTATTTCCTGGGTCACAAACTGAGTAGGTGGTCTGACTATAAGTACAAGTTCCTAAGCGATTCCCCATACACCCATAATAAGTATGGTACAATAGAGTTTTAGTTATACTGTTCCCTGACCAAGTAGTATGTGTACAGTGGAGACACCCTTCTATGAGTGAGTCTTCTAGCATGGTTAAGGGGGGTAACAACAGCAAAGCAATGTACAGCATATTCATATCCAGCAAGGACAAAAGAGGTCCTTACCTGGGGAAGGAGATTGAGCACAGCGACGGAACAATAGTAAAACAGTATTACAGGAAAACTACTAGTCCTAAGATTTCTAACTACATTTACTTGCTTGACAAGTCCTCAAGCTTCAGCTGTGCATAGACTAGTCAGCTTCTGGTGTGTGACTAGAGCAGGGCTTGTTGTTTCCTCAAGCTTCACCCGTGTGTAGACTGGTCAGCCTCTGGAGTGACCAGAGCAGGGCTGTTGTACTCAGCAGCAACTCAGTCTTGTCACAAGATCAGCCGAGTCAAATGGTCTGGGTGCTGCTGGCTGGTTCACTTGTCCTGAGCTGCCGGTTTCAGCCAACTGTGGTGGATCCAAGACACAACAGCTGCGACTTTAACAGCAGTGGGAAAGGACAAGATTAAGGTATGGGACCCATCCCACATGAGTCTTAGAGAAGTTGGGTTCTACTTTTTAACCTAAATAGAGTTACCAGGTTTAAAGGGGTATCAGGTTTTTAGGCATTTTTTTCATGTACCTAATTATGAACACTTTGCATGGCTATTTCTAAAGCCTGCATTTGTTTTCTTAAAGTTAATTCCCCTAGTTCCTGGAGATCATCTTTAATTTGACTTATGATTTGGGGGTGGCCCACCGAACAAAATCTCATAGGGCAAATACCCAGTTTGTTTGGTGGGGGTGCACCTGACTCAGAGGAGGACCATAGGCAAAACCTGATCCTATCTCAGATGAGTTTCCTGGCAATATTTCTTCAGTAGCTGCTTGAGTGTCCGGTTCATGGTTCCACTTTTCCTGAACTTTGTGGCCGATAGACTGTGTGTAACTTCCATTTTATTTTTAACAGTCTTGTTAAATCTTGCACTATTTCAGCTACAAATGCTGACCCATTGTCTGACTTTAAAGTTAGAGGCAGTCCAAACCCGGGGATAATGTCTCTTAACAGTACTTTAGTCACTTCTCGTGCTTTTTCTGTCCTAGTGGGGAAAGCCTCACTCCATCATGAAAAAGGTGCAAATAAACACTAGCATATACTGCCAGCCTCCAGCATGGGGCATTTCGGTAAAGTCTATAAGCAAGTTTTTCACAAGGCATGAAGGCATGGCTCCTTCTCAGTTCAGTATCCCAGAGGAAGGATACGTTTTCTTCCCCCGACCCAACCTTTGTAACTTTATATAGTGGCTTAGCCATCAGTGAGAAATTTGGAATCCAGATATGGCAGAATCCTGCTGCCTTCAACTTCTAATGTGACCACGGGATCCTGGAGGCTTAATGAAAAGGAGCCTGGTCTGTCCTAGTCCTCATACCCTTCAGCTCTTGCCAGCCCAATCAGATCAGTATCTGGTTCCTCTAACGTGCGGCAGCCCTTGGCCAATGACTTCTTTATATCACAGCATTTACCACTCTCTTTATTACCTTCTGGACATTCATCCTTCCCGTGTCCTTTCTTTTTGCATCCCGCACATTAATCTCTTTCTGCTGCCAACAGATTGGCCTTTTTCTTAAGCCTTCAATCTGCTTCCTTTTTCCTTCCTGAGTTCTCCTGTTCCTAAGGCCAGCGGGCCAGGCAATGACACCGGCCCCGCCCCCATGCACACACTGCCGTAGGTCTCTCCTGTTTCTTTCGGATTTCTGTTTTTACTTTCTTCTTTCCCTTCTCACATTTACTCTTTTGGGCTGGATGGGGTCTGCACAACCGTAGACCCCCTGGGCCATCATTGGCCCAGAGGCTTGGCAGATGCCTGCCACAAAATGTCAGAATTATGCCCTTCCATCTCCTTTGCTCTTCTCCCGGTGCTGGTCCCCACCCCCCCTCTTTTTCCAGATAGAGCCGGGCTGGGGAAAGGGACTTAACCCTTGGCGTGCCTAGCTGCCTGGCACCACACTTGTTGCTTTTGCTCTTTTCTGTTTTGTTCTCTGGTCCTGATTAACGTACACTGAGTGGCATTCATGCCTGCAGCTTCTGCTTGATGTTACCCTGTGCTTGCCCTTCCAATGCTGTGTTTACCATGTGCTGATTTTCAGCAGCCTCAGGGTGAAATGGGGTGTAAAACCAGAATACTTCACAAAGTCTCTGTAAAACTGACTTAGACTCTCATCACCTCCCTGAAGCACTTTTGAAATCTTCCCTATATTAATTGCTTTCTATCAGCTCTTATGCCTTGCAAAAGTGACCTTTTGGTACCTCTGCAAACGCTGAAGTTGTGTTGCATCCACCAGGTCCCAGTTGGGATCTTGGTCTGGGAACTGACTCTGAGCATATACCTGAGCATTCACTGCATCTTCTGGTGCATTGGCTTCTAGCCAGCAGAGAGCTGCCTATGTTACTCTCCTGCACTCCTCAGTGTTAAATAATGTGAGGAGGAGCTGCCTGCAGTCTGGCCCGGTTGGATTGCATGTCAGAAAGATGGATTGCATCAGATCTGTAAGAGCTTGGGGCTTCTCCGTGTAGGAGCGAGTGTGGCATTTCCAGTTTAAAAGATCAGTGGTTGAAAAGGGCTGGTAGATGAAAGTTCATTGCCCCCTTGAACCTGGCCTTGATCATAATAATAGATGGGTCCTCGCACCTCCCTGAGAGGCATTTGCATAGCTCAAGCACAGCCAGATCTG
The DNA here is from genome assembly GCF_029289425.2 of Pan paniscus. Classification (NCBI taxonomy): domain Eukaryota; kingdom Metazoa; phylum Chordata; class Mammalia; order Primates; family Hominidae; genus Pan; species Pan paniscus. The sequence continues at coordinate 25,128,090 of NC_073264.2, read as the reverse complement.
AGACTGCCTGCTTGACTATCTTGACTTCCTTCCCTGGCCTCTCGAGGCTCCGATTCTCCCCTTTGGGGTGAAACTTGGGGTGTGTTAGCTCCAGAATCTGGTTCCTGGGGGGCTGTTAGCCTTGGCAAAGGGGGGTAGGCTGGGACGAATCTCTGTTCCCTCTGGCAGCTCCTGCAAAACTGGCTTCTCTTTCTCTCTCTGGAACTTCCCCATTAACTCTGTGTCTGCCAGTGAAGCTGCTAAATAGGGCTGGATCCAGACTGCTCTTGTCTGTGCTATATTTAACCATGAATCAATTTAAGGAAATTTGTCTGGGTACCCTGGCTGTCCTCCAACCCCTGTCACCATCTTAAATGCACAGCCAGTTATCCCTATCTATAGTTCTTTCAGTCAGCCACCCGACACCAAAAGAAGGCCACTCTAATTCACAGAGAGTTCTCAATCTTTGGGGGTTTAGCTTAACTCCATAATCCCTTGCAAAACCTTTCTTAAGGTTCTGTAACATGTATTCCAATGGAGTAAGCTTTGATGACTTTCCTCCCATTCCTCCCTTTACGGCACAGCACAATCACTCTTGCACACTCACTGTTCCTCTCGTTTCGGCCGACTATACCATCTCCTATTATGGGAGTTTTCAGATGCTGCTTGGCTTTGCAGAGGTCCTTATTGTTACTACAACTCTGAGCTGTGGGGCAGCTCCTATTAGCCATATGCAGATCACCACTAGTCTTAGTTGGCCCCACACTTTCTTGGAGGATACAGTCCATGCTGAGAGATCTGTGACTCCCCACTTCACAGCTGATGAGCCTAATTAGGCCCCTCCATTCACACACTTTCACACACTTCCCCACTCCCAGTTCCCGTGTTTGTAATTGGGGTGGCAAGCCACTCTCACCCCCTCTACTTTCCCAGTTGGGGTGGTGAGCCACTCTTGCCACCTCCAGTTTCCTAGTTGGGGTGGTGAGCCACTCTTGCCACCTCCAGTTTCCTAGTTGGGGTGGTGAGCCACTCTTACCATCTCCAGTTTCCTAGCTGACTTAGCGAGCCACTCTCGCATCCTGTGTCGACTGGGGTGTGAGATTCATCCGAATTGATGAGCCACTCCTGTTGCCCCCAGCCCCTCTGGGTCGAACTATTCGGCACATCCCAGGAGGTGACTAGGCTCCCCTTCCATCCCCATGGGACAGGTCCTGCCTTGGGCCCTAAAACCTTACCACAGTTCCTGAAGCGTGCTGTTTCTGAAATTGTCCTGTAGCTCCTTTCAGGTTCCATTGCACTGCTGGGTAGGGGCGCCGGGTCAGGGGAGAGCTGATTTCCTCTCCGGGCTGAAGTTCTTCCAGTGGTACCTGGGGTCACAGGTCTCCTGAGGCCCAGGGCTCCAGCGCCCAGAGCCAAAGGAAACAGTAAACCTGCTGTCTCTGGTCCCTTTGTGGTCACCAAAAATGTTGCAGGAAACTGAGGACCGGAGAGACTGATATGAGAATACAGAAGGATTGTTCATTTTAGGTACATGCCAGCTCAGTGGACTCACATCCAAAAAGCTGAGCATTAAACAAAGACAGAGTCAGGTTTTTATAAGCAGACTTACAATAAATAAACCCAAACGTTTATCAAATATGATAGGTCACATAATCTATAGCATAGCATAACTTGTGGCTTTGCATAGCTGGTGGCCTTGTAGCTGCATTGAAAGAAAAACAACAACTGGCTAAATACAGATATTTGTAAAACATAATCATGCTTAAGAAGCCTGGGAAAGGAGTAACAGTAAAAGAATTTGTCTTTCTTTTTTTTTCCTTCAACCTTGCTCTGGAGCTGGGGGGTGTCTGGGGTCCATTCCTTTGGCCTTGGCTTCTCAAACAGTATTATCTTATAACTGTCCTTGAAGTGAGCTTGCTGCACTTTCCTCTGCTAGGCAGAGGAAAACCTGTTTTTTTCTTTTTAACCCTTGCCTTGCCTGTTACTTTCAGAGTGAATGAATGCATATTTATTTTTAAATTTCTGCCTCAATAGGAGGGGGTGGGGAAAGAAGAGAACTCCTCACAGTCAGATTTATAAGGCAGTGGGAGAGGCCAGATAATTATTTCTGTCTCCTCTACAAAGAGGGAGAGCGAGGTGGGAAAGGAGCAGGCTTAAGAAGACTGTCCTGGGCTGAATTGTGTCTATCTGCCAAAGCCTAACCCTGCCACCAATTCATACATTGGAGTCCTAACCCCAAGTACCTCAGAATGTGACGTATTTGGAGGTGGGGTCTTTAAAGAGGTAATGATCATTAAATGAGGACATTGAGGTGGGCCCTAATCTGATATAACCAATGCCCTTATAAGAAGAAGACATTAGGATGTAGACACACATGAGGAAAAACCATGTGAAGACAAAGGGAGAAGATGGCCATCTAGAAGCCAAAGAGAGAGGCCTGAGAAGAAATCAACCCTGAAAACACCCTGATTCTGAACTTCTAGCTTCCAGAACTGTGAGAAAATAAATGTATGTTGTTTAAGCTACTCAGATTATGGTGCTGTGTTATGGTAACCTGCTATGGTTTGAATGTGTCTCCTAAATTTTATTTGTTGGAACCTAAATCCCCAAATTCATATGTTTATGGCATTTGGAGGTGAGGCATTGAGAGAAAATTAGGATGAGATAAAGTCATCAAGTTTTGCCTCCATTATGGGACTGGTGGCTTTATAAAGAGAGGAAAAAAGACCTGAGCTGACATACTGTTGCCCCCCTGACAGGTAATCCCCTCTATCCTGTTATGATGCAATAAGAAGGCCCTCACCAGATGTGGCCCCTCAAGCGTGGACTTCCCAGCCTCCAGAATTGGAAGAAATAAATTTCTTTTTAAAATAAATTACTACTCTGTGGTATTCTGTTAATAGCAATAGAAAATGGATTAAGACAGAGCTTTAGTTTGGCCAGGCATGGTGGCTCACCCCTGTAATCCCAGCACTTCGGGAGGCCAAGGTGGGCGGATCATGAGGTCAAGAGATTGAGACCATCCTGGCCAACATGGTAAAACCCCGTCTCTACTAAAAATACAAAAAAATTAGCTGGGTGTGGTGGTGCATGCCTGTAGTCTCAGTTACTTGGGAGGCTGAGGAAGGAGAATGGCTTGAACCTGGGAGGCAGAGGTTGCAGTGAGCTGAGATCTCATGACTGCACTCCAGCCTGGTGACACAGTAAGACTCCATCTCAAAAAAAAAAAAAAAAGACAGAGCTTTAGCAAACTAATACAACTGGTGGTTTAAATATGTGTTGATGGGGAAGGGAAGTGGTCCTGAGTAAGATCATGTGGAAAAGGTGACAAGTGATATCAAGAGTCAATTTACATTAAAAGCCAAATTTGTTAAGTGAATTTCTACAACTTTCCACAACTTAGCTATGGAAGAAAGGACATTTGGATTGATCAGGCACAAATATTCTCCCAACGGTGTACAGTGAAAAAGAAGTGAGGAAAGCAATTAAAGAACTTACAAGACAGTAACTGAAGGGATATATTGTGCAGTCTAGGCTATATAAAGAAGGAAATAAAATGAGAGAGGGATTTACAGATTAGGACAATACAGAGAGGTCAGGGAACAAGAATTCTCTGTAATGCTGAAGAGCTGATGTAAAAGGAAATAGAGCAGAAAGCAGTGGAAAAGCAAGAATTTGTGGCCAGAGAGTAGGATGTATACATTTAATATTTCACGATAGAAGGGACCTGGGTGATGACAAGTCTAAGTCACCAACACAATTGGAAGTGGCTGAAGTGAAGTTGAGCTGAAGCTCACTGGAACTGAGGATGTCAAAAAATAATAAGGCTAAATATTAAATTAGTTAAACAAACAATTTACCCAGGATGAAGATAACACTTCAGGTAGTGATTCCATTTCAAGATGGCCGAATAGGAACAGCTACAGTCTGCAGCTCCCAGTGTGATTGACACAGAAGATGGGTGATTTCTGAATTTCCAACTGAGGTACCTGGTTCATCTCATTGGGACTGGTTGGACAGTGGGTGCAGCCCACAAAAGGCAAGCCAAAATAGGGCAGGGCATCACCTTACCCGGGAGCACAAGAGGTTGGGGTATTTCTGTTTCCTAGCCAAGGGAAGCTGTGATAGACTGTACTTGGAAAATCAGGATACTCCTGCCCAAATACTGCACTTTTCCAATGGTCATAGCAAATGGCACACCGGGAGATTATATCCTGTGCCTGGCTCGGCAGTTCCCATGCCCATGGAGCCTTGTTCACTGCTAGCGCAGCAGTCTGAGATTGACCTGCGAGGCAGCAGCCTGGAAGGGGGAGGGGTGTTTGCCATTGCTGAGGCTTGAGTAGGTAAACAAAACAGACAAGGAAGCTCAAACTGGCCAGAACCCACTGCAGCCCAGCAAGGCCTGTTGCCTCTGTAGATTCCACCTCTGGCGGCAGGGCATAGCTGAACAAAAGGCAGCAGAAACTTCTGCAGACTTAAATGTCCCTGTCTGACAGCTCTGAAGAGAGCAGTGGTTCTCCCAGCGCTGTGTTTGAGCTCTGAGAATGGACAGACTGCCTCCTCAAGTGGGTCCCTGACCCCTGTGTAGCCTAACTGGAAGTCACCTCCCAGTAGGGGCTGAATGACACCTCATACAGGCAGATGCCCTTCTGGGACAAAGCTTCAAGTGGAAGGATCAGGCAGCAATATTTGCTGTTCTGCAATATTTGCTGTTCTGCAATATTTGCTGTTCTGCAGCCTCCACTGGTGATACCCAGGAAAACAAGGTCTGGAGTGGACTTTCAGCAAACTCCAACAGACCTGCAGCTGAGGGACCTGACTGTTGGTAGGAAAACTAACAAACAGAAAGGAACAGCATTAACATCAACAAAAAGGGCATCCACACCAAAACTCCATCTGTAGGTCACCAACATCAAAGACCAAAGGTGGATATGGACAGAGGAAGGGGAACATCACACACCGGGGCCTGTTGTGGGGTGGGGAGAGGGGGGAGGGATAGCATTAGGAGATATACCTAATGTTAAATGACTAGTTAATGGGTGCAGCACACCAACATGGCACATGTTTATATATGTAACAAACCTGCACGTTGTGCACATGTACCCTAAAACTTAAAGTATAATTTAAAAAAAAAACGACAAAGATGGGGAGAAACCAGAGCAGAAAAGCTCAAAATTCTAAAAGCCAGAGCAACGCTTCTCCTCCAAAGGATCACAGGTCCTCACCAGCAATGGAACAAAGCTGGATGGAGGATGACTTTGACGAGCTGACAGAAGTAGGCTTCAGAAAGTCGGTAATAACAAATTTCACCAAGCTAAAGGAGGATGTTTGAACCCATCCCAAGGAAGCTAAAAACCTTGAAAAAAAATTAGATGAATAGCTAACTAGAAGAAACGATGAAGACAAGACCTTAAACGACCTGATGGAGCTGAAAACCAATGCATGAGAACTACATGATGCACGCATAAGCTTCAATAGCTGATGCGATCAAGTTGAAGAAAGGGTATCAGTGATTGAAGATCAAATTAATGAAATAAAGCAAGAAGAAAAGAGTAAAAAGAAATGAACAAAGCCTGCAAGAAATATGGGACCACGTGAAAAGATCAAATCTACATTTGATTGGTGTTCCTGAAAGTGACGGGGAGAATGGAACCAAGTTGGAAAACACTCTTCAGGATATTATCCAGGAGAACTTCCCAACCTAGCAAGGCAGGCCAACATTCAAGTTCAGGAAATACAGAGAACACCACAAAGATGCTCCTCAAGAAAAGCAATCCCAAGACACATAATTGTCAGATTCACCAAGGTTAAAATGAAGGAAAAAATGTTAAGTGCAGCAAGAGAGAAAGGTCACGTTACCCACAAAGGGAAGCCCACCAGATTAACAGTAGATCTCTTGGCAGAAACTCTACAAGCCAGAAGACAGTGGAGGCCAATATTCAACATTCTTAAAGAAAAGAATTTTCAACCCAGAATTTCATATCCAGTCAAACTAAGCTTCATAAGTGAAGGAGAAATAAAATCCTTTACAGACAAGCAAATGCTGAGAGATTTTGTCACCACCAGGCCTGCCTTACAAGAGCTCCTGAAGGAAGCACTAAATGCAGAAAGGAACAACAGGTACAAGCCATGGCAAAAACATGCCAAATTGTAAAGATCATCTATGCTAGGAAGAAACAGCATCAACTAACGGGCAAAATAAACAGTTAACATCATAATGACAAGATCAAATTCACACATAACAATATTAACCTTAAATATAAGTGGGCTAAATGCCCCAATTAAAAGACACAGACTGGCAAATTGGATAAAGAGTCAAGACCCATCAATGTGCTGTATTCAGGAGATCCATCTCGCATGCAGAGACACACATAGGCTCAAAATAAAGGGACAGAGGAAGATCTACCAAGCAAATGGAAAAAAAAAAAAAAAGCAGGAGTTGCAATCCTAGTCTCTGATAAAACAGACTTTAAACCAACAAAGATCAAAAAAGACAAAGAAGACCGTTACATAATGGTAAAGGGATCAATTCCCTTTACCATTCCAACAAGAAGAGCTAACTATCCTATATATATATATGCACCCAATACAGGAGGACCCAAATTCATAAAGCAAGTCCTTACAGACCTATAAAGAGACTTAGACTCCCACACAATAACAATGGGAGAGTTTAACACCCCACTGTCAATATCAGCCAGATCAACGAGACAGAAGGTTAACAAGGATATCCAGGAATTGAACTGAGCTCTGCACCAAGCAGAGCTAATAGACATCTACAGAACTTTCCACCCCAAATCAACAGAATATACATTCTTCTCAGCACCACACCGCACTTATTCCAAAATTGACCACATACTTGGAAGTAAAGCACTCCTCAGCAAATGTAAAAGAATAGAAATCAAAACAAACTGTCTCTCAGACCACACTGCAATCAAATTAGAACTCAGGATTAAAAAACTCACTCAAAACTGCACAACTATATGGAAACTGAACAACCTGCTCCTGAATGACTACTGGGTACATAACGAAATGAAGGCAGAAATAAAGATGTTCTTTGAAACCAGTGAGAACAAAGACACAATGTACCAGAATCTCTGGGACACATTTAAAGCAGTGTGCAGAGGGAAATTTATAGCACTAAATGCCCACAAGAGAAAGCAGGAAAGATCCAAAATTGACACCCTAACAGCACTGAGAGGCTGAGGCATGAGAATTGCTTAAATCCAGGAGGCAGAGGTGAACCAAGATTGCACCACTGCACTCCAGCCTGGGCAACAGAGTGAGACTCAGTCTCAAAAAAAAAAAAAAAAAGAAAAAGAAAAAAAGAAAAGAAAAGAAAAGAAATAAAACATTACAAATTGAATAGAACCTCCACTTTGCGCTTCTTCCAGATCTATTCTCCTCTCTCTGCCCTCCCCAGAGGCGGCTGCTGTTCAGAAGTTGTATATATCCTTCTTGTTCATGTTTTTTACATTTTACTACATACACATTCATAAATCATATATATTGTCTTGTTTGTTTTTAAACTTTACCAAAGGTGGTGTTATCACATTGTACTTATCATTATGCAACTTACTGATTTTTAGCAACCTTGTTTTTGGAATTGAACCACAACATACGCATCTCTAGTTCATTCATTTGCACCACCATAGAATATTCTCATTGTGTGACTAAACACAATCTACTTATCTACTTTCCTGTTGATGGTCATTCAGGTTGTTTTAATTTTTATCTATTACACATAACGCTGCCATAAGTATCCTGTGCATATCTCCTTGCACCACACATGTGTGAGCTTTTCCCAGAGTTTATATCTGGAAGGAAGAAGCTGGGTCAAAGATCACATGCATCTTGATTTTTACTGTATATTACCGAATTTGTTTTCCAAAGCCATTGTAGCAATTTACACTTGTATGAAAGCTCCTATTCCTCCATATCATTCCTAATGCTGGTGCTTTCAGACATTTTCATCTGTGTCATTCTGGTAGATGTTAAAGGGCATCTTGTCTTGCTTTGCATTTTCTTGATTAGCAGTGAGGTTGATCCTCTTTTCCTGCTGGGTCATTCAGGGTTCCTCTTCTGTAAATTGCCTGTTCGTTCTCTGTCCATTTTTTATTGGGTTGCTTGCTTGTTTCTTATTTGTTTTTAAGGTATTTGCATATTCTGAACCTACTCCTTTTTTGGTAGGCTTTGCTCATCTTACTTCTACTTTTTGCAGTCATCTTAAGACCTCCAGGTTACCTACCATTCCTCATTCCTTGAAGATTTTAGCACCTGGGTCATTGTCTCTTTCTAGGACCAGATCTGTCTCAATTATTAGTGACTTCAACATTCATAAGCATGATCTTCTTAGTTCTTTGACCCCTTCATTCCCAGTGATCCTATCCTCACCCTCCTCCAAGCCACCAACTTCCACAGTCATGCGTGAGACCTTGCCATTACCAACAACAGCATTCTCCCCATTACCTTGAAAGAAGCATCTCACTCTTTCACTATGGCTTCTCATCTTTCAGCATCCTCCCTCCAATAGCCCAATTTCAAAATTCTTCAAACCTAATGGCACCTGCTCTCCACTGACCTGTCACTTTGCACATCCGTCACCCCATTCATGTCCTCACCTTCTATATGACTGAGCTTAATTCCACCTTCCATCATGAGAGTCTCTTATCTGTATGTGTAGTTGTTCCATTGCTCTTCTCTTCCTCTCTTGGACTTTTCCAAGAAAAAAAACCCAAAACTGGAAAAACATAGCTCTCTGTTTACTCTCTAATAGCACACAAGCAAATGATATTGACTAGGGAAAAACACACAAGCATGGTGAAGGGTCTTTCTTTAAATTCATGACCACTGACCTTAGGAAGGTCTTTAGTGCTGCCCTTCAATCTTGCTTCACTTCCCTGGTCAATTCACTCTCTTATACTCTTACAGACAATTATCTTATAACTTCTCTTTTCTCAAACTTCCAACACCTTCTACTTCCTCACTTAGCTGATGGCCTTGTTTCTTATTGCACTGAGATTGTAGAAGCAATCTAAAAAGTATTACCAATCCCTTAAACAGTATTACCAATCCCTTACATAGGTTCCAAATTCTCTGCTTTTCTTTCTAGTACAGTGGATAAACTGTCAGTGCTCCTGTGTAAAACCAACCTTCCATTTTTTTCCCTGGGTCCCATTCTTTCTCACACCTCCTCAAGGTTATTGTTCTTTACTGGATCATTCCCATCAGCATGCAAACACTCTGTATATTTTCTATATTTAAAAAACACAATCCCTTAATATATGATGCCCTCAAGTACCATCCCATTTTTCTCCCTCATTCTACAGAAAAACTCCTCAAAAAGATTATCTGCGTGCACCCTCTCCACTTACTCTTCTCCTGTTCTTTGTTGCACCTACTCCAAACAGCCTTTCATCACCACTGCCCTGAAACTATCATTGAGGTCACAGATAATCTCTGCTTTGCTAAATCCAATGATAAATGCTCAATCTTCACCCTACCCAGCCTCTCAGCAGCATTTGACATATTCGCTTGCTCCTTCTTGACACACCTCCTTCTCTTTGGTTCTCTTCAAATCTCACTGAATGCTTCTTCTCAGTCTCGTTCACTGGTTGCTTCACTTTCCTCCCAACTCTAAAATTGGAGTATCCCAAGGCCCAGTCCTCAGACCCTTCCTCTGTAAATACTAACCCACTGGGTGATGTCATCCAGCCCTACGGTTTTAGATACCATTTATTAGACCGACCACTCTCAAATTGCTATCTCAAGCTCCACCCTCTTTCCTGAACTCCAGACTCATATACTGTTCAGCTGCCTACTTGATGTCTGATAAGTGTCTCTAACTTAACGTGTTTAAAACCAAGCTCTTAATGCTCTACCGCAAGCCTGTTCCTTCCATAGATTTCACCATCTTATTAAAAGTTACCATTGTTAGCCCAGTTGCTTGAGCCTCAGAGTCGCTTCACCTTGGCTTCTCCTCTTCTCTCACATCCCACGTCAGCAAATTATATCTTCTCTACCTTCAAAGTATGTCAGAACACTTGATTAACATCCACTTCTTACCACCTCTACCCCTGTCACCTCATCCCTTACCTGGGCTATTGAAATAGCCTTCTAACAAAACTCCCTGCCCCTTCACCCTTGCGCCTTTCCGATCTACTTTCCGCACAGTAGCTAGAGTAATCCCATAAACTGCACTCATATCCTGTCACTCCTTAGCGCAAATCCTCCCATGATGTGCCATGCCCTTTAGATGTCCTTGCCATGGCCTTCAAGGCCCTGTGTCCCCTGGCCTCACTACTTGCTCTTTTACCTCATCTTCTACCACTCCCTTCTCCCCGATCCCAGCCACACTGGCCTTCTAGCTGTTCTTCAAAGGCCAAGTACTCTCCGGCCTCAGAGCAATTGTTCAGCTTGTCTTTCTGCCTGAAAATTTCTTTTGCCTGAATATCCACGTGCCAAACTCCCCCAATTCCTTCGGCTCTCTCCTCAGGTGTCACCTATCAGGACAGCCTTCACCAACCACCCTGTATAAAGTAGCAAACCCACCTATGATCACTTCCTAGTCCCTTACCCTGCTCTATTTTTCTCCATGGCACTTATCATCACCTGACATGTTACATATTTATTTGTTTACTGTTAACATAAACCATCACTAGAGCAGGGACTTTGTTTTATTCACTGCTCTGTCCTTAATACTAGGCCAGTGTGTAACAGCAGCTCAATAAATATTTGTTGAATGAATGAACAAATTAACAAATTATTTTTCCTGAAAGTTTTACAGTTTTGCATTTTTCATATTTAGCTCTTAATTCAACTTTAGTTTATTTTTGTATATGGTTTAAAGTAGGAATCTTAATTTATTTTCATGTGGAAAACCAATCATGTGGTTATCATTTATTGACTAGTCCTTCCTTTCCTGTAATGACTTGTAACAACACTTCTGTCATTTCCCAAATTTTCATCTATGTGAGGGTCTCTTTCCAGGCTCTCTATTCCATTCTACAGGTCTACTTGTCTATCCCCGTTCCAATAACACAACATTTTATTTACCACAGTGCTATAATAAGCCAAGTACCCTCATCTTATTTTTCTTTGTCGAAATTGTTTTTGCTATTTTCAAAGTTTCCATTTTCTATATGAGTTCCATTATTTAAAAGCAACAACTGTTGAGATTTTGATCAGAATTGCATTTACTTCATTTATTAAAGTGGGGACAGATGGACATCTGTAAGCTGTTGAGCCTTCTTATATACGATATGTCTTTCCACTTAGTCAGAGCTTCATTTTGCTCTTCAAAGATGTTTTATATGGGCACCAGCCTGAGTGACAGAGTGAGACTCCATCTCTTAAAAAAAGATAGCTTATAGTTTTTCCATGAAGATATTGAAAAAAAAATCTATGTTCTTTTTATTCCTAGATATCTTATAGATCTTGTGAATGTTACCTTTAAAAAAAAAAAAACATTTTTAACTGGCACCGTGTTAAATGGCAACTGTATTGATTTTACATGTTGACCTTGTAGCTAGCAAACTGCAGAATTATCTAACTAGTTCTAATATATTTTCAAAAATTCTATGCATTTGGTAAATATTGAATTTTTCTCTTCTCTGTGAATTCTTATGCCTTACTTTTTTTATCTCATTGTATTGACAGACCCTCCAGTGTAATGCTGGATGGTGGGATGATGCAGGCATCCTTGTCTTATTCCTGACTTCAGTGGGAATGTAATGGTATTTACCATTAAATGGTATTTATTGTAGGTATTTGGTAGAATTTTATACTAATTTAAGAAAACTTTCTTCTAGTCTTAGTTTGCAAGTTTTAAAAATCATGAATAGATTTAAAACTATATAGAAGAAAATTTTGCATCTGTTAAATGATTGTATGGATTGTTCCTTTGATCTGTTGGACTGGATTATGATGATTAATTTTTGTTGGTGAACATTCCTTGTATTCTTGGGATAAACCCTTCATGGCCATGATTTATTTATATAAAATATATATAATATATATACTACTGTATACATACTATTACAACTTCATGATTTTTGCATCCGTGTTCACCAATGAGTTTAATCTATAATTGTCCTTATCCTGGTTTAGAGTTGATTATTTAAAAATGAGATGGGAGGCGTTCTGCTTCCACTTAGGATGTACGAAGCCACAAGAGAACATCACCCTCACCCTAGTAATGAAAAAATATAGACAATCTGCAAAATTGTAGCTTTTCTTCAGTCCATCAGAGAGTTCAGGCCACTATGTGAACTGAGTTCCAAAGAGTGGCGACAAGACCCTCGGAAGAAAGACATGGCACGTGAGCAGCTTCCCTTTGGTCAAAGCGTGGGAGGAAGAGGTGACTGCCATAAACGTGAGAAGAAAAAAGCTGCTAACATTCTAACATTTTAGTGAATTATTAAAGGCCAGGATGGACTATCGCAGCAGTTTAGAACAGGGTTTCTCAGCTTTGGCGCTATTAACATGCAGGATAATGATTTGTGGTGGAAGGCTGCCCCATGAATTGCAGGATTTTTAGCAGCAGTCCTGGCCTCTACCTACCAGATACCAGTAGCACAGCCTCTCCCATTTGTGACAACCAAAAATATCTTCAGACATTGCTAAATGTGCCTTGGGGGGCAAAACTGCTTTTGATTGAGGACCACTGGTGTAGACGGTGGAAACCCAGGCACGGAAGTGTCTGCTGTCACTCACGAGCCCTTTTCCACAGGCTTTCACCACGTGCGAATGAGAAAGACAGGAGACAGAGGGAACCTCAAATTAAAAACCAGAGCTTGTCAGCTTAGAACCAAAACATGACCCAATGGATCTGTTGTCTCCTAGAAACTCACTTTAAATATAGAGGTAACTAGGTTAAAAGTTAAAAGATGGAAAAAGGTATATCATGTAAGCACTAATCAAAAGAAAGCTGGAGGAGCTGTATTAACCATCAAACAAAATAGACTTTAGAACAAAGAATATTACCAGGGATAAAGAGGAATATTACATAATGAAAAAAGGATCAAATTGTCAAAAAGTTGTAACTATCCTAAATGTGTAAGTGTCTAACAACAGAGCTTCAAAATAGATAAAGTAAAAACTGACAAGTCTAGAAGGAAAAATAGAAAAATCTGTATATTCACAGTTGAAAACTTCAACACACTCTTCTATCAGTAGTTGATAGAACAAGTAAACAGAAAAATCATTAAGTGTATGGAAGACTCAAACAACACTATTAACCAACTTGACCAAACTGACATTTATAGAACGCACCTCTCAACGAGTTTTTCCCAAGCACACACGGAACATTCATCATGGTAGATCCTATCTAAGGCCATAAAACAAATCCCAACAAATTTAAAGTTTTACAAATACATTCTCTGGCCTCAACAGGATTAAACTATAAGTAAACAACAAAGATATTTAGAAAATCCCTAAATATCTGGAAATTAAACAACACACTGCTAAGTACTCATGCATAAAAAAGAAGTCACAAGGGAGATTAGAAAATATTCTAATTAAATGAAAATGAAAACACAATGTATCAAAATTTGTGGAATGCAAATAAGCTGAGCAATTCTCTCTCTCTCTTTCCTCCAAAAAAGCTTGTATGAAAAAATGATGACCCAGGCCAGGCACAGTAGCTCATGCCTGTAGTCCCAGCACTTTGGGAGGCCAAGGTAGGAGGATTGCTTGAGCCCAGAAGTTTGAGACCAGCATGGACAACATGGCAAGACCCCATCCCTAGAAAAAAAAATTTAAATTATTCAGACATGGTGGCATGCACCTGTGGTCCCAGCTACTTGGGAGGTTGAGGCAAGAGGATTGCCTGAGCTTGGGAAGTTGAGGCTGCAGTGAGCTCTGATCACGCCACTGCGCTCCAGCCTGGGTGATAGAGCGAGACCTTATCTCTTTAAAAAAAAAAATCCATTTCTGGTTTGTAAAAGACATCTATAAAACCATCTCATCCTAGTGTTTTTATTGAGAGGGGACAGAGAGACAGAGTTTACCTATTGATTTAATTTTTTAATGATTTTTAAATTTTCTCCAGTTTTCTTAATGCCGGTCTGTTTATTCTCCCACTGATAAGGCTGCTCACAAGTTTGCTCTTTTAAGAAGGGAGGGTGACAAGGGGAAGAGGACCCTGCGGTGGAATGCACACCCCCACTGTGGGCACAGCAAGGCCCAGCCTTCTCTCCATGGGATGATGGGAGACTCAGTCTTCTCTTGATGACTCAGCCATGTAAGTGTCCCATTTCCCAATAAAACCTACTCCTTTGCCTGTTCTCTATGACATGGCATTCATCCACAACCCTGACACACAATAGGCAACCATGGAGAATGAACATGCCTTACCAGACATTATTTGTGTATTTTCTCTTTTCCTTGATCAGGTTTTCACAGAGGTTTGTCTATTTCACTATTCATTTTTAAAGAACCAGCTTTTAGTTTTGCTGATCATCTCTATTGATTCTTCTTCCTATGGAGATAAGAGTATGGTAGAGGCGGGCCGATTGGGTGGTGTTGGTGGTGGTTGGTTTGGTTGGGTGGTTGTTTTTCAGCCACCCTCCTACTCCTCTCTGGCAGCCTATCAGGCCTCCTCACCAGTGGCAACCAATGTTCCCAGTTTTTTATGTATCCTTCCAGAAAGATGTTGTGCAGGTGTGAGCAAATGTATATTTATATACAGATATTCATAAACGGTACTTATGTAATTTTAACTACTTTTATAAAAGAACAGTATATTGTGCACACCATTGTGCTCATTCCTTTTTTTACTTAGGGGATCATTATGAGTCACTGCATGCTGAGATCCCTCATTCTTTTTAATAATTACAAGTAGTATTTATATTTTATGGATATTTATAATATGATCAAATCTCTTATAAATAGTAATGCAATTAATAGCCTTTGTCATTCATCATTTTGCTCATGGTATCTGCAAGACAAATTGTGTCTTCGTCCATTTGAGCTACTGTAACAAAATACCATAAACTGGGTGACTTATACACAACAGAAATGTATTTTTTCATGATTCTGGAAGCTGGGAAGTCCAAGATGTGGCAGATTTGGTGTCTGGTGAGAGCCACCTTCTGATTCATAGATAGTGCCTTTTTGCTGTGTCCTCCATTTGTGGAAGGGACAAACAAGCTCCCTTGGGCCATTTTATGAGGGCAGTAATCTCATTCCTGAGGGCTCTGCCCTCATGACCTAATCACCTCCCCAAACAAGATTTTATCATATTAATTTGGGGAGGACACAAACTTTCAGACTATAGCAAATAGGGTGAAGTGAAATTTGTAAATCAAAAGGTTTTTGTTGTTTTATGAGACACTGCCAAATTGTCCTCCATAGATGGTTGTCCCAGTTTGCACTAGCAATGTGTGAGAGGGCCTGTTCCATCACACCCTGAACACTGGCTAATCCAGCATTTAATCAACTTATTGGATCTTTATCAATCTGATAATTTTAAAATGATATCTCAGCATAGCTTATAACTGCATTTCTTTCATTACTATTGAGATTGAGCTTTTTTCATGTATTTATGAACCATTTGGTTTTTTCTTTTCTGTGAACATTTATTCATATCTCTTGCCCATTTTTCCAAGATTGTTGTCTTTTTCTTATTTATGTGTAGAGGTTCCTTATGCATTAAGAAAATTAGCCCTTAGCCTATAATATAAGTTGCAAATACTTTCCTCTAGTTTGTTATTTGTATTTTAACTTTACTTACAAATAAAGTCCTCTTGGTGGATCCTTCCCAATATAATTATGTACTGTCCCCTTTTGTTCCCATTAATTCTTTTTTGTCTTAAAGTTTATGTAATCTGATATTAATAGTTACCCCAGCTTTCTTTTGGTTAACAATTTCCCTGTATATCTTTTTTCATTCTTTTATTTACAATCTTTGCAATCAATTTTTTTACTCCATGTCTTGTAACCAGCATATAATTGAGTTTTGTATTCCTTTATTTAATCCAATCTGATAGTCATTTAATAGATGAATCATCTACACTTTAGTATGGTTGCTAATAAATTTGGATTTATTTCTTTGATGTTTTTATTGTGCTTTCTGTTACCATCTACATTAGCTTACCAGGGCTGCTATAACAAATTACCACAAACTGGGGGGCTTCAAACAACATAAATTTATTCTTTCGAAGTTTTGGAAGGTGAAAGTCTGAAATTAAGCTGTTGGCAGGTCTGTGCTCTCTCCAGAGTCTCTGGGGGAGATCCCCTTCCTCCCATCATGCAGTTTCTCGTGGCTGTCGGCATTCCTGCACTCATAGCTTCATCACTCCAGGCTCTGCCTCTGTCTCGATCTGGCCATCTCCTCCTCTCCCTACGTGTCACTCCTCTGTGTGTCTTTTATAAGAACATTTGTCATTGGACTTAAGGCCCACCCAGATAACCCAGAATGTTCTCATCTTGGGATTCTTAATTACATGTGTAAAGACCTTTTTTCCAAATAAAGTCTCATTTACAAGTTTCAGAGATCAGGATGTGGACATATATTTTGGGGGCCATTATTCAACCTACTACACATTATTTTTGTTCTATATCTTTGCTTCTTTTTTGTTACTCCTTTTTTTGACTAATGTCAGATTTCTAAAGTTTTCTTTAGTATATCTTTTTATTTCTGCTTGTTCAGAAGCTATGGATATTTACACTAATTTAGTAAGTACTCTGACTTATACCATATATACCCATAACATTTTCTAACGAAATCCTATTTTTTTCAATATTTCTATTCTTTCATTCAAAAACACGGAAAGGTTAGGATACTTTTGTTACTCATTGAATAATCCCTGACCCAATATTCTTTGCTATTTTGCCTAGAACTGTGGTCTCCAACATTTTCAAATACTCAATTAATGAATTTTGAGCACACACCTGCAATATAAGTGTATTACTTATTTATAAACTATAGACATGCATTGCTTATCAACATATTATATAAATTATAAAATATATACATATATATAATGAAATATATAAAGATGAAAGTTCTAATATTTTCTTTTTGATTACCAGGAGACTATTTTGCTAACCATCTGGGATGCATACACCCTATTTTGAATACCATTTGTTTAGAGATGTTATTTTACTATAAGAAAAAACACAAAAAGTATATTAAGAAATTTACTCTCAATCCTTAATCACATTTACTAAAATATTTTACAAAATTCAATCATTGCCATTGCTTTTTGCTTCCTACCTCTTCCCTCTCAGTTTCCTTCACTTAGTAATTTAGTTTTCTAGATTATCCAGTAGGCATATTTCAAGCCTTTCAGTCTATTTTCTTTTCTTGTCTTACTTGCCTCTGTGCTACAGAATATCCTGCACTCTCCTCCAATTCACATATTCTCTCTTTGACTTTTAATTTGCAAGTATTTGTTCTTTTTTCTAATTCTACTTTTAACCTAGCAGTAGACTGAAGTGATTAAGCCTGTGGAATCAACCACTACTCTGCTTTGAATCCCTGTTCTACCAATGATTCCTGTGACAACTTGGGCAAGTTATTTCACCTCAGATCCCTCATTTGTATACGACTGATAATAATAGTACCTATTTCATGGGACTATTGTTCTGATTAAATGAAATTTAATAACGATATATTTAAAGCATCTAGACTGGTGCCTGGCACTTATTAAGTACTTAATAAAGTTAGCTATTTTAATTCCTAATTTTTCAGAAATACAGTCAAAGAAGGTAGTTGATTCCCCTCCTCTTCTGTTTTTCTTTCCCTCCCTCCCTTGAGGGTTGAAATTTTTATTCACAGTTCGTCTGTGGCTTTATATTGGAAAAATTTTTGTGGGAATATTTCTGTGTATGTGCTTTGCAGATTGAAGACCTGGAAACAAAGTCAGGACCCACTCTCCCCCTAATAACTAGAAAAATAACAAAATATTTTAATGTATTTGAAAGCATCAGAAAGCTACCAAAAGTTATTAGGCTTGAATCCTGGAGATCAACAGAAGAATGAGTAAATAAAATGTGAAATATACATATAAAATGAAAAATCTACAGTATTAAAATAGAGTAACTAGATCCATATTCACTGACATGGATAAATTCAAAAACATTTGGTGAAAAAGTACAATATGCAAAATATTATTTGCAGCCTGATATTAATTATGTAAAACACCACACATACACTATGCATTTTCTGTGAGTACAATTTTCTTTTAGGTCTGGAAGGAAAAATACTAAATTCATGAGTGTAGTTAACTCATTTACAGGGAGAGAGATTGGAGAACAAGAGCATTTGTCCGATGGGATTTCAGTGGCATCTACGATGTTCAAACTTGTAAAAGACTAAATAATTTTTTGAAGGCTAAAATGAAGTTAGAGTAAAACAAATAATTATGATACACTTAGCTTTATGTGAACTAAGCTCCATTAGAAGCAGAAAAGAGAGATGATGCCCTGTTCCCTGGGGTCTGTGCCAGGCTCTCCACAGTCCTGTCTGCTGTCAGGAAGGGGAGCCACAAGCAGGGGCCATTGGAACTGGAGGTTGGCTTGCTAATAACGGTAATGCTATGAGGGCATATTGTGTGCCTAATGATGTGGTTATCCAGGGCTTTGGATTCGTTATCTCACTTAATTCTCACAGCAGCCTTCTGAGTTAAGTACTACTATGATTCCCATTCAACAAATGAAAAAGCTAAAGCTCAGTCAGGGTAAATAATTTCCCAAGTCACAAACTCACAGGCAGTAGAGCTATGATTTGAATCTACGCACATCTGACCCCTGAGCTCAGATTCCTGACCACTCCGCTGCGATGTGTGTGCTTGCTGGTAAGCCGAAGTAACATGTCCACACACATATCATGAAGTTGAGATTAAATCAAAGGCAATCATTATGGTAAGAGTATGTGGGATACTTATTCATTAGCAAGATGATATCCTTATCCCCAGAAAGATGCAACTTATAGAAGCCTTCCCTCTGAGATTTAAACTAGTGAAAATAAATATTTAATGAATGAGAGTAGCTATCTAAAAAGTTCACCTTAGGGAACAGATCAAAGCAGGAAGAGACAAGTTGATGCCACACTTCAATCAAGATGTCTGGAGTGAAGTCACGTGAAGGCATAATTGCTAAAAGCAATTTGGATTTTAAAATGTTTACATTCTTTGATGCAGTGATTCCACTTTTTGGAAAATATGCTAGAAGCATAATACTAACTACCTAAAGAGCTCTTTGCATAAATATATTCACACATAAAATGATTTATAACAGTAAAAATGAAAATCAATCTAAATAGTCAACACTGGTGAAATGATCAGGAAAATGGACCTTGCATATGGTGGGAATTATGAGACACACACACAATGTGCATACAGAGGCAGAGTTACCCTCCTGCTACAAATACACAGATATGCTGAATAATGTATAGTTTATTTATATATTTTTTATATATTTAAATATATAAAATGATATAAATATATCATTTTATATATTTAAAATGATATAAATATATCATTTTATATATTTAAAATGATATAGTTGAGGCAGGAAATAAAGGAAATTAATAAAAGGAAATTATATTATAAAATAATAGGACCATAACAAATAATAGGAAATTCTCAAGTCCCAGAAAGGAATAAAGAACCCAAAGCCAGCATGGTAAGAGTGAGATGAAACTAGAGCAGTCAGGCCAGGCGCAATGGCTTATGCCTGTAATCCCAGCACTTTGGAAGGTCGAAGTGAGAGGATCACTTGAGGCCAGCAGTTCAAGATCAGTCTGGGCAACATGGCAAGATCCTGTCTCTATAAAAAATTTAAAAATTACCCAGGTGTAGTTGTGCACCCCTGTAGTCCCAGCTACTCAGGAGGCTGAGGTGGGAGGCTCACTTGAGTCCAGAAAGTTGAGGCTGCATGAGCAATGATCGCACCGCTGTGCTCCAGCCTAGGTGACAGAGAGAGACCCTGTCTCTAAAAATAAAAATAAAAGTAAAAGAAACCAGAGCCATCAGTGGAGTGTTGGACCTGGAGTAAAAGACTGAGATTTTAATATCCACATGAGAGTGATGAGGCCTTCGGTCCACAAAAGACAGGGACCTTGGCCCTACTCTCTGTAAAGCAGATGCTGAGGCAAGGATGAAAGAGCTAAGCCTTACTTGATGTATTTGTCTGGGTTCTCCAAAGAAACAGAACCCACAGGAGGTGTATTTACACAGAAAAAGATTTATTTTAAGGAGTAGGCTCAGAAAATTATGGAGACTGGCAAATCCAAAGTCTACAGGCTGGAGACCCAGGGAGGGGTTTGTGCTGCAGTTCAAGCCTAAGGCCCTCTGCTGCAGAAGTTCCTCTTGCTCGGGGAGATCAGTCTTTTGTTCTGTCCTGCAGTCGACTGGCTTCAATGTGGATCTACCCACATTATGGAGGATAATCTGCTTTACTCAGTCTACCAATTTAAACATGAATGCTACTTATAAATACCCTCTCCAGAACATCCCAAATAACATTTGACCACATATCTATGCACTGTCCCAGCCAAATTGACATACAAAATTAACCATTACACTTGGAAAGTGCAAAGAGAAGGCATCAGGGACGAAGAGGAAGACACTTAATGACAAGCCTTGAGGATCATGGCAAAGCATGTTACTCAGCAAGCATGCCTGTTTAACACAGGGGTCTCCTCCAAAGAGGCTGCAAAGAGAAAGGACACTTTGGTGTAGGCCATGGGGCCAAGAAAAAGATTTTATCTGCCAATCTCCTTCCCATCTCTGGTTTCCTGTTAATCAATGTTCAGCCACAGGAGTTAATTCCCCAACACCTCCAGGTGTGGTTAGGTGGCCCCTTCTACAGTGAGAATTATTGCAGTGTTTCATCCAAGTCTGGAAGTAGTCAAAGGAGCCAGAAACTTGGGGTTTGTGGATGGTTAGTGCAGCTGCATGGTAGAGGTCAAGAGGAAAGACCCACTGTTCCCACAGAAAGTGATGGTCCAATCCTCCGCTAGTGTCAGCAGGCTCAAGGATGGGCACAGACTTGAATCCAGTGTAACTCACCACTTATGCCACTCAGATCCACTCATTTTCTCCCATTATATTGACTCTTATACTGTATTATAGCAATTCTGGGTTTGTTTTGTTTTTGTGTGCAGACAAGACACCCTCACTCCTTCCCTAAGAGGGAGATATAGGTCCTTACAGTCACAGTTGAAATCCCCTGGGAGAATTCAGGAATGAGGTTCAGTGAAACAAGAGTCCTTAATAGACATTCATCCTCCATCATCTCTCTCCTGCACCACCCATGCTAAAATTCCCTTGTCTCCTACCAGCATTTAGTCTGGTCCAGGTTGATTGCTTGGTGGAGTAACCCAGCCCTTCAGGCCCCTTGTCCTCCCTGTGCTTGGTGGGTTGCACCAAGCACAATTCCCACTGACTGTAATTATAGGACTTAGAAGTACTGAGAGACATCCAAATACATTGCCTGAACTTTGGAAATTCTTTTTAATGATCCCTTATACAGAATGAATTCTAGTTCTTCATGCTAATCAGAATTGATTACCCAACCAGTACAATAAAATAAGTCCTTCCTTGGTTTGCCTGTTCACTGTGGTCAAGTGGAAAAGCCAGATGATATCTACCATGAGTGTCTGGTTTGGGGAACCTGGCTCTCTACCAATGGTCACATTCCCGCCAGGTGACCCTGTCCACACAGCTACTTCCTCTCAGTTCCAGTAACTGCTCCCAGCCCTGTCCTTTGTGGTAACCAAATAATAATTCCCAAGGACATCCACTTCCTAGTTCCTAGAACCTGTGAATATGTAAAGCTATATGACAAGGGGAGAATGAAGGTTGAAGATGGAATTAAGGTTGCTAATCATCTGATTTTAAGGAGATGAGTGGGGATTATTCAGGTGGGCCCAATATAATCACAAGAGTCTTTTAAATTTGGAGGGGGAAACAGAAGTCAGAATCAGAGACACGGCATCACTAGAAGGACCCAAACAGCCACTGTGGGCTTTGAAGATGGAAGGGGTCAAGAACCAAGGAATGCCGGCAGCCTCTAGAAGCTGGAAAAGGCAAGGAAAGGATTCTCCCTTGGAGCCTCCAAAAGGAATACAGTCCTGGTAACACCTTGATTTTGACCCAGTGGGACCCATTTCAGACTTCTGACCCCCCAAGATTGTAGGATAATAAGAGTGTGTTGTTTTAAGCCACTACATTTATGGTAATTTGTACCAATAGGTAACTGATACACTCCTTCAGACTTAGGGGTGACAATGGGTCCCACTATTGCAGGCCCCAAGGCATTGCACCATCCCTAGTTGGTTTCCTAAACCCACCCAGGCCTCTGAAGGAATTTACAGTTTGGGTTGTTACCAGTTTCCTGCTGAGACCCTAAACTGAGACAGAGCCCGAAGCATTACTGCCAGGATTTCGGTGTCCTCAGCCATGGGAAGGGAGAGTATGCTTGTCTAAAGACTTAGAAGGGCAGCTAAATAAAGTTCATTCTGAAGTGTCCTAAAGGCATCAGTGAAGAGCAGAGCCCTTGGGTGACCAAAGAACCTAAGTGGAGATTTATTCTCGCCTCTCTTCCAAGTCTGTTCCTTCCCCCAGCTCCCTTCCTTCAGTCCCAGGGAAAGAACCCTGGACTAGAAATTGGGAGTTCTGGTTTATTGTGCAGTTTCTGCCATCAAGTATCTTCAAGAGAAGCAGCTAATTCTTCTGAGCTATGATTGCTTCATCTGTTAAAAGGTACTCATGGCCCGGCGCAGTGACTCACTCCTGTAATCCCAGCACTTTGGGAGGCCAAGGCGGGTGGATCACTTGAGGTCAGGAGTTCAAGACCAGCCTGGTCAACATGGTGAAACCCCGTCTCTACTAAAAATATAAAATTAGCCAGATGTGGTGGTGGACACCTGTAATCCCAGCTTCTCGGGAGGCTAAGGCAGGAGGATCTCTTGAACCCAGGAGGAGGAGGTTGCAATGAGCCAAGATTGTGCCACTGCACTCTAGCCTGGGCAACAGAGTGAGACTGTCAAAAAAAAAAAAAAAGTTAGTCTTGGAGAAATATTTCCTCAGTAGGCAAGTCCATCTGTGACATACATTATTAACCTGTATAATTTAATATTACCCTGGACACGCTATCCTCTTTTTGTGTGACCCACACAACTTCAAGTTTCTTCTACAAGGTCCTCTTGGCTGCATTAGTTTAGGCTGTGTATGCTACAATAGCAACAAGGTTGATGCTTTAGAGAATAAGATATCGATGTCTTATATTTAACACCTTAAGGCAGTTCCAGGTCAGAAGGGATGAGTTGAGGATGGTGGTGAGAATTCTGCTTCAAACAGTGGGTCACTTGGGTGACCTGGGTCACTCGGGTACCCAGACTGATGGCAACTCTGCCACCAGCAACATGTGGCTTTCAGGATTGATGTGGTTGTTTCCATCCCAGGCAGCCAGAAGCAAGGGAAAGCGCACAGGAGGGCACCTGTGCGAGTTTTTTATTGGCTGGGAGGAATATACATCACTTTTGTTCTCATTCCATTGTTTAGAACTCAATCACATAGATGCATCTAACTACAAGGGTGACAATATTGCTTGGAGCCTAGAAAAGAAGGCTCAGATTTAGGTGTATCTACCACAAAAGCTCACACTAACTGCCTTCATTTCTCATCTCAAACTCCTATGAAGGGCCCAGGAAGCCTACGAGGGCTGGTCCCTGCCCCCATCTCTGCTCTAATCTAATTTCCTGCCACGTTCCTTCTCATTCACTATGCTCAGTCTCACTGGCCTTCTTTCAATTCCTGAATCCTGTTGACTCTTTGTGTTTGCTCTTCTTTCTACCTGGACCACTCCTCTTGCAGATCATTTAGGTCTCTGCTCCCATATCTTCTCCTCAGAGACCTTTTCTTGACCATCCTATAAAATGTTGTCCCCACCTCCCAGACAACTTCCCATAGAATCCCTCGTAAAAGCAGGCCTGGGTGGTCAGGCATGCCCAGACATGTACTGAATCCTAGCAGAGTTTAGGCTCAAACAGGAGTACCCCTAAGAGTTCCCTCCCAACCCTGCAGCACACGCATATGGAGCCCTGTCTGCAGTGATCGGTGTATTGTCTCCACCTCCCAGACACTGCTGTGTTGAGGAATAATGGCTGAGAGTGTTCAGCATTGAAGGAAAACACCAAATCTCAAGCAATGTAATTAAAGACAAATCCATATTTCTACTGTAGACATCATAGTGCAATTATAGAACAACAAAGAGAAAGAATGACTTGAAAGAACTTCAAAAGTATTACTTTAGCAAGAAAGAATATGAGCCATAAAGGGGAATGAGATGTAAGGAGCAGTAGTGGGCCAAGAGAGCAATAAAGCATGTTGGCAAATCTAATAATCAATGGATGATAAATCATAACTACTGAGAGGTTAAAAGCATGGAGGTCAGCTCGGGGAGTGGTGTGCACCTGTAGTCCCAGCTACTCAGGAGGCTGCCATGGGGAGATGGCTTACACCCAGGAGTTCAAGGCTCCAGTGGGCTGGGATTATGCCACTGCATTTCAGCCTGGGCGACAGAGAGGGACCCTGTCTCTTAAAAACAAAACAAACAAACAAACAAACAAAGAGTGGAGGAGGAACTAAAATTCTAGATGATATTCCACAATAAAGTTATACGAATTCCATATAACTCCATGATATGGAAGCTAGGGGGAAAGAGAGTGTAGAGGGAAATTAAGTTCAGGCAGGACGACTATGCTCATGGATTCTCGAAGGTCCTCTTCATGGGGTAATGTGTATGCTCTGTACCTTTGCTTTTGGTGTCTTTTCTTCTCCTCCATGGACACTGCCTGTGCTGGGATCCACTTCTCCTGTGACAAGAAGATGGAAACCCTTTGCCGCAATCAGAGTACACTCCACCCCCAACTTGCCCCCATTTCTTCACACTGATCACTGCAGGCAATAGGGCTCCTTATGCATATGCTACAGGCTGGGAGGGAACGGTTAGGAGTGCCCGCCCTTGAGCCTGAACTCTGCTAGGATTCAGTGCATGTCCGGGCATAGCTGGCCACAGAGCTTGCTTTTGTGAGTGATTCCATGGTAAGGGCACAAAAGAGCACTGGCACTATGGCAGGCGGGAGCTGTGTGGGCAGGATTAAGAACACAGAACAATAAGATTTATCTTCTGGCCCAGACTCATGGCAAAAAGAGTGATGGGACTATTATCACCATGACCTCTGGGAGACACAGGGGCAGACTTCACTCTGTACTTGTGCCCTGTGACCAAGTGTCCCATGAGATGCCCAAGGTTAGAGATAACCAGGTTCATGCACATTTGTGTCTTTCCACAACGTCAGACTTTTACTGAAGCTGTCTCAAACATAAAAGACACGAGCTACATGGAGTTCAGCAAGAAGGCAGTTCTCCTTAGTACTTCTCATTCACTCAGTTGTCAGAGCCACGGGCACATAGGCCCAAGCCTGTGGGCAGGAAATCAGTCATTATTGCAAACCATACATAGTACTATACTTGATCAATATGTAAATGTTATAAATTAAATATTCCACCACAAACAAAGTAACATTTATCATCAAGAGAGAAGGGATAGTAAAAACATTAATGAACCAGTCCAGGGCGACCAGCATAGACAAAAATAATCTTCTGGTCTGGCCTGTGGTGGCTGTCGGTCTTGCAAGGAAGAGTCTTTGATATGGGCAGAGCTTTGGGTTGCAGATGCCAGATGCATATCACGAGTGACAGCAAGATGGTGTCTGTTAAGGTGGACTTTTCAAGCTGCTGAGGTCCTGCTCTTTTAATGGCCACCCCAGAGTCCTCTGGTGAGAACTGATAGTGGAAAAGTGTGCTTGGTTATGTCCTTATCTGGTTGGATGTAGTCTTTATTGATTAGGCAAAATATCTGTTCTCTTTTGGCAAGGGGCCTTTTGAAATGTAAGATGGAGTCTGTTTCTGAGATACAGTTACTTATGTCATGGGAGCGCTATACAAAGTGCCACACTTAAGACCACAGAGGGATTCTCTCCCATGGAATACAACTCTGTGGAGCACGAGTCCATGAAGCATAGTTTATATTGACAGCTGAGAGGACATGCAGGATGACATCAATAGGTGTGGTGGCTAGCTCCAAGACGGTCCTAGTGGTCCCTGTCTCTTGGTATTCACACCCTTGTTCTCCCCCACATTGTACCATGATTAATCTGTGCAACCAATAGCATATGGCAGGTGTGATGGCATGTCACTTCCAAGGCTAAGTCATAAAAGACATCATGGCTTCTTTCTTGCTCTCTTGAAGAGAGTAAGTTGCTGTGTCTTGGGCAGCCTTATGGAGAAGCCTACTTGGTGAGAATCTGAGGTCTCCTGATAACAGCCAGAGAGAAACTGAGGCACAGCCACGTGAGTGACCCCTCCTGGAAGTAGCTCCTCCAGCCGATCAAGACTTCAGGTGACTGCAGCCCTGGCCATCTTCTTGACTGCAACCTCACAGGAGACCCTGAGCTAGAACCACCCAGCTAAACCAATTCTGGATTCCTGACCTTCAGAAATTGTATGAGATAATAAACATTATCTTAAGCCATTGTAACAATAGATAACTAATAAAACAACATTCGTCTAGCACAATTTTAAACAAATGGAATTAAATGTAATAAATCTTGTATAAATATTGATAAAACTCTAAATGTGTGAAATGAAAGTAAATGTTTAATAATACTAAGATATATTCAATAGCATGGTGGGGGAAATGTATTATGCAAGAGATATATTGGGAAAATTTATGAGATTTCTTTGGGGAACACTGATAATTTCTCACTCCCTCACCTCTGGGAAGAGAATAAGAAGCTACTTTCCAACATAAACCTATTGAGAGGGAGCTTCCGGGGCACATTGAGAAAGCTTGGTGTGTGTTCTCTGCAGCTGGGGAGGGGAGATCTTAGATTCTTGCCTAACTCGGGCCTGAGAAAGCTGAAGTTGCTTGTGACCAAAAGACAGATGACCTGCATTTCCAGGATTTGTTGGAGGGTTGAAGGTTTTCCATAGAACAAATATTTGCCACTCAGCATAGGGAAAACCAGGCTGGAGCTCTTTTAAGTTCTTCCCAAGAAGATCACATGAAGAGTAAAATTTGTTGGTGGATTGTGGACCACCAGATCAGGGCTGGTGGCGGAGTGGGGGGGGTGGCAGCTGGAGAAACAGAATCCATTGCCCACATCACAGAACGTGTTGGGCTCTGCCGAACCCAAGGGTTACAAGAGTCTGTTTTAGACATCGGCCAGGTCAAAGAGCAAGCCACGTAAGTACCGTCCTGTCCTCTGACTATCTCTCTTCAACCCTGGTAGGAGAGGAGTTGAATGAAGAAGGAGCAGAAGCCACTGCAACCTCCTTCCTAGATCACAGACTCTCTCACTGCTGGCCCTGGCTGGGGAGCAGCAGGGGGAGGAGAGGGAGGAGTCTTACCTATGGATGAAGTGTGAAGTATTGATTACTGTCTTGGCTAGACATCTCTTCTAAGTTTTTTATTATGAGAGTTGTTGAACATAAAGGAAGGTGTCCATCACCTAGATGTAATGATTGTTACTGTTTTGCATATTTGCTTCATCTTGTTTTTGCTGAAGTGTTGGGGTAGATTGAAGACATGTGTTTCACATTTCTGGATACTTCAGACTGCCTCTTCATAGAATAAGGATGTTTTCCTGCGTGCCACAGCAATGTTGTGGGATTAATGATGATTCCTTGGCATGTCCTGGTACCTGTACATATGTGGGTTTCCTAACTGTCTCTAAGGTATGTTTTCATATATAATTGGCTTGTTCATGCCCAGAAAGAAAAACTGGATACTTAACATCTAAACTGAGGCAGTTAATTTATGACTTAAAATGAGTCAGAACTGTGCCCAAAGAAAAACCATAAGAATTTCATTCAGGAGTGGAGGAATTTTATCCCTGCTGAAAAAAGCTGAAAGACAGGACAGAAAACAAGAGGAGAATTATGTATTCTCATAATTTCAAAAACAAGAAAATTTTATGTCTTGTAAGGTGACAGGCACTGCTGGAAAGATGCTGTAATAAGTTTATTCACGTCTTCGAAACCCAGATGTTTAAAAACTGCATGGGAACCTTATACATTGCTAATGTGCATGCAAATTGGTGCAAATTCTATGCAGGGTGCTGCAGCTGAATCTGTCAACATTTTTAAAGCATACATTCTTTGATACAACAATCCCTTCCTATAAATAAATTCCTATGGAATTTATTCTGTATGTATCCTTACCAGTGAAATGGCAGTAAAAGGATTTGCCTTGCAGCATTGTTTGTAATAGCAGAAAATTGGAAACTATCTTAAAAGGCCATCAGTGAGGGACTAGTTGAATATATGGTTGTATATATTATTATTTTTGTGATATATTACGTGTGTGTGTGTGTGTGTGTGTGTGTGTGTGTGTGGTGTCTTAGCTCAGGCTGCCATAACAAAATACCATGAACTGGGTGGGTTTAAGAGCAGACATTTCTTTCTCCCAGTTCTGGAGACTGGGAAGTTCAAGATCAGGGTTCCTGCTGCTGGGTTTTCTGATGAGTTCCTGGCTTGCAGACTGCCATCTTCTGGCTGTGTCCTCACATGACAGATAGAGAGCTCTGGTGTCTGCTCTTAATAAGCCTTATTCTAGGCATCACCCTTATGGCCTCATTTAACTTTAATGACTTCTTCACTCTACATACAGTTAACATTGGGTGTTAGGACTTCAACATATAATTGGGGTGGGGGTCACAATTCAGTCTCTTGCATGTGGCATGGTATTCCCCAACAGAAATGCAATAGAATAAGCTAGCAGAAAGAATGAGGCTCTATGTACAGATAGACTGTGAAGTGGAAAACAGCAAAGAACAGAATGAGGAGCTGAGTGCCCACATTTGCCCTCCTTATCCACTCTTGGCCCTTCCCCACCTGTTCTGTGCCCCAGAGTGACCTCTTTAAACTGCATCAATAGACTCTTGTTCTCTGGCTTAGGTTGAGTGCAGCCCATGAGGTGCTGCAGCAAAAGGTCAGAGGGAGGATAGGAAGGACAGGTGATTATGCCCCCACACCTCCCTGGAATGCTCCTCAACTGGCAGTGTTGCTCACACTATGTCACTGTGCCCTCTCACTCAACTGTTGCTGGCTTTGGGCTTTTCCTACACCTTGGTAAACAGTCCATTTATTAAACTCTACTGAAATGACTCACTTTATGTGTGCCATCTGTTTTCTGTCAGGACTCTTGTTGATACAGTACGTTAACATTTGTGTTTTAAAAAAAAAAACTGGTATGTTTGCAGGTTGAGGTACATGCACTTATTTATGCTTAGAATATCTCTGGAAAACTGCAGAAGAAACTAGTAACAGTGGTTGCCTCGAGGGAAGGAAAATGGGTGGCTGGGAATAGGGGGAGAAGAAGGGATATGTATGTTTCCTGCACCCCTTTTGTTCCTTTTAAATTTTGTACTCTATGTAGATATTACTTATTCAAAAATAAGTCTTAATTTAATTATTTAAAAAATAAAAAACAAAAACTGCAGAGAGGCTTGGTGCCAGAAATCTTTACAGGCAGCCATCCCTCTAGCACCCAGGTACCTCCCTCCCTAGGGGCAGCTGCCTCTGCTGGCAGATACTCCAAGCTACCAACTAAGCAAAAATACAAACAAAAGCATAATTAACAGGCTTCTTCCACTCTGCACTATGTAGATGAGAGGTGCAATGTTCTGAAAAACTTTGATGCATTAACTCAGACCATTTGCTGATACTCATTGGCAGGCAAGAAGTTCCTACTAAAGGCAGTAATTCATAACCACCATCAGCATGTGTGCTTACCACACTTTTGTCCCTCCCCTGGTGGAGGTCAGAGCCACAGTGACCAGGATAGAGCCTGCTGGGGATTTTCACTTAGGCCCACCCTCTAGTCCCTCTCTGACATCTTTGCCACACTAGGGACTCAAAACCATCTATGGCCTGGTTGAGCAACAGCAACACATCGGGGGGTCAGGCTTGGAGACCACACAGGAAGGCCTTATCCACCTCCTTTGGGCTTGGCTCTTTCTCCTGCTCCTCAGCCATGGCCGACCCATTATTTAGCAACATCTCTATTTTTATCATGCTCATTATACTGCAGTGTTCTTCATTTTCATCTCATTATTGTTGGCGGGGTCATCCAGCGGTTTTGTCACCCAGGAGACTGGGAGGGAAGCTGTACACTCAGCTCTCTTCCCCAGGCTTGGCTAATCCATCATCTGACAATACATTGTCAGGTGTCTGTTTTCTGGTTGTAGGGTGGCCACCGGAGCCTGTTAGTCCTTCCAGCTCTTCTTCCTGTCAGAGATGTCTAGTTTAATCACAGTTCCCTGCATCGATCCTTCCCTGCTTAGACAGAAAAACATATCTATATTTTATAGACAGATATATAATTGGTAGAGAAAACAGTACACGCATACAAATCCTTTGTATGACTCTTTCGGGGGAGTAGTGTCTCGAGGTAACTGACTGCAGTATTGGAAGCATATAGGACAGAATGACTCCTGCCCTGAAGAACACATGTTGCTGCTACTTCCCCAGCTAACATGACACGAGGGCTGTGGATAGAAGTCCCTAGGACATTTTTGCAAAAAGGCTACCATAATTTTGCCCCAGTTCTGCGGCATTGCAAAACTGGTTAGGATCTCAAGGAGGTGACCACAGGAAAGGAGTGGACAAGGCACTGCTGTGAGGGGAACTGATGCCCATTGTCTCCACCTGAGGGCCCTGCCCATCTCTCCTCACATTCTGCTCTCCAGCCCCATAGCAGAGATATAGGGCTCTAAGCCCCAAGCGCCCCCAACCCTGTGCCTTTTCTCATGTGGTGTCTGCTGGAACTGCTTCTTCTCATCCTGTGAAACCCAGATCTCCACTGCTGCCTCTTTGGTGAACACTTCCTGGATCCCTACCCTATACCCATCAATACCCCTCCAGCAAATTGAAACCTACTTTCTTCTGTGGTCCCATAGCACTTTGCTCCTGGGATTGTTGCAGTTGGTTCTCCACTGTGTGACTCTTCCATTGCTTGCACATCATCAGATTTTGCTAGGTGCCTAATGCACAGAACATAGCTTAACTGAATAGTACTACATCCAGAATGCTAATTAGAGATACTTACGTAAAGCACTGTCTTAGTCAGTTTGGGCTGTTATAGCAATTGGGTGGTTTAAACAACAAACATTTATTTCTCACACTTCTAGAGGCTGGCAGTCTTGGGTTCTTGGTGAGATCCCTCTTCCTGGTGAACAGACAGTTGCCTCCTTGTTGTGTCTTCACAAGGTAGAGAGAGCTCTGGTCCCTTCATCTCCTTATAAGGGTTACCCATCATGCGTGCTCCACCCTCATGAACTCATCTAAACCTATTTACCTTCCAAAGACACCCCACCTCCAACTACCATCACATTGGTGATTAGGACATCAATATATGAATTCTGGAGGGACATAAACAGTTCAGACCAAGCATCTAACAATTGAGGGTTTGCTTTTGTGCCAGACACTGTGCTGAGAACTTCACAGGCACTATCTCGCTTAACCCTCACCACAAGCTACAGAGTGTCCCCCTCTGGCAGCTAGAAGACCAGGACTAGAAG
The DNA here is from genome assembly GCF_029289425.2 of Pan paniscus. Taxonomy (NCBI): domain Eukaryota; kingdom Metazoa; phylum Chordata; class Mammalia; order Primates; family Hominidae; genus Pan; species Pan paniscus. Next base: position 25,096,517 of record NC_073264.2, on the reverse strand, counting down.
AGGGTAAGTAACTTAGTCAAGGCCACATGGCTAGAAATTGATAGCAATTGGATTTACATCCAAGTCTGACTCCACAGCATTTATTTCTTAAACTTTTTAAATTCAAAAATAATATCTGCATATGGTAAGGAATAAAAAGGACCTAACTCCCTTGAAACATAAAAAGTAAGTGTCCCTGCTACCCAGATCATCAACACATCTCCCAAAAGCAATCACTGTTGTCAATTTCCTTTTTCTTTCTAAAATTAGTCTATACATATACTCTTCTGTTTGCTTTCACACAGTAGCATATGCTAGATATTCTTCTACAACTTGCTTTGTTTTCACTTTACTTATATCTTGGAGATTGTTTCATTATCAATGGCTACAGACCTAGCCTCATTCTTTTTAACTAATGCAGAGTATTCTACAAATGGATATGCTATAACTTATTTAATCAACCCCTGTCGATGAGCATTCAGTGGTTTCCTGTCTTTTGCTATTATATTGGGGCTCTAAAGTGTATCCTTGTCCATAAGTCTTGGCACAAGCTCCATTGCATTTAAATCTTTGTTCCTTCTGGAACTTTTGGTATAATAAATGAGGTTCAGAATCAGTAAACCACGTGCTCTTGACCACTTATACACTACGATAGCCAAATATCTTACCTGGCACATAGCAGGTGCTTGTAAGTGGTTACCATAACAATGGCAATAGTGATACTCACAGCAGCATCCATGGCAGCACATCCTCAGGGAACGCTGTTGGATATATGAAGAGGCCATTAGTACACAGCATTAAGGAGGGCTACCTGGAAGTCTTCTAACCCTCAGTAAGACTAGGCCCTAATAGCCACTTACCCATCAGAATAAATGAGTTTGCGGAACTTTCCTGAGAGTAATTTTTGACATGGGGAGGGAAGAAAGACATCACAAGAATACAGTGATGGGATGCAGCCAAAGGGTGCTGACCCAGGATGGAGGAGCTTCTGAAGACACACTCTTGGCGATTTGTTTAAGGAACTCCTAGTGAACAGTTCAGAAGAACCGCAGTCTGCACAATATTCAGTGGATGCAGACTAACAGGGATGGCCAAACACCAGAGGGAATGGAGGCAGGTACTTGTTTTAGGAGAGGTGATGGGCAAAGAGACAAAGCCAGCAGGGGCCAGACCAGACGTCTGAACACAGAACAGACCCTTTGGTTGCATGACAACACACAGGGCTTATGGCAAGCAGTAAGAGGCTCCATTTTGGGATTGGGTGAAGAGACACCTTCACTCCCCAGAGAATTGGTGCACACAATGCAAAGCAGATGCTGCTCTTCAGCCGCGGAGTTGATGGGCACAAACAAATCCCCTGCTGGGTGGAGGTTGGGGCGTCACAGAGAATAACTGATCAGTAGGGTGTGTCCCCATGCTCGGTATGAAGACTTGGTATTAAGATATCATAATAACAGCTAATATCAATCATAATCCAGGCCCAGATGTTAATTCATTTCCTTCTCTCAACACCCCTACAAGTGTACTCCCACTTTACACGTGAGAAAACTGGATCACAAAGAAGTTGACCCTCTAGAATTGGAGTCATATAACTTGTGTCTATTATCAAAATTTGGATATCAGTTTGGCTCTGAGGGATGCACTTACAGATGGCTGGCTGTCCCCTAAGATGCGGTCTTCACAAGGAGAGCCCCCAGCACGGTGATCAGGATTTAGGTCACATCTGTGCCTTTTTTAAGCCACTTGACCCCACTCCAGGGACTGGCAGATGTCAGTGCTGCTCTTTTCCTTCCTGGTCCTCCTGGATGAAGACTACAGTGAAGGCACAAGCTGTTTCTCTGAATAATGCAACCATGGAATAGTGGGAGTAAGAGCACTGGACAGGGAGCCAGGAAGCCCAGGTCAGCAGATGGATGAGAGAGCCCAGGAGGAAGGAAGGAGATGGGCAAGCCTCCTGGCCCAGCTCCACAGGAAACCAGCTATGGGCTGAACACAGAGGTCCCCAGATCCACCCGTGTCAGGCAGGCTCCAGTAGGAGTCAGCAAACACGGGGGTCAGGGAGGGTGTAGCAGGCCTCTGGCCTCACACCACAAAATCTACTGATTAGATTAGCCAGGACGTGCCATCACAGGGATCAGGGCTTTCTTCTGCTTCAACTTTTCAGCAAGCTCTTGCCTCCACCATCCTGGGAGAGGTGGGCTAACTCCTGTGAAAGGCACTTGGGTCATCTTTCAGGGGGATGCTGCTTCCTCCTCCCTGTCCTGCCCTCTATCCAGGAATAGATGGATTTGCTGTGCTCTGGTTTTGCCATGTATCCAGACATCTACCAGCTGGACTGGCCAGGGACAACCGAAACATGAAGTCAGAAAAGAACAAAGCCAATTTCCTTCAGCAGCCCAAGACCTTGACCTCACCAGCCCTGGGCCCCACCCCTCACACCCATCTCTAGCTCACTGCTCAGACAGAGGAAGGGAGTCCCCCCTTCATCTGCTGCACTTGTGAGAACCACAATGTCTTCCGGTCCCTGTCCTGGCTCTCATCTGAGGGGTGCTTTGAGCTGTCCTTCTACCCCCGCAGGTTGTCATGGTGACTGCCGCTCAAACTCTCCATTGGACAGAGCAGCAGATTGTCTCCATGGTGATCAAAAAGATCTGTGGAGAAAGGATGTTTGGCCTTGGAAACGAACTCATGGGAAAACTCCTGGGAAATAAGCCTCTTCTGGGGGCATCAGAAGAGATTCTCCTCCTTGTGACACAGTTCTTCAGCCATTCCACTGGCCCAGAAAGCTTAGCTTTCTAACGGTTGATGCCATCATCTGTGTTAACATTCTAGCCATAGAGGATGCCAACTCCAGATTCCTGGCTGTGCCAAGGAAAACTTGCAAGTCAGGAAAATATAGCTGAGATGCTGAAAAGCACCTGCCCTTTCAGTGCTCTGCAGCAGTGCCCCCTGCACACCTTCCTCCCCAGTCTCCATGGAGCCTGGCTTCTCTCCCACTCTGACAAGACGCTGGGCCCACTTCTTCCTGATAGGGTGTGAACTGATACAGCTGAAAACAATGCTCTTCCCTCACCGCCCCCCCCAAAAACATGTGCATTTTAGGAGAATCTTTGATAACAAAACAAACAAGTCTCTGCTGTTGCCCAACAGTCTCTGATAGACATTTCTCTGCCCCATGTATGCATATTTCTTTTTTTTTTTTTATTGTACTTTAAGTTTTAGGGTACATGTGCACAAAGTGCAGGTTAGTTACATATTTGTACATGTGCCATGCTGGTGCGCTGCACCCATTAACTTGTCATCTAGCATTAGGTATATCTCCCAATGCTATCCCTCCCCCCTCCCCCCACCCCACAACAGTCCCCAGAGTGTGATGTTCCCCTTCCTGTGTCCATGTGTTCTCATTGTTCAATTCCCACCTATGAGTGAGAATATGCGGTGTTTGGTTTTTTGTTCTTGCGATAATTACTGAGAATGATGATTTCCAATTTCATCCATGTCCCTACAAAGGACATTCTTTTCTACCTTTCATACCTTGAATCTTGGCTTTTGCACAGTTAAAGCTCACAGTATAACAGGGAGGTCACTAGGGCTCTTTGAAACACCTAGTCCCTTGCTAATCTGACACTTGCACTCCTGCAATCAGGCTGGGCTAGGTCAAGAGAGATTGGCTTTCCTCCCTTTGCTTTTCAGACAGGAACCATTTCCCTACCTACCTCAGGCACCCCACAACTTCTTGTCTCTCCCTATCACTACTTGCTTTCAAAGAGGATCAGAAACCCATTCACATCGGAATGTGACTAATAACAGATTAAAGTATATTCTCCCCCAGGGAAATCAGAGGTTAAATTGTAAGGAATAATTCCTAAGGGGAATTCAGGCACCAGCTCAAGGATCACTGCTACAAGAGTACAGTTTGAACTTTACTCTTAGAAAGAAAAAGAAATGATATGGGTCTTCTTTTCTCCAAAGCATTTCTTTATACTTGCCGACTCCCTTGGGTGATAAAGGGAGTTGGTTTTGTTTCTAAAGCCTAGGATGTGATTTGTCATAAAGTTCTGCCACACTGAAGCTAGATATAGCAGCACCATAAGAGGACTCTACCTCCACTGCCCAATGTCACTGCTTCCTTCCCAGCTGCCTGGCCTCGCTAGGGCACAAGCATGGTGGTACTCACTAGCATATTCAGGTGGGGCAGCCCACCATGGGCAGCCACTCCCCCACCTGCCTCCTCATCTTCACCTCCTCTTCGTGACCCTGGGTTTCTCCTGGGATGTCTCACTCACTAAAAGCAAATCAAAAAGCCTTTTTCAGATACACCTGAGTTCAAGTATGAGCTTCACCAATTATGCCACTGAGTATCTGTCTGCTTGAATTTCTCCAAAAGTAGAGCCTAAGACAGGTAAATCCTTTGTGATGTGACTTTGGGGGAAGCAGGGAGAGGGCAGGGAGAGAGATTCAGGTCAGCAAGCAGAGCTAATATAAATAAGGATGCAGTGTGGGGTCGCTGCTGTGGGCAACAGGAATCAATTCCACCAGGACCCACTGAGAAACTAACAGAATGTCTTCCTGCGCATAGGAGGGAAACTATGCTGTGTCCCGCGCTCATTAACCCTATGCTTCTAACTGGTGCATGTTTGAGATGAGTCTGGACTTCCTGGGAACTGTCCGCCTTGGCTGAGCTGGGGGCGCTGAAGGGATGACCACTCTTTGGCAAGTTACTGACCATTCCCGGAATCTAGGTTCTTCACAGGTAACCCTCTGCCTCACAGAGCTGTAATAATCTATAAATGAGAGAACTCCTGAGACACTGTTAGCACAGTGCCTGACCCAGAATAAAGGCTCCATAAATAGCAGCTACTATTCCCGTGCTGCGACTGGAGATGTGGAAGCGCCTCTGTTGAGCCCTAAGGCTCTGAGAGTCTGTAGTACACACCCCACCCCCATCTCTCTGGCAGGACCCAGATTGGGTAAGACTGGAAATGACATAGGAAATGGCTGCTGAGGAAGCAACCTGATTTCCAGATCTAGGAAACTCCGACAAGTTTTTTGCTTATTTCTCAAAAGAAAGACAACCCCAGCAGGGCCTGGAGTGCATGAGGCAGAGAGGTCTGTAGCTCCGGAGTGGCAAGGAGGGTGGAATCCTCCACTTTTTTTTTTAAAGAAGGAACAGTTTTCTTATATGGTTTGCCACTACCAATGCACCAGGCTGACCCTGGTCATTGAATTCATTCATTCAGAATTCATTTATTTATTCAACAAGCCTTCACTAAGGACTTCCTATGTGCCAACCTCCTTGTTGGAAGCAGGGCCGTCAGAAATGAAAGGTAATCCCCGCACTAAGAACAGAAAGGTACGGCAATGATGCCTATGCACTATAACAAGTGCCACACTAGAGGCTGCCCTGGAAGGTGAATTCCACCAAAGGGAGCAACCTGCAAAGGCTTCTCGACAAGACAGGACACAGCACATGGCACTCATGGGGCACTATAAGTCATTCAATGGGCAGCAGTGATGCTCCTAAGGACACGTAATGTTTATTTTTTTAAAAAAATTTTTAAAGACTGACCAGGGAAGTAGAGGTCAGGATTTGAGAAGAGTTGTCTGCCACACAAGGGAATTTGGCCTCATCCTAAAGCTGATGGAAAGTCACACCAAAGAATGTATTCACTGGGAGGCTGAGACGGGTGGATCACGAGATCAGGAGATCGAGACCATCCTGGCTAACAGGGTGAAACCCCATCTCTACTAAAATTACAAAAAATTAGCCGGGCATGGTGGTGGACACCTGTAGTCCCAGCTACTCGGGAGGCTGAGGCAGGAGAATGGCATGAACCTGGGAGGCGGAGCTTGCGGTGAGCCGAGATCACGCCACCGCACTCCAGCCTGGGCTACAAGCGAGACTCTGTCTCAAAAAAAAAAAAAAAATGTATTCAGTACCCTTCAGTACCCCTCAGTCCATCCCCCCCCGCTATGGTTTGAATGTGTCTCCTCTAAAATTCGGGTGTTGAAACTTTTTTTTTTGAGACAGAGTTTCACTCTTGTTGCCTAGGCTGGAGTGCAATGGCATGATCTCAGCTCGCTGCAACCTCCGCCTCCCGGGTTCAAGCCATTCTCCTACCTCAGTCTCCCAGGTATCTGGGATTACAGGCATGTGCCACCACGCCCAGCTAATTTTGTATTTTTTGTAGAGACGGGGGTTTCACCATGTTGGTCAGGCTGGTCTTGAACTCCTGACCTCAGGCAATCCACCCACCTCAGCCTCCCAACATGCTGGGATTACAGGCATGAGCCACAGCGCCTGGCCATGTGTTGAAACTTAATGGCCGGTGTGATGGTATTGAGGTGGGACTCTAAGAGGTATTTAGGTCAGGAGGACTCCCCCCCTTATGAATGGGATTAAGGCCCTTGTAAAAGGGGCTTCACAAGCATTCAGCTCTCTTGCCCTTCACTCCTGCCCTGTGAAGACATATTATTCCTCCCCTCCAGGGGATGTAGCACCAAGGCACCATCTTGGAAGCAGAGAGAACAGGTCCTCTGTAGCCAGCACCTTGATATGGAACTTCCCAGCCTCCAGAGATGTAAGAAGCTGTCTTTTACAGATGACCCCATCACAGGTATTTTGTTATAGTAGCACAAATGGACGAAGACACCCCTCATTGTCATAAATGCTGCAACTTCTACATCAACAGTGATGTTCTAATCTCTAAATGAAGACAGAATCAAAAGCAACCAATAGGCCTCTTTGCAAATAAACTTTTGGTAGCTGTTTAAAATCACCACAAACAACAGAAACCTTTCTTCTCTTGCCTTTGCTGGTTGAAAAATTGTTGGCCAGGCACAGTGGCTCATGCCTGTAATCCCAGCACTTTGGGAGGCCGAGGTGGGCAGATCACTTGAGGCCAGGAGTTTGAGAACAGCCTGGCCAACATGGCGAAACCCCATCTCTACTAATAATACAAAAATTAGCCAGGCGTAGTGGTGCGCATCTATAGTCCCAGCTACTCAGGGGGCTGAGGCATGAGAATCGCTTGAAACTGGGAGGCAGAGGTTGCAGTGAGCTGAGATGGCAGCACTGTACTCCATCCTGGGAGACAGAGCAAAACTCTGTCTCAAAAAAAAAAGAAAAGAAAAATTGTTCATACATCATCCTGAGCCACCTTTATACTTTCACTAAGAAATTTCATAGCATTGCTATGGAGTCCCAGGTACAATAATGTGATGATTAATACCGAGTGTCAACTTGATTGGATTGAAGGATAAAAGTATTGATCTTGGGTGTGTCTGTGAGCGTGTTGCCAAAAGAGATTAAAATTTGAGCCAGTGGGCTGGGGAAAGCAGATCCACCCTTAATCTGGTGGGCACAATCTAATCAGCTTCCAGAGAATATAAAGCAAGCAGAAAAATGTGAAAAGGAGAGATAGGCCTAGTCTCTGCCACTCTACATCTTTCTCTCATGCTGGATGCTTCCTTCCCTCAAACATCGGACTCCAAGTTCTTCAGTTTTGGGACTCTGACTGGCTCTCCTTGCTCCTCAGCTTGCAGACAGCCTATTGTGGGACCTTGTGATCCTGTAAATTAATACTTAATAAAATCCCATATATATATTCATTCAAAGAATATATATATCCTATTAGTTCTGTCTCTCTAAGAGAAACCTGACTAATACAAATACATACTGAGTGGATAGATGAATGGAAAGGGGGACAACGGTAATAATGATAAATGTGATGAGCAACTATGCATACCTGCTTGCACAGACATAGACTGTCTTTAGTAACAGTGATTGCCTCCAGGGAGGGCAGCTGAATTCTAGGGTTTGAGGATAAAAAAGAGACTTACTTCTCACTTTTCACCCTTTCAAAGTACTTAAATTTGTTACAAAATTAATTCGTCAAAAAAATGTTTTAAGTAAATGTAAGTGTTGTCAATACCCTCCAGCCAAAGACCACCAGATCACAACTGTAGTCAAATAAAACTAGTTTTATTGATTTGCCACAATAAGGAAGAACACACACCGTGGGGATCTGTGGGGCATCTCAGTAAGAGAATGTTAGAAAGGACTTATGAGATTTAGCTTGTGTCAGGAGATTTTGAGGAGGATTCACGGAAGCAAGGCTTTGCCCTGGATTGGATCCTGCCGGGAAGCAGGGGTAACTCTCTGATTAGAGTCTTAACCATGAGTATCTTAACAGTTTGAGTCTAGAAAGAGAGAGGAAAGGAGCAAAGTTAAAGTTGCTTTTGATGAAGCAGTGGCAGTCACTCTTAAGCAAGCTGGGGGACTGTGTGTTTGGTCATTTTTGTAGTTTGGATGATATATTTAGTCCATTCTCACATTGCTATAAAGAACTACCCAAGACTGGGTAATTTATAAAGAAAAGAGGTTTAATTGGCTCACGGTTCTGCAGGTTGTACAGGTAGCATGGCTGGGAAGGCCTCAGGAAACTTACAATCATGACAGGAGGCAAAGGGGAAGCAGGCGTGTCTTCACATGGCAGAGCAGGAGAGAAAGAGCAGAGGGGAGGGCGCCACACACTTTGAAACAGCCAGATCTCATGAGAACTCTATCCTGAGACAGCACTAGGGGGATGGTGCTAAACCATCAGAAACCACCTGATGATCCAACCACCTCCCACCGGGCCCCACCTCCAACACTGGGGATTAAAGTCAACATGAGATTTGGGTGGGGACACAGAGCCAAACCATATCAGATAATAATTTATTTTGCCTGTGTTCAGACATGATTACAGAGTAATCTTATTTTTGTCCTTATCCATCAAGTGAACAGAGTGACCTTGCCTGAAGGGGTATTTCCTAAAATTGTTTGTGTTGAACAGAGCACCTTCGTCTAGCTATAGGGCCAGGCCAGCTCCTATTAACACTAAGGCCTGGCTGCCAGGGTTGCTTTTCTTTTTGAGTGCCTTTCAAACTAAGGAGTACAGATGTGAATTCAATTATTTACTTTTACTATACTGCCTGAGTGGTACAGAAATTGACCTGATTTTTTAAAAAATTATTGATTGAATACCAAGTAAGGATCACTTCAGCCACTTTTTGAGACACCAAAGTCCTTTAATAGAAGATATTCTAAAACTCCAGTGGGCAGGAGCTTTGAGGATGGGCCTGCTGTTGGCTGGGATGCAGTGGGGATCAGCCAGGCTCTCCAACCTCCCATTGGTATGACAGTGAAATCATTTGGGCTTATCGGTGGGCTGGCAGAGGTTAATGCCAGGTTGGCCATCCCATCTTCAAGAACTGTTCCTATTTAAATCCAGAAGCTCCTGCCCTGGGGGCAGGAAAAAGAACTTCTTAAAGGATCATCAACGCAGGAGACCAAGAAAGCAGGGGAACCTGGCATGGGGCTTTCTCATGGACAAGCCCACACTGGGAATTAAGGAACATTATTTCTGGATAATTTCTCCCACCAGCCCTCCACATTGTCAAGTCCCTTGCCCCTCTATGGCCCTCAGTTTCCTTGTCTATAAAATGGCAGGTGAGAGGAAAGGTGGGGGTAAATTAGACTTTTGTATTATCTTTTCCAGTTATCTCTTCCTTAATTCTGGGGTGTGGCTGCTCCCAAGGCAGGTGATGGGCAGGTTTCAATCTCTTCTTGAAAAGGTTAGAGACCAGGGCACTGGAGGAAAACCAGCAGATTTGGCAGGAAAAACACAGCCTTTATGGCAGGAATGCAGGCTTACATCAGATGAATCCTCAGGCAGTTACACCTCCCCACAGCTGCGTCAAAGCTTAACCCCAACAAGTGAAGCAGGGCAGGAGTAGAACTGAGCCTCTCTGAAAGGTCTGGCAGGAAGTTAGCTGATAAAATTCCAGACAATGGGGAAGAGAAGAAAGGAGTTAGAGGAGGATTCTGGAAATGGCTCTATCTGATGTAGACTGTTTTGTAGTTGAGGGTTGGAGGGTCCTATGATCTGAATGTAACCCCTAAAATTGATAGCTAAAACTTAATGGCTAGTGCGATAGTATTAAGAGGTGGGATCTTTAAGAGATGATAAAGTCATGAGTGCAGAGCCCTGATGGGTGGGATTAGGGCCCTTATAAAAGGGCTTGAGGGAGCGGGTTCATGCTTTTCTGCTCTTCCAGCATGTGAGGGCACAGCAGTGGGGTGCCATCTTGGAGGCAGACAGCAGCCCTCACTAGACACAGAATGCTGGCACGTTGATCTTGGACTTCTCATGCTTCAGAACTGTCAGAAATAAATGTCTGCTCTTTATAAATTACCCAGTCTGCGGCCGGGCACGGTGGCTCATGCCTGTAATCCCAGCACTTTGGGAGGCCGAGGCAGGGGGATCACCTGAGGTCAGGAGTTCGAGACCAGCCTGACCAACATGGAGAAACCCCATCTCTACTAAAATACAAAATTAGCTGGGCATGGTGGCGCATACCTATAATCCCAGCTACTCCCGAGGCTAAGGCAGGAGAATCGCTTGAACCCAGAAGGCGGAGGTTGTGGTGAGCTGAGATCGCGCCATTGCACTCCAGCCTGGGCAACAAGAGTGGGGGAAAAAAAAAATTACCCAGTCTGCAGTATTTTGTGATAGCAACACGAACAGGCTAAGATAGAAAGTGATGGTTTCTTTTCCTTGGCATCCCATACTTCCTCCTCTTGCCTGTTAAAAGAACCCCTCCAGATACGGGCTGACTGTGCTCTCAGTAAGCTGTTCAATTGGCCCAGGGAACCACTTGCTTTAGATGGAAGGACAGTTCATTTTTCTGGTAAAATCTGACCCAGGACATTCGAGACCCAAACTGCCTGTTGCTCTGGCCAGGGTTATTGTTGAGGTTTCCAAACATCAAACCCACGTTTGGGGTGCTTCAGGCCACCAGGGACCCACCATTACCATGAGCATCCTTTGTCAATGGTCTCCAGAAACCAAGTTACCTGAAATGGGACAAGAGAAGACCCTGTATTACTCCACTTCCCAAGTCCTCACATTGTAAAACTGTCCTGTTATTTACTTAGGGAAAAGTAAAGGGAGTTTTAAGATCAGCATGTAAACTTTATAGTATTAATTGTTGCATTTAAATAATTCTATTTTGCAACAAATAGAACATTTGGTTTTGAAAGAACCCCAAGCTCTTTTCATGTGTCTAGTTAATTAAGGGTTTTCTCTCTGATCCTCCTTTCCTGTCTTCCCTTCCTTTTAATTCTCTGGCTTCTTTTGGTAACTCCAAGAGACAGCCACGGGGACTGCTCAAACCATTAACGACAGATTTGAGATTGGGCAGCTTGAAAGCCTCCAGTGAAAATTTCTAAACTCCACCCCTTGGGGGAAGTGGACTAACTGTCATTTTGTACATAGGAAATATTTTGTTTCTCCCTGGAGTCTCACAGGAGCAATGGATCGAGTGTTTTGTTTTTAAACATGTTTGAGCCCATGGACTGTTACTTCCCAGAGACCTTGTAGCAGATGTATTGAGTGCCCTGACTCTTGCCCTCATCCTGATTTCAGACATGGCTGGGGTGGGCCATTTCCTGTGGGTCTCAACTCATTGCACTGTGGATGCATCTTCCTCTCTGTTGGGGGAATTGTGAAGGAGCTGATAACTCCGAGGCAACCCTTGATAGGTGGCAGCTAAGAACCCACGGATGAATGCTCCATCTGCCATCCCACTCTTCCAGAGGCATCCCACACTCTTATAAGAGGTCCTAGGGGGATGGGCATGTGGGGGCTCCCCCCATGATGTACCCCTGTAGTGGCTTTCCTGCCTCCCTAACTCTCTCACCACTCCCTCCCTCACTCACGCTCCCTCTCATATCTTGTCCAAATATTGAAAGCCTCAGTCTCTGCTTTCAAGAGACACAGAACAGGACGGAATAGTCAGAGGAGAGAACTGGGCTCATAGAGCCTTGGCCATCATTTTGTCATGAAGGATGGTTAAGAAAAAGACTCAGATTCAAATCACAGCTTTGCCTCTTGCAAGCTGTGTAGGTATATCCACAAATTAACTTCTCTGGAGTGGGTAGCTATATCCACAAATTAACTTCTCTGGAGTGGGTAGCAATTAGAAAACATCAAAAGTCACAGATAAAATGATCAGCAAGGGGAGTCATTTTACTCACTAGGATTCATAAGAATGCTGCCTGCATAGGGGACAGCATCTTTTAGCCTTCAAGGGCTAAAGGGACAGAAACTCTAAACTTGAGTCCAGCCATCCAGGGCACACAAAATAGTCATGGCCTGCACCGCTCCTTCAGGTTCCTCCACCTGCCTCGACACACTCTCCCAGCCCTACACACGAGGAAGCATGAGGCATACTGTGGCTTGTGGCCTTCATTCTGAACCTTGACCTGTGATCACTCCTTTCCTCCATTTCCATCCTACTCCTGTCACTCTTTCACTTTGTCAGTCAGCCAGTGCTTACCCCCACTATATAATTGACCAAAGGGACCATTTGCTTTGGACGGACAACTCATCTTCTTGGTAAAATCTAATCCAGGATATTTGCTGCTGGAGTCAACAGTGAATACACACTGCCTCAGGCATGCACCCATTTCTGTTCTCACCTGACCACACAGAACCAAGCCTCCGTAAAACCTCACGTTCTACTCTTCAGCTACAGCCACACTGTCTCAAGCCACCCTGGGACCACATCGTCTGTTACAATTTAGCACTGGGTTCCTCACCCTGGCACTGCCCTGACCTCCCTCCTGCTGGGCGAGCCCAGCCTCACAAGCGGAACATGAGCAGGGACAGCTGGAGATACGCAGTGCCGAGGTGAGTGCTACATTGCAGTGGACAACAGGATCTCCCCCAACCACACAGTGGTCTGGAAAAAGCAGAAACAGGGGTTGCAGCTTGTACCACTTTTTACTCCAAGGGGTGGGGATAATATCCAAACAAGCATGGGTTGCCTGGGGAGTCAACAGACAGAGAAACCTCGGGCTGGAATGCCATCACCCCAGTTTACCAGAATACTTATCTGTGGCCATCCTGCACACTCTAGAATTCCCCCATAGCCCTGGGCCTTTTTCTCTTTTCTCTTAAGAGATCAGAGATAAGGGAATTAACCCGAAATGTACAAGTAGTCAACAAAGTGCTCCCAAAATGGAGAGTCTGCTATTCTGACTCCAGCCCCCAGAGTCTGACCCATCCTAAGGCACTCTGCCCACACCTGAAGAGCTGTAAACTCATCAGTCCCACTCACTGCCCCATCACTTCCAGGGTTCCATTTCTTCCTCCTGCCCAGCTCCCAGACACTTCCAAGCCAGCAGAAACCCTATGGCTGTTGTTTTGTTTGTTGTTTCTCATTGATTAGCCCAGGTAATAGTCTCAGTACTGCCCAAGGCTACTGGAAACCAAATAAATACTGAGGTGATTTATCCCAAGGAAGCACATGTGCATGGTTATGCACAACCCATAGCCCCTGTGCTGGAAACTTGGCCTGAGAAAGACTATGGGAGAAGGAGATGGGAGACTCAACCAGTCCCAGCCCTTGTCCTCACCCTACCCAGTTAGGCCACGAGACACTGCACTCTGTCCACTTAGGGGGCTGTGAGGCACCGGACAGCCTAAGGAGCATGGCAGGGTGGAGGAGCTGAGTCAGAGCACAAAGGCCTTCCCTTCTGTCTGTCCCCCACTCCTCACTCCACAAGGCTTGGCTCAGCTTGGACCCAGGATGAGTATTTCAACAAAGGAAGAGGCAAGAGCCATAAATCAAGTGCAAATCCCCCTCCACACCTCCCACATCCTCACCTGCACTTTCTCCAACGCCTTCCCCTTGCTAAGGTCAGCCCTACTGTACCACACACACACATGACACACACACACTTGCACACACACAAAAACACATGTCACCAGGACTCCAAATCCCCCCTTTGAGCATTGCTTGGCTGTGTGCAAAGTCCTGTTCTCCCCACTGTGTACAGAAATGGGGCTTTCTGTCTTGGTGACATCTCTCTGCTCTTACCTAGGAAGTCAAAGCTTTCCCTACTCTCATTGCAGGGAGGACAGGGATCAATCCCCTGCCCTGCTTTCGAACTGCGGTTCCACCAGCCTCTCTGCAGCCAATCTCTCCACTCTCAGTCTCTCTCCTGCAAGCCTACATTGTCCCATCTTACCTGGTTACTTTCACTGCGCTCAGCCCCTGAAAGTGGAGGAGAAGGTCATGGTGCTGAAGCTAGAGTGGCAGGACCGTATTCACTGCCTTGGCTGTTCCAGAGCTGCAGAACCTTTGAGTGAGTCACCTCTCTGGGCCTGGGATTCTCACCTGGAGAATTTGGCCTCCCATTGCCTGCTGCATCTCCTACTACACCTTGCTCTGTCTCCCCAGCTCATCCAGGTCGTAGAACCTTCCCCACACTGACTGAAGCCTCAGTGCTGAGACCTTATGCTTTTGGGTCACTGAAGAATTTGTATCCCCACGATCCCCCGTACTGGGATCCCTCCACTGGGCCACGTCAGGTGACATCCTGGCACTGAACTGTGGCCTGGACATGTCCCAAACCCAGGAAGACCTCGTTATCCATTTTCCTCCATCCTCAATCCAGAGTTGCTGAGTTTGGCTAGAAAAACCATGTGTCTATGTTGCCAGATTCCACTATAAATTCACCCACTGGAAACTGTATGGGGCTCTGGGTAACTCAGACACTCTTCTGTTCTGCCCTGATGCTTTCTAAGTTGCACCTAGCCCAGTAGCTGGTTCAAATCTCCCTTGGGACCCTGGGATGCCCACCGCACACTGCCATAGGAGGGATTCACACTTATTTGCTCAATGAGGGAGGGCTGTCAACCAAATAATATTAGATGAGAATCACACACCTTGAAGTCAGGAAGGATTTTGGGGGACCCCCATTTCTCAGAAACTGAGGCTCCAAATCTTACTTCCCAGTCAGGGCAGGTTTGGGGCAAGGACTCCACCAGGGGACTTACTCCAAGCAGTGACGATGCCACTCACAGCAAGACTCATGGAGGGCTACAGAAAGAAGACCACATTTGAATTCTGGCTCTTCCTGTCTTCCTCTAGAAGCCACAGAAGTCTTGACATCTGGCTCTGCTTTCTGGAGAACCCAGGCTGAGGGGTGTGCTTCCATAAGAATGCATTCCTTCAGCTGCCCATGGAGATGGGTGGCCTGAGGCTGATGCATGGTAGTGCCCACCTTCCAGAGTGGGCAGCCTGGATATGGCACAGATGTCCAGGCAGGGAAAGCTGGATTTAGGGAGGCCCAGCACAGGAGCTGGAGGTGGCCCAATTCCATGAGGAAGGAGGAAAGAAAGAACTTAGTGGGAAGAGAAGGAGCAGCGGGCAGGGCCAGGCACTGCTCAGCCAGAAGACCCTCCCCCCTCAACATCCAGAAATAGTTTTGGAAGTAGGGACATTGGGGAGCTGTAAAAAGTGGTCTCTGATCCAGTGAGAAATCACCGCTCACCTCCAAGTGACTGTTCCTCTTCCTTTCCATGGAGTTCCTGGAAAGGAGCGGGAGCCTGGCTGTAGAAGGCCAGGAGGAGGGAGGTGATGCCCAGGGGATCTCAGGCAGGTCCCTGGCACCTCCAGAGATCTGCTTGCATTTGCTCTTTCTCTACTGCAGGGCCTGGGCCACAAAGGAGGCAAGTCTGCTGTGTCACCCCTTCACCCTTTGGCTGCTGAGTCATAGGAATGCCCAGAGGAACCCAAGGAAGAGGCCAGGGCAGTCTGGCTGGGGGTAGTTAGAAAGATTTCAATAGTTAAACCTATCAGGGTTGCCCCACCCTGACCTGGCTGTGGCTTCCTTGTCAGGCCACATTCAAAGGAGTTAAAGAGAATGAAATGAAGGAATAATAGGTGGGCAAGATTAAAGGAACCAGCAAAGGGTAGTGAAGCACCAGGAACCAGCAACAGTCATTCCTAGCCTGAAGGGACCAAGCAGGGAGCCAGTTGGTGATTGGGGGGTGGGGGTGGCCTCATAGGAGCCATAGTCATAGGTGGACACAGACACTGCCTTCAGGGAGGGGGCCAGGGAAACACGTGCCCTCCCCAGTTCTAACCCTGAGTGGAAGCCTGAGGGCAAGGGAGCCTCCATGATACAGTACAGAGGTCAGCCCGGCACCACGCAGGGCAGAGAAGGGTGGGGAGTGGATCTGGAGGGCCAAAAACACATCCGGACTCTGGTCTTGTCCATTACTATAATATTACTTCCCATGTCTTGAGGATTCCAGAGGTCCATTTATCCCTTCACCATTAACCGTCCCACCTGTTCAGATCCTGGCCTTCCCACTGAAAGACAGCATTCCTGCAACCCAATTTGTTCTTATGTTTAATGAGTAGGTCTCAGCTCCAATGGCACCTCCACCAGCCTCACTGGAAGCCATGGTCCTCCATGGTCCTGTGATGCTTTGCATATGATGTGCCTACCCTGGCTTGCCCACAACCCCCACACCCTCAACTCCTCTGCCCTACTCCTTATCTTTTTTATTCTGTACCTAGTAACACTATATATAATATAGTTTGTTATTTATTGTAGTTTCTCCTGACTAGCATGTGAGCTCATAGGGCAGCAAATTTTGTTTTGTTCATTGCTATACCCTAAGCTCCTAGAACAGTGCTTGGCACAGAGTGATAGTCAATAAATGTATCAAATGAATAAACATGTTCTGCCTCATTTTCTGATGACTATTCTACCTTCTGTTTTCCCACCACACTGAAGGAACTGGAGGGAGGTTTGGTCTTATTTACGTTTGTGTTCTCCAGGGTGCCTGGCACAATGCATAGCTTGTAGTAAGATACACAAATGCTTTTGTAATTGAACTATTCACACCACAAGGACCCGTCCCCGGCTGGTGTGGAGAGGAGGTGTTGCTGAAGGGCTTCCATGAGACCAAGGCCGGGGGTCAGCTTGGAAGCCTTGTCTCAGTTCCTCCCTCTGGACTGGTTCAGGACAACATTTATGGGTGGCAAGAGTGGTGCTCAGGGCCACGGATGACTCGAGGACCACTGTTCCCCCTCCACCGTGCTGAGCCTCAGTATGCATACACAGAGGGTGGTGCCCCCGAATATGACTCAGGACAATACATAGGGCCTTTTCTGAGAAAGCCATGTGTTCACCCCAAGAGGAACTTCAGCTCTGACTACTCTCCTCTAACTGGAATTATGCACAAGATTCGGTATAACTGTTTTCTCTGGGTTCTCAAAGGCCTGTGTGGCCCAGAAAACATTAAGAAGTACTAGCCTGGAGGACCCCTGGGAGAACCCCAGAATCTTTCCACTGTCACCCACCACCACCTTGCTGAGCCCCCAGCAGGCCCAGTTCAGATAATGGAGCACACACAAAGCCTTCTGCAAGGCAGCACACTCACTCCCACCTCTGTGTGTCTGCGACGAGCTCAGGGCAGCTGGCGGTAGAGGCCTCTTCCCACCATGCTGCCCTGGGCTCTACCCTTGACAGATGCTTCCAGACTTGAGGATAAATTTGAGTTTATTTTAGGAAAAAAATGCTTAAAGCACAAATTACAGAGAGGAGGAGCTGAAATCCTTCAAAGGCCTGAGCTTCTACTCCTTTCCCTTAAGATTCCTCCAAAGCACCAGCTCCATAAAATCCTTCAGCTCCCCAGACCCACACCAAGAACCCCACATGTTAATTGGATCAGCCAAATCTACAAGCAGATAAGTCCTAAGGAGAATACTGAAGCGTTTTTCTTCTTCCTCAAGCCTAGCATGAGTAAGCCCCCAAATTGCTAGTCTGGCAGAATGGCAGACTCTGCCTCCAGATCCAAATGATCACCTAGACACCCTCTCAGGCTCCTGGGCCTGAGACCACAGCTACGCAGCCGCCCCCACTCCTCTCAGAGCCGAGTGGAGTAGCCTGCCACCGCAATGTTCTCCCCGTTGATGTAGCTGGCATCTGGAGAGCACAGGAAGGACACGATTCCTGCACAGTCCTCTGACTCCCCAATCCTGGATGGAAGAAGGACACAGCGTCAAGCATCTTGTACTCTGATTCTGCTGCTCTGGGGCTCACGGATGACAGGTGGGAGTGGGCTCCATGGGGAACAAGGTGGATGCAGCAGGGCTACTTGCACCCTCCAGGGCCATGTGGACTCCAGATTTCAGCAAAAACAATGGCCAGATGACAGGGAGGGGTCTGCTCTTGCAATAGACTCAACTGCCCCTGCCTAGCCACACATGGACCACCAAATCTCCAAACCCCACTTGCCTCTGCAGCTGATGATGTTCCTTGAAGTTCTTCCAGAAAGGCTCATTCCCATAAAACTGGGCAAAGGGAAGAAATGAAGGAGTCAGTGCTACTAAAACAAGAAGATGGGCAGGGCCCCGGGAAGGCCACCAGGCAGAACACCTAGGGCAGCTTTGCCCTTCTCAAAAGAAGGAGCATCTTTTCAGGATGGATGGACTGCACCATGGCTGAGTTCAGAGAACAATGAGGACCTCAGTCATAGGCATGCTGACCTAAGGATTCAGTCACCCCTTGATCCCTTATTCACTGGGAAGGGTTCCCACTGAGCCAGACTAGGAGATGGAAGACACACCCAATCCTCACCACTTTGCTGAAGTCAGTTTTGATAATTCCTGGAACCACGCAGTTTACCCGGATGTCCTTGGGGGCCAGCTCCAATGCCAGTGTTCTAGTGAGACCCAGCAGCGCTGTCTTGCTGACATTGTAGACACCCAGCGCCTGGGAAGGGAATTGACAGAGTGATTAGGATATGGGAGAGTGGGGGAAAGCATCAGTTGGATTTCTCACCTACAGGGATCTCACAGGCCCAGCAGCCCTCCCACCCACATGGAGACAAGCTTAGCCCAGGGCAGCAGGAGGATGGTGGGGGTCTGTCCCAGGCACTTTGTCTGTAAGGCTCTGAGGAAAAGAACAAAGTTGCCCCTCACCCTATACCACTCAGGAGCACAAGGACCAAGCACTTACCACTACTGGATTATAAGCTGCAATGGAAGAGACCAGGATGACAGCATCCCTCCTGAGACAAGACAAACACAAGAGAAGCTGAATTTAAGAGCTTACCACTGATGGTGACACTATCATGAGTTCATTAAATGATGCAACCCTCACAGAAGCAACACAGGTCCTATTACTATCCCCATCTCAGAGTTCAGAAAACTGAGGCTCAGAAAGGTTTAGTACCAGCCAATACACGGCAGAGCTGGGATTCCATGCCTATTTCTCATAAATACGATGTCCATGCTCAGAACCCTTATCCTCTGCTTCCTCTCTTGCCAGGTGCTTGAAGGAGAGGGCAGGGTGGGCTTTGTGAAGAGGCACCCAAGGCTGATGGTGAGTGCCTATCAATGAGCAACCTCTAAGGAGCAGATGGGGTAAGGGAGACCAGAAGTGACAGTCAGGAACTTTCCTTCTACTGAAGACAGCCCCTGGCCAGTTCCTAAGGGTGTGTCTGTGAGGAGTACAGTCAGATCTGCAGGACCTGGAACACAGGCAGGGTCCCTGGAGACCAAGCGCAGGCATGAGGAGGGGTCTGGGACAGGCTTTTTCCTATGGAGAGGAATGGGGCTAACCCTGTCATTGGTTTTAAGTTGGTAAGAACAGAGAGCAGGTAAGGTGACAATGACCAGCCCACAAGGTCAAGGAGTTAAAGCATAGCCTTGTCCCAAACCTGCTGATGTCAAGGCCAAGGAGGCTATGCCTGGGCCCCTGGAATACTACTCTCATCCTGCAGCCACTGGAATTGGGAATGGCAGCCACACAGATGGGGAGGCAGGACAAGAAGATGAGGGATGTGGAGATCCCAGACCTCTTCTGTCCTCTACCCACTACTGGCTGTGCTACCGACTGTATTTCTGTGCCCACCTCAGGTCCCCAACTCCGACTGGTCCCCACCCCCGCCCTGCCGTACCTGTTCTCCATGTAGGGCAGCAACTGGCTCAGCAGCAGGGCTGGGGACTTCACGTTCACACTTAGGATCTGAAATCAGAGCAGAGCATGGGTGAGGGCAGAGAGACATGGTCAGCCCAAGT
The DNA here is from genome assembly GCF_029289425.2 of Pan paniscus. Lineage (NCBI taxonomy): Eukaryota > Metazoa > Chordata > Mammalia > Primates > Hominidae > Pan > Pan paniscus. The sequence goes on along the minus strand of NC_073264.2, from coordinate 25,076,603 downwards.
CCCGCTCTCATAAGACACTTGGAGCCCTGTAATTTGTGCAGTAGACCCAATTTATGTGCATATAAGAGAAACCAATCCCCCTTCTGACCGGTGCAAGAGGCATTTCCAATTTGCTAATGGTTTCATAGGCAGGCAGGCTAAGTCACAGGCCTGTGAGCAGAGCCCTGAAAATGTGAATTGTTCAGGACTGACACGAGGAAGGAAATGTTCAGGACGTTTAAAGAAAATGGGGATTGGGGGCAGTGGGTCATGCCTGTAATCTCAGCACTTTAGGAGGCCAAGGTGGGAGGATTACTCAAGGCCAAAAGTTCAAGACCAGCCTGAGCAACATAGTGAGACCTTGTCTCTACAAGATTTTTAAATAATTGGCCTGGTGTGGTGGTGCACACCTATAATCCTAGCTACTCAGGAGGCTAAGGCAGGAGGATCCCTTAAGCCCAGGAGTTTGAAGCTGCGGTGTGCCATGATCATGCCACTGCACTCCAGCCTGGGTGACAGAGTGAGACCCTGTCTCTTAAAAAGAAAACAACAACACACTGTAAGCAGAGGCCTCTGGAGAAAGACTGAAGACAGCCTGATGGAGGGGAAGCAGGTGCTAGAAGCAAGGGAGATTTCTGGAAGAGCCTTTTTTGTCTCTCTGAGCTTTCATTTGCTTGTCCTCTTACCTTGTCCCCATAGAATTTAAGGCATACTCACAATGCAACAGCATAAAATAAATCAAATAGGTACTATGTGTGAAGAAATGGAGAAAAGGAAAAATCAGTGTAGAAAAATAAGAAAAAGCTAGAGTGAGGTTGGTGCCTACAGTTCACAGCATGTGATAAGGACTGAGCATTTATTCTATTATTTGGTCATAAAAATGCAGGCTGTAAGGGCCTACACACACCAGCTTATCGCAGACTTGGCTCTGAGCTTTCCTGCAGCCAATACAAACAGGGAGACACAACAGAGAATTGCCATGCTGGGAGCTAGATGTCTATGCTGATCCTGCTTGTGACTAAAGTCTGAATCTGGGCTAAGTCACACATGTCCTGACACTCTGGAAGCTCTGTCTGGTGGGTCTGGGAACAGGGGAGAAGTGAAAGAGGAAGTAGCAAGGAAAGATGCAGAGGCGGAGCCTGGGAGCTAGGGCAGTGCCAGGTGGGACTGACATGGCACCAGGAGTCCCTCCTGCAGGGATCTGTCCTGATTCAGGTCAGCTGCATCCTGCATCTCTAGGGAATGAGACCACATCTGCAACTCACCAGGACTGTTCACTGTTTTTTCCACCCCCCAATCTCACGCCCACTCAATCCCTTGGATGTGGGAAGGAGAAATACTTAAGCTGAATGTTGCTGTGGCCCATTTGATGACAGGTTACCAGTGTGGGGGATGACCCCCAATGACTGCAAGAAGTGGTCCAGATGTCAGAAGTGGGTACCACCCTGAGGTCCCTAATAAGAAGGAATTGAGGATTAGGTTAGCTGTAAGGGTTTCCTGGTCAAAACAGACCCCAATCAGCCCACAGGATATCTGTCCAATACTCCATGTGCATCAGGCTGAGTGAGGGGCTGAGGTAAGACCCCTCCTGGACTCAGGAACAAAAACCAAGCCAAAGAAAAGGTGAGACTCCCTCCCTTGATGAAGAAAACTGCCCCATTAGAAAGTAAGAGAGAGTAGATCAGTGTGCCAAGTAGTTCTGAGCAGAGAACTATCCATGAGCCTGAAAGAGGGCACACGCTGGAGTCGCTGGAGAAGGATGGAGGTGATGTGGTTTTGGTAGTTTGACAGATTAGAGGTTTCCCAACCTGCTGGAAAGAAGGGGGGTCTGCCTGGAGATGGCCTCAAAACTGGCTCAAGAATAAGATGAGTGGTAAGGAATTCTCCTTACAGGACACCTACTGAAAACACATTTAGTTGAAAGCAGAGCATCTGGTAAATTCTAAACTCATTTTGTGACAATTTCACCTCTGAGGTGATGGCAGATGTGATTGGGGATGAGTCATCAATGATTTCTGTCCAGTGGTACAGAATTGCTCACTGAAGGCCAAGTCCTTGGAGAACAGGGGAGAATCAGAGAAAGTAAGGTCAGATTGTTGGCATCTGCCCTCAGCTTCAGGAGGAAGGACTGCAAACAGTTTCGAGAAAAAGAGTCATGATCCTGTGAACTGAGACACTAAACAGCAAAATGATTCAGGAGGGTTAGGAGACTGTCAGCAATAAAATCCCAGCTATAAAATCACAAATGATCCTTTGGAGGCATTAACAACATAGCTAAAGAGCCTGGGGAAGCTGCTCAGCAGGGGCTGCAGGGAGCTCAAATTTCAGATCATCTCTGAGGATGTAGCCGAGGGCACCCAGCCAAGGGCAGATAGAAGGGAGGGGCCAGCCTGAAGATGATGTTGGCAAGTGAGAGTGCAGGATCTAGGGAAGGCAGAACACACTAAGGCCAGAAGGCAGGAAACACTTTGACCCAGTGCTTAGGGCAGAGTGGTGAATGCTCACAATAGCAGAAAGAATGAGATTCATCACGATGCATTCTGGCAGAGAGAACAGGAAACAAAACATGAGAGTGAAGGGAACAGAAGTCACTGGGGAACAACTAGGCCCAAGATGAGCTTCAAGGCATTTTACAAGGTCTCTCCCGGTCCCTTGTGGACAAGGTGGCAGAATCCTTGAATGGACTTGCAGCAGGCTGGGATGTCTAAGCCCCCGGAATGCTGATGGCTGGATCTGGTCCTGTCGGCAAGTTTGTGTGGGACTCAGTGAGGAGCCCCCTTCTAGGAGAGACAGTCTCCGCAACAGGCACAGGTCACCAAAGAAAAACACAGTATCCGTATCTTCCCCTACAAAAGGGTGTACCATACAGAAATGTTTGACTCTTACAGAGAGACTCTGACTAACCATTCACAGCTGTATCCCCAGAGCCTGGAATGGTGGTGCCTGGCAGACAGCAATAAATATCTGCTGAATGATTACATGAAAAAGTGATGAGAAGAGAAAACAAAGCAGAAAGTGTGGGGGCCAGATTTAAGAGCCAACAAGCCAGAAAGTAGCATCCGGGCACATTTTGGGAGACAGCTGGCCAGGCAGGACTACCACCCAGGGCCTGCTTCTCCCATAACCTCTGGAGGGAAACAGAGAGTCTTGGTGGGCACAGGCATGCTGGAGCCCAGTGCAGAGCTGGCATCAGGCCCTCAGCCGCCTCCCCAGGGGAGGCCTCTCACCTTGTCCCAGATCTGCTCACTGGTCCCCAGAGTGCTCCCCACCAGAGGGTTGACCCCTGCACTGCACACCAGGAAGTCGACGCCCCCACAGTGCTCCAGGGCCTGCGGAGAGGGGATTGGATGAGTGTGGAGATGGCCTGAGGAGGACTCTCCCTCCCCGGGCAGCCCAGGTCATAAGGCCTTCAGGCAAAACTTGCAGAGCTCCTAAAGGAAAATGACCTAGGTGTCCCAAGGGCAGGCTCCTGGGGCCAGGCACAGAGAGGAAGGTCTGCTCCAGGAGTCCCTCTGGGGACCTCCCTCACCCCTTCAGACTCCTCCTCCACAGTGATTCTCCCAGGGCCTGGGGGTGGGGTGAGGGTCCTCTCACGAACAGGTCACTTTCCTGAGGGACCTTCTGGGTAGCGAGGTTAGCTTGGGCAGCCTGGGTGCAGTCATGGTCTCAGGACATATTCTAGACCCATCCCACAAGGGCCAAGCAGTGAAGGAAAGGTTCTGCATGTTCCCCTCTCTGTGTCCTTCCACCGCCTGCCCCCTCACCTTGGCCACCAGCTGCTCCCGGTCCTCAGCCTTCCCCACGTGGCACACAATGCCCGCCACGCTCAGCCCCTCCCCCTGCAGCTTGGCCATGGCCCAGTCCACGTTCTGCTGCTTCCGGCTGCTGATGACCATGTGGGCCCCGTCCCGGGCCAGACGTCGGGCGATGGCAAAGCCAATCCTGAATGCAGAGATGGAGGGCAAAAGTCAGCCTCAGCCTCTCTCCACTGTCCTTCCTCTACCCAGCTCTGGAAATCAGCAAATGAGGCTGGGTCTTGCTTTAAAACCCTGAGTCCTTGTGGAAGCCACAAGGACCCTGTGAGGGGCCAGGACCCATGGGCAATCCAGCACTCACCCACTGGTGGACCCCGTGACCACGGCTACCCGGTTAGCCAGGACGCCCTTCCCGTCTATCCCAGTGCTGCTCATCCTCACAGAAAGCCTAGCACAGGGATGAAACCAGCCCCAGTAGCCCCGGGCCACTGCTGACAGCATAGTGGTTGGTGTCTGAGATGCTTCTTGCTGAATCAGGCCTGGGGGAAAGAATCAATTTCACTTATCACTGATGCCTCAGTGAGCATGAAGGTAATCTACCCTCCTCCTTCCTCCAGACAGACAAGGCCAGCAACAGAAAGTGGCAGAGAGTCAGGCTGGTTAGGGTAAATTTCAAACATGTGAACCTCAGGTCAGAAAAGCAATCCATGAAAACTCCTAAGCTATAAAACTGGGGAAATTATTCACAAATTAAAATGTGAGACTCAACATTCATTAGACAAGGGTGATTTTTCCATTCATTGCATAGCAAACATTGAGCACTGGCAATGTGTCAAGCACTGGGCAGTAGAGGTGGGGACACCTTAGTAAACCACAGACTCAGCCCTGGACTCCACCCATGCAGCTTCCCAGTTAAATGAGATGCCAGGCACCAACAAATAATTATACCAGTTATTAATTAACTGCTTCTGTGTCTGGAATTGGTGGGTTCTTTGTCTCGCTCATTTCAAGAATGAAGCCATGGACCCTCACAATGAGTGTTACAGTTCTTAAAGATGGGGTGTCCAGAGTTGTTCATTCCTCCTGTCCGGAGTTGTTCATTCCTCCCAGTGGGTTAGTGGTCTTGCTGGCTTCAGGAGTGAAGCTGCAGACCTTCGCAGTGAGTGTTACAGCTCTTAAAGGCAGTGCGTCTGGAGTTGTTCATTCCTTCTGGAGGGTTTGTGGTCTCACTGGCCTCAGGAGTGAAGTTGCAGACCTTCGTGGTGAGTGTTACAGCTCTTAAAGGCAGCACGGACCCAAAGAGTGAGCAGCAGTGAAGCAAGATTTATTGCGAAGAGCGAAAGAACAAAACTTCCACAGTGTGGAAGGGGACTCAAGCAGGTTGCTGCTGCTGGCTCGGGTGGCCTGCTTTTATTCCTTTATCTGGCCCTGTCCACATCCTACTGATTGGTCCATTTTACAGAGAGCTGATTGGTCCATTTTGACGGAGTGCTGATTGCTGTGTTTACAAACCTTTAGCTAGAGACAGAGTGCTGATTGGTGCATTTACAATCCTTTTGCTAGACACAAAAGTTCTCCAAGTCCCCACCTGATTAGCTAGACACAGAGCGCTGCACCCTTGCTTGTCCTCCTAGACCATGAGGACCCAGAAAAATCGGATTTAGTGGCCCTTACCGACGCATTCTCAAAAACCTGTTAGAGTCCTAAGCATTCTCCTGTTAGTATTGGGAACTTACCCATGTCCTATAAAGATGTTATGCCCCAAAAATGAAGTAGAGGGCCATAACCTGAGGGAGGGAAGGGGTCTCCAGGGTTGAAGAGTGACACCTTTTGTCCTCACTTATATGAATAGTAAGGATACAATTGCTGAGGCTCCCCATATCCTAGCTTCAGGAATAGCTTTTGTTAGACCTGCTTATCTGAGGAGGGATCCTAAAATTCCAGATAGTTTCCCCCTACAACTGGGCTTTGGGCAAAAATTATGTCTTTCTGATTGGTGAGCCCAGGTGCCTAAAGAAAGTAACAGAGTCCTGAAATTTTTACTAGAAATCATTCTTATAAGAAAAACTAGAAAAGCACCAGAGACAGGGAGTGGTTTTTCAGAAGCGGGACTAGACTTGGAGAAGAGAGGAGAGAGGAAGTTTGTCTGGCAGGCATTAGGACCCAGGGAGCAAGGGTCAGGATCGATAGGATAGATAGGTGAGTCTCACTTGGGCAACATGCCTTTGAGAGTTCCGCTCATGGCTGCAGGGTCAAACAACTTGTTGTGGGGACTCCGGAGCTGAATGGCTTTCCTCTCTGTTGACCCTCAGCTCAGCCCAGAAGTACAGGAAAAGCGGAAGCTGGTTCCAGGCAAACCAACATTCCCAACTCCGCAGAGCCAGAGGTTGTTAGAGATCCCTTTCCCAGAAAGCCTGACACCCACGTTTTTAGTCCAGCGGCTGCGTTAGTCACTTCTAACTGGCCAACAGTGCCCAGTATTTAGCCACCGAATTTTAATGAAAAATAGGACAGAATAGCAAATGAAAGGGATCTGATGGTACTCACCACTTGGCGATAGGTGATAGTCTCACCGCTTGGTGATGGTCTCACCACTTGGCGATAGTCTCACTGCTTGGCAATATTCTCACCACTTCATGATAGGTGATAGTCTCTTCAAGGTCACCAAAATGCGTCCAGAATTGGTGGGTTTTTGGCCTCACTGACTTCAAGAATGAAGTTGCAGACCCTTGCGGTGAGTATTACGGTTCTTAAAGATGGTGTGTCCAGAATTGTTCATTCCTCTCAGTGGATTCGTGGTCTTGCTGGCCCCAGGAGTGAAGTTGCAGACCTTCGCGGTGAGTGTTACAGCTCTTAAAGGCAGCACGGACCCAACGAGTGAGCAGCAGCAAGATTTATCGTGAAGACCAAAAGAACAAAGCTTCCACAGCATGGAAGGGAACCAGAGCAGGTTGCCACTGCCGGCTCAGGCAGCCTGCTTTTATTCCCTTAACTGGCCACACCCACATCCTGCTGATTGGTCCATTTTACAGAGAGCTGATTGGTCCATTTTACAGAGAGCTGATTGGTCTGTTTTACAGAGAGCTGATTGGTCCATTTTGACAGAGTGCTGATTGGTGCATTTACAAACCTTTAGCTAGACACAGAGTGCTGATTGGTGCATTTACAATCCTTTAGCTAGACACAAAAGTTCTCCAAGTCCCCACCAGATTGGCTAGACACAGATTGCTGATTGGTGCATTTACAAACCTTTAGCTAGACACAGAGTGCTGATGGGTGCATTTACAAACCTTTAGCTAGACACAGAGTGCTGATTGGTGCATTTACAAACCTTTAGCTAGACAGAAAAGTTCTCCAGGTCCCCACTGGACCCAGAAGCCCAGCCGGCTTCACCTCTCAATGGCACGCACTGCGGGACTTTGCGGCACCTAGCCCAGGCACTCCAGCAGCCCAGAGGGAGCTCATCCCCCAGTCAAGCCCAGCTGGCACTGGCCGGCCCACGGAGCCCCTGCTGGCTGGTGAGTGCCCTGTACAGTGTGGGCTCCTGCCGGCGCCTCTCCCTCCACACCTCCTGGCGAGCAGAGGGAGCCGGCTTTGGCCTTGGCCAGCCCCAGAGAGGGGCCCCCACAGTGCAGTGGCGGGCTGAAGGGCTCCTCAAGCGCAGCCAGAGTGGATGTGGAGGACGAGGAGGCACCAAGAGTGAGCAAGGGCTGCTAGCACATTGTCACCTCTCACTTCTAGTTGAAAAAGCAAAATCAACAGAAACTCTCATTCACTGCTGGGTAGAGGGCAAGTACAATCACTTTGGGAAATGATTTGGCATTATACGGAGAAGTTGAAAATAAAGATCTCTGACTCTGTAGAGGGAACTTGCATCCTGCAGACAGGAGGTCATGTGTGCACCAAGAGACTGTACACACATGTTCACAGAAGCCTGCTTAGAATGTTCCAAACTGGAAACAAGTCTGTATTAGTTTGTTTTCACACTGCTATAAAGAACTACCTGAGGCCAGGCACGGTAGCTCACACCTGTAATCCCAGTACTTTGGAAGGCCATGGTGGGCAGATCCCTTGAGCTCAGGAGTTTGAGACCAGCCTGGGCAACAAGGTGAAACCCTGTCTCTATAAAAATTAGCTGGGTGTGGTGGTGCATGCCTGTAGTCACAGCTACTCGGGAGACTAAGATGGGACGATTGCTTGAGCCCAGGAGGTCAAGGCTGTGGTGAGCTGAGATTGCACCACTGTACTCCAGCCTGGGAGACAGAGCAAGACCCTGTCTCAAAAAAAAAAAAAAAAAAGAACTACCTGAGACTGGGTAATTTATAAAGAAAAGAGGTTTAATTGACTCACAATTCCACAGGCTGTACAGGAAGCATGGCTGGGAAGGCCTCAGGAAACTTACAATTAAGGCAGAAGGTGAAATGAAGCAGGCAGGACTTACACAGCTGGAGCAGGAGGAAGTGAGAGCAAAGGGGGAGGTGCTACACACTTCCAAACAACCAGATCTCATGAGAACTCACTCACTATCACAAGAGCAGCAAGGGGGAAATCTGCCCCCATGATCCAATCACCTTCCACTAGGCGATGAATGAGCTGAAGCCACACTGAACAACATAAAGGAATCTTAAAAAATATACTGTTGAGTAAAAGAAGTCAGACACAAAAGAATACATATTATGTGAGTCCACAAGTTTCAACAACAGGTAAAACAATTCTATATTGCTTAAGAAGGCAAACAGGTGACAAAAATACAGAGAAATGCAGGGCAGTGATCACCACAAAAGTGAGGAGAGTGGGTATTTCCGCAGCAGAGCTGTGGGGAGGCAGTTATGATTAAGAAGGTGCAAACAGGCTAGGCACAGTGGCTCATGCCTGTAATCCCAGCACTTTGGAGGCCAAGGCAGGGGGATCACCTGAGGTCAGGAGATGGAGACCAGCCTAGCCAACATGGTGAAACCTCATCTCTACTAAAAATACAAAAATTAGCCAGGTGTGGTGGCGCATACCTATAGTCCCAGCTACTTGGGAGACTGAGGCAGGAGAGTTGCTTGAACCCAGGAGTTGGAGGTTGCAGTGAGCCAAGACTGCACCACTGCACTCCATCCTGGGTGACAGAGGGAGACTCCGTCTCAAAAAAAAAAAAAAAAAAAAGAAGGGGCAAGCTAAAGAGCTTCTAGCGTGCTGGCAATGTTGTATTTGATAAGCAAGTGATGCCTACATGATGTCCATGAAGATACATTATATCACCTATGTATGTGTATACTTTTTATGTATGTGTTATAATTCACAATTTAAAAGTTTAAAAGTAAAGATTACCTGCTCATGGTAAATTTTAAAATTCAAGCAGCTTAAAACTTAATTCAAAAAATTAAATCCTCCAATTCCCTTCTCAGAAGAAAATTTGCCAGCATCTCAGATACTTTCTCAAAGTTGTTCTATGCAAAGGGCTTTGCTTTAAATAAGCAAAACTTTCTGATTTTAAACATTCAGTTCACAGAGGGCTTTCATGGAGTATCCTAGCCAGGAAGCAGAGGATCAGTAATGAGTGTCATGTGAGTTCCTTGAACACAGGCTCCACTCCTCCCTCTTGGGGCCCAGGGCTTGAAACACAGGAGTGCTCAATAAGGCTGGTGAGCTAATCAGGCTGGGAAAGTTGCAGGTAGATAGGACCTGCAAGACTGAGCAGGATTTTGACAGGGGCAGCAACAGGATAGATCCTCCTGTCAAGGGGAACAGGCTGAGAGGAAGAATGGAGGGTGTGGATGTCCAGGGTGTTTGGGAGAGAGCAGGGATGCCTATGTGCCTGGAATACAGAGAATGGGGGGCTCATGCCTGAGAAAGCAGACTGCAGTTCTGAGTGACTCCAGCAGGCCGGTGCTGATTGAAGCTCTCTGAAGGGATGTCCGTGGAGCTGAGCCAGTTAAACCAGCCACAGACATCCAGGCTGCTGTGTGGAGACCTGTGCCCTCAGGAGGCCCTTCAGAAGGGAAGGGTGTGCCTCTGTAGCTATGCGCAGATGTGAAGGCAGGGAGAGGATCTGGCATGGGAGACTCAGGTATGAAGATATATCACCATGAACTGGAAAATGCCAGGGATGCTTGTCTAGGAGACCCTCTTTCACCCAAATCCTAATTTCCCAGCTCCACATTCATGTTAGCCCAGAGGCTCCTGCCTTCCCCTATGTGGGATTCCCATTGGCCTGCCATTCCCTACTCTAATGGAAGAATCTGATGAGCTTCCTGTTGAGAGAGGGAGGGAAGGAGTGGTTCCAGCAAGGGGTTAGTTAGCAGGGCACTCAGGGACTTAGCAGTGTGCTTTTCATGTGGGACAGGACAGTGCCAGGAAGGTGAAGAGAGGCAGGCTCTGGCAGCTCTGGGCCAAGGGGCCGACAGATGTGAACTTTCAGGAGGCTCTGGCATGGGATGACTCTGTCTACAGACCCTCATCAGTTCCAGACATGCTCTGGCCACTCCATCACCAAGGGACTCCTGGTTACTAAGCAACCCCTGCCTTACCTACTGCATCTCCCCTTGTTCCTTAGCAACCCTTGCATAACTCAGTTCCTTCGAGTTAGGGGTCTGTATCTATAAATTATAAGTGAATGGGTGCTGCTCAGGAATTGTGAAGAAACTGTCTATTAAATATCAGTCTGTACTCAGTGTCAAAATGCAGGCGACCAAATGCTTTGCTTTGGGAAGGAAGCCTTGATTTCCGATTTATATCTCTTCTGATATTGTATTTCTAAAAACAATCTTTGTAGGTCCTAGACCTCCTCCCTCTTTCCTCCCAGCTGCTTCCACTCTGCCTGCTGTTGCTCTCGCTTACTCTCTCACGCCTCTCTCCTTCCTGCAAGGTCATATTTACAGCCTTGCATTACGTGGAGACAAGGGGTTTCAGCTCCTGATTGGTCTACCTTTTCTAAACAGGACACCAGATTCTGAACATTGTTATGCCCCCCCTGGGGAACTCCTCTCCTTCTGCTGCGAGCGCAGATTAACCCCCTTTTGAGGTTGAGAGGAATCCAGTCTCCTTGGCTGGGAGGACAGCAGGAAAAAGAGGACTCGCCTTTTGTCGGGACAGGACGCCCCCTGCTGGAAAGCTAGAGTAACAGCACCTGTGAGAAGTGTTCCTAGCTCAGCAAGTCTGGCTGTCCCCTTTCTGGCCTCTAACAGTTCTCACAAAGCCCTGCTTGTCTGAACTTGCCTCAATGTGGTTTGCAGGAAAGCTGACCTATTGTAAGGAAAGGCAACTCTGCCTGGACTGTTGCAGGTACACAACCTGCAGAGATGAAGTCAGGCCTCCTCTGTCTCCCCTGCTTCCCCCTCCCATGCAAAGCCCCTCTTTTGCCTGGAAGGATGGGAAGAGTGAGCAGCTTCCAAGGCCTCTGGTTCACCCTACCCCACTCACTTATGCTTTCCCCAAAACAGTCAGCTCGGTCAGCTGGAGCAGAATTGACCACAGGTCCTGGGAGCTTAGAATGGTCCCTGAGCCTGGCACTGCCCACTCTGATACCCCTTTCCATGCTTATCCATTCAGATGCCCAAATTTGGGGGTGGGGAAGCTGAATGAGCACACCCTTAACCTAGTCCCATCTTGGAGGTGAATGGCCTTCAGCACTGGTCCAAAGAGAGAAGAGAAGGGAAAAGGAAAGGGGTCGGGGGGTAGAGGAAGAAAACAAAGATTAGAGGAGAAAGAATGAGAGACATGGAAGAGTTAGAAATATTGAAAATCAGAAAAGAGAATAATGTAAACAGGAAATAAAATTCTAAGCTCCCCAACCAACTGAAAGCACTCCTCTGCTTGGCAAAGGGCATTCCAAAGTCAACTTAAAAAACCAGTGCAGGCCATGATGGGAATACAGGGTTGGACATGCCTCATTATACCCTCCTCCCTTTTGAGTTCAGGCACGACTGACCAGCATTAACATTAAAATGGAGATCTTAGGGCTGAGAAAACAGACTTTTAGCAATAAGATACCAAATTCTAACCTGACTCTAGTATAGCATCACATGACAGATAGCAGGTCCTGAAAAAAACTGAAGTATTTTACATCAAAATGCATTTCTTTGACATTTTTTGAAATGGCCCTGCAAAGCTGTCTCTTGTGAGGAAAATTTACATCCTATAGAAAATCCCCTTCTCTTTCCAGGTCTTTTCCTGATCCAAGAGAGATTTAACTAAGAGTCTGGCAGCTTTTAGGGTCTGATAAAAAATATTTACAATCTATTATCTATGATGCCTACTATCTGGAGGCTTCATCTACGTAACAAGAACCTTGGCTCCCACAACTCCCCTTATCTTAACTACAAACATTTCTTTCTATTGACCTCAACTCTTTAGGCAGAGCTTAACCCTTTCAACCACTTGCCAATCAGAAAATCTTTAAATCTACCTGTGACCTGGAAGCCCCCACTTCAAGATGTCCTGCCTTTCTGGGCCAAAACAATGTAATCCTTACATGTATTGATTTATGTCTCTGCCTGTAGCTTCTGTTCTCCTAAGATGTATAAAATCAAGCTGCAACCCAACCACCTTGGGAATATATTCTCAGGACCTCCTGGGCCTGTGTCATGGGTCATGGTCCTCACATTTGGCTCAGAATAAATCTCTTCAAATATTTTACAGTTTGACTCTTTTTCATCAGCACTAAGGAGATATCAGCAGAAGCTGTGTGATCTTGGACAAGTCTGTTCCCCTCTTGTCTCCATCTGTATCACAGTAAAATAAGGGGTTGACTTGGGTGGTCCAAAGGACTTTGATAGCCCCAAGAGCTTTGTATTGATAATCAAAGAAGAAATAGACTGAGCTGCAGACATAGAGGCAGGAAGAAAGAGCATCAACATAAAAAGTAAACAGGAGTGAAGATGGGCAGTTCCAGTCATTATAGACCCAACCCAAGGCAGTGAGGCAAGGCAGCCCCAGCCTGAGCCACATCATGCCTGCCCTGGGCAGTGTGATGCTGGCCCAGGCTTACCTGGCTGTGCACCTGTCTGTCCGGAGTGCAGTTTGGCAGCCCTTCTGTCAGGCAGTCTGCAGCTGAGTATGAGGATGTGAGTAAGCAGCAGGCTGGATTTCAGGCACTGCAGATTCTATCTGAACAACTCAAAGATTCCTGGAATTTATAGCCCCAGAATTCAGAAAGGTTGGAGGAGGGTTTCAGAAAAGGCCCACAACTTGGGAGGAAACCTAGGGGAAGTGCAGGACTTGTTGTCTGAGTAATATTCTGCAGAATGCTGCACATACCACTTAACAAGCATAACCAGCAAAAGAGTCCAGCTGCTTGCTGCTTGTGGAAAGAAGTCAAAATAATAATAGTTATGATAAGAGGGAGCAAGATGTCTTTATTATCCATGCTAGCAGGGGAAGAGTAGAAAGCAATTCCACTCTTCAATTTGTGGAGGGAACGTAGGAGTTTTCAAAGAAAGGGTTTGGAATACGGAATATGACTAATTACATAGTATTAATAATATAATAATATAATAATTAAATTAAATCATTATAACTAGGCTCAAACACATCTTTAGTAATAAAAACAGGAACCATTACAATCAACACATTTTTGTCAATGAGAAATAAGTTTATTTATTCCTGTAGCATAAAAATCCATGCTTCAGGATTCAGCAAACTCTTGGAAAGCATTTTCTGCATCCTGCTGGTTGTGGAAGTGTTTTCCCTGCAAAAAGTTGTCGAGATACTTGAAGAAGTGGTAGTCAGTTGGTGAGAGGTCAGGTGAATATGACAGATGAGGCAAAACTTCAAAGCCCAATTAATTCAACTTCTGAAATGTTGGTTGTGCAATGAGTGGTTGGACATTGTCATGGAAAACTGGGCCTTTTCTGTTGACCGATGCCTGCTGCAGGTGTTGCAGTTTTCAGTGCATCTCATCAATTTGCTGAGCATTCTTCTCAGAAGTAATGGTTTTGCCAGGATTCAGAAAGCTGTAGTGGATCAGACCAGCAGACCACCAAACAGTGACCATGGCCTTTTTTTGGTGCAAGTTTGGCTATGGTAAGTGCTTTGGAGCTTCTCCTCAGTCCAACCACTGAGCTGGTCATTGCTGGTTGTCATATAAAATTCACTTTTCATTGCACATCACGATTCAACTGGATAGTGGTTCACTGTTGTTGCATAGAATAAGAGAAGATGACACTTTAAAACAATAATTTTTTTGACTTTGAGTCAGCTCATGAGGCACCCATTTATTGAGCTTTTTCATCTTTCCAATTTGCTTCAAATGCTGAACGTAGAATGGTCAGCAACTTCTAGAGCAGTTGTAAGAGGATCAGCTTGGATAATTGCTCTCAATTTGTCATCAACTTCCAATGGCCGGCCACTACACTCCTCATCTTCAAGGCTCTCGTCTCCTTTGCAAAACTTCTTGAACCACCACTGCACTGTATATTTGTTAGCAGCTCCTGGGCCAAATGCATTGCTGATGATGTGAGTTGTCTGCACTGCTTTACAACCCATTTTGAACTCAAATAAGAAAATCACTCAAATTTGCTTTTTGTCTTAACACCATTTCCATAGTCTAAAATAAGTATAAAATAAACAGCAAGTAACAAGTCCTTAGCAAAAAAAATGCAAAGCAAGAAATGCACATTAAAATGATATATAACATAAGCGCATATATATTTTTTTCTTTTCTTTTTTTTTTTTTTTGAGACGGAGTCGCACTCTGTCGCCCAGGCTGGAGTGCAATGGTGTGATCTTGGCTCACTGCAAGCTCCGCCTCCTGGGTTCATGCCATTCTCCTGCCTCAGCCTCCTGAGTAGCTGGGACTACAGGGACCTGCCACCACACCCGGCTAATTTTGTTTTGTATTTTTAGTACAGATGGGGTTTCACCATGTTAGCCAGGATGGTCTCTATCCCCTGACCTTGTGATCCACCTGCCTTGGCCTCCCAAAGTGCTGGGATTACAGGCGTGAGCCACCGTGCCCGGCCAACATAAGCATATTTATTTAAGAATGTATTCCAATATCAAACGGCAAATTTCAACAATGCAAAAACTGCAATTACATTTGCACCGACCTAATAATTGAGTCACTCTTCAGCTGGGAGTGAGTTCTGTCCCTGATGTAATCTTTTGTTGCAGAGAGAATTCCAGAGCTTTCTGGTCCCTATCAGGATCTGAGACCTAAAGATGTTACCACTAGGGAACATATGAGTTACATTGCACCAAAGTATGTTAGCAACAGCAAATCCATATGGGTCTGCAGCAACTTCAGTTTTTGCCTCTTCAGAAGAAAGAATTCGACTGAGGGGCACAAGGCAGAGTGAGAAACTGGGGGAACTTCTTGAACAGGAGTGAAAGTTTGTTAAAAAGCTTTAGTGCAGGAATGAAAGAAAGTAAATGCACTTAGAAGAGGGCCAAGCAGGTGACTTGAGAGATCAAGTGCCCAGTTTGACCTTTGACTTGGTGTCTTATATGTTGCCAGGCTTCCGGGGTTGTGTTACTTCTCCCCTGATTCTTACCTTGGGGTGGGCTGTCTGCACGCACAGTGGCCTGCCAGCACTTGGGAGGGGGCTGCATGCACAGTGTGTTTACTGGAGTTGTACACAGGCTCACTTGAAGCATTCTTCCTTTACCAGTCAAGTGTTCCTAGAAGAAGGTCATATACTAAACTCCAACATTTTGCCTCTTGATGTGCATGCTTGAGCCCACTCACCCAACTCCTGAGATCTTATCAAGAAGCTGCTGATCACTAGCTTCAGGTGTTTCTATCTATTGGGAGACAGCCTTTCCCTGGCATCAGCTGTGACCAATTATTATTTTAGAGAGACAGTATAACAACTGTCTGACCATCACCTGATGGTCTCCTGACATTCCTGGTTGGGGGGCCTCTCCTATCCTGTTCATGTCTACCTGACTACCTACTGTAAACACTTCCCCCATCAAGAGTTCATCCAAAACTCCCAATTCTTTGGGGAAAATGGACAAAGATCAGTCTTTTATAGCTACCTCCTGCTGACAGATGGGCAGTGGTGGTTGTTCTGTGAGTCTTGGCCTCTTGCTAGCTGTCAGGGCAGGGTGGCTCCATGGGTTGGTGAAAGCAGTATTCAGCCAGGTCCAAGGGAGGCAGGGGCAGAATTTCACCTCTGTTGTGTCCCACTGATGAGCATTCTAGGGGTCCTCTGTAGAAGGGTGACTCCTGAATATTGAGAGGATGGTATTCCTCACTGAGGATCATCTGGAGCTTGATGGCCCATCCCTCTTGTTTCTTCTGAGCTGCAGCCAGAGATCACTGGTTGGTTCACAGGAATAAGCAGGGTCAGTCTAAATTGTGGGGGAAAAAAACTCAAAAGCAACTGATAAGACTAGAATCTAATAACAGGTATACCATAGTTCTTGAAACATAATTTTTCTCTCTCTAATTTCCCTTTTTTTTTACTAAAAACAAATTATGGTAGGACTGACTTATTTACAAAATAAGCTTTAGTCTTATTATACTCGGCCTGATTATTTACATAGAATACAGTAAAAATAATTATTTGCCATATAATCTCCTTTTAAAATGGGTTTTGATGAAACTGTTCCATGAGGAATCCCAGATAAGACTTTTTAAAGCCTTAAGACAAGCCATGGGTTTGCGCTATCAAATACCTGAATGAGTTGGGTAAATTCCTCTCCTCTAGAGGTCCCAAGATAACTTGAGGCTCCTGGACCTGTCAGAAAGTGACATTCTCTACTTACCACAAGTCAAGAACCCTGTACAAGAACTGTGTAGACAAGCTATGAGGGCAGTGTTCCCAAGGGGCTTTTATTGGCTCTGTAAGTCAAATTTGATTCCTTAAAGGAAAGCACACCATTCTAGTCAAAGCCTTGGTAAAATAATCAGTCTCTCCAATTGTGTCCTGTTGCAAAAGGAAACAGATTCTTATTGCACTTATGCAAACAACTATATTGCCATAACTTTAGAATACTCACAAATAGTTTCCAAATTCTAAAGAAATCACGTAGAAAGAAACAAACATGCTCCAAATTTTGCTTACAGCAGTATATTTTACTTAATTGTTAAAAGCTGTAAACAGCTCAGGAGAAAAGTTTTCTTGGCTCTGAAAAACAAAGGATCAGCAATGTTTTCAGCAAAAAGTCACAAAAGGATTATTTCAGTCTTCTATTAGTTCAGGCCATGCAATTAACTCCTATTCTGCCTGATATTCATGAATATTTCAGCTCTCCGTGAGAGTCCTGAAAGTTTTTTCTTCTATTCTAATGTCACAACCTCCAAAGTTATCAGAAACCTGGATTTAAGAGCACCTGTTAGGGTCCTATAGCGATTATAAAACCATCTTTTACAGAGGTTCAAAAGAAGACAATAATGGTCTGTGGATGACAAAAAGTCTTAGGGCAGCCACGGCCAAAGATGCAATTGACAAGGAAATTTGCTATCTTTGTGGCACACAATAATTTAACATAACAATTACAATTATCACTGGTAACATATACTAAGTCATATCAGAATTACAAGGGTTTTACACAATTTTGGCTAAATATTACTTTTGCATTAGTATACTATTGATGTTAAACACAATTCTTAATAAAACTTTGTAGATAAATCTGTCCAATCTTAATCAGTTTGACCATAAGGTAAGATTTTTATAAACCTTTTTCAACCCTTTACAATTTTCTGTTAAAGAACAGAACAATGCTCTAAGAAAACCATGTTGTACGTTTATTCCAATGTTCAATTTATGGATAAACTTAATAATGCTCCTTTAATTTTAGCTAATATGTTCACATGCAGAATTTCTTTTACAAGATTAGTCTTTCACAGACCTCCTACAACTTGCTCAAATCTTCAACTATATTCTATCTAACTTAAAACCATTATTTAACCCTCTAAACGAAGCAAAAATGTCTACATTACCATGCCTTCTTATAAGGTTTTAGAAAAGCACATTCTATTTTCCTTATACGCCTTGCCTGTAAAACTGCTTTTCTAGACATGTTACATTGTTAACTCTTAGCAACTTTTACTTTTGGTGAAAATCACAGTAAGTAAGCTATTCTAATTATGTACTAGGTTTGGAGCCTAGAACACCAGACAGAACTGCAGATAAGGTTTGACTTTCCAGCATAGCTAGGGGGAGTGACTAACTCTGCATGTCCCAGGACCTTACCTAGAATTTAATAGCTTTAAAGCAGGCAAGTTGCACAGTTAAGAGTCATAGTAGTTGCTTATGACCTTAAAGCATTTAGTAGACCTACTAACCTTTAAAATTGTATAACATTTCTTTCATAAATTCCCTTTCACGAATCTTTTTACAACTTACACAAACCATCTACAACATTCTTGGACTTTCTGACTTGTCCTAAACATCTCTCTTTCTAAACAACCAGTCATTTTACTTTAGGACAAGAATTTACCATACAAGAACTTTTCTCATATAAAATCTCTTTTATTTATAACCTTCCTCACCAAAAATACCTCTTTATCTCTATAGCCTTTGAATTAACAAAGTAATTTTCCTTCTGTTAGAAAGTTAAGCATTGTACTGCATGTTGCTGCGCAAGTCCCATGAAGTGAGAGCAGATAAAGAGATTGTCTACATACTGTAGAAGTTATCCCTCTCAAGAGATTGCTCAGTTAGATTTTTTTGCTAGGGCTTGTTCGAGTAAGAATGGGCTATTTCTAAACCCCTGAGGTAGAAATGTTTAGGTTAAAGATTTAGGTAGCTTTTTGGGAGAAATAGGGCTATCAGAGGGAAAGATGAATTCAAAGATAGGCTAAATATTAAGTAGGCATCCATCTTGGAAAGCATATTTTTGCCCCAAGGAGGTGTGGGGTATCTAGACATTACCAGGGACTGGTGAGAGAATGGTAATTAGTCCCTTAAGTGATATAAAGGGGTGTGGATCCCAACAGGATTTGGAGGAGAGTTGCTTAGAGAAGGAGATTAGCACAGAGTAGGCAGCTCTTAAACCCAAAAGGGAAACTTTAAATTTTACTTGCCACCTCCAGAGTTGCCCTTGGCTTTGTCCTGTTGGTGACAATGTCTGATTTGGAAGCCAGCTGGAGTGGAGAGCCCCTTCAGCTCAGGGCCATAAGAGGTTGGGATTCTGTCCCAGGGGCCCTTCAGCCTTCAGGACAGTCCCATCTCCAGTGGCCAAGCTTGTGGAAGACAGGGCAAGCCATGTGGGCCTTTTTCCCAATTTTCTCATTGGGGAAGTTTGCCTTCCAGTGACCTGTCTTTCAGCACCAATGGCACTTATCTGGAGGAGTGTCCTTAGGGCAACCTGGAGGGGACTGGTGGGCTTGCAAAGCAGCTAATAGTTCAGCCTGCCTCTAGTACCTGCATTTCTCTTTCTCCCTAGCCCTGCCCTCCTTATTCTGCTCTCAGTTATAAAAGACCAAGGAGGCTAATTTGAGGATTTCCTGCATAAAGGCACTAAGTTCCAAGGCTGACTTTTGTATTTTCTCCCAGTTTATTTTTAGGCCAAACAATATTATAAACAAAAACTAGGGGTTTTTTTGTTTGTTTGTTTTAAGGTTTAGGGGAATCAAACTTTTTCCAGTTTTGGAGGATGAATCCCAGGGGCATGTCCTGTGGTCTGGAGACACAATTACCCATCTGTGAAGACAGAACAGAGGAGGAAAAAGGAAAAAGATGCTGCCCCTTCTTACTTTCCTATTATCCTGAATAGGGTGTCCCCCATTTGTCCTTAGGGTTCTGGAATGAATTGGTCTTACTGTGTACCTTTAACTTTGGTTCCATCTCGTCACAGTTACCCACTTGAGAACAAAGGAAATGCTGGAGTGAACAGGGGGCCCCCTGTTCATCCTTGGGGTTCCAGAATGAACTGATATTACTGTGTACCTCTAACCTTGCCTTGGTCTCTGTTCTAATGGTTATCTGTTAGCTTGGGACCAGCCTTCAGCTCTGTCCTATGGGTCTCTTGATCCTGCAGCCTTGGGCTGGCCTGTATCCTTGTCTCCATGACCTTATAGTGATGCTCGCTCAGAGCAATAAAATGATTGTCTCTTTTCTCAGATTCCCATTTCCCATGTTCTTTAAGTGGATGAGAAGCCTGTCTTGTCCTGCCGCAAGGGGGTGGACTTCCCTCCCTTTGAATATGACCTTGAAGGTCTTGATGCACATTGACAAGGGTGTGGAAGTGATTAGAGAAATGGAGGCTACTGGAGAACGTGGAAGGAAGCAAGAGGAATACTCAAGGAAAACCTTCTTATGCTCACAAAAAATACCAGCCCTTGGATTTGAGAGGGCAACATTTATTTGCCCTCTTGACATAAACGAGTAACCTCCACAGGACTTGGAGCTTGGGGTAAGAACTTGCAAATGACAAAGGAAGAATTTCCCTCTTCCCAAAGGAGTCCTAACTCAAAAAAAAAAGGCAGAGTGAGGTCCTATGCAGGCAGACAAACTGCTTCAAATGCCACCAGAAAACTTGGCCCTGGGGTGTAAAAGGAGTGAAGAGCATATTGTAAGTCATAAGA
Organism: Pan paniscus; assembly: GCF_029289425.2. Taxonomy (NCBI): domain Eukaryota; kingdom Metazoa; phylum Chordata; class Mammalia; order Primates; family Hominidae; genus Pan; species Pan paniscus. Next base: position 25,056,407 of record NC_073264.2, on the reverse strand, counting down.
AGCTGGCAGAGCCAGAGTTCCAATTAATGTCTGTCCCAGCAGTGAGCCAGTAGACAGGGGAAAGGTTGGAGGTCTTCTGCACTGGTAGAGTAAAAACAAGTATACAAGTATAAATCTCAGGATAATCACAAATGGAGCCCATGTCTTTGCTGCTAAGCAGATGCATCAAGAGCTGTGGGCACACAAATAACAGGGAGTGTGAGTTTTAAGGCAGAGAAGACAGTCACACAGCATGTGAAGTGAAACCAGAGAAGAGGCAGACTTGCCCCTGAGGCAGACAGTCAGTGGGTGTGCAAGGCCATTTCAGAATACACACAGGGAAAACAGGAGAATAGACAGTGAAGATTTTGGAAAAGAGTGGATTTTAGTTGAAAAAGCAGAGGAAACCCCAGGTATTGCATGGTTTTAGGCTTTAGCCCTGCTACTCTTGTAAGCTTCCTCTCTAGGAGAACCATTACTGCCTCAGAGCTACTCAATGCAGACTCCAAGGTCCTTCCTACCCCCTCAACCCACCGGTCAGGGTGAACTGAGAGATCAGCCGGGGGTAGCAGAGCCTCTGTGGCTGACAGGAATCATTCTGAGGGTTGGTTAGTAGGCAGGAGAGTGAAAAGAGAGAAGGAAAGTGCGTACAGGGGTTGAACACCTCGAGCTGAAGAAGGTGAGAGGTAGAGATCTCTTACCACCAGGGAATGTATCCGAGCCACATGGCACCAAAGTACGTCAGCAGCAGTGAGTCCATACAGGTCTGCAGCAACTTCAATTCTTGCTTCCTCAGGAGAAAAACTTCAACTGAAGGACATAAGGCAGAGTGAGAGACCCAGGCAAGTGTTGGAGCAGGTGTGAAAGGCTATTAAAAAGCTTTAGAGCAGGAACGAAAGGAAGTAAAGTATGCTAGAAAGAGGGCCAAGCAAGTAACTTGAGAGATCGAGTGCCAGGTCTGACCTTGGACTTGAGTTCTTACATACTGGCATTCTGCATGTGCAATGGCCTGCCAGCACCTGACAGGGTGTAGTGTGTTTACTGGAGTTGTACGCATGCTCACTTTAAGCATTCTTCCCTTACCAGTCAAGTATTCCTAGAAGGTGGTCATATACCAGTTAAACTCAGCCATTTTACCTCTTGATGTGCATGCTTGAGCCCACTCACCCAACTCCTGAGATCTTATCTGGAAGCTGCTGATCACCAGCTTCAGGTGTTTCTATATATTGGGAGATGGCCTTTCCCTGGCATCAGCTGTGACCAATTATTGTTTTAGAGAAACAGCGTAACAACTGGTATTCCTGGTGTGGGGTGGGGAGCTCTCTCCTGCCCTGCTCTTGTCTGCCTGACTACCTACTGCAACAAAGCTTCTAAGGAAATATATTGCAGATAAGAGAGCATGGTTTGTGCTTAACAAGCATTTAAGTAAATAAATGTACATAAGGCGTGGGAGCATAGCATGGGAAAGAAAGGGAGTGGAGGTTCACAGCACACTCTGAGATTGTTATTTCGAGATGAAAGGTAACATATATGCAGTTTGTCTCAAAGTTACATCTTGAGACTGGGAGGAGTAAGAGGGAAAGGAAAAGAAGAAAAAAAAGTACAAAGCACAGTTTGAGGACCCATTCTTGGCAGTCTGGCTGTCTCCAAAGATGCTGTCACACAATGGAAACAGATGGACCCATGAATCCCCAGCCCCAAACTCAAGCAGGCTCCAGACCCCACTTCATGCTAGTCACCAAGTACTGCAAACACAAAAAAATAATGAAAACATAGTCCCTACCCTCAATAAGCTTACAGAAATAAATAAAAATCAGCTTATAGTCTAATGGAGGAATCAGATAAATGCAACCCAGGGATACGTGTCAAAATAGAAGTAGGTCTAAGGTTCAGACGGTACCCCAGGAAAGCATAATTAAAGGCATGGATATCACTATGGAATATTTCAGAGGAGGTATCCCTGCAACTGGATAAATAGTTCCGGAGTTCAAGACTGAGTTAGCGATAAGGAGAATTATTTGGGGATTATTGGTCATAGGTAGAAGCAGCCTCATCAAATGGAAGAGAGCTCCTAGGAGCGTGAATAAAGTGAAAAGAGAAGACAGCCAGGATTGGAACTGTGGGAGCCAGCCTCTAGATGGCCACTATGATCCCTGCCCACTGGTACTCGCACCCACGTAAGTTTCTCACACCACACCAGAGTTGCCAGAGGTAATGGTCCATCACTTCCGAGGTTAGGATGTAAAAAACAGAGTGTTCTGTCTTAGGCTTGCTCTCTCTCTCCTCTCTCTCTCTCTCAGCACTCTGGCTGCCATATTGGGAGCCTCACTATTGCAAACCCATATGGCAAAGACCTGAGTCCTCCAGCCAACAACCAGCGAGGAACTGAGACCAGTGAGGAACTAAGGCATGTTTGCTCAATCATGTGAGTGAGCCTGGAAGGGAATCTCTCAGCCCCAGTCAAGTCTTGAGACAACTGCAGCCCTGCTGACAGCATAGCCACAACCTCATGAGAGATCCTAAGCCAGAACTACCCAGCTACAGTGCTCTCAGGTTCCTGACTCTCAGAAAGTGTGAGATAACACATTTTCAAGCTGCTGAGTTTCAGGATAATTTGTTATGCAGCAATAGATAACTAATATGGGAACCTTGGTGAGAGGTAACCCATTGAAGAGATAGAGCAGAAAATTCTAAAATATGAGACATTTTAAAAATAAACCAACCATAATTAAAAGAGTATTGTATTGAGACATGAATAAACACATCAAAGGAAAAGAACGGAGGGTCCAGAAATATACCTGAGCACACTTGGGAATTTAATGTATGATAAAGGTGGCATTTAAACCAGTGAGAAAAAAGATACATTTGTCAATAAATGATGTTGAAACAACCAGGTAGCTCTCTGGGAGAAAATAAATGAGATTAGATCTGTGCCTTTCACACACTACACCAAAATAAATGTCAGATGAATCCGATTTGAATATTTTTTAAAAACCATAAAACTACAATAATTCTTTTTCTTCCACATGAGAAAAAAACTACATAAAGTCAAAAGAAAAGGACAATTTACATAAAGTTCTAGGATAGACAATACTCAGCTATAGTGCTAGAAATCACATCAGTGATGTGATTTGGGGCACAATGAAGTTTTCTAGGGTGATGCAAATGTTCTATATCTTGATTGGGCAGTACATCTCAATAGAGTTGATTTTTATAAGAAAGAAAACTGAGTGCAAACACCAGCAGGTCTGACGTTTTAAAAAAGCAAAATCTCTCCATAAGAATTGAGAGCCCTGGATCCTGACCTGCCCCAACCGCTTACTTCTCCAGTGGTGACCTTTCTCAGCCTCCCCTAAGCCTAGATATTCAAGGCTGACTTCCTACAGCATGAGGGACTGTCTTCACAGAGTTGAGGTCTGTACATGATACAGTATTACTTTGCTTTAGTCTTTGTACCAGATTCAAGCATTCTCCAATCTTTGTCTCCGGGAGGAGTTAGTTGACTGGTTGAGTAGTTGATTGGTTGGCTGGTTGGTAGACTGGTTGGTTGGTTCACAAATTGGAGAGATTAAAAAGCAAGAGATTTCTCTATGGCAAAATCTGAAAGAGAGAAAAGAGGTAAAAAACTGAGAAAAGAAGAAAAAACCCTAAGGAAAAAAACTAAGTGTTTATACATTTGAGGAAGTATTGACTAGGGTGAAATTTTATAAGAAAAAACAGTGTGGAAAAACAAGAAATGGAGGAAGTGGTATATGTACATCCCCTTGAGGGGAAGAAAGTAAGGTGGAAAAGAAAGTTCTTGCAATAACCTTTTACCATCTTAAGGAAATCCCCCTTAGTAGCCGCAGCCTTTGATAGCCATGGGGTAATGTAGAAAGATAGGGGCCTTATTAGAGTCCAGAAACACAGGAAATATTACCAACCTTATGGTGGCTACAGGAGAGTTATGCAAGCGCAACTCCAAGGTCTACATTTTGTGCAAGACTTGTTCATTTTTAAACATGAAGCCCAAATGCCAGTTGCAACATTTTACAACCTCCCTCCAACTCAGTCCCCACTCCCATTATCATAGTATCTCACTAACTTGACCAGCCATAGAGGCATTTATCAGGAGAAAAGTTGGCTTGCCTGCATGACTTTGCCCCCAGTATCCTCCTGTCAGAGCTTCCTTATCCTCTTTATCCTCCTTCCTTATTCTTCCTTATCCTCCTGTCAGAGCTTCCTTATCCTCTAGTGAGCTCTGACTGTCAAAGGTGGCATACAACACACTTCGGTTAACATCAGTAAGTTGCCAATGGATCTGGGTTCTACTCCACATCTTGGCACTAAAGGGCCACCTCCCTATGTGCCCTTTATAAGGTTGCCAGACTTGCAAATCAAAATACAGGATGTCAGGTTAAATTTGAATTTCATGTACACAACAAATAACCTTTTTATATAAGTATGTCCCAAATATTGCATAGGACATACTTACATTGAAAAAAAACTGATTTGTGTTTTATTTGCAATTCCAACTTAACTAGGTATTCTGTATTTTATCTAGCAATCATACTCCTTTGCCCTAGTAAGGATTTTCCAGAGAACAGTAACAATTAATTGATCTGAAAAAAATATCAAAATTGTATAAATTTTGTACATCATCCAGAAGAAAAGTGAAGACAAAATATCCTTTATAAAATAGATTTAAATGACACCAGTAATAATGAGTACATTCTCCTTGTAACCATTTACAAAATATAGATAAAGCAAAAGTTCTCCAACATTAAGCCACCAGATCCCTGTACTCTTCCGAAAAGTAAGCACGGTTAGTAGTGTGTTCTTCTAGAGCTTTTCTATGCATTTAAATACATATATATGTAAGCATAGAATATGTAGGCTTGTTCTTTGTGTGCGTGTGTATCATATTGTAAACACTGTTGCATTGTTGTACAACTTTTTGCATGGCAATATATATCTATCTCATTGCTTTGTAAAGCTGCCTAACATTCCACAGAATAAATATTACCCTTGTTTAACAGTTATCAATGTGTGGTTAGGGAACCCCTTGGGGAACCCTTTGTAGGGTTCCAAGAGGTCAAAATTACTTTCATAATAGAAGTAGGACATTATTTGCCTTTTACACCCTTACTCTCTCACAAACATACAGTGGAGTTTTCCAGAGGCTGCTTGGCAAGTGATGACACCGCTGCTCTGACAGCTAATGAAATGCATATGTATACATTGTTTTCCAAATTTTTCTAAAGAAGTAGATTTAGGGTATACAAATATGCTTGTTTGGAGACAACTCAGTTTCTTCTTGTGTTCTTACCGTGATCTTCCTAGCTGTCTTCAGTTATACCTGCTATAATTGCAATACTATTATCTAATAAATTTTTATTTTGAAATTCTGAAGTTTTTCTTACATCTATCTGAAAACACAAGAAACAATACACTTTGTCTTGTTTCGTAATAACATTTTTAAGTGTTTTTAAAACCCTAATGAATTGTGTAATTTTAACCAAAATTGTTATTAGACCATTTCTTTACAATATGTTTATTCTTATAGTCAAGGATTTATCATTGGCGTAAGATGGATTGATTAGATTTGCTTTCTCAACCCACAGGTGCACCGTCCCAGTATAAAAATACTGAAACAAAAAATGAAATTAGGCCAGCTGGAGTTGCTTATACCTGTAATCCCAGCACTTTGGGAGGCCAAGGTGGGAGGATTGCTTGAGACCAGGTGTTCAAGACTGGCCTGGGCAACACAGCAAGACCCCACTTCTATTTATTTTTTATATCAATTTAATTTAAAAATTAAATAAATAAATAAATAAATAATAAAGTTTGTAAAGATGAAATTGGCATATCAGGGAGTTGTCTGACTAGCGGAAGGGAGGGATATACTCTGAAGAAACTGTGAAAAACTAAATAAAAACCAAAAAATAATGAAATCTATATTTCCCTCATCTATATGTATAGTAATAATTCAACTTATTATGTCTTATTCAACAGAATATCTTGAAGAGTATTTTAGCAATACTGTTACTAAACTTAATTGTTTACTCTTAATAGTTAGTTGCAGCATCACTTTGAGACCAATCATTTAGAGTTTAGAGAAAAACGAATTAAGCATTTTAAATGTAGATATGGTGAGCTCTTTAAAATCCAAAAATTGTTAGCTTTTCAAACTGGCCATGAAAAAGTTACTGAAGCTTCTCATAGGGTAAGTTATTGTATTGCATTAGCTGGAGAAGCCCACACAAAGGCTGAGAGATAATAAAGCCTTACACATTGACATCACTGAAAGCCTGCTGGTTAAAAATCAGTGAAAGAAATCCTAGGGGCTGCCACTTTTCAACAACACAATCACTCGTCAAATTAAACATGTAGCTGCAAACATGAAGACTGAGTTAACCTCCTGTCTAAATAATTGCACTTTTGCCTCACACATGGAGACTTGCTGTTTTCTTGTATTCATCCAGTGTCAGCACCAACTAATCATTTTCTTTTATGGGAATACTTGGCAAAAAACACACACACACACACACACACACACACACACACAAAGGGTGGTAAAATTTTCAGTGCTGACTTTTTTTATTTTCATGGTTTTTTCTAGAACAACAGTTTTGATATTTTCTTCGATGACACAAAAGCAACGGTGGGTAAAACTGCTGGCATTTAGCACAAATCAAAGCAGTGGCACCAAACTGTCCCAGTCGTCATTCTATTCCCTAATGCCACACACTTGCAATGAGGGGGAAAAGCCAGTTTCACTTCCAGTTATTTTCTTAAATCTTGATTCAAGAGAACATGTCTTTTCAACAATCTTTGTGAAGAAATGGAAAGTATACATTAAGCGTTTCTGCTGCATGCTAAAGAACAATGGTATCTCAAGAAACAGTACTCGTGCAACCATGCAAGATAGCTGAACTGTGTACATTTTTTATGAAACACGATTTTTAGTGGAAAGAATGACAAACTATGATTATTCAGGTCTGAGTATTTTGCAGGCACTTTCTTAGAAATGCAAAGAGAATCTCACTTCAAGAAAATTAGTTGACAATATTTGCTGCCAGTAATAAAATTTGAACTTTCCAGCGAAACTAAGAATTGTGAAAAATTTGTATCTGCCATCATGAACTTGACAACTGCCTGATTCTTCCAATGAGATCTTCCAATGACTTGCAGTGGTTTGTACCTGTGAAGCACCTAGCAGCATACCTGGAACATAGCAAGCAGTGATAGGATGATAGATAACTCTCTCTCTCCTCTTTTTTATTTTTTTATTTTTTATTTTTGAGACGGAGTTTTTCTCTGTTGCCCAGGCTGGAGTGCAGTGGCACAATCTCAGCTCACTGCAACCTCTGCTTCCCAGGTTTAAGCGATTTTCCTGTCTCAGCCTCCTGAGTAGCTGGGATTACAGGTGTCTGCCACCACACCAGACTAATTTTTTATTTTTAGTGGAGATGGGGTTTCACCATGTTGGCCAGGCTGGTTTCGAACTCCTAACCTCATGTGATCCACCCACCTCAGCCTCTCAAAGTGCTGGGATTACAGGCGTGAGCCACCGCAGCTAGCCCTTTCTCCTTTCCTTTCCCATATGTTACATGTCTGGCCCCAAATACTTCTGGCCACCCCATGCCAGAGCTGGGAGAAGGCCAGGGTAAGTTATTGTATCGCGTTAGCTGGAGAAGCCCACACAAAGGCTGAGAGATCATAAAACCTTATACACTGACATCACTGAAGGCCTGCTGGATAGAAAGTCAGTGAAAGAAATCCTGGGGGCTGCCACTTTTCAATGACACAATCACTCATCAAATTATTTGTATCACCTGTATGTCCCACCCTGGCTCTCACACCCCCTGGGTGGTATAGGATGGCAAGATGAGGCAGTCTGTTGCCCTACAAAAGATGAGAGAAGGGAATCTGGCGCCATCACTCCCAAACTCCCAGGGACTCATTTTGAGGGCCTCCCATTTTCACTAAGCCTTTAATCTGTTTCCTAACCTGTACCTGCCCACCTTCCTGAACCCAAATGACCCTCTCCCCTATAACGCCTTCCCACCCTTAACCTCCCAGGTCTGAGTTGCCCACTTGGCAACAGAGGGGCAGAGCAGAAGGTTCGAGATTGCCCTAGGGGCATCCGGTACTGGCTGGGCATTCCCATGCAGAGCAGGACAAATAGCCAAGCCCCCGGACAGAGCTTCCCCCAGATCCCCATCACCCTGCCCTGAGGAAAATGACCCAGAGAGCACTCCCACACAGCCACCCACTTCCCATCATCCCCTGTCATCAGGCAAAGAGCTCCAGCTTCTTCCTCTGGGACACTATACATAAACAAGGGTCTGTCAATTCCTATCCACCCCCAAGCCCTCACCAGGTGAGTACAGCTCAGGCTCCTGGAAACTAGAGGTTAATTCATGGAAAGATTGATGGTATGTCCTCCAAGGCTGCACGCCAAGGACCTTCAGGAGCCTTTCCCCCCATCCCCTTCTTTCCTGAGGATATATTCTGTCTGTAAATCCTAGCTATTGATTCAACAAACTGTTGCCAAGTCATACGTTATTTTATTTTTCTAGGAATTGGTAAGGTGTTCATTTCACAATATAAAACACAGAACATCCCCAGGACTCTCCTCCACCCCCTGTGCTCCTTCCTGCCTTCCCTCTCCCTTTACTCCCTCCTGGGTTCCAGTATCAGGAGTGTTGATTAAGTCAGCCTCCCCATAAACCTCACACATTACACAGAAGCTAACTCAAAACGGAACACAGACTTAAAGGTGAAACATAAAACTATAAAACATTTAGAAGAAAAAATAGCCTGTTAGTATGGTAAATTGCATGGACTGATTTTTGAATATTGAATGAGACTTGCATGATTGGTCATGTTATATACTGCTTTTTATAAACTGCTGAATTCTATTTGCTAATATTTTGTTAAGGGTTTCTGCATCTACATTTATGAGGGATATAGGACTGTAGCTTTCCTTTTTCTTTTTTTGTACTGTCTTTATTTGGTTTTAATATCAGCATAAAACAAGTTTTATAAAATGAATTGGGAAATATTCCCTCCTCTTCCATTTTCTGGAAGAGATTATGTGGAATTGGGCAGATCTCTCTAGTATATTCCAGAGGGGACAAGTGTTTCTTTCTTTCATTTAACAATGGTTAATGATTAGCTTGTGGAGGTGAGCCACTTATCTACTATAAGGTTCAATTCTACCCTATTTGTTTTTGTTTGCATTTTGAGATGAGGTCTCGCTCTGTCACCCAGGCTAGAGTGCAATGGCATGATCATAGCTCAGTGCAACCTCGAACTCCTGGGTTCAAGCAATTCTGCCTCAGCCTCCCAAGTAGCTAGGACTATGGGCGTGCACCACCACAACTGGCTAATTTTTTAAGTTTTTGTAGAGACAGGGTCTTGCTACGTTGCCCAAGCTAATCTCGAATTCCTGGCCTCATGCAATCTCCCACCTCAGCCTCTGAAGGTGCTGGGATTACAGGCATGAGCCACCACACCCAGCCTACCCTATTTGTTTTTATATATCTATGATTCTACTGTAGCTTTACCATGTGCCAGAAACTATTTTAGGCACTTTGTAAATATTAAATCTTTTACTCTTCATAACAACCATTTGAGATAGGTACTAGGATTGTTCTGATTTTACAGATGAGGAAACTGAGACACAGAGAGATAATGTAATTGGCACATGGTCACATAGCTAGTAAACGCAGAGTTGAGATTTCAGCCCAGGCTTCTCTTCCCTTAACCACAGTGCTCTTCTGTCCACAGAAGAGGACATTATTATTATTATTTTCTTACTCTAGATAAGGAAACTGAAGCCTAGAGAGCTGAAGTGATTTGCCCAACTGAATGTAACCAAAGTAGAATTCTAGATTCCCACCCACCTCTCTCTCCATATCTCCCCATCTCCGAAAAGTGTTCTAGCCAAAAATTTGAGTGTCCCTTGAGTTTTCTCTTCACCTTACCTTCTGCTTCTAATCCATCAGCCAATCTTGTTGATTTTGCCTCCAAAATATGCATCAAGTTCTCCGCTTCTCTCCATCTCCGCCGCGCTCTCTCATCTGACCCCTTCATTCCACTCGTACACTCTCACAAGCTATTCTCTTTCCACCTGCAGACAGCATTAGCATTTTAAACATCAGTCTCCGCTGCTTAAAACTCTGCAGTGGCTTGCCATTGTACTAAGAATCAAATCCAAATTATTTCCCCAACTTACAGAGCCCCCACGGTGTCTGGCCCCAAGCTCTTCCCAGACCACCTACTGCACTTTCCCCTCCACCTGCGTGCTCCAGCCTCCAGCCGGCCAGGTCAGGCCTGCCTTCACAGCCCCTGTATCTGCTGGCCCTTGAAAGCTCTTCCCACAAACACTTCATTGCTGTTAAATGTCAACCCTCATAGAGACATTCCCTGGCCACCTGGTATGAGACAGATCCTCAGCAGCGCTCTCTCCCACCTTTCTCTTTTATTTTCTTCATGGCACTTATCACCTGCCTAATATTTTTTGTTTGTTTGTTTAGGTTATTTCCTCACCTACTAGAATGTAAGCTCTGCAAGCTTATACTAATAACTAACACTTACGTAGTCCTTATTTTGTGCCAGGCACTGTTCTAAGTACTTTATATGTGTAAACTCATTTAGTCTCCACCACTATCCTGAAAAGTTGCACTCTGAACATCTCTGTGTTTCAGAAGATAAAACTGAGCAACAGAGAGGCAAGGTAACTTATCTGTGGTCACACAGCTTGTAAGTCGTGAAGCTGGGATGCAAGCCCAGGCAGTCTGGCTATGGAGTCTGTGCTCTTTTTTTTTTTTTTTTTTTTTTTGAGACGGAGTCTCGCTCTTATCGTCCAAGCTGGAGTGCAGTTGTGTGATCTTGGCTCACTGCAACCTCCACCTGCCGGGTTCAAGCAATTCTCCTGCCTCAGCCTACTGAGTAGCTGGGATTACAGGCGTGTGCTACCACGCCCAGCTAATTTTTGTACTTTTAGTAGAGACAGGGTTTCACCACATTGGCCAGGCTGGTCTCGAATTCATGATCTCAGGTGATCTGCCCACCTTGGCCTCCCAAAGTGCTGGGATTACAGGCATGAGCCACCGCGCCTGGCCGAATCTGTGCTCTTAGCCCTCATCCTTTATGACCTTCATGGGAGTGGGGTGCTTATTTGTATTGTTCTCCACCAAGTTTCCAGCACCTGTAATAGTGCCCAACAGAGGGGAAGCACCAATAAATATTTGTAGAATAAGCAAATGAATGTTGTATAACTGGTTTAAAGATAAAGCTTGCCTTTGAACCAGATTGGTCGGGCTCCAAAACCACACTCTCCAGAGTATGGGATTGTAGTATTTCAATTTTCAACTCAGAAATTCACTGAAGCTTGCCCTCTACTCTAAAGATGTCTACAGTCCTGTGGGGAAGGCATATTTAAGTAACTACAAGCCAGGTAGAAAAACTGCGGTGCCACAAGGAAAGGGCACACAAAGTGCCATGAGGGAGTGAGAACTTTTAACTAGTAGCTCAAGGAAGGATTTGAGGTGAAAGTGGCATTTGCACTGGGTTTGGAAGACTCTGGACAGGCAGAGATGAGAAGGAGCATGTAACTGAAACTACGAGTTGTCTCCTAATGTCCGTTTCCTCTTCTTCCACAGTAATCATATTCCAAAAGGTTAGCTGTGCAATTGACCACTGAGAATAAAGGCTATATTTCCCAGCCGCCCTTGCAGCCAGGCACGGCTACCTGACCATGTTCTGCATAAAAGGTTATAGAGAAGTCAGGGATGAAACTTCCATGAGGTGTTCTCAAGTGGAAGGAGCATGCCCACCTCCTTTCTTTGTCTCCCTCCTGCTGTCTAGAACATGACTCTGATGACTGGAGACAAAGCAGCTATCTTTGGCCTCAGAAGGCACATGTTGAGGATGTGGACTACAATGTTGAGGCAGTCTGATCATGAAGGCACGATATGAGGCCCGCTACAATCTTGTTTAAGCCACTGTTACAAGTGTCCTAGGTTGGGTTACCACAGCAGATCCTAAGACAAGGCTTTATGTGCAAGTAGTTTATTAAACAGATGCTCCCAGCAGGGAGCAATGGCTCCTATCTATAATCCCAGAACTTTGGGAGACCAAGACAGGAGGATTGCTTGAGGCCAGAAGTTTCAGACCAACCTGAGTAATATAGTGAGACCCCTGTCTCTACAAAAAATTTAAAAATTAGCTGATCAGGTCATGTGTGCCTGTAGTCCCAGCTACTCAGGAGGCTGAGGCAGGAAGTTCCTTTGAGCATAGTAGTTTGAGGTTACAGTGAGCTATGATTATGCCACTGCACTCCAGCCTTAGTGGCAAAGTGAGACCTTGTCTCAAAAATAAAAATTAAAAAAATGCTCCCAGGAGAAACCAGTAAGGGAGTGTGGAAAGTAAGACAGGGAAGGGAGGAGGACAAGTAAGGGAATGTTTCAGCAAAGCCCCAGCCTTAGCCTGGTCCCAAAGGTCAGTTCTGGAGTGTAAACTACACCTCACAGTTTGCCCAGATTTCAGACAATGGAACTAGGCTTTTACCTAGTTCAGATAAAGGCTGCCCCTGCTTCTCTTGATGTGCAGAAGCTGTGGGAGATGATTAAACGGGTCACAGGGGCTCTGGTGCAACCTCAATGGGCCCCTTACACTGGGTTTTGTCTCACTCATAACTTAACCTAATCCTAAAAAGTACCAAAAACATTTCTGGCAGAGGGGAGAGTATAAATAAAGTGCACAGAACCTGAAGGAACAAGAGGCTGTATGAAAGTATTGGAAAGGAAGAGGATAGGAAAGAAAGAAATAGGAAACAAATTTGGAAAACCAAACTGTAGTCACTGGGACTTGATATGGTTTGGCTGTGTTCCCACCCAAAACTCATCCTGAATTGTAGCTCCCCACATCTCCCTTCTGCACTGCCCTAGCAGAGGCTCTCCATGAGGGCCCTGCCCCTGCAGCAAACTTCTGCCTGGACATCCAGACATTTCCATACACAGCAGTCGGGGCCTGGAAATGTAGGGTTGAAGCCCCCACACAAAGTCCCCACTGGGGCACTGCCTAGTGGAGCACCATCCTCCAGAACCTAGAATGGTAGATCCACCAACAGCTTGCACCATGCACCTGGAAAAGCCGCAGACACTCAACACCAGCCCATAAAAGCAGCCAGGAGGGACTTTGTACCTTGCAAAACCACAGGAGTAGAATGATATGGTTTGGCTATGTCCCCATACTGTTCTCATGATAGTGAATAAGTCTCACGAGATCTGATGTTTTCATAAGGGGCTTCCCCTTTTGCATGGCTCTCTCTCTCTTGCCTGCCACCATGTAAGAAGTCCCTTTGCTCTTCCTTGGTCTTCTGCCATGATTGTGAGGCCTCCCCAGCCATATGGAACTGTGAGTCCATTAAACCTCTTTTTCTTTATAAGTCACCCAGTCTTGGGTATGTTTTATCAGCAGCGTGAAAATGAACTAATACAGAACTATATAAAATTTTGAATTTCTGGCTAATGCATAAACAAAGGGAAACCAAAAGGACTTTGAATCTGATGATTCAGAAGATTAATCTGGCAACTATGTGTGAGAGGAATTGGAATGAAACTTGTGTGGGGTAATACCCATTATGAGGTCATATCTATAATCTAGGCAAGAGGTAATGGTGGCACAACCCCAGGTGATGGTGCTGGGAAGGGAACGTAGAGAATAGTTGCGAAGTCTTACAGAGAAAGATCTGGTCTTTCTAAATGCTTTGACATGAGAGAAAAGAGACAGAGAGGATCCAAACATGAAGCCAGGGACAATGGTGGCATTGCCAACAGAAATAGGTAACAGAGGAGAAGAAACAAGCTTGATAGAAAATATGAATTCTACCTATTGACATGGTGACTTTGAGATGAAGGGAAGCCTTCTAAATGGAGTTGTCAAGAAGGCAGTTAGAAATGCAAGACTGATAACAGAAGTCAAGCATGGAGCCATGGATGTGTGCATTGTCTACAGAGATGTGATAGAAGCCATGGCTGTGGATAGGATTACTAAGGGAGGGAGGGCAGAGACAGAAGAGGAAAAGGCCAGTATAAGATACTTGCAAGTTGTGCTGTTTGCCTGTTGCCTCTTTGGCCCATGCCACCCTCCCCTGTGGTGTGAGGGCCAAGGGACTGCCAACAGCCTTTCCCAGACTCTCTCTTGCCAGCTGGCTTCCTATTCAATTCTGCTACTAAGAGGCACTGAGACGTGGCTGAAGGACATAGGGTGAGAGAAGGGTTTTCCTCCTGTTTCCAGCTCCTGTCAATGTCCCTCCAGGAGGACTCTAGCCTAGGGCTTGGCAAACTTTTTCTGTAAAGAGCTGGATATTAAGTAATTTAAGCTTTGCAGGCCATATGGTCTCTGTTATAACTCCTCAACTCTGCCATTGTACGGCAAGAGCAGACATAAACAATATATAAATGAATAAGGATGACCGCATTGCAATAAAACTTTATTCATGGACACTGGAGTTTGAGTGTTTTATAATTTTCATGTGCCATGAGATATATCTTCCTTTTCGGTTTTATTTTCAGCCATTTTTAAAATATGAAGAATATTCTTTTTTTGTTTGCTTGTTTTTTGAGATGAACTCTTGCTCTGTCACCCAGTCTGGAGTGCAGTGGCGCAATCTCGTCTCACTGCAACCTCTGCCTCCCGGGTTCAAGCAACACTCCTGCCTCAGCTTCCCAAGTAGCTGGGACTACAAGTGTGCACCACCATGACTGGCTAATTTTTTTTTTTTTTTTTTTTTTGTATTTTTAGTAGAAACAGGATTTTGCCACGTTGGCCAGACCGGTCTCGAATTCCTGACCTCAGACCATCCACCCACCTCGGCCTCCCAAAGTGCTGGGATTACAGGCGTGAGCCCCGTGCCTGGCCAAAATGTGAAGAACATTCTTAGCTCATGGGCCATGGAGAAACAGGTGGCAGCTGGATTTGGCCTATGGGCAATAGGTTGCCCGTGCTAGCTCCCAATTCTTCAGACACTCCTGGCAGCAGGTGAACTGCACCTCCTGGAGATACCAGCGCCCCAGAGGCTCAACCCCATCACAATGCATCCTCATTCTGTGGTCTGAACATGGGCCAGGCAAGGCTGAGCCTGGAGGCTCTGGTGGCCCCACTTCTTCTCTTCTGTCCCTCCAGCCCTGAGAAGGAACTCCTGTAGTTACCATATCTGGTCACTGCAGCATCTCCATTTGCCCTTCCAACCCTCCAACACTGGAGTAGTCAATTCCCTGAATACATCCCTTCTGTAAGAAATGCCTTGCATGGAATCGTTTTCCTGCTTGGACTCTGACTGACACAGAAATCCTTCCATTTTAGGGAGGGGAGGAAGAAAAGGAAGCCAAAAGGGAGAAGTCAAAGACTGAAGAGGCAAATTAGGAGTGTCCCCACACTGAAGGGAAAAGAAGCTCAGGAAGAAGGTCCTGGAGAGCAGCAGTTGCCACTGCTGAGAGGTGAAGAGGATGCCTGCAAAGAGGGTGATGAGCTGAGGAACTTCCAGAAGTCATCCTCAGGGGGTGGCAGGGGCCCGGGAGCTGGAGGCAGACAAGACGCAGCCTCCTCTTGTGAGAGTTTGTGAGAGGCAGGGTCTGAGGCGGTCCCTTGTGATGCAGGAGAGAAGCATGGAGATGGCTCTGCCCGTGTCAGGACTGTCAATCCTCCCAGTTGGCAAACACATGGAACCCGGGGGTAGCCACCTTCCCTCCTGACTCTCTCCCTCCCTACACTGCACTCTCCTGGCCCTGCCTCTGATTACAGAACACACCTGGGCACTGGCTGAAGTTCCCTGCTCCTGCAGATATTCTTGTGGGTAAGCAAGCACAGGTGAATTACCAGGGATGCCCCTCCAAGAGCTGTCTTGTGAGCACAGAGGATTGTGGGTGTTTTAAACGTCTTCATGACATTAATTAATCCAGCAAATATTTATTCACCACCACCTGTGTGCTAGGCACTACTCTAGGTGGTATTGATACAGCAGTGAGTTAAAAAAAAATGCCTTCATGGTGCTTATATTCTTGTGGGAGAGGCAGGTAATAAACAAGTAGACATAAAAATGGCAGGTGCTCAGAAGTGCTCTGAAGAAAAATACAACAAGGTGAGGGGGACAGGGAGTGCAGGATGTGAGTGATTTTTTTCTCTGGCCCGTATCAGGATGGCCTCTCTCAAGAGTTGACAAGTGAGCAGAGGCTTAAATAAGTGAGAGTGAAGAATGTTCCAGGCAGTGGGAAAAACCAAGGCAGAAGCAGGAGGTAGGAGAGTGTTTGGCATAGTTCGAGGGACAGCAAGGAGGCTTAGTGTACCTGGAGTAAATAGGCTGAAAGAGAGGGATAGGAACTAACTCAGAGAGGGTTAGGCTTTGAGTCACGAAGAGGACTTAGCTGTTACTCTGAGCAGTGGGTTTGAACACAGAAGTGACATCTAATTTTCATGTAAAAGATTGACCATGACAACTATGGGGAGAAGAAACTGCAAGATGACCCCTCCATTCTCAGAATGATGTTGCTCTTCTAAAAATAGAGCTAGAAAGTCATATCCCACAAGTGTAGGTTGGTGCTCAAGTGGCTGAGTACAAGAATAATAGAAGAAAAGCTGTGAGTCAGAGTCGGCCACAACCTAAACATGAATTAGGAGTGTCATGCCACAGGGAAAACTCAAAAGCCAGACAACCCTGGGATGTGTTGGTATAGCCATGGGACACGCAAAGACTGGGACACTGACTTTGTGCGTGTTCAGCATAAATGGGCTTCCTGCCATGCCTTCTGTTTGTGATGCTTCCCACCTGTCCCGCAGTCTAGGCTGTACACAGGCCTGTCTCCCTCCACAAGCACTTCCTCCCAGTGTTTTTCCTTCCTTCTGTCTGTGTCTTTTGTGCTGTCATTCGGTCAGCAACTACCATGTATAAAACTTAATGAGCAGTGCCATGGGAGAGTCTCTGATAAGTGCTTGGAGCCCAAATTCTTTGTTAATTGTGTCTAGACAGCTATGTCTGCTGTTGGCACAAATCTCTCTTGTTGGCCCCTTCAAGTTTATCCTCTAACTGTGGGCTTTTCTCCACCTCTTACAATTGTACTCTTGGTGGATTTTCCTATTTATGAAGCTCTATTGGAATATATGCCCTGCCAGAGAAAAGATCTTCTCTACTGTCAAGAATCACTGGTTTCAGTTGGGTCAGGACTGACAACCTAGCCTCTGTGTGTAGACAAGTGAAGACAATCAGGGCTAGGGTTGGCAGAATTGTGCAGGGAGTCAATGTGTCATCTTTAACACCTGTACATTCACCTCTAAGCAGGGCCCTTTTTTTTCTGGCAAGCTAAGGCCCTATGTGAATCAATGCAAGGCTTAAGCTTGAAGTACCTACAGCCAATCCCTGTCCCCTTTCCTGACAGGTAATGGCATCCAGAAAGAATGAAACCTTGAAGCAGGAGACATTGGGTGGCTGAGTCAGGGTGTGGGACTTGAGCCAGTTTCCACTCTGCAAAGATCGTGGAACAAGCACCCTCTCCATCTTCCCCAGCCTGGAGATGCCAGCCATGAGGACTCAAAGGGGTCTCTGGCCTGGCATTCAGCCTCCTACTCCAGAGCCCCAGGGAGAGTACTGGGGACTGGAAGCACCAAGCCAAAGGCTCTGAGAGGCCACAGTGCTTGGGGATTGAGGCTCTGAGCCCAGAAACTTTGCCAGAGAGTCACAGAGTAGCTCCATAACCACCAACTCCCTGGAGCTAGAGGAAAGGAATGAAGGGAGGCCAGGTCCAAGAACTCCTAGACCAGTCCTGGTGGTGCACATCCTCAGGTACTTTCCCACGTAATTATCTTAACAACCTGTGAGGTATTATCAGAGGTGTTTGAAACAGAGCAATTCCATCTTGAATAGGGGCTGGGTAAAATAAGGCTGGGACCTACTGGGGTGCATTCCCAGGAGGTTAAGGCATTCTTAGTGACAGAATGACATAGAAGTTCAGCACAAGATACAGGTCACAAAGACCTTGCTGATAAAACGGGATGCACTAAAGAAGCCAGCCAGGCCAGGCGCAGTGGCTCACACCTCTAATCCCAGTACTCTGGGAGGCCGAGGCGGATGGATCACCTGAGGTCAGGAGTTTGAGATCAGCCTGGCCAACATGGTGAAACCGTATCTCTACTAAAAATACAAAAATTAGCCGGGCATGGTGGTGCACACCTGTAATCCCAGGTACTCGGGTGGCTGGGGCGGGAGAATCGCTTGAACCCAGAAGGCAGAGGTTGCAGTGGGCCAAGATCGTGCCATTGCACTCCAGCCTGGGTGACACAAGCAAAACTCCATCTCAAAAAAAAAAAAAAAGAAGCCAGCCAAAACCAACCAAAACCAAGATAGCAATGAGAGTGACCTCTAGTTGTCCTCACTGCTTATACGCTAATTATAATGCATTAGCTGCCAAAAGACACCCCCACCAGCCCCGTGACAGTTTACAAATGCCATGGCCATGTAGGAAGTTACCCTGTATGGTCTAAAATGGGGAGGAACCCTCAGTTTTGGGAATTCCCCACCCCTTTCCCAGAAAACTCATGAATAAATGAATAATCCACCCCTAGTTTAGCATATAATCAAGAAATAACCATAAAAATGCTCAACCAGCAGCCCAAGCCACTGATCTGCCTAAGGAGTAGCCATTCTTTATTCCTTTACTTTCTTAATAAACTGTTTTGTTTTGTTTTGTTTTTTTGAGACAGAGTTTCACTCTTGTCACCCAAGCTGGAGTGCAATGGCGTGATCTCAGCTCACTACAACCTCCGCCCCGCATGTTCAAGCGATTCTCCTGCCTCAGCCTCCTGAGTAGCTGGGGTTACAGGTGCGCACCACCACCCCCGGCTAATTTTTTTTGTATTTTTAGTAGAGACGCGGTTTCACCATGTTGATCAGGCTGGTCTCTAACTCCTGACCTCGTGATCCACCCGCCTCGGCCTCCCAAAATGCTGGGATTACAGGCCTGAGCCACCACACCCGGCACATGACACCCTTTTTAACGGTAAGAAAAACTGAGTTTCAGTGAGGTTGCACAACATTCCCAAAGACACACAAGCTACAACCTGGCAGGGTCCTCCTGACTCCAGAGCCTGCTCAGATGTCCCGGAAAGAGCCCCCCAGGAGCCTCATTAGGGGCCCCAGTGGCCTGTGAAGAACTGGTGGATAAACTCAGACCTAACACCAAAGCTGTGTCTAGAGAGGAAACTGCAGTCTAGAGAAGATAGGTTACTGGCCTAAGAAACCACAAATTTCACCTTTGCTTCCTCTCCATCAGGTACCCCAGGCCTTCTGACTTTCCCACCCTAAAGCCCATCAGATCCCAAACCTATTTGACATGGTTTCTTTTTTTTCTTTTCTTTTAATAAAAACATTATGAACCTCTAAATCTACTTTAAGACATGGTATCCAATTAGCATAAATGCATTCCAAAGGGTGGGTGGGTGGGTCCAGCCCAGATGGGCTTCCAGATGGGCCTCTTTCCTCTAACTGCTGGTCCTTTGGGCACCCCTCCCACCAATACCTCCCTTCCCTTCTGACCGAATTCCGCTTTCCAGAGCCTGGCTCAAGTCAGGAACAGTCCTCTGGTCCCAGCACAGTTCTGCAGAGCTCCTGCACCCCACCTACCCTCCCCTGCCGGCCTCCTCCCTGCCCACTGTGGCCATTTGGCTACAGTAGCTTGAGCTTTGAATTTCAGGACAAATCTAGAAAACCAGGGATCGAATACCTAGGCTCTGGCAACCCAGTGGGGTCTCAGGTGGGGCTAGCAGCCCCCAATGTTACGTGACAGCCTGTAGCTTTTTAGTCATCACTGTCAGGCTTTGCATAGCACTGGGAATGGGTCCCTGCCCTCTAGGGCCTAGGGGTCGGGTGCGGGCAGAACAACCACAGATAAGACAATGTAAGAAACTCCTGAGATGCAGAGGAACCAAGTCCTGTGGGATTCCAAAGGGGAGAGCCACTAGTTCTGCTGGGAGAGTGGGAAAGAGGGGTACTCACAGGTAAGCTCACGGAGACGAGAGCACAGGAGTCAGATCTGAACGAGGGCAAGGACCAGAGGGCCCTGGTGCGTCATCATTCAAGGCAAAAATGGTCAGAAGTCTTTCCAAAGTTGTTCAGGGTCTCCTGCAGAGGGTTTGGGGCCCATCCTACCGCTGCCAACCCCTCAACCATCCTTCCTGTCCACAGCCTGAGGTCACCACGGTCACTGATGTCTGAAGGCCAGAAATAGAAATGAGTCACTTGGCTTTCTAATGTGCTTTATCTAATGTTTGCTTTATTAAAGATGAAACAGTGGCCTTTTGCAGTGGGAGCCTCACTAGGCACCTGAGCTGCTGCATGTGGTGTCTGGGTCTCAGTATTCATGTAATGCCTGCATGTTCTTTCTGCTATAAAACAGGGTCACACTACCTCTTCAGTTCAGCCCCAAGACTTTGCTCTGTCAGGGGAGGGGTGCCGGGATCACCACTAAATATTAGTGCAGTTAAAGTTACCCTACTCTTCTTTTCCTGTAGCTTATCATCAAGGAGACACAGTAGTGGTTGAAGGTGAAGGGAAGCCCACCTCCAAGAATGCGAGTATGACCTTAGACATGCACCCCAGAGGAAAGAATGCCCACAGTCACTCTGAACGTATTCAGGACAGCTCCTGTGCCAGCATAAGCAGAGTGCTGGTCAAGCAGGAAGAGACCTGTCAATACCAGTGAGCAGGAGGTCAGTACAAAAGAGGTCTGGCTGTTGATGTCAGGGACCCACAAGCAAGAGCCTCAGTCATCATGTGATCTGGAGCATGAAGCCACAAGGTCAGATTCAGTGGCACAAAAGAGCCCCAGGATCATCTCAAGACCAGCAGCCACATGGCCTTGAAGCCAAACTATCAAATTACTCCTGTAGGCTCCTTCCATCCACTGGGTAGGAGCAGGATGCCCCCTGAGAATCAAGGACAGAGGAGATGGTAGAATGGTGTCATTAGGAAGACATTCCTGACAGGGTAACAGAGTGTCTTAGTCTGTCCTGTCTGCTATAACCAAGTATCACAGATTGGGTGGCCTACAAACAACAGAAATTTGTTTCTTACAGTTCTGGAGGCTGGAAGTCCAAGATCAAGTTGCCAGCAGACTCTGTGCCTGGTGAGAGCACACTTCCTGGTTCACAGATGGCACCTTCTCATTATGTCCTCCATGGTAGAAGAGGCAAGGCAGCTCTCTGGGATGGCTACACTCTTATCCCTAATCACCTCCCAAGCCCCACCTCCTAATACCACCAGGAGATTGGAGATGAGGTTTTAACATATGAATCTGAGGCGGACACATTCAGACCATAGCACACAGCCATACAGAAAAAGAGCTGGGTGGCTGGGGCAAGTCTTCCCAGGAGGAGAGAAAGCTACAGGTATGATTAGAGTGAAGAGAGGGAGGCTGGCTGCATGCTTCACCCAGTTCATCTCCCACCAAGGACAGGGTTTGGGGGAATCTACAAAGAAAAGTTTGTAATGAGGCAACATGTGCAGTGGTTTAAAAAACATAGATTTTAGGGGGAAAACGAACATGACCCTACACTTCGCAGCTGTATGGCCAAGGGTAGTATTCCTCAAAATGTGGCCTTTGGTCCAGTAGCATCAGCCTAACCTGGGAACTTGCTGGAAAGGAAAATTCTGGATCCCCACCCCAGACTATGGAATCACACTCTGGGGGTGAGGTCCCACACACTGTTTTAACAAGCTGTGCCACTAATTTCATTGTATGCTAAAGTTTGAGAGCCATTTACCGTAGACATAGTTACCAACCTCTGTAACCCACAGTGTTCTCATCTGTAAAATGGGTTTACATGTAAAATGGGCTCAAATATAAATAGTGCTTACCTCATAGGTTATTTTGAGAATTAAATGAGATACTGCAAGTACAGAACTTAGCACAAGGCTTGGTTCATAGTAAGCCTTCAGTGAATGCCAGTTATTATCACCATTATCTCCCACCTAATCTGCAAACCAAAAAGAATCCACAGCCTAGTGGTGCCCTCTTCCTGAGTTATCTGGTCAGTGTCATCTGTCAAGTACCCATAGCATTGACAAAAAGACATGAGGCACATCTCCCTCCCATGCAGTGAGAGAGGGAGAGCTGAGAACTTCTGGGAGGTGCCCTGGTTCAGGCCCCCACTCCAGAGCTACCAGGTGTGTGAAGCATGACCTGCCAGGTGTGACGCCTCCTTTATATCTCCCACACAAGGGAACAGGGCACATACTGGCTGCTCAGTCCTCACTGAAGAGTGAAATCAACCTCAACTTCTCCATGTTCCATGTAATGATGAGCCTTTACCACCACCTATTCCAGGGTTGTTGGAAAGCTATGTAGTCAAAGAACCGATTGGAAAGGTTGATGTGCTTATGCAGAGATTTCATTAGGGAAGTGTAAGGCTAAGGGTTAACCTCATGGTGTGAACACCCTTACATTTATACAAGGGCAAATGCGGGTCAAGGGCTGTTCGAGTATAAACAGCAGGAACCGAGTTCATGGTAGCCTTGTCTAGAAGAAGGCATCACACAAAGGCAAAGGGAGGAAAGGGGTGGGGCCTCTGCTGGCCCCATGGGGCAAAAGATGAAGCTTCTTTACCTGAAAATGGATTTCATAGATCCTGAAATCTCCTGCGTTTATTTTTGGCACACATCATTCTGAATGGTTGTTCCCATTTTTCTTCAAATATGTTGCTTTAAAAATATGTTTTTCAATTTTTCTATTTTCTATTTTCATCAGAGAGAGTCAACTAGATGTTAATATGTCTTTAACATCTGCTATTTAATAAGGACTTTCCTTATTTCCTATTTCATAAGGAAGTTCTGTGCAAAGTAAACAGCTCAGCTATAAGAAGTAAAATTCCTGCTGGGTGCGGTGGCTCACTCCTGTAATCTCAGCACTTTGGGAGGCCGAGGCAGGCAGATCACCTGAGGTCAGGAGTTCAAGATCAGCCTGGCCAACATGGTGAAATCTCATCTCTACTAAAAAAACACAAAAATTAGCCAGGCGTGGTGGCGGGTGCCTGTAATAACAGCTACTTTGGAGGCTGAGGCAGGAGAATCACTTGAACCAGGAGGCAGAGGTTGCAGTGAGCTGAGATTGTGCCACTGCAATCCAGGCTGGGCAACATCAAAAAAAAAAAAAAAAAAAAAAGCCGGGCGCAGTGGCTCATGCCTGTAATCCCAGCACTTTGGGAGGCCGAGGCGAGCAGATCACCTGAGGTCGGCCGTTCAAGACCAGCCTGACCAACATGGAGAAACCCCGTCTCTACTAAAAATACAAAAATGAGCCAGGCATGGAGGCACATGCCTGTAATCCCAGCTACTCAGGAGGCTGAGGCAGAAGAATCACTTGAACCTGGGAGACAGAGGTTGCAGTAAGCTGAGGTTACGCCATTGCACTCCAGCCTGGGCAACAAGAGTGAAGCTCCAGCTCAAAAAAAAAAAAAAAGTAAAATTCCACCCTGGAAAACAAGATGGTTGAACCACTGAGTTCAGAGTAAGCATCAGAAACTAAGAATTCTAGACTTCTGATTCCAAAATGGCAATAAAGAAGCAAGTTGGGCTGGGCGTGGTGGCTCATGCCTGTAATCCCAGCACTTTGGGAGGCCGAGGCAGGTGGATCACCTGAGGCTGGGAGTTTGAGGCCAGCCTGGCCAACATGGTGAAACCCCATCTCTACTAAAAATACAAAAAATTAGCCAGGCGTGGTGGCATGAGCCTGTAATGCCAGCTACTCGGAAGGTTGAGACATGAGAATTGCTTGAACCCAGGAGAAGGAGATTGCAGTGAGCTGAGATTACGCTACTGCACTCCAGCCTGGGCAATAGAGTGATAGTCTCAAAAAAGAAACAAACAAACAAATGAAGCAAGCTGGCTTCACTCCCTCTCCATAGAAAACTAGTAACCAACATACAGCACCAAGATTATCACTAGCAATATCCCAGAAGTCCAGAACTCAAATATAAAGATGAGACAGTTTCTGGGGCCACAATAAAAGGGAAAAAGCTCCAAGCAGATGGTAAGAGAATCAGACTTCCAAATCCACAATGCCCCTGCCCCCAATCTGTCCAGCACCAAGCATATGGAAAATTTCCCCTGACTCACAGTTTCTACACTGAAAAAAAAAAGTGAGATTGAGGTGGACAACCAGCTTCCCCACTATCCTGGGTTCCCGGGCAGGAGATCTGTTCCTGCCTCAACCCAGGGTAAGCGCTGGAAGTCCCTAAAGGGAGAAATATCTCAGAGACAAAGTGGACAGGTGGTACTAGCATCCCCAGACACAGAAACTCTGCTCTGTAACTCAGCCAAAGGAGATGTCAAATAAGAGCAGCTGTTCAGCAGCACCACACCATAGGAAGTTCATTCCACAAGTCCCTAGGCGTGAACCTTTAGGCAGCCTTCCTACACTATACTACCTTTGGGACCTCCCCCATTCTTGACAGGCACACTCTGTTTACTAAAACTGAGGCAAACCTGGGCTTAAGGCACCATTTAGTGCCAAAAAGGAGGCGGCGACTTAGCAGGGAAAAAAGAAGTAAGAAAATCAACAGGTAAATTACAAAGAATTCCTAAGCAAACATTGCGTAAAAAACAAAACAATGAGGGATAAAATACCTTCAAGAGGAAAAAAAAGGCAGACTGAGAAAACTGGAATAAGTAATGAATCCTTAAATGCCGAAACATAGACATACATCCATAAGAAACAACAGCAAACTGAGAATCATGACCTCAAATGGACAAAGCAAGGAACCAGCAACTGACCCTAATGAGACAGCAATGTTTGAACTCTATGGCCAAGAATTCAAAATATCAGTTTTAAGGAAACTCAATAATCACCAGGATAACACAGAACAATTCAGAACTTTTTTCTTTTCTTCTCTAATCCATTATGACTGGTAACAATTCAGAAATGTATCACAGAAATTTTACAAGAGTTTGAAATAATAAAAATCAAATAAATCTTGAAACTGAGAAATACATTTGCTAAACTGAAAAATTCAATAGAGGCTCTCAAAAGCTGAATGAATCAAGGAGAGGAAAGAATCTGTGAGCTCGAAGACAGGTTATTTGAAACTACAGTCAGAGGACGAAAAGAAAAAAGAGTGAAAAGGAACAAAGATCACCTATAAGATACAGAAAATTGTCCAGGCACAGTGGCTCATGCCTGTAATCCCAGCACTTTGGGAGGCCCAGGGAGGTACATTGCTTGAGCTCAGGAGTTCAAGGCCAGCTTAGGCAACATGGTGAAATCCCCATCTCTACAAAAAATTTTAAAAATTAGGTGGGCATGATGGCCTGTACAGTAGTCCCACCTACTTGGGAGGCTGAGGTGGGAGGATCACTTGAGCCCAGAAGGTCAAGGCTGCAGTGAGCCAAGTGCCACTGCACTCCAGCTTGTGTGACAAAGTGAGAGCCTGTTCCAAAAAAAAAAAAAAGATATAGAAAATTACCTCAAAAGACCAACCAAATCTAAAAATTATTGGTGTTCAAGAGGGAGTTGAGTAAGAACAAGGGGTAGAAAGCTTATTCAAAAAAATAATGACAGAAAACTTTCCAAAACTTGGGAAAGAGATAAATACTGAGGTACAAAAAAGTCAGAGAACACTAAAGAGATTCAACTCAAACAGGACTACTCCAAGGCATATAAGAATAAAACTCTGAAAGAACGAGGGCAAAGAGAGGATCCTAAAAGCAGCAAGAGAAAAGAAGTAAATAACATATAAAGGAACTCCAATTCATCTGGCAACAGACTTCCAAAACAGAAACCATATAGGCCAGAAGGGAGTGGCACAACATTTTTAAAGTGCCAAAAGAAAAAAACCTCCCATCCAAGAGTACTGTATCCAGCAAAGCTACCCTTCAAATATGAAAGAGAGATAGCCTTTCCCCCCCAAAAAAAGGGTGAAAGGGTGAGAGAATTCACCTCTTAACTTTTTCTTCTCATTTCTTTTAAGGGACCAGACCTACCTTACAAGAAATGCTAAAGGGAGTTCTTCATTTGAAAGAAGAAACACTAATGTGAAGAAAATTTGTTAAGGTATAAAACCCACTGGGAAAATTAAGTACATAGACAAACCCAAAACACTAATACTGTAAATGTGGTGTGCTACCCACTCATAACTCTAATATGAAGCCCGAAAGACAAGTCTATCAAAAACAATAATACCTACAGCAACCTGTTAAGAGACAGGCATTATAGGCCGGGCGTGGTGGCTCATGCCTGTAATCCCAGCACTGTGGGAGGCAGAGGCGGGTGGATCACCTGAGGTCGGGAGTTCGAGACCATCCTGACCAACATGGAGAAACCCCGTCTCTACTAAAAGTACAAAAATTAGCTGGGCATGGTGGCACATGCCTGTAATCCCAGCTACTCAGGAGGCTGACATGGGAGAATCGCTTGAACCTGGGAGGCGGAGGTTGCGTTAAGCCAAGATCCTGCCATTGCACTCCAGCCTGGGCAGCAAGAGTGAAACTCCATCTCAAATAAAAAAAAAAAAAAAAGAGAGAGAGAGAGACAAGCATTATAAAAATGTATAAATTGAAACAATACAAAGTCAAAATGTGGGAGGTATGGAGTTAAAGTGTAGAGTTTTGTGTGCGTGTCTGTTTGTATTCTTTTCTTTGTGATCTAAGATAAGTTAGCATCCTTTTAAAATAACTTGTTATATCTATAAGATGTTTTTTGTAAGCCTCACATTAACCACAATACAAAAACCTGTAATAGATTCACTAAAGAGAAAAAGCAATGAATTAAAACATACTGGCCGGGCGCAGTGGCTCACGCCTGTAATTCCAGCACTTCGGGAGGCCGAGGCAGGTGGATCACCTGAGGTCGGGAGTTCAAGGCCAGCCTGGCCAACATGGTGAAACCCCGTCTCTACTAAAAATACAAAAAATTAGCCAGGCATGGTGGCATGAGCCTGTAATCCCAGCTACTCAGGAGGCTGAGGTGGGAGGATTGCTTGAACCCAGGAGATGGAGGTTGCAGTGAGCCAAGATCACACCACTGCACTCCAGCCTGGGCAACAGAGCGAGACTCTGTCTCAAAAAAAAAAAAATACTACAAGAGAAAAATCACTTAACCACAAAGGAAGACAGTAAGAAAGCAAGAAGAGAGGAGTTATAAAACAAACAGAAAGCAAGCAACAAAATGGTAGTAGTAAGTCCTTACTTAATAATAAAGCTGAATGTAA
Organism: Pan paniscus; assembly: GCF_029289425.2. Lineage (NCBI taxonomy): Eukaryota > Metazoa > Chordata > Mammalia > Primates > Hominidae > Pan > Pan paniscus. The sequence continues at coordinate 25,029,185 of NC_073264.2, read as the reverse complement.
ATGGACTCCGTTATCCAATTAAAAGGCATACAGTGGCTGAATGGATAAAGAAAAAGATCCAACTATATGCTTCCACAAGAAACCCACTTCACCAATAAAGCCATAGACTGAAAGTGAAAGTGTGGAAAAGAATATTCCATGCAACTGGAAACCAAAAAAGGGCAGGAGTAGCTACAATCATATCAGATAAAAGAGACTACAAATCAAAGACTGTTTAAAAAGATAAAGAGGGTCACTATATAGTGATAAAGGGGTCAGTTCAGCAAGAGAATATAACAATTATAAATATCAGGTCAAGTGCAGTAGCTCACGCCTGTAATCTCAGCACTTTGGGAGGCTGAGGTGGGCAGATAACTTGAGATCAGGAGTTCGAGATCAGCCTGGCCAACATGGTGAAACTCCGTCTCTACTAAAAATACAAAATTAGTTGGATGTGGTGGCGTATGCCTGTAATCCCAGCTACTCGTGGGGCTGAGGCAGGAGAATCACTTGAATTCGGGAGGCAGAGGTTGCAGTGAGCCAAGGTCACGCCATTGCACTCCAGCCTGGGCAACAAGTGTGAAACTCCGCCTCAAAAAAAAAAATGATAAATATCTATGCAGCCACCAATGGAGCTCCCCCAGGTATATAAAGCAAACATTAATAGATCTGAAAGGACAGATAGACTTCAATACAAAAATAGTAGGGGACTTCAACATCTCATTCTCAGTAAGGGACAGATCATCCAGACAGGAAATGAACAAAGAAATATCAGAATTAAACTATACACTAGATCAAATAGACCTAACTGACATTTAAAGAACATTTTGGCCAGGTGCAGTGGCTCACATCTGTAATACCAACACTTTGGGAAGCTGAAGCAGGAGGTTCACTTGAGCGCAGGAGTTCAAGACTAGCGTGAGCAACACAGCAAGACCCTATCTCTACAAAATATTTTTTAAAGAACATTTTACCCAACTGCTGCAGAATACACATTATTTTGACCAGTACATGAAACATTCTCCAAGATAGACCATACCTTATGCCACAAAACAAGTCTTAACAAACTCAAAACAGTAGAAATCGTATCAAATATCCTTTCTGACCACAATGGAATAAAACTAGAAATCAATAACAAGAGGAACCTCAGAAAATACACAAACACAAAGAAATTAAACATGCTCCTAAACAGTCAATGGTCAGTGAAGAAATTAAGAAAGACATTTAAAAATTCTTGAAACAAATGCAAATGGAAATACAATATACCAAAATCTATGGGACACAGCAAATGCAGTGCTAAGAGGGAATTTTATAGCAAAAAACACCAATATCAAAAAGTAGAAAGACTTGGCCAGGGATGATGACTCATACCCCTAATCTCAGCACTTCGAGAGGCTGAGGCAGGAGGATCACTTGAGGCCAGGAGTTTGAGACCAGCCTGGGCAACATAGCAAGACCACATCTCTACAAAAACTAAAAAAATTAGTTGGGTATGGTGGTGCGCACCTATAGTTCTTAGGAGGCTGAGACAGGAGGATTTCTTGAGTCCAGAAATCTGAGGCTGCAGTGAGCTATGGCCATGCCACTTCACTCCAGCCTGGGTGACAGAGCAAGACCCTGTCTCAAAAATATATATATATATATATATAGAGAGAGAGAGAGAGAGAGAGAGAGAGAGAGAGAGAGAGAGAGACTTGAAATAAATAACATAATGATACACTTCAAGGAACTGGAAAAGCAGGAACAAATCAAACCCAAAATTAATAGAAGGAAAGAAATAATAAAGATCAGAGTGAGCCAGGCGTGGTGGCTCATGCCTGTAATTCCAGCACTTTGGGAGGCCAAGGCAGGTGGATCACGAGGTCAGGAGTTCAAGACCAGCTTGGCCAATATGGTAAAACCCCATCTCTACTAAAAATACAAAAATTAGCTGGGCGTGGTGGCACATTCCTGTAGTTCTGGCTGTTAGGGAGGCTGAGGCAGGAGAATTGCTTGAACCCAGGAGGCGGAGGTTGCAGTGAGCTGAGATCACGCCACCACTGCACTCCAGCCTGAGTGACAGAGCAAGACTCTGTCTCAAAAAGAAAGAAAGAAAGAAAGAAAATCAGAGTGGAAATAAAAGAATTGAGACTAAAAAACAATACAGAAGATTGAAAAAGTTAAAAGTTGATTTTTTGAAAGAATAAATAAAATCAACAAACCTTTAGCTAGACTAAGAAAAAAAGAAGTAAGACCCAAACAAATAAAATCAGAAATAAAAAAGGATACATAACAACTGAGACCCTAGGACTACAAAGAATTAGCCAGGTGCAGTGGCTCATGCCTATAATCCCAGTACTTTGAGAGGCTGAGGTGGGAGGATTGCTACAGCTCAGGAGTTTGAGACCAGCCTGGGCAACATGGCAAGACTCTATAACTACAAAAAATGTAAAAATTAGCCATGTGTGGTGGCATGGACCTATAGTCCCAGCTACTCAGGAGGCTCAGGCAAGAGGATGGCTTGAGCCAGGGAGGTTGAGGCTGCCGTGAGCCATAATTGCACCGCTGCACACTAGCGTGGGCTACAGAGAGAGACTCTGTCTCAAAACAAAACAACAACAAAAAAAGACTACAAAGAATCATTAGAGACTATTATGAACAACTATTAATATACACCAACAAATTGACAAATCTAGAGGAAATGGATAAATTCTCGGACACATAGAATCTAGAATCTACCAAGATTGAACCATGAAGAAGTAGAAAATATTGACAAACCAATAACAAGTTGGAGATGAAAGCCATAATAAAAAGTTTCCTGTCAAAGAAAAGCCCAAGATCCAATGGCTTCACTGCTAAATTCTACTAAATGTTTAAAGAATTATTACCAATTCTACTAAAACTCTTCAAAACAATTGACAAGAAGGGAATACTTCCAAACTCATTCTATGAGGTTAGTATTACCCTGATATCAAAATCAAACAAGGACATAACAAAAAAGGAAAACTACAGGCCAATACCACTGGTGAACATAGATGCAAAAGTCCTCAATGAAATACTAGCAAACTGAATTCAACAACACATTAAAAAAATCATTTCCCATGATCAAGCGGGGTTCATCTCAAGGATACAAGGATGGCTCAACGTACCCAAATTAATAAATGCGATACATCAATTAACAGAACCAAGAACAAAAACCATATGATCATTTCAGTAGATGCTGAAAAAGTATTTGATAAAATTCAACATCCCTTTATGATTTAAAAAAAAAAAAAACCCTCAACAGGCCAGGGAAGATGGCTCACCCCTGTAATCCTAGCACTTTAGGAGGCCCACGCCAGCAGATCGCTTGAGCTCATGAGTTCGAGACCAGCTTGGGCAACACAGAGAAACCCCATCTACATAAAATACAAAAAAAGTTAGCCAGGCATGGTGGTGAACACGCACCTGTAATCCCAGCTACTCAGGAGACTGAGATGGGAGGATGACTTGAACCTGGGAGGCTGAGGTTGCAGTGAGCCCACTACACTCCAGCCTGGGCAATAGAAACAGACCTTGTCTCAAAAAATAAACAAACAAACAAACTCAACATACTGGATATAGAGAAAACACACTTCAGAATAATAAAGATCATGTATGACAAACCCACAGTTAACATGCTACTGAGTAGGGGGAAATTGAAAGCCTCTTTTTTTTTTTGAGACAGAGTCGCCCAGGCTGGAGTGTGCAGTGGTGCGATCTCGGCTCATCGCAACATCTGCCTCCCAGTTCAAGCAATCCTCCCACCTCAGCCTCCCGAGTAGCTAGAATTACAGGCATGCACCACCACACCTGGCTAATTTTTTTTCTTTTATTTTTAGTAGAGACAGGGTTTCACCATGTTGGCCAGGCTGGTATCGAAGTCCTGACCTCAAGTGATCTGCCTGCCTTGGCCTCCCAAAGTGCTGGGATTACAGGCGTGAGCTACCACACCCAGCCTCCTCTAAGATCTGTAGTAAGACAAGGATGCCCACTTTCACCACTTTTACTCAACATAACACTGGAAGTCCTGGCCAGAGCAATTAGGCAAGAGAAACAATTAAAGGGCATCCAAGTTGGAAAGGAAGGTGTCAAATTAGCCTCGTTCACAGACAACATTATCTTAGACTTAGAAAAATCTAAAGATTCCACCAAAAAACTCTTAGAACTGCCAAATTCAGTAAAGTTGCAGGATACAATTAACATTAAAAAAATCAGTAGCATTTATATACACCAACAGCCAACAATCTGAAGAAGAAATCCAAAAGCAATCCCATTTACAATAGCTACAAAGAATATAAAATACCCAGGAATCGGCTGGGCATGGTGGCTCATGCCTGTAATCCCAGCACTTTGGGAGGCTGAGGGTGGATCACAAGGTCAGGAGTTCAAGACCAGCCTGACCAACATGGTGAAACCCTGTCTCTACTAAAAATACAAAAATTAGCCAGGTGTGGTGGCACGCGCCTGTAATCCCAGCTACTCAGGAGGCTGAGGCAGGCGAATCTCTTGAACCCGGGAGGAGGAGGTTGCAGTGAGTGGAGATCATGCCACTGCACTCCAGCCTGGGCAACAGAGTGGAATCCATCTCAAGAAAAAAAAAATACCTAGGAATCAATCTAACCAAAGAAGTGAAAGATCTACACAAGCAAAACCATAAAACACTGATGAAAAGAATTGAAGAGGATGCAAAAATATGGAAAGATGTTTCATACTCATAGACTGGAAAAATTAATATTGTTAAAATGACAATTCTACCCAAAGCAATTTACAGATTAAGTGCAATCCTCATCAAAATACCAATGACATTCTTCACAGAGATAGAAAAAAAAATCCTAAAATTTATTTGGAACTACACAAGACTCTGAATGGCCAAAGCTATCCTGAACAAAAAGAACAAAGCTGGAGCTATCATACTACCAGACGTCCAAATACACTACAAAGCTATAGTAATCAAATCAGCATAGTACTGGTACAAAAACACACAGACCAATGGAACAGGATAGAGAACTCAGATATAAATCCACACATTTACAGACAACTCATTTTCAACAAAATCATCAAGAATATACAATGGGAAAAGGACAAACTGTTCCATAAATGGTGCTGGGGGAAATTGATAACTATAGGCAGAAATATGAAATTAGACCCCTATCTCTCACCACATACAAAAATTGATCAAAATGGATTAAAGACTTAAATCTAAGACCTGAAACTATGAAACTACTAGAAGAAAGCATTGGGGAAATGCTCCAGGACATTGGCATGGGCAAAGGTTTCTTGAGTAAGACTTCAAAAGCATAGACAACCAAAGCAAAAATAGATAGGATTACAACAAGCTAAGAAGCTTTGCATAGCAAAGGAAACAGTCAACAAAGTGAAGAGACAACCCACGGAATGGAAGAAAATATTTGCAAACTATCCATCTGACAAGAGATTAATAATGAGAATACATAAGGAGCTCAAACAACTCAATAGGAAAACAAACAAAACTAATAATCCAATTTAAAAATGAGCAAAAGATCTGAATAGATATTTCTCAAAAAGATGACATGCAAGTGGCCAACAGGTACATGAAAAAATGCTTAGCATCACTAATCACCAGGGAAATGCAAATCAAAATCACAATAAGATGTCATCTAACCCCAATTAAAATGGCTTTTACCAAAACAATAGAGAATAACAAATGCAGCCAGGTGCAGTGGTTCATGCCTGTAATCCCAGTATTTGGGAGGCCTAGGCAGGTGGATCACATGAGGCCGGGAGTTTGAGACCAGCCATGACCAAATGGCAAAACCCCGCCTCTACCAAAAATACAAAAAGTAGCTGGGCATGGTGGTGCATGTCTGTAATCTCAGCTACTCGGGAGGCTGAGGCACAAGAATTGCTTGAACCCAGGAGGCATAGGTTGCAGTGAGCCAAGATCGTGCCACTGCACTCTGGCCTGGGCAACAGAACAAGACTTTTTCTCAACAACAACAAAAAAGAATAACAAATGCTAGCGAAGATGTAGAGAAAGGAGAATCTTTGTGCACTGTTGGTAGGAATGTAAATTATTAGTACAGCTACTATGGAAACAAGATGAAGTTTCTACAAAAAACTAAAAATTTGACCAGGTGTGGTGGCTCATGCCTATAATCCCAGCACTTTGGGAGGCTGAGGTGGGCAGATCACCTGAGGTCGGGAGTTCGAGACCAGCCTGACCAACATGGAGAAACCCTGTTTCTACTAAAAATACAAAATTAGCTGGGTGTGGTGGTGAGTGCCTGTAATCCCAGCTACTCGGGAGGCTGAGGCAGGAGAATTGCTTGAATGTGGGAGGCAGAGGTTGCGGTGAGCCAAGATCGTGCCATTGCAACAAGAGCAAAACTCCGTCTCAAATTAAAAAAAAAAAAAAAATTAAAAATTAGAACTACCATATGACCCAGCAATTTCACTACTGGGTATGTACCTAAAAGAAAAGAAATCAATAAATTGAAAAGATATTACACTCCCATGTTTTTTGCAGCACTATTCACAGTAGCCATAATATGAAATCAACCTAAGTGTCCATCAGTGAATGAATGGATAAGGAACATGTGGTATATATACACAATGGAATATTATTCAACCATAAAAAAGAATAAAATCCTCTCATTTTCAGCAACATAGATGGAACTGGAGATCATTGTGTTAAGTGAAATGAGCCAGCCACAAAAACATAAATATCACATGTTCTAACTTTTTTGGACCTGAGGTGGGAAATTGTTTAAAATGTTCTAACTTATATGTGGAAGCTAAAAATGTGGATCTCATGAACATAGAGAGTAGATTTGTGGTAACCAGAGGCCAGGAAGGGGGTGGGGGGATGAATATATGGTTTAATAGAAGAATATACGGTTTGATAGAAGAAATAAAACCTAGTGTTTGATAGATCAGTAAAGTGACTATAGTTTATAATAATCTATTATGTATTTCAAAATAGCTCCAAGTAGGCCGGGCACAGTGGCTCATGCCTGTAATCCCAGCACTTTGGGAAGCCCAGGTGGGCAGATCACCTGAGGTTAGCAGTTCGAGACCAGCCTGACCAACATGGTCTCTACTAAAACACAGCCTCAGCCTCCCAAGTAGCTGGGATTACAGGCATGTGCCACCATGCCTTAGCCTGGCTAATTTTGTATTTTTAGCAGAGATGGGGTTTCACCATGTTGGCCAGGCTGGTCTCGAACTCTTGACCTCAGGTAATCTGCCCACCTCGGCTTCCCAAAGTGCTGGGATTACAGGCATGAGCCACTGCACCTGCCTTTTTTTTTTTTTTTTTTTTTTTGGAGAAAGAGCAACCTCAAAGTATGGGGCTTAAGTGATCCTCCCACCTCAGCCTCTGGAGTAGCTGGGACTACAGGGGCACACCACCACACCTGGCTAGCTTTTTAAATTTTTTTGGTTTTGGTTTTGGTGTTTTTTTTTTTTTTTGAGACAAAGTCTCACTAGAGTGCAATGGCACATCTCAGCTCACTGCAACCTCTGCCTCCCAGAATCAAGCGATCCTCCCACCTCAGCCTACCAAGTAGCTGGGACCTCAGCTATGCACCACTACATCCAGCTAGTTTTGGGGTTTTTTTGTAGAGATGGGGTTTTGTCATGTTCCCAGGGCTGGTCTCAAACACCTAGCTCAAGTGTTTTCTCAAATTTTTTGTAGAGATGGGATCTCACTATGTTGCCCAGGCTGGTCTCAAATTCCTGGCCTCGAGCAATCCTTCCACCTTCGTCTCCCAAAGTGCTGGGATGACAGGAATGAGCCACTGTGCCCAGCCTTAGTTTATGTACAAATATAAATCATTACTGTGAGATAAAATGAAGCACTAGTATGGGATTTAGTAATGCTCAGGTTTTTTCTGCATATCTGATGTCCTGGACAACTCTGGCCTTGACCCTCAGCCTCGCCAAGCCCCCAGCTCCTCTTTTTGCTGTAGAGCAAGGCTGCATTGCTCTGAGAGTCTCGTGAGTCCTAACCGCACATCCCACCCACACTTGCACAAGAGTTAATACTTAGATCAAGTTGTAGCAAAATAAGACTTGACTTTGCTTTATTAAGACTAAAATAAGCAAAATAAGCAGTACCCCAGCAGAAAGTAACCTGGCTGGTTGCTACATTTTGGGTATCTTGCTCATGCCACTGCTCAGGGCTCAGAGATATAGGCTCCAAGACCGCTAGCTTGAGATCAGCCTTCTTCCCTCATCCTCTGCTCCCTGGACCCAGTCATTAACAGCACGCAAGCATATGCACATCAGTATGAGGCAGGGTACCTCACTGTTTACCTAGATCCAGTACAGCCCCGATGGTTGCCCCAGGGGTTGACAGTATTGCCCACTTCCCCTTTACCAGTGCATCCCACCCCAGGGAAAATGCAGGTTCTTCTCTCAGTTTCATTGGGTGAGGAGGAAGGTCCAATCCCTTAGCCTGACTCCCAAGGCCCCCTGTTTCCAACAGCAAGCTTCTCTCTTTGCAGCCATCATAGGAAGCAAATGGGCTAAGGAGGGAGGAGGGGTACCGGAAGATGCTGGACTTTGGGGGCCATGAATCTCACAAAGCTATTGTTCTCTCCCCAGACGGGGAAAAAGGAGATGTATACCCCATTTGTCCAATTTCAGAGGGTTTACAGTCCCTAAGGCCTGTCCTTGGGCCTCTCAGTTCATGGATCTCAGGTTAAAAATCCCTGTGCCATAGTGAACCCAGTCTCACAGAGATGTGTAGAGAAACAAAGCAAAACCAAGTTATATGTCCAGGGTAGTATCTGTCAAGCAGGTTCCCTTTTCAGCAAGCCAAACCTGGGAGCAGTGAGAGGCGGGGACAGTCAGACAGCGAAGGCCAGCCATGAAGAACATTCTGGAATCATGATCTGATAAGCAGAGGGGAGCTGTGCAACCAGCCAGCAGTGGCCAGACAGAGGAAATGCAGTGTCTGGCAGCTGGCCATCTTCACCCTCTCCCACCAGCAGCATCTCTGGCCCCATCCTGACCCCTGGTGGCTGCCGGGAGATGAGGAGGAAAATCTTTTCAAGCTCCTCCCCGCTCTAAGGGCAGGGGGAAGCTCCCGGTTCCCAGCACAGATGAAAAGCTGTACCCTCCCACCTCCACCCCCACAGGCCTCAGCTGAGGTCCCCAGGAGGTGCCAGCATGTTTAGGGCACCTTCAGGAGGATTTGCTCCACTGGAGTCACCAGATGCCTACTTAATATAAGCCTAGCAATCAATCAAACAAATGTATACTGTATAAAACACTTTTCACCTATCAAGTTGGCAAAAATGTGTGTCTGTCTGTGTATCTGTGTATCTCTGTGTGTGTGTGTGTGTGTTACAACTAAAGATCAATGCAGGTCAGGGTGCAATAAGACAAGCACTTTCATGAACAATTGGTGAGGGTGTAAATTTGTACAAACTTTCTAGCAGAGATGCTGGTAAAATAAAGCCAAAATCTTTAAAAATGTTTCTATCCTGTGACTCAAAAAAAAAAAAAAAAAAAGAATCCAGCCCGAAGAAATCAATAGACTGATATAACATGATACCTGGAATTTGAAATAAATGAGGGAGGAGAAAACAAGATTGGACAAGAGTGAGAATTACTGCACCTGGGTGATAGATACATGGGGGTTCTTTATTCTATTCTGTTTACTTTGGTACATGTTTGAAATGTTCCATGATAAAACTTTTTTTTATAAAACTTTTTAAAGAAAGTATCAGAGGCCAGGCGTGGCGGCTCATGCCTGTAATCCCAACACTTTGGGAGGTCGAGGCAGGAGGACTGCTTGAGCTCAGGAGTTCGAGACCAGCCTGGGCAACATGGCAAAACCCTGTCTCTACAAAAAAAAATACAAAAAATTAGCCAGGCATCGTGGTGCACACCTGTGGTCCCAGCTACTTGATCCTGGGAGGATGAGGCTGCAGTGAAAGATAATCATGCCACTGCACTCCAGCCTGGGTGACAGAGTGAGACCCCTCAAAAAAAAGAAAGAAAGCATCAGAGATACAAAGATTTGTATACGAACATGTTAATTTTTTTTTTTTTTTTTGAAACTGAGTTTTGCTCTCATTGCCAGGCTGGAGTGCAATGGCACAATCTTGGCTCACTGTAACCTCCACCTCTCAGGTTCAAGTGATTCTCCTGCCTCAGCCTCCTGAGTAGCTGGGACTACAGGCATGTGCCACCACTCCTGGCTAATTTTGTATTTTTTTAGTAGAGATGGGGTTTCTCCATGCTGGTCAAGCTGGTCTGGAATTCCCGATCTCAGGTGATCTGCCTGCCTCGGCCTCCCAAAGTGCTGGGATTACAGGTGTGAGCCACCACACCTGGTCACTTGTTAATTTTTAATAGAAAAAAATGTAAAAGTGCTATGCTAAAATAAACAAATTATTGTGCATCCAAACACTGGAATATTATATAGCCATTTAAAAATCAAGGATGTTTTAATGACATGGAAAATGCTTACAATGTGCCTGGCTCACACCTGTAATCCCAGCACTTTGGGAGGCTGAGGTGGGCAGATCACTTGAGGTTAGGAGTTTGTAACCAGCCTGGTCAACATGGCGAAACCCTGTCTCTACTAAAAATACAAAAATTAGTCTGGGCAAGGTGGCTCACACCTGTAATCCCAGCACTTTTGGAGGCCGAGGCGGGTGGATCACCTGAGGTCAGGAGTTCAAGACCAGCCTGAACGACATGGTGAAACCCCTCCTCTACTAAAAATACAAAATTAGCCAGGCGTGGTGGTGCCCACCTGTAACCCCAGCTATTCGGGAGGCTGAGGCAGGAGAATCGCTTGAACCTGGGAGGTGGAGGTTACAGTGAGCCGAGATCATGCCATTGCACTCCTGCCTGGGTGACAAGAGTGAGACTCTGTCTCAAAAAAAGAAAAAAAATTAGCCAGGCATGGTGGTAGGAGCCTGTAATCCCTCCTACTCAAGAGGCTGGGGCAGGAGAATTGCTTGAACCTAGGAGGGGAGGGGTTCAGTGAGGCGAGATCACGCCACTGCACTCCAGCCTAGGAGACAGAGCAAGATTTCATCTCAAAAAAAAAAAAAAAAAGTCCTCTCAGCCCAAAATCTCCTTAAGCTGATAAGCAACTTCAGCAAAGTCTCAGGATACAAAATCAATGTGCAAAAATCACAAGCATTCCTATACACAGACAAACAGACAAACAGAAAGCCAAATCATGAGTGAACTCCCATTCACAACTGCTACAAAGAAAATAAAATACCTAGGAATCCAATTTACAAGGGATGTGAAGGACCTCTTCAAGGAGAACTACAAACCACTGCTCAAGGAAATAAGAGAGGATACAAACAAATGGAAGAACATTCCATGCTCATGGATAGGAAGAATCAGTATCGTGAAAATGGCCATACTGCCCAAAGTAATTTATACATTCAATGCTATCCCCATCAAGCTACCATTGACTTTCTTCACAAAATTGGAAAAAACTACTTTAAACTTCATATGGAACCAAAAAAGAACCCACATAGACAAGACAATCTTAAGCAAAAAGAACAAAGTTGGAGGCATCATGCTACCTGACTTCAAACTATACTACAAGGCTATAGTAACCAAAACATCATGGTACTGGTACCAAAACAGATACATAGACCAATGGAACAGAACAGAGCCCTCAGAAATAACACCACACATCTACAACCAGCTGATCTTTGACAAACCTGACACAAACAAGCAATGGGGAAAAGTTTCCCTATTTAATAAATGGTGCTGGAAAAACTGGCTAGCCATATGCAGAAAACTGAAACTAGACCCCTTCTTTACACCTTACACAAACATCAACTCAAGATGGATTAAAGACTTAAATGTAAGATCTAAAGCCATAAAAATCCTAGAAGAAAACCTGGGCAATACAATTCAGGACATAGGCATGGGCAAAGACTTCATGAGTAAAACACCAAAAGCAATGGCAACAAAAGCCAAAATTGACAAATGGAATCTAATTAAACTAAAGAGCACAGCAAAAGAAACTATCATCAGAGTGAACAGGCAACCTACAGAATGGGAGAAAATTTTTGCAATCTATCCATCTGACAAAGGTCTAATATCCAGAATCTACAAAGAACTTAAACAAATTTACAAGAAAAAAACAACCCCAGTAAAAAGTGGGCAAAGGATATGAACAGACACTTCTCAAAAGAAGACATTTATGCAGCCAACAAACATATGAAAAAATGCTCATTATCACTGGCCATTAGAGAAATGCAAATCAAAACTACAAGGAGATACTATCTCACACCAGTTAGAATGGCAAACATTAAAAAGTCAGGAAACAACAGATGCTGGAGAGGATGTGGAGAAATAGGAACACTTTTACACTGTTGGTGGGAGTGTAAATTAGTTCAAACATCGTGGAAGACAGTGTGGCGATTCCTCAAGGATCTAGAACCAGAAATACCATTTGACCTAGCAATCCCATTACTGGGTATATACCCAAAGGATTATAAATCATTCTACTATAAAGACACATGCACACATATGTTTATTGCAGCACTATTCACAATAGCAAAGACTTGGAACCAACCCGAATGTCCATCAATGATAGAATGGATAAAGAAAATGTGGTACATATACACCATGGAATACTATGCAGCCATAAAAAAAAGGATGAGTTCATGTCCTTTGCAGGGACATAGATGAAGCTGGAAACCATCATTCTCAGCAAACTATCACAAGAACAGAAAACCAAATGAGAGGTGACAGCATGCTGGCAGTCCTCAGAGCCCTCGCTTGCTCTCGGCACCTCCCCTGCCTGGGCTCCCACTTTGGTGGCATTTGAGGAGCACTTCAGCCCCCCACTGCACTGTGGGAGCCCCTTTCTGGGCTGGCCAAGGCCGGAGCCCACTCCCTCAGCTTGCAGGGAGGTGTGGAGGGAGAGGCACCAGTGGGAACCAGGGCTGCATGCAGCGCTTGTGGGCCAGCTGGAGTTCCGGGTGGGCGTGGGCTTGGCAGGCCCCGCACTCGGAGCAACCAGCCAGCCCTGCTGGCCCCGGGGCAATGGGGGACTTAGCACCCGGGCCAGTGGCTGCGGAGGGTGTACTGAGTCCCCCAGCAGTGCTGGCCCACCGGCGCTGCGCTCGATTTCTCGCCGGGGCCTTAGCTGCCTTCCCATGGGGCAGGACTCGGGACCTGCAGCCCGCCATGCCTGAGCCTCCCACCCACTCCATGGTCTCCTGTGCGGCCCGAGCCTCCCCGACGAGCACCACCCCCTGCTCCACTGTGCCCAGTCCCATCGACCACCCAAGGGCTGAGGAATGCGAGCACACGGTGCAGGACTGGCAGGCAGCTCCACCTGCAGCCCCGTTGCAGGATCCACTAGGTGAAGCCAGCTGGGCTCCTGAGTCTGGTGGGGACGTGGAGAGTCTTTATATCTAGCTCAGGGATTGTAAATACACCAATCAGCACCCTGTGTTTAGCTCAAGGTTTGTGAGTGCACCAATCGACACTCTGTATCTAGCTGCTCTGGTGAGGACGTGGAGAACCTTTATGTCTAGCTCAAGGATTGTAAATACACCAATCGGCACTCTGTATCTATCTCAAGGTTTGTAAACACACCAATCAGCACCCTGTGTTTAGCTCAAGGTTTGTGAGTGCACCAATCGACACTCTGTATCTAGCTGCTCTGGTAGGGCCTTGGAGAACCTGTGTGTTGAAACTCTGTATCTAACTAATCTGATGGGGACGTGGAGTCTTTATATCTAGCTCAGGGATTGTAAACGCACCAATCAGCACCCTGACAAAACAGGCCACTCAGCTCTACCAATCAGCAGGATGTGGGTGGGGCCAGATAAGAGAATAAAAGCAGTCTGCCCGAGCCAGCAGTGGCAACCTGCTCGGGTCCCCTTCCAGACTGTGGAAGCTTTGTTCTTTTGCTCTTTGCAATAAATCTTGCTACTGCTCACTCTTTGGGTCCACGCTGCTTTTATGAGCTGTAACACTCACCATGAAGATCTGCAGCTTCACTCCTGAACCCAGCGAGACCACGAGCCCACCAGGAGGAACGAACAACTCCAGACGCGCTACCTTAAGAGCTGTAACACTCACCGCGAAGGTCTGCAGCTTCACTCCTGAGCCAGCGAGACCACGAACCCACCAGAAGGAAGAAACTCAGAGCACATCTGAACGTCAGAAGAAACAAACTCCAGACGCGCCACCTTAAGAGCTGTAACACTCACCACGAGGGTCCGCGGCTTCATTCTTGAAGTCAGTGAGACCAAGCACCCACCAATGCCAGACACACAAACACTGCATGTTCTCACTCATAAGTGGGAGTCGAACAAGGAGAACACATGGACACAGGAAGGGTAATATCACACACTGTGGCCTGTAGGGGGGTGGGGGGCTACGGGACGGACAGCATTAGGAGAAATACCTAATGTAGGTGATGGGTTGATGGGTGCAGCAAACCACCATGGCACGTGTATACCTATGTAACAAACCTGCACCTTCTGCACATGTACCCCAGAACTTAAAGTATAATTAAAAAAAAAATGCTTACAATGAAAACTAAGTGAATAAGTAGGATACAAAATCGTATATGCACTGTTTTTAATTATGTTAAAAGTACATAGAAGACTATATAAAAATATACTAAACCGTTATACGTGAGACTATGGGTGGTTTTAATTTTTATTCTTGTATGCTGTATTTTCTTATTCTACAATGAGCATGTTTTACTTTTATAAACAGGACCCCCAAAATTGCATTTGTTAAAGCATATTAACTTGGGAGTCTGATATATATCAAGCTCCAAGGGCTGCCATCTATTAGCTGGGCAACATTAAGCAAATTAACTGCTGGGTCCCAGATTTCTCACCTATAAAACTGGCATAATGCCAATCTATTTTTCAAGCCATTATTTACTGGGCACTTACTATGTGCTGGACACTATGCCAAGTGGTTTTCCCTTCTATATTATTATACATATTATGCATACTTACACTTCATACATGATCATTTTGATCCTTAAAATAAGGCATGGAGTAGATTATCATAATCCTATTTTAGAGATAAACAAACTGCAGCTCAGAAAAGTTAGGTGATATGCTCAGGTTCACCCAACTAGTAGGTGGCAGATAGAGTCAGAATTCAGACATAAGTCTGACCATCTTTGGACACCTTGCTCCAGGCCTCCAGCCTGGACTGCTCACAGTGACAGTTTTGCTGTGAGGATGGAATGAGGTCATACAGATTGCGCGCCAAGCACAGTACCTGGCTCCTAGCACAGAGCTGCTCCATCAAACATTACTTCCCGTTTCTCTGACACCTGAATGTTGGTAAATTGTGGCAAAACAAACCAGTGCACTCTCTGAAAAAAAAAAGTGCCCCTGCCCTGAAGGAGGGAACTGTAGAGCCTGTAAGGACAGAAAAGAAAGGGGCTGGAAGGCTGGCTCACTCAGGGAGACATGGGGGCGCTGGGACTGTGCATCCCACATTCTGGGAGTACTTCTGTCAGAGATTTCTTCGGGACTTCATTGGACCCTACACTTAATTTGCAGCTCAGAATACAGTATAGCTTCCAACAAGGCATCACACCCTGTCACCTCTTCTCCCTAAGAAACAAGGCACGGGTGTTCCAGGACCATAGGTTGGTTTTTCTTTTCTTGTTTTCCCTTTTGCTTGGAGAAAAGGGGAATTTTAGGGGTGGAGTGGGACAAGGCACTGTGTGGAGAAGGAAAGGTTGACACCCTAGGCTGAATATCTAGGGGTGAGCAACACAGCTTGGCCTGCCCCAGGACTCCCTTCTGGATTCATCTTAAATGCCTCTTTCTCTAGAGCACCAGCCTCAGGTGGATTCCATCCCTATTCTCTACTCCCACCCCACAAACTTGATGTGGCACTAACCACCCTAGAGTTTCTTGTTGGTTGCCTGCCTTTACTACAAGGTGTGTCCAGAATTTGTGGGTTCTTGGTCTCACTGACTTCAAGAAAGAAGCCGCGGACCCTCCCCGTGAGTGTTACAGTTTTTTTTTTTTTGAGACGGAGTCTTGCTCTGTCGCCCAGGCTGGAGTGCAGTGGCACAATCTCGGCTCACTGCAACCTCCGCCTCCCAGGTTCACACCATTCTCCTGCCTCAGCCTCCCGAGTAGTTGGGACTACAGGCGCCTGCCACCAAGCCCGGCTAATTTTTTGTATTTTTAGTAGAGACGGCGATGAGTGTTACAGTTCTTAAAGGCGGCGCGTCCAGAGTTTGTTCCTTCTGATGTTCGGATGTGTTCGGAGTCTCTTCCTTCTGGTTGGTTCGTGGTCTCGCTGGCTTCAGAAACGAAGCTGCAGACCTTCACAGTGACTGTTACAGCTCATAAAGGCAGCGTGGACCCAAACAGCCAACAGCAGCAGGATTTACTGCAAAGAGCGAAAGAACAAAGCTTCCACCCTCTGGAAGGGGACCTTACCCGATTGCCAAGGCAGGCTGGGGCAGCCTGCTTTTAATCTCTTATCTGGCCTCACCCACATCCTGCTGATTGGTCCATTTTACAGAGAGCCGATTGGTCTGTTTTACAGAGAGCCGATTGGTCTGTTTTACAGAGAGCTGATTGGTCCGTTTTGACAGGGAGCTGACTGGTGCATTTACAATCCCTGAGCTAGACACAAAAGTTCTCCAAGTCCTCACTAGATTAGCTAGATACAGAGTGCTGATTGGTGTATTTACAAACCCTGAGCTAGACACAGAGTGCTGATTGGTGCATTTACAAACCTTGAGCTAGATACAGAGTGCCAATTGGTGTATTCACAATCCCTTAGCTAGACATACAGGTTCTCCAAGTCCCCACCAGATCAGCTAGACACAGAGCACAGATTGGTGCATTTACAAACCTTGAGCTAGACACAGGGTGCTGACTGGTGCATTTACAAACTTTGAGCTAGACACAGAGTGCTGATTGGTGTGTTCACAGACCTTGAGCTAGATACAGAGTGCTGATTGGTGTATTTACAATCCCTTAGCTAGACATAAAGGTTCTCCAAGCCTCCACTAGACTCAGGAGCCCAGCTGGCTTCACCCAGTGGATCCCCCACCAGGCCGCAGGTGGAGCTGCCTGCCAGTCCTGCCCCCTGCACCCGCACTCCTCAGCCCGCACTCCTCAGCGCTTGGGCAGTGGATGGGACAGGGCTCCGCTGAGCAGGGGGCAGAGCTCCTTGGGGAGGCACAGGAGCCCACGGCGGGGGGAGGCGGGGAGGAGGGAGTGGGGGTAGGGGGGTGAGGGGGGGTGGGGTAGGGGGTGAGGGGGGTGGGGTAGGGGGTGGGGGGGGTGGGGTGAGGGGAGTGGGGTGAGGGGGGGTGGGGGGGTGTGAGGGGGGCTCAGGCATGGCCGGCTGCAGGTCCCGAGCCCTGCCCTGCGGGGAGGCAGCTAAGGCCCGACGAGAAATCCAGCACAGCGCCAGTAAGCCGAAACTGCTGGGGGACCAGGCACACCCTCTGCAGCTGCTGGCCTGAGTGCTAAGCCCCTCACTGCCCAGCGCCGGCGGGGCCGGCTGGCCGCTCTGAGTGCAGGGCCGCCAAGCCCACGCCCACCCGGTTCCCGCCCGTGCCTCTCCCTCCACACGTCCCCGCAAGCTGAGGGAGCCGGCTCCAGCCTCAGCCATCCCAGGAAGGGGATCCCACAGTGCAGCTGCGGGCTGAAGGGCTCCTCAAGCCTGGCCAGAGTGGGCGCCAAGGTTGAGGAGGCACCAAGAGCAAGCGAGGGCTGCGAGGGCTGCCAGCACTCTGTCACCTCTCAACAGTAGTAAACTCCATGAAGGCAGGCCTCACAGTGTTCACCACTGTGTCTCTAGCACCTGGCTATGTGGGTGGTACACAGTAAACTATGTAGATACTTGATGAATAGAGAAATGAGTGAATGAATAAATGAATAAACTCTCCATCAACAGTCATGCCCCAAGTGGACCCACAGCTGACCTGTTCTATGCTAAGCACTTAGAAGATGTGGTCTCTTTCCTGGAGGCTTAAATTTTACATTTCTCCAACCTCATGTGAATTGTGGGAAGACACGATGCAAGAGAAATCCCTATTTATTCCAAACCTCATGCTCTTTATTTTACCAGAGTACTCAAAATGGAGGCCCTGAGCCTAAGGGAGGGTCCCCAAGTTCATGGAATCCTGGCAGGAATTACAGGGCTCAAATGGTCTGAAGTCTAGTGTTCTACTGCTAGCTCTGCCAGTTCTGTTGTCATTCACCTCTGGTGAATGACTTCCCCTCTGGGCCTTAGTTCTCTTCTCTGTAAAATGGGAATGCAGTGGGGGAGGAGTGGTGGACCAAGCTGTGTATGAAAATAGGAGCAATTTAGTGCATTTGACTATGTACTCTGTTGTGTGTAATTGGACACAGTGTCCTCCTTCCCAAAAAGGCTTAGAGGCAGGGATAGAACTAGATGCAGAGTCTAAGTAAACTAAGGGGAGAGGGAAGACAGTGTGTGCCTACTTCTGTCTGTAAACAGCAAGGTCAGGATGTGCTGGCCCTCTGGTGAGAGGACAGACAGGACAGAGGGGTGGTGGGCTAGAGGGGGCCTTGCCATAATAAGGGCCCTCTCAAACATGTCTATATGTCTTTGCCTCTAGGTTTGCAAAAGAAAAGATTCTAAAGCCCTGGGATCTTCCTGCCATCACCAAGCATGATGCCCTCCTCCCCATTCAGAAGCAATACACCCCCTTCTCCTTCAGAGGGACAACCCAGAGAGAAATGGGTGGTGGGGATGGAGGATGGGGAGGCCTGGAGAAGCATTGATGGGGCCAGGGTTCCTAGCAGGGTCCCATTTCAGGCATCTTCAGAAAGTGCAAGAGCGTGAGCCTCCTGGTCCCCCTCCAGTGCTTTCTTCCGGAGGATAGTGGACTCAGTGGACACCCGCATCCATGCCCCAAAGCTTTTTGGCTTCAGTCCAAGCAGCTGACAGGTTCATCCTTCTCCCCAGGGCCCCACAAACACCACTTCCGGCCCTCCTGCCTCTATCTGGGCTCTTCCTGCCTGGATCTCTATACCCACGCCTGCCCTTCCCTCTGCAGAGCTTTCTCCCTCCCTTCAGGAGCTTATTTCGCTCTCTCAGTCTCCATATCTATTTCTTTCCCCCTTCTTCCCTCCTCCCCTGCTTTTCTCCTCCTTGCCATCCCTCCGGAGCCCCAGTATGGGTCTCCCCGCCTTCCCCTCTCTCAGGCTGCATCTCCCCCGTCCTTAGTGCTCACCCCTGCACCTCTTTCTTTGTATTCTTCTCACCCTCTCCCAGCCTCGCCAGCATCTCTCCTCCCCCGCCCGGCTTCGGCCTCCCCCTGCCTCCCCATCTTCAGCTCAGTCTCCTCCCCCTCGATCCTCTTCCCTCCCCTCCGCCTCGCCCCACTCCCAGCCCGCATGCCAGGATTTCTCTCCTCCCTGGGGGTCTCAGTGCATCTCCTTCTCCTCTCTGCCTGCCTCCTCCCTCACCGAAGGGTTAGCGGACACCCATCCTTTTCTGCTTGGGGACCCCACCACCACCCGCATCACTGCCGCTGTCTCTTCTTCACCGTATCCTTCTCTACCCACCCTCTTCTCTCTTCTCTTCTCCCTGCCCCTTTAAATCTGCCTGGCCCAGCCTCCCCCGTGATGCTGGGATGGAGCAAACATTGATTTGTGCTGGGATGGAATCGGAATTTTGATTTATTTTTCCTCTCCCAACCATAAGAAGAAAAAAATAATAAAAACACCCCCTCTTGAGAGCCCCCTCCCCCTTTGCATCCAGCTCCCAGCTCTTCTTCCCTATCTCCATCCAAGGCAGATTTTTTCCCCTACACTATTCTCATCTTCCCCCACCCTTGCCACTACCTCGCCCCCCCACCCAGCCTGCTCCTCCAGCTGGGGAGAGAGGGGACTCTCCGGACTCCCCCACCTTTCCTCTCTGGGTTGGAGCAGTCTCTCCGGAAGGGGAGGGGGCTTGGCTTGTCCGGGCGAGGTGGGAGTGGAGGTATCCTGCCATGGATGCTGTGCCGGGGAGGCAGCCTGAGCCCCAGCCCACATGGTGAGTAGCCTGCCCCCTCCCTTCTGCCTGTCTGCCCGTCCCCACCCTGGCCTTTCCCCTGCAGAGCCTCCCCTGGGCCCCATCCCCCGAAAAACCCCCCGAAAAACCCCCCGAAAAACCGTCTGCCTACCTTGGTCCGATCTCCCCGCTACATATTCTACCCCCCACCCCCATCCCTTTGCCAGAGACGCCGAAGAACCGGGGCAGAGGGGTCCTGACAGCAGCCAGGGAAACGGGTGCCCTACGATTCTGCCCAGCCCCCTCTCAGGACCCCCAAACTGCCATCCACACTCGACACTTCGGGGTTCTAGGTTGGAGAATTGGGACTCCCGCTTGGGGTTGGGGCCCCAAGTCCTGGGAGGGGCCCGCTCCACAAAGACAGAAATGGGGGAAGCCCCCATTCCCCCAAAGCTTGGGAGCTGCTGGAAGATGCTGCCGAAGGAGGGGGGTGGATTGGGGGGCGGCGCTGATGCCCCAGAGCCACCGGGCCAGGGAGCGGCGGGCAAAGAGGAGGGGCCTCTCTCGCCACTTGCCCCCCTCCCTCTTTCTCCGCAGCCACTCAGGATGAGGGTCCGGCCCTGCCTGCCCTCGCTGGGGCCCCCCCGCCCGGCCCCGGTCTAACTGCCCCCGCCCCGAGGCCTCGCCCGGCTCCAAGGCCCCCAGCCGGCTCTCCAGTCCCAGGATGCGCTGAGCCGCCGGGGGGCTGAGGCCGCGCCAACTACATGCATGTCCCCCGGGGGCAAGTTCGACTTTGACGACGGGGGCTGCTACGTGGGGGGCTGGGAGGCGGGGCGGGCACATGGCTACGGCGTGTGCACGGGCCCCGGCGCCCAGGGCGAGTACAGCGGCTGCTGGGCACACGGCTTCGAGTCACTGGGCGTCTTCACGGGGCCCGGCGGACACAGCTACCAGGGCCACTGGCAGCAGGGCAAGCGCGAAGGGCTGGGCGTGGAGCGCAAGAGCCGCTGGACGTACCGCGGCGAGTGGCTGGGCGGGCTGAAGGGGCGCAGCGGCGTGTGGGAAAGCGTGTCCGGCCTGCGCTACGCCGGGCTCTGGAAGGACGGTTTCCAGGACGGCTACGGCACCGAGACCTACTCCGACGGAGGTGCGGGGCCCGGCCCACCAGTGTCTGTCTGCTCGTCCGCGTGCGCCTTCCCCAGCCTTGCGCCTTCGCCCGCCATTTGCGCCCCTGCGCCCATCCTTCTTTCCCCCGCCACCATTCCCCATCGATGTGACCCCCAGCCCCCAATTTCTGCTCTCTCCCACCATGATTATGCTTTCCTCAATTGTCTGTCTCCTGCTTGCTTCTCCCTCATCCCTTCCCTGTCTGCCTGTCCTCACACCTCCCTCTCTACCTGCCTGTCCCCAACACCTCTGCTCTCCGTCGGGTCGGCGTGCCCCTCAGAGTACTGTTTGCCTATCTAAACGCCCTGACCAGCCTGTCCTTCGCATGCCTGCCGGGCCCTCCCCGTTTCCCCTGTCTACCCGCACTGCCAAAATCCACGTAGGGCTCCTGCTACCTGCCCGTCTTCACTCTGCTCTCCCACACTTTCCGGCCCAGCCTGGCCTGTTCCCGGCTCCCAGTGCCCTTCCCCGACCTCCACACTAACTGCCTCCACCTCTCCCGCCTGACGCTTGGGCTTCCAGGGGCGCTTGGGACTTGGGGCGCAAGGAGCCCAGCGGCACGTCCTGACTCTTTCTCCCACCCCTCCGCCGCCCGCAGGCACCTACCAGGGCCAGTGGCAGGCCGGGAAGCGCCACGGCTACGGGGTGCGCCAGAGTGTGCCCTACCATCAGGCGGCGCTGCTGCGCTCACCCCGCCGCACCTCCCTGGATTCCGGCCACAGCGACCCCCCGACGCCACCCCCGCCCCTGCCCTTGCCGGGCGACGAGGGAGGCAGCCCCGCCTCGGGCTCCCGGGGCGGCTTCGTGCTGGCCGGGCCCGGGGACGCCGACGGCGCGTCGTCCCGAAAGCGCACTCCGGCGGCCGGCGGATTCTTTCGCCGTTCGCTGCTGCTCAGCGGGCTCCGAGCGGGCGGACGTCGCAGCTCCCTGGGCAGCAAGCGAGGCTCCCTGCGCAGCGAGGTGAGCAGCGAGGTGGGCAGCACCGGACCGCCCGGCTCGGAGGCCAGCGGGCCCCCGGCCGCAGCGCCGCCCGCCCTCATCGAGGGCTCGGCCACAGAGGTGTACGCGGGCGAGTGGCGCGCAGATCGGCGCAGCGGCTTCGGCGTCAGCCAGCGCTCCAACGGGCTGCGCTACGAGGGCGAGTGGCTGGGCAACCGGCGGCACGGCTACGGGCGCACCACCCGCCCCGACGGCTCCCGCGAGGAGGGCAAGTACAAGCGCAACCGGCTGGTGCACGGCGGGCGCGTCCGCAGTCTCCTGCCTCTGGCCCTTCGGCGGGGCAAAGTTAAGGAGAAGGTGGACAGGGCTGTCGAGGGCGCCCGTCGAGCCGTGAGTGCTGCCCGTCAGCGCCAGGAGATCGCCGCTGCCAGGTGGGCGTCCAGTTCAGAGGCCAAAGCTGGGCTAAGAGGAGGGGGTGCGCTGGGGACCAGGAAGGCGGGTGTGCCTAAGGGAGGACCAAGCCCCAAGGCCCAGGGCCTGCTATTGCAAGCCTAAGGCCAGGCAGTTGTACCCCTGGGCATTCTTGGTGTTTATATCCGAGGCTACAGGTGGATGTGGGTGTAACTCTGGGTAGCTGGGTATTTGAGGGAGATGGTGTAAGACTGTAAATGTGTCTCGGTGTCTTTTGTGTGGAGATGCATGTCTATGGAATCCATTGTTGTGTGTGGGAGTAGCAAGGAAGCTGTTTTGTGCAGGCCCAGAAATCTCTTGGAACTCAAAACATGTCCCTAGTCTTCCTCCTCTTGCAGCTGATCCAGCCTCCAGGCCTCAGGCTGGGAGCATCAACCCTGGGTGGAATAGGGACTGTCCCTTCCTAACCACGTCCCAGCCTGACACCATTTCAGCCTTGGGCCTTTGGGAAGTCTAATTTATACAGCTGACCTATCCGCCTGAAAAGATAGTCTCTCCCAGTTTTGCCCCCTCTGCCTTCTTTTACCCAACTGATGGGAGGTTTGAGGGGAGGAGGCTTCCCTGTAAATGAAACGTTTCTGTAAATCAAATTACATTTCCTTGCATCAGGAACCTTGCTATCTAAAGCAGTGCTGTTTAACAGGAATATTATATAAGCCAAATAGGTAGTTTTAAATCTCATAGTAACCACATTAAAAAACAAAAAGAAGCCAGACATTGTGGCACACACCTGTAGACCCTTGAGAGGTAAGGGGATCACTTGAGCCCATCAAGACCAGCCTGGGCAACATAGCAAGATCCTGTCTCTGAAAAACAAAAAACCAAACAAACAACGGAATAGAAAATTTAAAAAAGCAGGTGAGATGAATTTTAATAATATTTTTATTTAAACCAATATATCCAAATATTATCATTTCAACTGGTAACCAATATAAAATTATTAAGATATTTTACAAATTCCTTTTGAACTAAGTCTTTGAAACCTGCAGCTCCCTGGGCAGCAAGCGAGGCTCCCTGCGCAGCGAGGTGAGCAGCAAGGTGGGCAGCACGGGACCGCCCCTTAAATTTTACACTTAAATCACATCATTTCCATTCAGACTAGACACATTTCAAATGCTTAATAGCCACATATGGTTTGTAACTACTGAATTAAATAGCACAGATCTGAAAGAAGGCCGGGCACGGTGGCTCATGCCTGTAATCCCAGCACTTTGGGAGGCTGAGGTGGGTGGATCACCTGAGGTCAGGAGTTCGAGACCAGCCTGGCCAACATGGCGAAACCCTGTCTACTAAAAATACAAAAATTAGCTCGGTGTGGTGGCAGGTTCCTGTAATCCCAGCTACTCGGGAGGCTGAGGCAGGAGAATCACTTGAACCCGGGAGGCAGAGGTTGCAGTGAGCCGAGACCACGCCACTGCACTCTAGCCTGGGCAAGAAAAGTGAAAGCCAGTCTAAAAAAAAAAAAAGAAAATCTAAAAGAAGCCAAAAATCCACTTGTAATGAGATTCATAGACCCCTTATTTATACAACTCACATATTTGAATTTTTACATATTGAATTTTCTTTTAAAGGGGTGGAGGATTTCATTTAAATTTGAGATTTTTTGAGAGATCAGAGATCAGGATATGTCCAAATATGCTTAAATGAGTTTGTATAATGGGTGACACAGTGAGAGTGTGTGTGTGTGTGTGTGTGTGTGTGTGTGTGTGTGTGTGTGTTAGAGAGAGAGAGAAAGAATATAAACATGCCAAATGCAGAGTAGACGTTTGAGTCAGAGAATGTGCATCTATAGATGTGTCTGGGAGTCTGGATGTTAGAGCCCAGGGACTTAAGCCAGGGAAGGGGGAAGGCAGAGCACCAGGGAACATTTTAGGCTAGATAGGGTGGAGACATGTGCAGGAAAAACTGATCTCAGTAACTAGAGGATCAGGCAGTGGGAGGAGGTTGGTTGGTCTCCCCAGCAACAGGCCTGGCAATCCCGACTGGCTGCCAGCTGCCATGGAAACAGCAGAGCCTCAGCAGCAGGTGCCTCTGCCAGGTAGCCTGAGCCTGGCCTGAGTCTGATGCCTGAGCACAGACTAAGTCTACTGCATGGGACTTGATCATCCATACTCTTCATACACAAAAACAGGCCTCATCAGTGCACCAGTTTCAGGCCACCAAAATAACTCAATACAACCCAAGACCATGATCCTCACGCTCACGGCTCAACAGGTGCCCTTGACAGCCCTGTCCACCTTCTCCTTGACTTTGCCCCACTGAAGGGCCAGAGGCAGGAGACTGCACATGTGCCCACTGTGCACCCTGAGTCCAGCTCAGTTTCAGGACAGGGCTAGTTATATACAGTCTGAAAGTCCTAAGACAGAAGAGCCACGTTATCTGAGATCCCTCCAAACAGGCTCTAAAGATCTTTGACCCACCAGGTTTGAGGAGAAGGGGCTAATCACAGCTCCCAAAGAACATAAAGAAGAGGCTATGGACTAAGAATACGCACAGTAGATATCACCATCCTCTTCCCCACCCCCATACCAGACTGCCTTCCTAAGCCAGAGAGAACAGGCCTGTGACCAGAGGAAGTCATGGGGTGTGATCAATTCAAGCCCATAGCAAGCTCATCGGCCTGCCTTTTTCTCAGCTCTTTTGTGTCCCACCCTCAGAATTACAGAACTCATTTAAGGATGACAAGGCACCTATGATTAACAGCAGAGGGTGAAAGGGAAGAGAAAACTGAGGAAGCATCTGACATCAGAGGGAGAACTGAGAAGCAACAGTGGGGAAGGACTGATCAGACTCCCAGGCCGCCTGCACCTAAGGAGCAGGGAAGGTGGTAGGGGGTTGTGGAAGGGAGACTAAGGGTTTAGCCAGAAGTGTAGTTGCAATGGTGAGAAAGCATATTGCATATTAGTAGGGAGAGGGGATGGGATCATTACCGGAAGGGGAGACCCACTCTTATTCCAGTTCCAGAGCTCAGAAAAGCATGACGGGGGGCAGTGGGGTGGTAGCAGTGACAAGAGGAAGAACAATGTCATAACAGAAGAGGCCGAAGGAACGCAAGATAGGAAGTTCTCATGCCAGGAAATCTGCACAGGTAGAGGTAGGATTAATAGTAAGGAGAAGTGACAGTAGAAAGAGAAAGGGAGGCAGAGACTGTTAACATAAGGGAGACGGTGGCTCTGAACAAGGGGCGGGGCAGGGGCGAAGCTGCTTGGAGGGGAGGATCGAGGTACAGGACCCTGTGCTGGACCCCACAGAGAGGCCTGTGACTCCAGGGGGGTGAGAGGGGTTAGTAACAACAGGAGGTGCTAACTGCAAAGAAGGTGGTAGTATAGCTCATAAGCACCAAGCAGGACTGCAGGGGATGTGCTAAAAGAGTGAGGTCTCGACTGTCACTGGGAAGGGGGCAGGATAGGAATGGAATTACACAGTTCCAGGAGGGCCTGGCCCTTGCAACTGGAAGAAGTGTTACTACAGGACATAGCGGTAGAAGGGTGTGAGAGGAGCAGGAGGGTGTGATGATGGCAAACACAGCCCAGGTCAGGGGGAGGAAAGCAAACAGGAGCTGCCCTGGCCTGCCAGGAAGGGAAGCAGCTGGTAGAGTGTGGCGAAGGGTGACGACTCCAGAGGAGAGGAGGATGTGATGTAGAGGGGACAGGGGCTAGGGGGCTGGAGCATCTGAGCAGGGACTAATTTGAAGTGGGGGAAGGTCTGCTAAATCCCTCTCTCTGGACCCGACAGGGCAGCAGACGCCCTCCTAAAGGCAGTGGCAGCCAGCAGTGTCGCTGAGAAGGCCGTGGAGGCAGCTCGAATGGCCAAACTGATAGCCCAGGACCTGCAGCCCATGCTAGAGGCCCCAGGTGAGGCATGGACAGCTGGGGGGAGGGCAGTGAGGCCCCTAGGGAGCTAGAGAGGCTCAGGTTTGGGGAAACAGATGAGAAGCCCTGCAAGGGAAGTGGGGATGGGAAAAAACAAGGAATGAGGATGCAAGGAACACAGGGTGGGGGCCAGACCTGGTAGTCTGAGGAGTGGGACTTGGGAATGTATGCAGTAGGATAATGGGGGGTTTGGGGTCTGGTGGTGAGAGGCTATAAGCCTGGGAATTCCAAAGTCCTGGGAAGTGCCCAGTCAGGAATAAAGCTGCAGCCACTCCAGCCCAAGGCCAGTTAGGCCCCTCTGATTCTCAGCTATCCCTACCCAGGCCGCAGACCCAGGCAGGACTCAGAAGGTTCCGACACGGAGCCCCTGGATGAGGACAGCCCTGGGGTATATGAGAACGGACTGACCCCCTCAGAGGGATCCCCTGAACTGCCCAGCAGTCCTGCCTCCTCCCGCCAACCCTGGCGACCCCCTGCCTGCCGGAGCCCACTGCCTCCTGGAGGGGACCAGGGTCCCTTCTCCAGCCCCAAAGCTTGGCCTGAGGAGTGGGGGGGGGCAGGCGCGCAGGCAGAGGAACTAGCTGGCTATGAGGCTGAGGATGAGGCTGGGATGCAAGGGCCAGGGCCCAGAGACGGTTCCCCGCTCCTCGGAGGCTGCAGCGACAGTTCAGGAAGTCTTCGAGAGGAGGAGGGGGAGGATGAAGAGCCCCTGCCCCCACTGAGGGCCCCAGCAGGCACGGAGCCTGAGCCCATCGCCATGCTGGTCCTGAGGGGCTCGTCCTCGAGGGGTCCTGATGCTGGGTGCCTGACAGAAGAGCTCGGGGAGCCCACTGCAACCGAGAGGCCTGCCCAGCCGGTGAGATCCTCTGTCCCTGCTGTGTGCCCTCTTCTCCCAAAGCCTTGCCTCCCACCCTTTCCAGAACTGTCTGATCACCGGGGGGCTTTTTATCTCACTCGGCTTCCTCTGCCTGGCCAGTCTTGGACCACATCCCACCTCAAAAAAATAGAGGGCGTTCGAGCTGGAAGGAACCTTACACACCTGCAAGCCCAACTCCCTCATTTGACAGATGGGGGAACTGAGGCCCAGAGCACTTAAAGTAACTTGCCCAGGCCGGGCGCGGTGGCTCACGCCTGTAATCCCAGCACTTTGGGAGGCCGAAGTGGGCGGATCACGAGGTCAGGAGATCGAGACCATCCTGGCTAATACAGTGAAACCCCGTCTCTACTAAAAATACAAAAAAAAATTAGCCGGGTGTGGTGGCGGGCGCCTGTAGTCCCAGCTACTTGGGAGGCTGAGGCAGGAGAATGGCGTGAACCCAGGAGGCGGAGCCTGCAGTGAGCTGAGATCGCGCCACTGCACTCTAGCCTGGGTGACAGAGCGAGACTCTGTCTCAAAAAAAAAAAAAAAAAAAAGTAACTTGCCCAGGGTTATAAACTAATAATTAATGGGAGAGCCAGAACATTTTTCCCCCGTTCTCCTTCCATATCATTTCCAGCTCTCAGTTTCCTACTCCACCCCCACCCCCACCTCCGCACTTTCTCTCTTTGGTGCCCAGAAATAAAAAAGGAAAAGATTGTTCCCTCCCTACCCTGACTCTCCCTCCCTCTCCTGGGAAGAAGTTGAAATAGAGAAGAAGGCAGAAAACTGGGAGAGGCGGAGTTTGCCCAGAACCCTCTACTCTGATTGGGCTCTAGGCCTTCTGTTTCCTAGCAACCACATCCTCACCCCTTCATCCCTCTGCCTTACTGCAGTACTGGCTGCTGCTGCCAATGTCTGCTACTAAGGCCAGGCACCTCCTGCGTGGGACACATGATATGCTGATGGGAGGGGACTAGAGGGAGGAGGTGGAAGGGCTGTCCCTGCATTGAAGGTGTCAGAGGAAAGGTGGGGCCCTGCCTGGGAGAAGAGGGGGTTTTGCAATCCAAAACAAATGTTGGCGATCCCCCTGCTACAGACTGTGCAGGGAGGTGCCTGAGGCCCTTCAGCTCTGCCACCTCAGTCAGGGCAGGAAGGTGGGCCCTGTCCTTGGGGACTGAGTCTGCTTCCCCCTCTGTCTCTCTAGGGAGCTGCCAACCCCCTGGTGGTGGGAGCCGTGGCCCTCCTGGACCTCAGCCTGGCATTCCTGTTCTCCCAGCTCCTCACCTGAGGCTACTTCCTGGCCTGGTTCTGGCTTTGGTTGCGTGCCTCTTCACCCCTTTGACCTGCCTTTTTTCTCTTCTCTCTTCCTGGCTGTGTTTTCTCCTATCTTTCTTTCTCTTCTTCCTTTCTTTTCTGTGCTCCTTTGTTTTTTTCTCTCGCTTTTTCTTTCCCTGTCTTCTTTCAGATTATCTCATTTCTTCTGGATCTGTCTCTGTATTCCTCACTCCCTTCCCCATCCCAACCCCTTCTTTCTCTAGATTGTTTACATATGAAGGGCTTTTCTCTCTCAGAGTTGCTGTCTTCTCTGAGACACACAAATCTAAGTCAGACCATTGCTCCACGCCCTCCCACCTTTTCTTTAGACCTCAACTTCGCTGCGGGTGGGGGTTTGGTGTCCTAAGGAGACTCCTGGAAGCTGAATGGAGAAGAGGAAGAAAATGAAGAAGGAGTGATTGAATGTCGGGCAAGGCACTGGCTGAGCGGCTGTGGCTCCCTAGCCTAAGGGGCCTGCTGTCCCTCTGACGCCTAGTGAAAAAGCTGCAGGAGGTGCATCCTCCACTGCTAATCTTGGAGGCTATTATCTTACCTCCAAGCACTGAGCTGGGTTACTGCCCAATTCCATCCTTCCCTGAAGGAGAGAAAGGAAGTGAAAAGTAGAGTAACTCCCTAGCATTTCCCTCTTTTTCTCCTCATCGGCCAGCCCCTCCTCCAGCCCCCTCTGGTGGCATGCCATGCCAAGAGCAACGTGTAAAGGAACAGAGAATATCCAATGCAGTCAAGTCCACCCTGCCCAGACTTTGCCACTGACTTCTCCCACCCTTCTGTCTCCCCCATAATAGTTTATTTGGTTGGTCTGGACTCACTTGTGGCCTTTGATTAAATTCCTAAGGGGCCTGAAGAAGACATTTCTACTGCAGAGGGTTAGAGGCACTTGAGCAAGGCCCCCACATCCCAACTCTGGGAGTTGTGGTGGGAGGAGGCACTTCTGGGGGATAGGACCAGACAAGATAACAGGAGCTCACATGGAAGCAGAAGCTGTGACAAGTTTAGTAGTCCCAAAATGGGTTATATCCCTTCCCCCTTTACATCAGAATCTTGTGAAATGGGAAAACAACAGAAGGAGGGGATCAAAGATAGCTGATCTCACATGCTTCCCAGGCAGGGCAGAGGTGGGAGTCAAACCCGGGTGACAGGTGGGTGGAGAGCCCTGTTTGAGGTTGTGGCTGATCCCTCTCTGGTATTAGCTTTTCCCCTGGGAGCAGGAAGCCCTAGGAAGAGGGGACTGTAGGGTCCCCAGGGGATCTTTCCTCCCTCCCCTGCATGAGGCAGAGGCAAGCTGCCTGCCAACCCCCTCCCTCAAGGAATGGCCTTGCCCAGGAATGCCCACCACACATACCCTCTTCTTTTTTTCTAGTCAAACTCTTGTTTATTCCTTGGCTTGCCTCCCTCCTTCCTCCCCTCTCAACCTTTACTTCTGATTTCTATTTCATGGAATTTGGGATTGAAGTTAAACTACAACAGTGCCGCCAACACCAAGTCTTGCAGGAAAAAAATACAAAGAAATTTAACAAAAAAAATATATTAATAAAAAAGTTCAAAAAAGGGGGGGGATTGTCATCTCCTTTGGGGTGCGATGGCTTCAAATCCAAACTGAGGCTCTCCGGGTGGTAAGGATGTGCGAGGAGGCCTCTTGAAGAACTCCAGGCCTATCATGCTGTCTCTCCGCTAAAGCCTGAGGCCCGAGGTCAGAGGATTCAGGAAGGCTCTGCAGTCGGCCCAGGAGGGCGGGGTCCCGTGGTGGAGGCGGGGAGAGGGAAGGACCGCACGGAGCACCAACCCCTGCTCGGCCCCGTACCAGGAAGCGCTGGGGGGCAGAGGAGCGGAGTTGAGGCAGAAGCCAGGTGAGGCTGGAGTCCTGGGGTAGGCAGGCTGTCGCTGCCGCTGCCGCTGCCTGAGATGGAAATCGGGGGAGGAAGCTCGCGGAAGAAACAGCGGAGGGTCGTGGAAAAAAAGCAATGGCTGAGCTAGAGATGGGGTACCAGGTAGGGGGAGGAAACGGTAGAGAGAAATAGGTGGGGCTCGCGCGCATGCTCAATAGGAAGGGGCGCCGGTGGGGTGCGGACGCATGCGTAGTGGGCTTCTCGGGCGGTGGGGTGGGCGCGGAATTTGGAGACCCACTTCGGGAAAGGTAAAATGCGGGCGCAATTTTAGGGTACCTGTGGGACCCGGGCTCTTAGGGTCTTGACACAGGACGGGCCTGGGCCGAAAGCCCAGGCACGCCCGACCAGAGAGTGTTTCTCCACTCCCGGACTCTGCCAGTCAGGATGGTGGTGCCTTCGCTGAAGCTTCAGGACCTCATCGAAGAGATTCGCGGGGCCAAGACTCAGGCCCAGGAGCGGGAGGTGATCCAAAAGGAGTGTGCCCACATCCGGGCCTCCTTCCGCGACGGGGACCCAGTGCACAGGCACCGGCAGCTGGCCAAACTGCTCTACGTCCACATGTTGGGCTACCCCGCCCACTTTGGACAGGTACTGGCCAGGAATACCTCCCTCCTGAGCTTGATGAAGGCTAGTGGGGCAGAGTCCCAGACTCTCTCACCTGTTTATGCCCTGGTTTTTTAAATTCTACAATTTCAGAGTCTTCACAGCCTGCACTGCAAACCTCTTTCCCCATTGCTACCCCTACTGGGCATCAGCTGGCCTGAACCCTTCATTCTCTGGCCAGCCTCCTTTAGGGCAGGCACCTCCTCCTCTCCGCTCCCATCCTCCTCAACTCCTAGTTCCTCCTACCCACTAACGCCTGAATTTCCTAAGCTCCTCTTGTTGAAGGGAGAGTGATGAGATATGATGCCCCACAGGTTAATCTGGTTTTAAAGAGGAAGATGGAACAGGGATGTGAGTGTCTATGGTTTCACCCCTGCCTCTTCCTGGTCTGCCCCCTTCACTATAGATGGAGTGCCTGAAACTGATCGCCTCCTCCAGATTCACAGACAAGAGGGTGGGCTACCTGGGGGCCATGCTTCTATTGGATGAGAGGCACGATGCCCACCTGCTCATTACCAACAGCATCAAGAAGTGAGAGGGTTCTGGCAATCACTTGGAATCAGGGAGATGGGAGAATAGGGACCTTGGAAATCCCAGGGGACTGCCTGTTGTGGGTATTGAAAAGGACTGATTTTATCAGAGGTTTGACTGACCGTCCTCCCAAATCCCCTGCAGTGACCTGAGCCAGGGGATTCAGCCAGTACAAGGCCTGGCCTTGTGCACTTTGAGCACCATGGGCTCTGCTGAGATGTGCCGAGACCTGGCCCCAGAGGTGGAGAAACTGCTCCTGCAGCCCAGTCCCTACGTGCGCAAGAAGGTGAGATGGCGGGACTCCTGGCACGTGCTCCTGCACACTGCCTGCTGCGTGCTATATAGTAGTAGATGCAGGGGTCCATCCCATCTGACCCCTGTCTGAGGCCCCTGACCTCTGCAGGCTATTCTGACTGCAGTGCACATGATCCGGAAGGTCCCTGAACTCTCCAGTGTCTTCCTCCCACCCTGTGCCCAACTGCTTCATGAGCGTCACCATGGTAAGGCTGTGGGGCCCCCCATCCTTTGCTTCAGGTCTATGGACAGAAGAATTGAAAATCGGATGGGAACCCCAGCTCATAGGAGAATGGTAGTGCACACACACAGGCACACACGCAATAGACTCTCTTGCCCCTGGCCCCCACCATTCACTTCCCCGACCCTGACCCCAGGCATCCTGCTGGGCACCATCACGCTGATCACGGAGCTCTGCGAACGAAGCCCTGCAGCCCTCAGGCACTTCCGAAAGGTGGGCTGGTGAAGGGGCAGGCCCTGGGCCTGGAAGAGAGGGTCAGTGGGGAAGGAATGGGGCTTTAGCTGGAGAGGATTAGAACGAATGCCCAAAGTTGTGCCCTCCCTCCAGGTGGTACCCCAGCTGGTACACATCCTCCGGACTCTGGTGACAATGGGATACTCCACAGAACACAGCATATCTGGAGTCAGCGACCCCTTCCTGCAGGTGGGGTGACCTTTCACTGCTGTATCCCTGGATCAGAGAGGGCATAGCAGTAAGACCATGACCAGTGGTTTCCTCCCAGAGAACACTGGTTCTCTCAGTGTCCTGGGCAGCAGAGTAGCAGGCACAGGATTGCTCGGGTCATCCCAGGACCTGTGAGGGGAGAGGGAATGCCTAAAAGTCAGGAAAATACAGTTTGGTAACAATTTTTTTTTTAAGCCTGTCCTAAACTCCCCTGGCCTCACACACCTCTGTTCCCCTCCTAGGACCAAGGGACCTGTGGAGGTGAGGAGGTGGGGGAAGGCTCTAGGGAGCGAGCCAGACCCTCACATGTTGGAGTTTTCTCCTCAGCCCCATGACTCCTTATCCTATGAACCCCTCCAACTTTCCATTTTCAACCCAACCTCAGGTCCAGATACTTCGTCTGCTTCGGATCCTGGGCCGGAACCACGAGGAGAGCAGTGAGACCATGAATGACTTGCTGGCCCAGGTGGGGCCTGGGAGGGCACTGGTTAGCTGTGTTGCTTGGAGACCCCATCAGCCCTGGGTGCCCCTCACATGACTCGTCACTGTGCAGTGGCCGTGTAATTGCCTCTCCATCTCCTCTAGACAGTGAACTCCATGAAGAAGGGACACAGTCTGTCTTAGTGCTATTGCCCCAGTGCCCAGGCTGGCCCTGGCACATAGTAGAGGCTCAGGGAACTTTGTTGGATGGTTGAAGGATGGACAGATGACATGTTGGAGTCCTTCAAGAATCCTGAGGATTACCTGGGCTTGTTGGCATGTGCCTGTAGTCCCAGCCACTCAGGAGGCTGAGGCAGGAGGATCATCAGAGCCTGGGAGGTCAAGGCTGCAGTGAGCTGTGGGCGATAAGAGTGAGACCCTGTATCAAAAAAAGGAGACCTGAGGAGGGCCTTGAGCAGATACATCTCCTCTCTCATCCCCTCAGGTGGCCACTAACACAGACACCAGCCGAAATGCCGGAAATGCGGTCCTGTTTGAGACAGTACTCACCATCATGGATATCCGCTCTGCAGCTGGCCTACGGGTATCACCCCTTATGCCTCTCCCACTACGGCCCCGCCCACCACCTCACCCACACAGGTCCTGCTTGCTGGTTTCTCCCTCCTAGCCCCATCATCTTGCGCCAGTGTGTTCCCAGTCCTCAATGGCTGAGCAGGTTGCTCCTTTCCTGACTGACCCCAACTTCTGCCTCTCATAGGTTCTAGCTGTCAACATTCTTGGCCGCTTCCTACTCAACAGTGACAGGAACATTAGGTAATAGTCCCAACTGTCTACCTAGGCTGTGCCACTGATCCCCTGGCCCTCTGCCCTCCTTCCTCCAGAGCCTCCTGATCCATTTCTCTCTTATCTTATCCCTATACCCAGGACAGGACGGGGAGTGGGGGCTGATGGCCATGGTATGATAGAACCTCCCCCATCCTGACCAGGTATGTAGCCCTGACATCACTGCTTCGACTGGTGCAGTCTGATCACAGTGCTGTGCAGCGGCATCGGCCCACTGTGGTGGAATGTCTACGGGAAACTGATGCCTCCCTCAGCCGGTGAGCAGTGATAGAGGGGACAGGAGGGCAGGGCAGAGGTTCCCAGTGCCCGGTGGCCAACACTCGAGCCAGCTTAGAGCAGCTGGAGTAAGGGGACTAAGGGGGACAGGTCCCTGGGGAAGCAGAGGGCCTGAGGCATGGACCAGGATGACCTGGGCTACCTGCATGGAAACCTCTTTCTCCTGCCAGGAGAGCCCTGGAACTAAGCCTGGCTCTGGTAAATAGCTCCAATGTGCGAGCCATGATGCAAGAGCTGCAGGCCTTTCTGGAGTCCTGCCCTCCTGACCTACGGGCTGACTGTGCCTCAGGCATCCTGCTGGCTGCAGAGAGGTGAGGTGCCCAGGAGTCGAAGAGGGTAGAATCTGGGGAGCGTCAGTACCAGGACTGATGAGCCATATATCCCCTAGGTTTGCTCCAACCAAACGCTGGCACATAGACACCATCCTGCATGTGCTGACAACGGTGAGGCAGGGGCCAGTCAGAGAGCTGGGCAGAAGTGGTCAAGATTCACCACACTGACTTGGCCATGCCCACACCTTCCAGGCGGGCACCCATGTGCGGGATGATGCAGTGGCCAACCTGACCCAGCTGATTGGGGGGGCCCAGGAGCTACATGCCTACTCTGTGCGCCGCCTCTACAATGCCCTGGCAGAAGACATTTCCCAGGTACCATTCCCACCTACCTAGGCCCAGGGCTGCCCAACCACTCCCTTGCCCATCCTGGGCCACCTCCTCCCTACTAGATTCCAATTTTTCTCTCAAGGTCACAGCTGCTTACATAGTGCAGAAGACATCCGAGCACAGAGCCCTGTTTTTAAGAACATCTGGGCTTTTGTCCTGACTCTGGTACCTCCTGGTTATGTAACTACAGATGACTAACTTCCCTTATGCTCCATGTACCCTCACTGCCTCTTAGAGCTGCCTTGAGATTAAAGCTCTTGTGTTTATGAGGTTTTATTATTACCTTGAATGCTGAATGAATTAACAGATGCCAGCCAGTATCTATAGCCCCCTTTTCCATCTTAATTAAATAGGGTGGGCAGAAAGCATCATCCACCCCTTCCACAAGGGAGGGACCCTCTCACATTTCCATCCTGTTTGGTTAGGCCATGTAGTTCTGATGCTTGGCCACCAGAGGGCAGTGGGAGCCAGGTAACAAACTTCCCTTTCCCCACTCCTCCAACCCCCCACCATCTCTGCACTGCCTAAAGGGATATTGCCAGGTCTGGAAGTGAGGAGGGGACCTCAGACACTGGCCCAGCAGTGTTTCTTTCTTTCTCTCTCTCTTTTTTTTTTTTTTAAATAGAGATGGGGGGGTCTCGCTTTGTTGCCCAGGCTGGTCTTGAACTCCTGGTCTCAAGCAATCCTCCCGCCTCAGCCTCCCAATGCGCTGGGATTACAGGCTTGAGCCACCATGCCTGGCCAGCCCAGCAGTTTCTTATCCCATGTAGCAACCACTGGTGCAGGTGGCAGCCTGGTGCATTGGGGAGTATGGGGACCTCCTGCTGGCGGGGAACTGCGAGGAGATTGAGCCCCTTCAGGTGAGACCTCACTGGGGGTACACTGAAGAGGGACTCGTCAGGGGGACAGGACTTGCACCAGGGCCACTAACTGTATCCATGTCTGAAGGTGGACGAAGAGGAAGTGCTGGCATTGCTGGAAAAGGTGCTGCAGTCCCATATGTCCCTGCCAGCCACTCGAGGATATGCCCTCACAGCCCTCATG
Organism: Pan paniscus; assembly: GCF_029289425.2. NCBI lineage: Eukaryota > Metazoa > Chordata > Mammalia > Primates > Hominidae > Pan > Pan paniscus. The sequence continues at coordinate 24,993,336 of NC_073264.2, read as the reverse complement.
AAGCTCAGCACTCGCCTCTGTGGGGACAACAAGTAAGAAGGGGTCCCAGCCCCTTGAGAGATGGCCTGTCACTGGGTCCACCCATTTTTGAGTTTCTTTCTAGGCATACATGCCCAGCCCTCCCTACCCCCCAGCCCTTAGGTTCTTGTTTTTGAGCCAAATCTGGGTATTTCCCTGCTCCGTGGGCCTTTCCTTCTTGCCACATCCTGCAGTGGCACACTGCCATAGCCACTTACATACTACACTGGCCCAGCCGCATCCGCCAGGTGGTGTCCATCTACGGGAGCTGCTTGGACGTGGAGCTGCAGCAGCGGGCTGTGGAGTATGACACACTCTTCCGGAAATACGACCACATGAGGTGTGTCCAGCACTGTGCTGCAGCATGGGACCCAAACCCCTGCCCTCTCCCAAATGCCCTTTTCTAGGTACAAGGGCCTCATCCTCACCTGTGTTCTTCCATATCCACGGTGAGAGCTTCCCACCCACTGTTAATTGAAGCTAAGCTGGCTTCCAACCCTCCTTGTTCATCTGAAAATCAGCAACAACATGTCATTTTAGGAAATCAGAAGGGTACTTCTGAGCCACCATGTGCCCAGGGCTCCATATTCCTAGTCCTCATCCTAGACGCCTCTTGTGAAAGGCCCAGAGACCACACAGAGGCACACTTGCATTCCATCCTCTCAGGGCTGCCATCCTGGAAAAAATGCCTCTTGTGGAGCGAGATGGCCCTCAGGCTGATGAGGAAGCAAAGGAAAGCAAAGAAGCAGCCCAGCTTTCAGAAGCAGCCCCAGTGCCCACAGAGCCCCAGGTGAGAAGGCTAGAAACTCTGGGGTAGGAAGATGGGCTGAGCTTCATACCCAGCCCTGCCCCTTCTGTCCCTTCTGCCAGGCCTCACAGCTCCTGGATCTGCTAGATCTCTTGGATGGGGCTTCTGGGGATGTCCAGCATCCTCCCCCTCTGGACCCCTCCCCAGGAGGTGCCCTGATACACCTGCTTGACCTTCCCTGTGTACCTCCACCCCCAGGTAAGCCTAAGCAAAGGGGAGATGTCTTAGAGAAGGTAGGTGGAAATGTACTGCTCCTCCTCCTAAGCCAAGGGCTGAGGTTCATGGACCCTGCTTCTTCCTGTGTGTCCTCCATCCCATCGCCGTCTCAGGAGGTAAAAGAATGAAGTCAATCATGGTCATCTGTCTTCCCTTTGTTCCAGACTTCTTTCCCTGGCCTACAGGGCCCTGCTTCCTCCCCAACCCTTCTTATACCACTTTCCCACTACCCACTCACTGCCCCCTTCTCAGCTCCTCACACCCTCCCACCCTTGGCATTTCATGTTCTTTTTTACATGGAATGTTCTTTCCCCAGCACATCAAATGACCAGCTCATTCTCACTCTTCAGTCTTCAGCTAAAATGTCAGATGCCTTCCCCTACCACTCCTATTTAAGTCAGTTCTCCCCAGTTATTCTGGCATGACTTACTTCCTTCATAGCATCTATTATGGTCTGTAATTATCTTGCCTTTTTTTTTTTTTTTTTTTTTTTGAGACAGCGTCTTGCTCTGTCACCCAGGCTGGAGTGCAGTGGCGTGATCTCGGCTCACTGCAACCTCTGCCTCCCGGGTTCAAGCTGTTCTTGTGTCTCAGCCTCCCAAGTCCGGGCCTCAGGTGATCCACCCGCCTCAGCCTCCCAAAGTGCTGGGATTACAGGCATGAGCCACCATGCCCGGCCTTTTTTTATTGTTTCTCTCCCCCATTAGACAGTAAGCTCCATCCTCATCTACATGTCTACTTTGTTACTAGCCTTTCGAGTAGTGCAGGGCCAGTAGGTGTTTGCTCAATTTTTGTTGAATGAATGAACAAACATGTTCTCTCAAACCTGCACACTGAGCTGCTTCTGTCTCCCTACTCCAGCTCCCATCCCAGATCTCAAAGTGTTTGAGCGTGAGGGAGTACAGCTGAATCTGTCTTTCATTCGACCCCCTGAAAACCCTGCTTTGCTGTTAATCACCGTCACTGCCACCAACTTCTCAGAGGGTGATGTCACCCATTTCATCTGCCAGGCTGCTGTGCCCAAGGTTTGTAAAGATCAGAGTTCAGAGGTGGCCTGGGGACTCCAGGAGAAAAGGCCACTAAGTGGAGGAGATGGGTGGGAGACAGTGTGAGATGGGATTGAGTCATCTGGAGATCAGCACTTGGGGAGTTACAGGAAAAGGGTGTGGAGCCACTGAGTATAGAGGGGCTGCCTGAGCCCTACCTACTGCCATACTGTGCTCTGTTAAACTCCTGTGTTCAGAGTCTCCAGCTGCAGCTGCAGGCCCCCAGTGGGAACACAGTTCCAGCTCGGGGTGGCCTTCCTATCACCCAGCTCTTCAGAATCCTCAATCCTAACAAGGTGAGCTTCAGGAGTTCCCCCAAGACAAGACCCAGGGATAGAAGAAGCCGTGGGTGCTAACCCTGGTCCCTGCTCTCCTATTCCTAGGCCCCCCTGCGGCTAAAGCTGCGCCTCACCTATGACCACTTTCACCAGTCGGTGCAGGAGATCTTTGAGGTGAACAACTTGCCTGTGGAATCGTGGCAGTAACTGTCTCCACTCACAGCCTGAAATTCTCCTGTGTCCCAAACCCCAGGGGGCCCCAGCAGCTTCGAACCTACACCTGAGGGCTACCAGCAGGTGGCGCTCTGGCTTTGCACTGCAAAAACTGGGGACCAGCCCCCTTCTCCCACAAATAAAGCCCAATAAAGCCTGAGAAGTGAGGAAAGCCATATTTGGGTATATTTGAAGTGGAAAGTGTGTATGAATAACAGCAAGGGAAAAGCATTCTTACATAGGAGGTATGCATCTTCCCCTGAGCCTTGAGAACCTGTCTCAACACGGGGGCGGGGAGGGGGCAGCTGTTGGTTCTTTCTAACCCTCTCCAGGTCAGGGAACAAATTTGCCCCTAAACTTCCACAGGAGGCACTCTACCCTCTGGGCCAGAGCTGGGCACAGTGGCAAAGTCAGATTAGAATTTCTAGAGTTCTAACAGCGATTCCCAACCATTTCCTCAACTTTCTTCTGTTTCCCGCACCCCAAGGCAGGGAAATCCCTGCTGCCTCTCCTCATCTTCTAACTCAGCTGTAAGGCGGTTTAGGAGCCGCTGGCAGAATCAATGGCATCGACCAAGGGAGGGGGGGTGGCAAGGGATTTTCCTGTGCTTAACTACTGATCACGGCTAAGTGGAAATCCTATAAACACGAGCGGAAATCAATGGAGGCTGCTTAGCGGCCAGGGGAGAGGGGCGGCCCACAGATTGCATCTGACGGATGAGCGAGAGGAAGCAGCCAGGGAGGGCTCAAGGAAGAGTAGCTTAGAGGAGGGGGAAGAAACAGGCAGCGCTGGAGAGAGAGGAGTCACTGTCAGAAGGGACACTGAGGGGAGAGGCACAGTGGGCCCAGGAGTGGACTCCATTAGACCCAGAGTTCCCTTCCCCTTCCAGGAAGTGACACCCCTAGCCCAGGCAGTGGTCAGGATCTTCAGTCTCCTGTGGCCTCTCTCTGGAGCTGTTCACTTCTAGCAGGCGCTGATAGTCTTGAGGCCGGAAACGCTGTAGATATACAATCAGCTTGGCTGGTGCTGTCTCCTGTGCAGGCACACCTACAGGTAAAAGGACAATGAGGAGAGAAATGGACAGAGCCACAAGCACTTGGACTCTGCTCCCTGCCCACCTAGCCAGGACTCCATGGATGTTTCCAAAGCCACACTGGGGTTCTGAATGTCACCCACCCAGCTTCTGTAACACACTAGTCCACGCCCTGCCTGCCTGTGGAAGTGGGACCTAAAAGAGCAACTTCAGGCAAGAGTGGGACTAGAAGCCACACCTGAGCCTCTCTCCTCCAGCAAGGAGAAATGGCGAAGAGGCACCCAGGCACCAAGAAAACGAAGGATGCCTCAGCGTCAGCTCATTTCAGTTATTACCCTGTTCTGCAATCAAGATTAAAGCCCTAGACCAGGCCAAAGCTCATTAGCTTAGTAATGAAGCACATGCAGAGATGTACACATAGAAACCAAGAGCTATAGAAAGAAGAGGAGGGAAGCTATAGCCATGGGGTGGGATTCACATAGAATTCTCGCCTCTATGTGGTGAGGTGAGAATGGAACTGCCTGTTGCCAGTGTCTTGTTGTTAGTGCCTGGCAGCATGCTGGGCACATAGCAAGGAACTCAGTGTATGTTTGCTGAGGGGGCTCAAACAGCACTGCAGGGCTGTAAGGCCCCATGGGATGCACAATTCCTAGTGTGGATGAACGGTCTACAAGGGAATTATGCTTAGGAACAAATCTGCCAAATCATGCCTCACTGTCTCACATAACTATAATGTTATTGTCCTTTACAAAAAGCCAAAAGGACAAATTAAAAGGATCTAGGTAATTGTAAAACAAAAGGACAAGACTGGTTGGACTCTCAGTGTAGTGGGCAGTGCATCAGTCTCATGATCTGAAGATCCTGGGTCTGAGCCTCCCAGAGGGCAGCTTTTGTAAAAAGGCTTACTTTTTACTCCTTGTGGAGGAGTGGTGACTGAAGAAGAAGAAAAAAAAGAGATTGGGGGAAGGAAGAGTCAAAGCAGGGAACTGAGAAATGAAACTGAAGGAGATCTGGCTATAGGTATGAGAACTAAATGAGGCAGGTTGGCTGGAATTAGACACGTGGAAGGACTAGATCCAAATTAGCTACTGTTAAAGAGAAAACGAGATTTCACAGAACTGTAAGCAAACTTAGAAAGTTGCTAAAACAATTCCCATTACAAAAATAATCCAGGCCAGGCACAGAGGCTCACACCTGTAATCCCAGCACTTTGGAAGGCTGAGGCAGGCAAATTGCTTGAGTCCAGGAGTTCCAGACCAGCCTGGGCAACACGGCAAAACCTCGTCTCTATTAAAAAAAATTTTTTTAATCCGGAGGCCCTCCCCCACTACATGGTCCAGCGGGTGCCTCCAAAAGAGAAAAGTGGGGAGCAGGAAAAGCACAAAAGGGCCTGTCACCCTCACCAAGCATGCTGCTGAGCCTGTGGATCTTCTCTAGGGCAGTTGGTACTTCAGCCTCCTCATGCACCAGGGCCTCTACCTCACCCACAGCATAGCCAAAGTCGGCTGTATCCAAGTCCACCCTGAGCTGTGGCTCCTCTTCATCAGCTTCCAAGAGCACCAGCTTCCAGGCACTCCGCTTAGTCACAAAACTAGCTACTTCCTGCAGCCCCAGTGGGCCCAGCACAGCAGCCACATCTCCAGCCCCCAGGCCGTCAGCCCCCAGCACCTTACAGAGTTGGGCCACAATTGTAGGTTCCGCTGTGAGTTCCTTATACTCCGTGTGGGGTCCTAAGACACCTGCTGCTCCAGGACATTTGAGCTCCCATCCACTATCCTCTCGTCGTCGCAGCCAGTGGTCAGCCTGCATGAGGCTCAGCTCAGAGGTGTCATAGTAGGTGTCTCGGAAGGTGACCCGGTACTCCAGGGTGCCCCCCAACTCCTGCAGCCGCTCCTCTGTGCCAGGCCCTGGAAGGAACTTTCGCTCCACCTCAATCAAGCCCTGGGCCATGCTACCTGCAATTGGCTGAACAAACGTTTGCTGAGTTCCCAAGGATGCAAAGCCTGGTGCTCAGCTCCTGGGGCGTCAACTCAGTACAGACCCCCTCCCTGGAAGAACTTATGAGGGGCACACTGTGTCGCAATAGTCTCTAGGGCTACTGCCCTTTTCTCTCTACCTCGGTGACATTAAGGCCCCGTCGGTGATATTTTAAGGCTCTGACAGTGACAGGTCTCCAGTAAAATCCCTTCCACTGCTGCTGATGTCCTCAATCCAAAGAGACCCCTAGAAAGCAGGCCGGGTAGCGGGTGTCCTTTCAACGCCCCCCTCTCTACACCTTGCCACCCCAGGAGGCTAGTGGCTCACGACCCGGGAGGACCTGCCCTTTCCTGCTACACTACCGGCCAGCGGAACCTCAGGTCTCACCTCAAAGCCCGAGAGTCTCCTCGCGGGACCCACAGAGGGGGAAGAGAGCCCACGCCATACACTCGCGAGGAATGCCGGGAGCAGTTCCGGATCCCGGACCTCGGCCCGACCCTCCGCGCGCCCGGCAGGTCCCGGCACCAGCGGCCATATTACGCCCGTTGTGGCGGTGCCGAGAGCAGGCCGGGGCTCGAGACACGCGCTATGTAATGGGAGGCCGCGACCCCCGCGGTGGCCAGGGGAGCGAGGCCGCCCCTTGCACTCTTCTCCTCATTGTCGGCCCCGCACGGCTCCCGGGGGCTGGTACAGGTCTCATGCCTGAGGCTGAGCCAGGCACCCCGAGGCGCGGATGCATGATGGGAGATGTAGTTCCAAAGGGAGACTTTGCCCTCTCGCCCCGCCCGTCGCTATGGTGACAGGAAAGCTGCACTTGGTGCCTGCGGTACTCTACCTAAAGCTGAACTGGGGCTACAAGGCGGCGGGGAGAGTCGGGTGCAAGGAGCTCAAGCCCCAGTCCCATCTCCAACACCCCCCTTCGCACCCCCAACGCAGGCAGATGGGCCTGGAATACAAGCCATTCACACCGTCCAACAGATATCTGCTATAGCAGCCAGCTAAGCGCAGGCCAGTGGCAATGGTGGCGAGGGGGGTTGGGGTGGGGGGGAGGGAAGGGGGCGGGGGCAGCGCGTAATAAAGTCCAGTTTAGCTACTCTGGAGTTTTAGAGGGGATCTAATACCTCCTGGCGTGAACGTTGAGGGTAAGAGTGGGTGAGAAACTTTCTGTCAGAGAATAAAGTGGTATTTTGGCCAGGAACTAAAGATATGATGGTATTTCAACAGTTGGAGACCTAGATGGAGACAGGAGTAGCCTAAGCAAAGGCCCAGAAACTGGAGAACACCTGGGTGGTACGTAAGGAGAAGACGAGGCTAGAAATGCAGTTGAGGGAAAAGCCTTGAGTGCTAGACTGAGGAGTTTGTCAGAGTTTCCAGCGGTCCCTAAGCAGTTTTTGTCAGGTGTAGAACTACTTATGTTCATTTAGAATACAGAAAGGCCGGTGCGGTTGCTCACACCTGCAATCCCAGCACTTTGGGAAGCCGAGGCAGGTGAATCACCTGAGGTCAGGAGTTCGAGACCAGCCTGGCCAACATGGAGAAACCCCCCCGTCTCTACTAAAAATGCAAAAATGAGCCGGGCATGGTGGCGCGTGCTTGTGTTCCCAGCTACTCCAGAGGCTGAGGCATGAGAATTGCTTGAACCTGGGAGGCAGAGGTTGCAGTGAGTTGAGATGGCACCACTGCACTCCAGCCTGGGCGACAGAACGAGACTCCATCTGTCCCCAAAAAAATAAAATTCAGGAAAACATGGGGGTTGGCCCTTTGAATGCTTTGGGAGACAAAATATTAATAGAGACGATTCCTTCTTACTCCCTCTGAGGACTATGGTTATCTGGAGACTCTAACTATATGTCTGACCTTACATGTGAGGAAGCTCCCTGAGGAACCATGGCTCTTAACTCCTGGACTCCTTCCTATGATGGGTGAGAAGTGCCATGTTCTCAACACCTGCCCTCTCACCAGTATGTTTCTGGAAATACATGACCAGTGAGAGGTATTATAGGGAGAAGGACACTTTTTTAAAGACATGGCATTTTGGCCAGGTGTGTTGACTCACACTTGTAATCCTAGCACTTTGGGAGGTCGAGGCAGGAGGATCACTTGAGGCCAGGAGTTTGAGACCAGCCTGGGCAACATAGGAAGACCCTGTTTCTACAAAAAAAAAAAAAAAAAATTGTTAATTAGCCTGGTGTGGTAGTGCATGCCTGTGGTCCCACCTGCTCAGGAGGTTGAGGCAGCGGGATAGCTTGAGCCCAGGAGGTCAAGGGCAGTGAGCTACGATCCTGCTACTGCCTGCGCTCCAGCCTCGGCAACAGAGCAAGACCCTGTGTATAAATAAATAAACAAATGGCATCTTGAACTTGGAGTAGCTTGGGTCAACCTCTGTCCCCACTCCATGTTAAGCACTGTTGGTTAGGGAGAGAAGCAACCCCAGCTCCTAAAGCCTGCTTTTCATCCATCTTTTGCTTTCAGGTTTTGTTAACCTGGGATGAAGACCTAATTTTTCCTTATGTTATAAGGTCCAATCCAGTGGGGCAAAAGCAGCAGCTTATTTGAACAGAAAGACCAGTTTCCGGAGCCAGAACTGAGGTCGACTCCCAGCTTCACTTTCTAGATGTTTGGCCTTCGGCAAGCTACTCCACTTTCCTAAGCATCTGCTTTTTTTTTTTTTTTTTTTTTTGAGACAGAGTCTCACTCTGGCGTCTCAGCTCACTGCAACCTCTGCCTCCTGGGTTCAAATGATTCTCCCGCCTCAGCCTCCTGAGTAGTTGGGACTACAGGCACGCGCCACCCCACCCTCCTAATTTTTGTTTGTTTGTTTGTTTGTTTGAGACGGAGTCTCGCTTTGTCGCCCAGGCTGGAGTGTGGTGGCGCCATCTCGGCTCACTGCAAGCTCCGCCTCCAGGGTTCATGCCATTCTCCTGCCTCAGCCTCCCAAGTAGATGGGACTACAGGTGCCCACCACCATGCCCGGCTAATTTTTTGTAATTTTAGTAGAGATGGGGTTTCACCCTGTTAGGATGGTCTCGATCTCCTGATCTCGTGATCCACCCGCCTCCACCTCCCAAAGTGCTGGGATTACAGGTGTGAGCCACCGCACCCGGCCTGTTTTTGTTTTTGAGACGGAGTTTCACTCTTATTGCCCAGGCTGGAGTGCAATGGTGTGATCTTGGCTCACCGCAACCTCTGCCTCCCGGGTTCAAGCGATTCTTCTGCCTCAGCCTCCCGAGTAGCCGGGATTACAGGTGCCCACCACCACGCCCAGCTAATTTTGTATTTTTAGTAGAGACAGGGTTTCTCCATGTTGGTCAGGCTGGTCTCGAACTCCTGACCTCAGGTGATCCACCCACCTCAGCCTCCCAAAGTGCTGGGATTACAGGAGTGAGCCACCATGCCCGGCCAGCCTCTGCTTTTTCATTGAGAAAATGTGGCCTGCCTCACAGTTACCTGTGAGGATTCAGTCATAAACTGTCACATAGTATAAACTCAAAATGTTCCTTTATCTCTCCTTTTTGTCATGTGAACTTCAGCGTTTTGTTGTGTTGTTTAAGAGAAGTAGGCTATAGCAGTTAGTATGGGCCCTGGAGCCAGACCATGGAGGTTTTTGAGTCCTGGCACTGTCACTTACTTATTGGCCATTGGACCTTGGGCCTGTTAATTCATTTGTTTGTGCCTTAGTTTCCTCAATAAATGAGACTATAATAGCATCTACCTCATGCTTGAGGTATTGAGAGGAGTAAACAATATATGTAAAAGTGCTTGGAACTGTCCCTGTGCATTCAAGAAATCTTAAAAATTATTGTTATTAGAATACAGGAGCGGCCGGGTGAGGTGGATCACGCCTATAATCCCAGGACTTTGGGAGGCTGAGGCCGGTGGATCACCTGAGGTCAGGAGTTCGAGACCAGCCTGGCTAAGATGGTGAAACCCCCGTCTCTACTAAAAATACAAAATTAGCAGGGCATGGTGGTGGGCACCTACAATCCCAGCTACTTGGGAGGCTGAGGCAGGAGAATCACTTGAACCTGGGAGGCGAAGGTTGCAGTGAGCCGGGATCATGCCACTGCACTGTAGCCTGGGCGACAGAGTGACTCTGTCTCAAGAAAAAAACAAACAAACAAAAAAACGGGCTGGGCGCGGCGGTGGCTCACACCTGTAACCCAGCACTTTGGGAGGCCGAGGCAGGCGGATCACAAGGTCAGGAGTTCGAGACCAGCTTGACCAACATGGTGAAACCCCGTCTCTACTAAAAATACAAAAATTAGCTGGGTGTGTTGATGCATGCCTGTAATCCCAGCTACTTAGGAGGCTGAGGTAGGAGAATCGCTTGAACCCGGTGGTGGAGGTTGCAGTGAGCAGAGATCGCACCACTGCACTCCAACCTGGGCGACTGAGCGAGACTCCGTCTCCAAAAAAAAAAAAAAAAAAAAAAAAAAAAAAAAAAAAAAAAAAAAAAAAAAAAATTCAGGAGCACTTAATAAGCAATAAACTGAAGATGAGGAGGAGCCCGAACCTCCCCCTACCCAGCTCAGGGGACTATGTAACCATGTGGAGGAGGCAGAAGCTCTCAGAGACTAAAGAGTAATTGCTGCGGTAGAGAAGGTTCTAGTACCCAATTTCGCGGGGGGAGATGGGGGAGGCGGAATAATAAGGCAGGAAGAAGAGAATGAAAAAAAGAGGCCTTGGGCGGCTCAGGGCTTGTTCTGAAGCTGATTTAAAACAAAACAACAAAACACATGTATGGTTTCTGCAGGCCACAGGATGAAGAGGAGAGGAGACGGAAAAGAGTTTAAAGGGGCCTGCCCTCTTTGCAGGCACCGGCTTGAACCTGGAGGCGACCTGGTGGGCTGGCCGGCCTGCCTCCGGCCCTGGGTCCCGCGAGGCAGGCAGGCGGGCGCGAACAGACTACAACTCCCGGCATGCGCCGCGGCGGGCGGGCCGCTGCACCTGCTCAGTGGGGCAGCCCCGGGCGCCTGGGTATTGATTATTCCATTGTGTGGGACGCCTAGACTCCAGCCAGTGAATGAGGCGGAGGAGTGAGGGCGAGGAGGAGGAGGAGGAGGGCGAGGAGGAGGAGGAGGAGGAGGCAGGGAGCGAGCGAGTGCCCAGGGTGAATCAATGGAAACCCCCTCACGAAGCCGGGGAAACACTTCAGCCGCAGCCAAATAGCATTGATTATTTTCCTTCACTTCCCTCACCGCCGTGAATTTATTTATTTATTTTTTCCATCTCCGTCCCTGACGCCCCGGAGCGAGCGCTGGAGGGAGGGAGGAGGAGGGGAAAAAAGAGGAATCAACACATCGGAGAAGTCCCTTCCAAGAGCCGCCCCCTCCCCTCCCCGCCTCGCGCTGCTCGGTGGCCGCGGTTCGACTCCCGTCCCTGCTTCCAGCTGAGGTGTAAGTGCATCGATTTCCGATGCTGCTGGGTTGGTTTTTTTCTCCTCTCCCTCTCTCTCTTCTTCCCTTCCTTGCTCTTTGGAAGCTCGAGACGGGAGAGGAGGCGCTTGGAGACTGCCGCTGGAGGGGACGGAGAGGGACGGGAAGGGGCTGGGGGAGGGGACAAGGACGGACAGACAGACCGAGAGCCCTGGGAGATAGCGGACAGGGGTGTGGGAGGAAGAGGGCGTGCGCGAGGATGGGGGAAGAGAGAGATGCGGGGGTGGAGGGAGAAACGGCAACGGGAAAGGCAGAGGCCCGCCGGACAGACGAAGGGTATGGAAAGCCTAGACGGACCGCGCCGAGTTGGGCAGGGAGCGGGGTCCCGGGGGGAAGGGGAGGCCCGGTGAGTGTGAGGGCTCAGAGCTGTCAGCCTGGAGGGGCCTGGGTCTCGGCGGCCCCCCGCCGGCTGTGGGATGGGAGAACCGCGGCCGGCGGGCTGATGGATGGGCTAGCGCGCTGGGGCGTGGAGTGGGAGGGGACGTGGATACTCTCAGTCTTCGTTCGTTTTTGGCTGAAGTTGGGCTTTCCATTCCTTTTTTTGAAAGTGTTGAGTAGGTGAGGGGAGGCCATAAGCCCATTCAAGGTGAAGCGTGTCTGTCCTGCACGCCCATCCTACCACCCCCATCCGCTCGTCTGCCCCTCTGAGCAGCCCTATCATTTTCAAGCACAGGACCACGCTTCTCGCTGTGCCTGTAGCCCCGCTGATCTCTGTCCATGTGTCCCTGACTTTTGGTTTTGCTGTTCTTCATCTTGTCTCTTCCATCCCATCCATCTCTGGATCTGTATGTCACTGTCTCCACTTGTGACCCTTCCCATCTGAGTGATCCTCTCCTTGTGTGTCTCTATCACTATGTGTCACGCCTTGGCTGCCTGTTCTGTCGGTCTAGGATTCCATGCCCTCTCCTTCAGAGTCTGTCTGGATATCTCTGGCCTTTTCAGGCTACTTTGGAATTTGCTTATCAGTCATGATTGTGGTGGTCACAGTCAGGGCCTGGAGGAGTGGGATGATGGAGCAAATGTGTCTTCGCCAAAGCCTCTAGTGCCTTCAGCATGGCCAGGACAGCCTCTTCTTCCACCATCACCAGAGAAGCTTTGGAACTTCCTAGCATTGTTGACTGTCCCCTTTGCCATGTGCCTGTCTCCCTCATCAGAACCTCACCTTCTGGTCTCATGCGTGTCATCTGCCTTTCCAGGAGCTTCCCACAACAAAACCTCTTCCCTGCTGACTTAATTTTACTCCCTTCCCCCACTTTATCATTGTATATTTTTTATTTCCCCATTTTGCTTCACCCCTTTTTTCCATCTGTTTCCCATGAGCTCTGAGTTTCCACCTTTGTTCCCATAATCTGCCCTCTTCCTACCTTTTCTTCTTGATCACCCTAAGTTTCTAGTTTCTTTTATCCCTTTTCCTCTTATCCAGCATTTTAACCCCAGCAGCAGAAAGTACCAGCAAGCAAAGGGCTGGGAGAGGTGTGGGGTATGGTTTGTGAAGGCACATAAACAGGCCAAGAAATAAATTTAATGAGCTTCCAGGGGCATATAACCCCTCCATCAGTCAGTGCCATTATGTCAGTTAACTGTCAACTTTGATTTTGTAAGGAGATATTCCCTAGGACTCTAAGCTCCACCCTGCCTGGTTGCCACCCATCCTTCAGTTCATTCTAGATATCAGTTGCTTTTTCTTCACTTTTTAGTTCATCTTCTTCCTAGGCCCCTGCTACTATCATATTTAGATCCAGCACCATTTTTTTTTTAATGAGGCAGTGTTTATTAGTGTAATAAAAGCTATCGTATGTAAGGAGTCAAGTTCATTCAGCCTGAAGAACAGTAAGGGTGGATAAAGGATCTGGAGAGTTTACCTTAGTTTTTAGCCCATCATTGTTTTTCCAAACCTCAGGAGCTTGGAAAGGTAAAAGGAGCAGGCAGCCATGGGCAGAAGATGGACGATTTCAGAGGTGAACAGAATTAAAGAAAGAAAGGGGTGGTCGGTGCAATAAACACACGGGGTAGAGAAATGTATGACGTGAGGGATGTGCAAAGGAAGGGAGGAAAATCTATGCGGACTCGGGGGCAGGGGAGGAACCAAGGGGTGATTAATAAGAAATTGGAAGAATGAAACAAAACGTGTTGATAGCAATACAGAAGGTAAAAGGAAGAGAAATGATAGAATATTCCTAAAGTGGAGGTCAACAGAAAAGCACTATGAAATTAATACAGTAGTAAAGAGGGGGAAGGGAGGAATTGCTGAACAAGATGAGATGGGAAGAGAGTATGGTACAAAGAAGGTAAATGGATGGCAAACGAAGGAGTGCTGAGGCAGATCAGAGCTGCACAGAGCTTGGTAGGAGGAAAAGAGGAGAGGATGAGGTATCAAAGGAAACAAATGCCTCTGGTGTGAGGAGGACACAGCGTGACTGATGCAAAGAGAGCGAGAGCACTGCGGGGGGACCGGGGGGTTGGAAAAAAAGCATAGCAGAAATAGCAGGAATACCACTGGGCGAAGCCCCAGAAGAGAGAAATGCCCAAGAGAGGGAGAGAAAGCAGAAATATCCGGGGAAGAGAGAGAGAGAGAGAACCTCACGAGCATTCATTTCATTGGCCTAATCACTCACTACCCCCACAAAAGGCCTTTGTATTTCATTCCCAAGCCAGAACACAAGCAAAGAGATGAAAAAGTAGAATTCCCATAAACTTCAGCTGAGAGGAACTTGAATCTTCTCAGCCCCTGAGAACCAAAGACCTCAAGCCTCTGATGTCATAAATTGCTGGTATTGCCTTGGCAACCTGACAGGGTTCCTCCCTCCATGATGTCAGAGGCAGCTGGTGTTACCTTGAGACCCATACAGGAATCACTTGCTGCTTTGCCGGGGTGCTGTATCACCTATGGGCCAGGGCCTGGGTCGAATTGGTAGGATTTCTGACTCTGGTAGCTTGACTTTGCCTCCCTGGAGCTCTTCTCAGCTCAGAACAACAGTTGTCACAAATAACTCTTGTTTGTGAGCACCTGAGGTTTGCTAGAGCCTGACAGTAGCAAGAGGAAGGAACCTAAGACAGGGCATTGAGGTCGGGATGGTTGGATCAAAAGGCAGGCAGAGACAGAAGAGGAGGACTAGAAATGGCAGTTACAGAATGTGAAAGGAGAAGGGCTTTGTGAGTGGGGAGGAGAGTTGTTGAAAGTGTAATGGCTTTGGGTTTAGGAATGGAGACTAAAGCTAGAATGCAGAGAGAAGGGATCAGGGCTGTGTGAGTGTAAACTCATTCAGGGATTGAGAAAAGGGAAGGGTTGTGAAATGCCAGAGGGCACAGTGGAATTTGGCTGTACAGAAAGGGGGGAAATGGGACAGAGTCCCCTAGTCTGAGAGACTTAGCTGTCTGGTGAGAGACTCAGGGTTAGTCACATGGTCATCTGAGGAGTGGCTACATCTGTCTAGTTTCCAATTGTTTTCCAGCACCTAGCACAGTGTCTGTCACACAGAAAAGGCTTAATAAATATCTATTGATCAAATGTTGAATTAGTAGGGAGAGGCTGGGGGAAAGAGTTGCCCACCTAATTTTCACCCACTCCCCCCACCTAAGTCTACATTAACGGGCAAACTGGGAAATCAGAAACCGGAGGGAATGGCTGGAGGGTAGTTAACCAGTGACAGTGAGATCTGAGGCAGACAGGAGAGACTGGGTTAGGGTCACACTTGGAGGCAGCCAGGGGAACTCTCAGGGCTCATGTGCAGAGTCTTTGTAGTGATAATTGGAGGAAAACATGAATGAACAGCCCTAGGAGCCCAAGAGGAAGATGTGGAGGAGGGAAGAGAAAGGAGGCGGTTTCCAGAAAAGGTTGAGAGTTGTTTCCAAAGAGAGAGTTGGCAAATGTGAATTAAAAGTAGCATCCCCACCCCATTCCCAATCATGAAACTACAATTGAATTGGTCATAACCGTATATATACAATGGCCGCAAATAAGGAGTTCATAAATCAATACCAGACCCATTCTAAACACCTATCCCAAGCCAGGTAATTATTAATACAACGAAGGCAGCATTGGCCATGTGGGCCAAAAGGCCAAAGGAGGGAGAAGTTACTGCTGCCCAGATCTTGATGTAAAGAACCCTGTGAGGGATGGCCTTGACATCTGACTCTCCATTGTTGAAAGACTCCAGAGGTATCTAGAAGAGGGGGAGGCAAGAGATGTAAAACTCACCACAACTCTCAGAGCAAAATCTGCAGAAAGAGGAGGTCTAAATACACAGAAGCTATAGAAAACATGCACCCAATCAGGAATCACGAGATGAAGGGCCAAAAAGCCCCTGAATGGGTTGAGAAATCTACGAAAGAAGACAGGGGAGAGAGCTGGGAGTGCTGGAGGACAGTCTGGCTATAATAAGCAAGGCCAGGGCAGCTAGAGAAGGGGCTGGTGGGCGGGGGGCCTGAAGGAAGGACAGTGGTGGCTGTTGCACTGTCAGCCACCGCCACGGAGTTGGGCAGCTCATATTTTGCAGCAAGCGACAGGCTGTCGACACAGCGGTCCTTTACCTCACCGTTAGAAACTCATTTCATTGATTTTTCCATCTTTCTTCTCGAGCTCCTCACACTAAGCTCGGTCATCCCACCACCCACTTTCCCAGAGCCCCTTGCCTCTCTGGGGAAAGTCCTAGGGAACTGCCTGCCCATTCCTCCTCCCCAGGCTGGCAAGGCAGGGGTGAAAGATTTAGAAGTAACTTCCAGCCCCGTAGGGTAATCCCATGGGCTCTCAGTGGCTTCCTCATGTAGGAACTAGTCCAGAGACCAGGGTCCTCATGTGCAGTTGTTAAGGGGTGACAGAGCTGAGGTCCACCCACAGTCCTGTCACCAAGCTGTACCACTGGCATGGGGGCTGCATACACCTAGACGAAGATATATTTTTCTAATTTCTACTGAGATGCTCAGCACCCCTCAGCATTTTTTACCCCAAAGTCTAATGAGAGAACAGGAGCCCTCTTTCTGTATTTGGCAGGAACACAGGATTACATCAAAGCTAAAGTTCAGGCCTTGGAATTCCCAGCAGGACCATCAACTGGAATGTCGCATGCACAGGGGCCTGTGCAATCAGAAAGACATGAATGTTCCAGGGTGTGCAAGACCTCTCTGCAGAGCGGTTTATGCATGGAGAGTCTGGTCCTGTGGAGCACGTTGATGTGCAAAGTCAGTGGGGCAGAATGGGTGTAGGCAGGAATTTAACTTCATGTATGCACATTTCCCTAGTGCCTCCTCCAGTCATAGCTAACTGCCCTGGACCTCTCCCTTTGGGGCTGGGCTTGGGCTAGAGGTCAAGAGTCAATTACCAGTCGTTTGGCTTCTCAGTGAAGGAGGGCAGAGGGTGGGCCAAGAGTGTTAGATTGTGTTTCCCCGAGGACCTGATGGGGTAAACGCCATTTCCATCCTCAGATTTTTCATTCCTTGTTTTGTGATGCCCTTTCCTTTCCCTAGTCTCAAGCCTCTGTCTTCTTTATTCCTGGGCCATGGGCATGGGTCTAGATTTTGCTGCTTCTCTTGCCTCCATCACAGTTGTCTGCATTTCCCCCCAGCCATCTCTGTGTTCTGTATCAGTGGTCTGCTTGGGCCACAGAGGCCTTTCTTCTCATCTCCAGCTTCTTCAGGCTATGTGGTTTCCACAAACCTACAGATAAATCCTGCTGCTTTAGGGAAAGAAGTGCACTTGAAATTAGAGAGAAGGCCAGGGAAGGATGAGAAAGAGGTTCTGAAAAGATTAGGCAGGGAGAAGTTGGGAGAGAGTATGACAGAGATAGGAGTCAAAGGTGAAAAACCCATGACTTGGAGATGGGAGAGAGCACAGAGAGATGGCCACAATTTAAATGAGAAAGGAAGGAGTGCAGTAGGCTGTGAGGACTAAGAAATTGGAGAGCAAACAGGAAGCCTGACCCCTCCGCAGGGAAATGAAGACAGCTGAGGAGGGCGGACGAGTGGTTGTGTAAGAAGTAGGGCTGAAAAGCCAGGCCATGGT
Source organism: Pan paniscus (assembly GCF_029289425.2). NCBI lineage: Eukaryota > Metazoa > Chordata > Mammalia > Primates > Hominidae > Pan > Pan paniscus. The sequence goes on along the minus strand of NC_073264.2, from coordinate 24,976,314 downwards.
CTCAGCCTGCGTGTCAGTCCTGAGTTCAAGCAGTGCTGGCTTTGACCCTTATGGGAGGAACTGAAGTGGCAAATTAGCGACGATAATGAAGTCACTGCTCCTTGTTTGTCTTTGCTGGTTTCCCCTTGAGATTTGTCCTTTGGCCAGACAGGGCAATGTAGGGGAGGGGAGGAACTGGAGCCGTGAAGGGCGGGGGAGAGGGAAGGAAAAGAGGATGGAGAAATGGCAATGTGGAGGACAAATTGACTAGAGGAGAAAAAAGGGAGGGTGATGAGTGAAGAGAAGAGGAGCCCGGAATCGAAGAGAGAAGCGGGGAAGGCAGACATGAAAAGAGAATGAAGGAGGAGAGGGGTGCAGAAAAACAGCCAGGGAAAAGAACAATGGGGGACAGGAAAGGGAAACCTGGTAGGAGGAGCAGAAAAAAAAGGTGGGAGAAGGAGAAGTGGAATGGAGAAATGGCGAGCCGGAGGGAAAGAACGTGGCCAGGGCTGCAAAAGCTGCAGCTGGCAGGGCCAGTGGGCGGGGCCTCATCTCCATCTCTAATGGCTGTGAAATGAGGTTAGCTCCATTAGAGGCAGCGAGAGTGTAACGAGATCACACTCATTAGGGCTGGGCCATCCCAGTAATTACCACCACCCTAAACACGCCCGCGCCAGCCGGGCCAACCACACACGGGCTCACAGCAACACACTGAACAGGATACCCTACTACTGAAAGGGAAGCACAGGGCCCACACACGTGTACATGGAGGGCCTGGGAAAATCCAGCCAGGGAGAACAAGCACCTTCACCAACCCCAAAGAAGTACTGGGACAGGGCTACAGCCAGGTTACCAGCTGCCCCACATACAATCAAAAAACAACATACACATACCCCAACACAGGAAATAAGGCATATGGATGAATAATTATTCCATTTCCATTTATTGATACACCCAAAGTGCCAGTCTCAATGATGATCCTCTCAATGGACTCAACTCCATGAGTTCCCCATTCCCTTTTTTTTTTTTTTTCTTTTTTCTGTTTTTGATGTGTTTGTTTTTAGACAGGGTCTCACTCTGTCACCCAGGCTGGAGTGCAGTGGTGCGATCTCGGCTCACTACAACCTCTGCTTCCCGGGTTCAAGCGATTCTTCTGCCTCAGCCTCCTGAGTAGCTGGGATTACAGGTGCATGCCACCACGCCCGGCTCATTTTTTTTGTATTTTTAGTAGAGACAGGGTTTCACTGTGTTGGCCAGGCTGGTCTCAAGCTCCTGACCTCCAATGATCCACCCACCTCGGCCTCCCAAAGTGCTGGAATTATAGGCGCATGCCCCATTCTCTATATGAAGAGACTGAATTGAGACTTTAAGCAACTTACCTGAGGTCATTTACATATTAAGAAACAGAACTAGAATTTGATTCCAGGTCTGTCTGACTCTAAAGGCTGTTGTTGTTTTTTTGTTTTTTGAGACAGGGTCTCCCTCTGTTGGAGGGAGAGTGCTTGTCTGATGAAGTTCATATGCTAATATGGATACACATGTGTAGACCTTCAACTTTAAGAGATGTTGTCACAAATGGGTACACATATCATTCAAAGAACACTACCCGCCATTATCTATCCCTTCCCTCCTGTTCCCACTCCCTCCCTCCCGCTCCTTCCCTTCCTTCACACAGGGCATGGCCAGTGCCCCTGCATGGACTGCAGTGTGAATGACGCACCCTGGAGTTGCACAAAGCAGTGCTCCTCTTCTGGCCCATCTTATACTAAGAAACAAACCAAATGGAAGACAGCCATCTAGCACCTTCAAGTGGAACATGATAGCACATATGCTCAAGGTGACACACAGAGTAATACAATCAGACTCAAAAGACCTCATTCAAAATGCATACCAGCCAGAGTTCAGAAGCTTACAAATTAACCCAAGAGCAGAGGTACTGACATCAGGCTACCTGAGTTCCAATCTCAACTCTACTTCTTTTTAAGCAGGAGATCTTAAAAATTACTTAACCCATCTAAATCAGTCTCCATGTTTGTAAAATAGGAATGAATAGCTACATCTATTGCATCAGATTGAAGTGGAGGATTAGGTGATGTGATACTTGCCGAGGGCCTAGCACGGTGCCTGGCCCATGGCAAACATTTAAAGATGTTAGCTATTTACTATTATTACAATTAGTTTTTGTTGTTGTAATACTATTTAAATGCAGTCATTACATCACACAGGTTCACAGAATAAAATAACCAGAAAGACTTATTTACATACACGGTCACTCAGAATGTTTTCCTTCCAGCCGGGCGCAGTGGCTCACGCCTGTAATCCCAGGCCAAGGTGGGCGGGTCAGGTAGTCAGGAGATAGAGACCATCCTGGACAACATGATGAAACCCTGTCTCTACTAAAATACAAAAAATTAGCTGCTTGTGGTGGTACGCGCCTGTAATCCCAGCTACTCGGGAGGCTGAGGCAGGGGAATTGCTTGAACCCAGGAGACAGAGATTGCCGTGAGCCGAGATCACACCACTGCACTTCAGCCTGGCAACAGAGACACCATCTCCAAAAAAAAAAAAAAAAAAAAAAGAATGTTTTCCTACCAAGTTCTGGGAGACCAAATTCTTCAGCAGTCCCCCATGCAAGGATCAGATAGGATCCTGATTCTGAATTTAAGGGGACAGCTCCCTGAGTGCTCATACAGAAGAAGGGTTCCGAGCTGGTTCGTGATTGTCTAAGCCTGTGGTATGTAGAACGAGAGAACCACATCTAGCAGGATGTGAGTCTCTCCAGTGTACTATAAAATCACATAGATCTGTGCAGCAGAGCAGCTCCACACTGCTGTCCTAACACATCCAACACTTTCCAAGTCATCAAGGGAGATGCCTCCTCTCCTGGACACCCACCCCCATCAGTAGCAGACACTCTGCAGCACACCTCAGCAAATCCATGCAAATGTGAACGTGTGTGGTTTCAGCCTACTGCTTCCCTTCTCCTCCTGTCTGCTCCCTACCACCCCCATCTTCTTCCTGAGCCTACCCTTTTCTCCTCACACCTCACCCAATCTACTCATGCCCACCTTAAGCATCTTGCAAAGTGCAAGAGACAGCCTCCTTGCCACCTCCTTCTCACTGGGGACAGGCCACCATCCCAATCTGGTGCCAGAGCTGGGAGGCCTGGAAAAGATTCAATATATGCAAATCAAGACCTAGCTTCATCTTCCTCTTCACTTCCTTACCTCTCCCTCTCTCCTTCCCTTCTTCTTCCCTCCTCTTCTCTGCCTTAGCAATCTTTCTTTGCCCTTTACAACACTCTTTTTCCTGCTTGTCTCATTCCTGCCATACTCATTCTTTCTCTCTCTTTTGGACAAAACTTATTTGCACAAAGTAAGCTCTCCTTAAATATTTATAGAAGGGGAAGGGTCTAGAAGAGATAGGTAGAATTAAAAGGGAAGAATCAAAGTACTGTTTGTTTTCTTTTTAAATATAGAAGGTAAGATTTAGAGATAGAATGATAGTTTTAAATGCAGGGATGACTTGGAAAGGATCTCTGGAAAAACAGAAAGAAAGAAGACAGGCAGGGAAAGGCCAGAATAGTTTTGATCCACTTATTAGCTGCTTCTGTCCAAATGTGAGCCTGGGCAAAATTTCTACTCTTTGCTCTGGAATAATGGGTCTCTCTAGACCCAGCAATCAAGAGGGCTAAGTAAGAAGTGAACTCTATGGCTGAGTAGACTAGATTTAAATCCTGGCCGGGTGTGGTGGCTCAGGCCTGTAATCCCAGCACTTTGGGAGGGCGAGGTGGGCAGATCACCTGAGGTTGGGAGTTTGAGACCAGCCTGACCAACATGGAGAAGCTCTGTCTGTACTAAAAATACAAAATTAGCTGGGCATGGTGGAGCCTGCCTATAGTCTCAGCTACTTGGGAGGCTGAGGCAGGAGAATCGCTTGAACCCAGGGGTGGAGTTTGCAGTGAGCCAAGATTGCACCATTGTACTCCAGCCTGGGCAACAAGAGCGAAACTCCGTCTCAAAAAAAAAAAAAAAAAAAAAATCCTGTCCATCTAAGATTCTGCCCTCAGTTGAAAAGGGCAGAGATTAGAGGATGAGTCTTGGTCAAGAAAGGGGTGAACAGAGGCCGGGCGCAGTGGCTCACACCTGTAATCCCAGCACTTGGGGAGGCCAAGGCAGGTGGATCACCTGAGGTCAGGAGTTCGAGACCAGCCTGGCCAACACAGTGAAACCCCGTCTCTACTGAAATACAAAAATTAGCCAGGCCTGGTGGTGTGCACCTGTAATCCCAGCTACTCGGGAGGCTAAGGCAGAGAGAATCACTTGAACCTGGGAGGTGGAGGTTGCAGTGAGCTGAGATCACACCATTGCACTCCACCCTGGGTGACAGAGCGAGACTGTCTCAAAAAAAAAAAAAAAGAGAAAAAAGAAAAAGGGGTGAACAGAAGGAAAGCTGTCAGCCTCTGTGCAAACACCATGCTCCACTCTGTGATGGGAGACAGCCAAGAGAGAAGGAAAAGAACTACCCTCATTGAACACCCAGCAAATGCACTTTACACGTTACCTATCTGGTCTTCACAACTGAGTAAGGAAAATATCATTATTCTCATTTTCCCAGATAAGGAGACTAAGGCTCAATAAGTAATTTCCCAAAGTTGCACAGCTAGTGAGTGATGGAGCAAGGATTGAACCTGGCTGGCTGTGCGTGGATCCAAAGCCCATGTTCTTCCATTGCCCTAAAAAATAGAGCTCATCTAGTTATAGTTTATTTGCTGTTTATACCAAACAATCCTCCATACTAGGGGTACACACATCTCATCCTTCCTGTTTCTCTTCCCCTTCTCTCCATGGTCACCTCCTCTTGTAATCAACAGGTTGAGACAAAAAGGGGAGGAAGGCGAGGACAGTGAGTATGGAAGGGTGCAATGCCTGAGGCAACAATTTAAGAGAGAGGAATTTTTTTAAAAAGGTCCTAAAATTGACTCTAAGGGAAAGTGGGTAGATTAAACAATTAGAAAAGTGAAAGGCAAAACTGTTAGGAAGGTTGGGCTTGGTGGCTCATGCCTGTAATCCCAGCAGTTTGGGAGGCCAAAGCGGGCAGATTGCTTTAGCCCAGGAATCTAAGACCAGCCTGGGCAACATGGCGAAACCTTGTCTCCACAAAAAATACAAAAATTAGCTGGGCGTGGTGGCACATGCCTGTAGTCCCAGCTACTGGGAGGGAGGCTGAGGTGGGAGGATCACCTAAGTCCAGGAGGCAGAGTCTGCAGTGAGACAAGATGGTGACACTGCACTCCAGCCTGGGAGACCCAGCGAGACCCTGTCTCAAAAAATGAAAAACAACTGTTTGGAAGGCCCTGATGTGAAAATCATTGTATGCAAACTTGATGGTGCCCTGATAGACTTCACTTCGAAAGACTTTGCCATGGAGTTGGGTTTGGAGAAAAAGGAGGAGTTTTGTTTTTTGGAGGGGAGTTAGGGAGGAAAGAGCCAGTCAGGTCCCATTAGTCCTGCCAACTCCTTGGTGATATTCCCTCTGTAACCACTAGGGAGCAGTAGTGTTTCTTTTCCTCTCTTGGTCAGCCAGAGGTGGGAGGGGGCTGTACCAAAGGGAGCCCTGGTCTTGCTGGGGGATGGGAGGAAGCAGCCCTGGTCAGCTTTGCCTCCAGTTCTGCCGGCCAGCCTGAATCCACGACATGGCTCCTCTTCAGTGAGGGGCAGATTCTCTCCTTTCTCAGACTTCAATTTTTTGGTCCTTCCTTTGCCCATGCCCTTTGTCTCTTGTAATTCTCCGGTCCTTAAGTCTCACTATTTCCCCCATCTTGCTCGGTCAGGGCCTGCCTTTTCAGCTTTCCACCTGTGTTTCTGCAACTGTACATCTGAGCCTCTTATCTCTGTCTCATCACATTTCTCTCTCGGCAGCTTTCTGGGTCCTAATGTGTATCTTCCCACCTCCATGGAAGAACATTTGCAGCTCAGTAATTACGACTGTATATATTTTTTTGTTTGTAGGGCATTAACTCCCTGGCTGAGCCTTGAAAGTTGCACTTCCATCCTTCCTTTCTCATCCTGAGAAGTAAACAGAGACCTGGGTCTGGACAGAGGAAGAGGGCAATAGCAAAAGGAAAAAATGTCTTCTATTTCTCCACACCTTTCTCTCCATCTTCATCTTCCTCCCCTCCTCAGCCTTGTGACGAAACAGTGCATTAGGGGAGGAGGATAGAATGAAGGGGCAGCAGGGAACTCTGGAGACTAAGGGCCATTTTGGAGCTGCAAGATTCATCTCAGGGGATGACTACACCCTCAGAACTCTCCGCCCTCCCTTGGCTCCAGGCCTCCCTCCTCCCATCCCCCTCAGTGGCAGCAGCCTTGTAATTTAAAGCTCTCTCTGTCGCCTCTAATGTGATCCTCTCGTTTTATTGACTCTTTCTGCCGTCTGTGGCGCCCCTTCACATCAATCTCCTCTCTAATCACACCACCGCCACTGCCTGCTCTGTCTCCCCTAACCCCTCTCCTTCACAGAGGCCCCCAGCCCTTGCCTCTACCCAGGTCTTCCCTGACCGTCCCCAACCTCCACCCTACACCAGATCCACCCTCTTCCTCCTTCCTCCTCTTGCCTCCTTCAGAGGCAACAATGTCAGGGCCTTTCAGGGGTCGCCTTGTCTCTTTACCCACATCTGAGATGTGTCCGCAGGGATAGGGGATGCCCTTAAGGAAAGCCGGGAACTAAAGGGAAGAATGGCGATGGGTCTGAGGATGAGCAAGAATCTTGGTCTTGGGGGTGGCAGGAGGGGATGACTCTTAGGCCTGTCCGTTTCTGCACTGTCTCCAGTTCAAGGTAGGAAGGGCAAAGAAAGGGACCTAGCGATTCTGAGAGGGAAGGAAGGAAAGATGGAGGAGTGAAAATGCAATGAGGGGAAAAAAAGCGAAAAAATAATCGCTGCAGCTAAAGGTTTGTAATAAATAGTGGGTGATGGGAGAAGCTCCGAGAAGAAAGGGGGATGGGGAGTTGGGGTTGGGGGAGGATGTACTGAGGCAGAGATATATTTGCAATTGAAATTCTTTCCTAAAGAGGAGGAGGGTTAGGTTGGGAGGTGGGGAAGAGATTTGCAATTTTAAATAGCTGCCAACCTACCCTCGGCCGATCAGAGTCTCACCTACAAGCTAGCCAAAAGCTAAGCTCCTTTGGTTTCTAGCTAGGAATCAGCTATGTCTTTTTCCAGTTCTAGGAAATAGATGTTTTTGAGAGAGGATCTGGGAGTTACTGCAGGATTTGGGGCTTAGGTCTGCCTAGCCCTACTCTGAGCTGTGATCGAGCGTGGTGAGTCAGGAGCCAGGAAGCAGCTGGTAGGCTTAGGGAGGGTGAGCTGTAGCACTTGGGCCGGCTGGGAGAGAGCACACACCTGTGTCCAGCCCTTGGCGGCAGGGCCCAGGACAGGGCCTCTTGCCCAGTCAGTTATTCCTACCAGGGGTAGTGGAAGGGTGGTGTGGCCCACCCTGTGGGTGACGATGGAATAACAGACCCTCACAAACCAGCACCCTTACCCCTCTCCCCCACCGTGGATTCTGTAGGAGGAATACCTTTCTCCCTCAACTTGAGGGCTTCTGCTTTCTGGTTATCGAGAAATCGGCTCCCCTCAGTCCAGTTCCTTCACTTCCCTTTTGGTTCTCCGACTCCCCCGACCTCCCCATCCCTTCCACCCCTTTCCCAGGTGCTGATTTGCATTTTCATTACCATGCTAATCCCATTCCACTCAGCATTCCTTAATGGCTCTGACTTCATGCCTGGCTAGAACCCCAGGAGGAGGGAAGCTACAATGGGGCCTTCAGGTTGGGTGGGGCCAGACTGAGGACCCATTCCAAATAAAAAAATCTGAAGGTGAGGGTTAGAGGTAGCCCAGGAAAAGAGAGGCCACGCCCCTCGCCCCTTACACGAAGCACTCTGGCCTGAAGCACTACCAGTTTAATCACTAGAGATCTGCTAATACGAGAGCTAGAGAGGACGTAGATGGGCCAACTGGGACCTTGGGGGAAGTATAGGATGGAGAGGCATGGGAATTGGTGAGTTTGAGGGGGAGGTTCCTGATTTAGGAAAAAAAAAAAAAAAGGATGGGAGCCTTGGTGCTTCTGTCAGCTGGAGGCAGCCCAGGAATCCTCATTTCTTTCTTTCTGTTTTTTTGGTGAGACGGAGTTTCATTCTTGTTGCCCAGGCTGAAGTACGATGGTGCAGTCCCGGCTCACTGCAACCTCTGCCTCCCAGTTTCAAGCTGTTCTCCTGCCTCAGCCTCCTGAGTAGCTGGGATTACAGGCATGCACCACCACGCCCAACTAATTTCTTTGTATTTTTAGTAGAGACAGGGTTTCACCATGTTGGCCAGGCTGGTCTCAAACTCCTGACCTCAGGTGATCTGCCTGCCTCGGCCTCCCAAAGTGCTGGGATTACAGATGTAAGCCACCGTGCCCAGACTGGAATCCTCATTTCTAGTCCTTTGGAGTCTCATTTTGCCTGTATTGTGTCCAAGGGACAGTCTAGCTGGGTGGAGGAGTCTAGACCACAACTTTGGGGTTTACTCAGTGCCTCATCAGTCCATTTCTAGTTTCACTATCTTGGAGCTGTGTGACCCTCAGTAGCTCACTTAACATCTCTGTTTCTTGGATGCCCCATCCGTAAAATAAGGTTGCTGTGAGATTAAATGAGATGATTAACATAAAGCATTTAACATAGTGCCAGGACCATGGTATATGTACCTACATAACTATTAGTAATATTATTACTATTACTTATTATTTGTTACCTCTTTTGGGAGGAAGAGGAGGCAACCGACTAGCTGTTATCTTTCAACTGACCAGAGAAGCTCCCATCTGTTCCACATGCTGTGACCAGAGATGGATCTGGAAGGCATTGGAGAGAAGCATGGTGCCTGCATGCCAGGGGAAATCAATTATGCCCTATCTCTGGCAAGACTTAGGGAATTTACCTCATCAGGGTATGGAAAATCTGAGGGTCTTTCCTAGAATTCTGCCATTCAAAAGATACTGACTGTGGCAGGCATTGTTTTCTGTGCTAAAGATAGAGCAAAAACTAAAGCCCCCATTCTGGCTGCTGGATAGAGAGAAAATACACTGTAGCGGGCAGTAGTGGAAGTGGGAGGCCAGTGTGGCATCTGTTGTGTTAGTCCAGGAAAGAGATGATAATGGCCTGCCTTCTGTGCTGCCCGGATTTCAGCGGGCCCCAGGATGGTGTTAGTGAAGGAGATAAATGGAGGGATTGACATGTTTTAGAGGTTGCTGTTGAAGTGGATATGTCCAGTAGGTGAGGGCAAGATAAAACTTTGGGTTTTTAGTCTAAGCCACTGGATAAATGTTGGTACCAACTTTTGAGATAGGAAAGATGGGGAGGAGCAGGTTCAGGGGACAAATAAAGAGTTCTAGGCTGGGCGCGGTGGCTCACACCTATAATCCTAGCACTTTGGGAGGCCGAGGTGGGCGGATCACTTGAGGTCGGGAGTTAGAGACCAGCCTGACCAACATGGAGAAACCCCGTCTCTACTAAAAATACAAAATTAGTCAGGTGTGGTGGCACAAGCCTGTAATCCCAGCTACTCAGGAGGCTGAGGCAGGAGAATCACTTGAACCCAGGAGGTGGAGGTTGCGGTGAGCCGAGATCACGCCATTGCACCCCATCCTGGGCAACAAGAGCAAAACTCCATCTCAAAAAAAAAATTAATTAATTAATAAAATAAAATAAAATAAATAAAATGAAGAGTTCTGATGTTGGACATATTAAGTTGTGAAGCATGTTAGACACTAAGTGAAATTTCAGGTTAGCAAAGTGGTGTCTGAGTCTGGTGTTCAGGGAAGAGGATGGGGCAGGAGTATCCAGAGATCCAGCTGCCCAGCTGGGGTCCCTGCAGCCTCACAGCACTGCTCTCTCCTTGTCTCCCTACAGGGTACTGGCTGTCACGCTGACATGAGCCCCCAGCACTCCTCCGTCTACCATGGCCACCCTTAACTCAGCCTCTACCACTGGTACCACCCCCTCCCCTGGGCACAATGCCCCATCCCTGCCTTCGGACACCTCCTCCTCCAGCACCCCCTCTGATCCTGTCACCAAAGATCCCCCTGCTGCCTCCTCCACCTCTGAGAACATGAGGTCCTCAGAGCCAGGGGGACAGCTCCTGGAGTCGGGCTGTGGCCTCGTCCCACCAAAGGAGATTGGGGAGCCCCAGGAAGGGCCTGACCGTGGTCACTTCCCACCAAATGACCCAGGGGTGGAAAAGGACAAGGAGCAGGAGAAGGAAGAAGAAGGGCTCCCTCCCATGGACCTAAGCAACCACTTATTCTTCACAGCTGGAGGTGAGGCCTACCTAGTGGCCAAGCTGTCCCTGCCAGGTGGCAGTGAACTCCTGTTACCAAAGGGCTTCCCCTGGGGTGAGGCGGGCATCAAGGAAGAGCCCAGTCTGCCCTTCCTTGCCTACCCACCCCCCTCACACCTCACTGCCCTTCACATCCAACATGGCTTTGACCCAATCCAAGGCTTTAGCTCTTCTGACCAAATTCTGTCCCATGATACCTCAGCACCATCTCCGGCTGCCTGTGAGGAAAGGCATGGAGCTTTCTGGAGCTACCAACTGGCTCCAAATCCACCCGGAGATCCCAAAGATGGCCCCATGGGGAACAGCGGGGGCAACCACGTGGCAGTCTTCTGGCTCTGCCTTCTGTGCCGCCTGGGTTTCAGCAAGCCCCAGGCCTTTATGGATCACACACAGTCTCATGGGGTGAAGCTAACCCCTGCCCAATATCAGGGCCTGTCAGGTAGCCCAGCTGTGCTCCAGGAGGGAGATGAAGGCTGCAAGGCCCTCATAAGCTTTCTGGAGCCAAAACTCCCTGCTCGCCCCTCTTCTGACATACCCCTTGACAATAGCAGCACAGTGAACATGGAGGCGAATGTGGCCCAGACAGAGGATGGCCCCCCTGAGGCAGAAGTCCAGGCCCTTATCCTCCTGGATGAAGAAGTTATGGCCCTCAGCCCACCCTCTCCACCCACAGCCACCTGGGACCCCAGCCCAACCCAAGCCAAAGAATCGCCAGTGGCAGCAGGCGAGGCAGGGCCAGATTGGTTCCCTGAGGGGCAAGAAGAGGATGGAGGGCTCTGCCCACCACTCAACCAAAGCTCACCCACCTCCAAGGAGGGGGGCACTCTCCCTGCCCCAGTGGGCTCCCCCGAAGACCCCAGTGACCCACCCCAGCCCTATCGCCTAGCTGATGACTATACCCCAGCCCCTGCAGCCTTCCAGGGCCTCAGCCTGTCCAGCCACATGTCCCTGCTCCACTCACGCAACTCCTGCAAGACACTCAAGTGTCCCAAGTGCAACTGGCACTACAAGTACCAGCAGACCCTGGATGTGCACATGCGAGAGAAGCACCCTGAGAGCAATAGTCACTGCAGCTACTGCAGTGCTGGGGGCGCCCACCCCCGCCTTGCTCGTGGAGAGAGCTACAACTGTGGCTACAAACCTTACCGCTGTGACGTCTGCAACTACTCTACAACCACCAAAGGCAACCTCAGCATCCATATGCAGTCTGACAAGCACCTGGCCAACCTGCAGGGCTTCCAGGCGGGCCCTGGTGGGCAGGGAAGTCCACCAGAGGCATCACTCCCACCCTCCGCAGGAGACAAAGAGCCTAAGACCAAATCATCCTGGCAGTGCAAGGTGTGCAGCTACGAGACAAACATCTCCCGCAACCTGCGCATCCATATGACCTCTGAGAAGCACATGCAGAATGTCCTAATGCTGCACCAGGGGCTGCCGCTGGGCCTGCCACCTGGATTGATGGGGCCAGGCCCTCCTCCCCCACCAGGGGCTACCCCCACTAGCCCCCCTGAACTCTTCCAGTACTTTGGGCCCCAGGCCCTAGGGCAGCCTCAGACTCCCTTGGCTGGCCCAGGGCTGAGGCCAGACAAGCCCCTGGAAACCCAGCTACTTCTCAATGGTTTCCACCACCTAGGAGCACCTGCCCACAAGTTCCCCACATCCGGTAAGCTTCTGTGCTTCTTCCCTCTTCTCTCCTCCCCAGGGCCAAACTCTATTCCGTGCTTTCTCCCAAGGACCAACTCCCCACTTAGGTAACCATAAGTCCCTCTGAGCACTATCCTACTCATTAACCCACCTCCCCACATAGTGAACCAACCGTGCCCCATTTCTTTCTTGGGCCACTAATCTGTCTCTGTCCTCTAGCCCCTCGAAGCCTATCCCCTGATGCCCACCTGCCTCCAAGTCAGCTCCTGGGTTCCTCATCTGACAGCCTGCCCACCTCACCACCCCCAGACGACAGCCTGTCCCTGAAGGTGTTCCGCTGCCTAGTGTGCCAGGCCTTCAGCACAGACAACCTGGAGCTGCTGCTCTACCACTGCAGCATAGGCCGGAGCCTCCCGGAAGCTGAATGGAAGGAGGTGGCCGGTGACACCCACCGCTGCAAGCTTTGCTGCTATGGCACCCAGCTCAAGGCCAACTTCCAACTCCACCTCAAGACTGACAAACATGCTCAGAAGTACCAGCTGGCAGCCCACCTGTGGGAGGGGGGTGGAGCCATGGGCACCCCTTCCCCAGTGTCCCTGGGAGATGGGGCTCCTTATGGGTCTGTCTCCCCACTACACCTGCGCTGCAACATCTGTGACTTTGAGTCCAACAGCAAGGAGAAGATGCAGCTGCATGCCAGGGGTGCAGCCCACGAAGAAAACAGCCAAATCTATAAGGTGAGGCTGGGTCAGGAAGGGCCATCGGAAGAGGAGAAGGGAATGGGGACAGAGGGAGGAGATGCAGAATAAGAAAGTGATAGAAAAACCCTGGGTGACAAATGGAGAAAAAGGAAAGTATGCACCAGGTAACGACATATGTACCAGGGTAACAAAGTGACAGACATGGAGAAAGAGACCAAAGGATAGTAAACTCTGACAAGTGAAACAGACTTTATTCAGCTCTTCTGGTGTTTGGCCCTGGAGGGAGGGGTGGTATCAGCTCAGTTTGTCATGTCACCAGAGGTTCAAGAGGATGGAACCAGACTCCATTTGCATGCTGGGAGGGAGTCCAGGAGTGGTAGGAGAAAGAGAAAGGGTTGGGGAGAGCAAGCAATAATACTTAGGTGGCCATAGGAGGTAAAGGGGGGGTTTCAGGAGGAGGAAGCGAGGGGTGGGGAGGGGGCTGCTGCTAGTCAGTCTCCCTTAGGGGAGGCAAAGAAGTCCCCTGAGGCTAGGTGCGGTGGCTCACGCCTGTAGTCCCGGCACTTTGGGAGGCCGAGGCAGGAGGATCACTTGAAGTCAGGAGTTCGAGACCAGCCTGGCCAACATGGTGAAACCCCATCTCTACTAAAAATACAAAAATTAGCCGGGTGTGGTGCGCATGCCTGTAATCCCAGCTACTTGGGAGGCTGAGGCATAAGAATCACTGAACCCAGGAGGTAGAGGCTGCAGTGAGTAGAGATCATGCCACTGCACTCCAGCCTGGGCAACAGGGCAAGACTCTCTCTAGAAAAAAAAAAAAAGTCCCCTGAGGTCCGGCATGTCCCTTCTGGGCCTGAGCCAGCCTCTTCCCATGGTTCTAGTTTCTGCTGGACATGGAGGGAGCAGAGGCAGGGGCAGAGCTGGGGCTATACCACTGCCTGTTGTGTGCATGGGAGACACCCTCCCGCTTGGCTGTGCTGCAACACCTGCGCACACCTGCCCACCGCGATGCCCAGGCCCAGAGGCGTCTGCAGCTGCTACAGAATGGCCCAACCGCTGAGGAAGGACTCGCAGCTCTTCAGAGCATCCTGAGCTTCAGCCACGGGCAGCTCCGGACTCCCGGTGAGGAAGAAGGGACTGGAGAATAAGAGCTGGGCAGGGAGGGCAGCAGGATGTGGGGAGCACGGGGGCTGCGGAGTTAGAGATACAAGTAAGGTGAAGCGGGCCTGTAGGCCACCTATACTAAATGGGAAGAAGCTGTGAAGGGATAAGACAGAATGAGCGTGTCAGGCACCGTGGAGGCTACCTTGAGTGGAGGGGCAAAGAAGGGCAGGGGCTTTGCTGGGTGGATGACATAGAACAGGAAGAGGGTGAAGAGGAACCACCCAGTGATTCTGAGTAGTGACTAGTGTCCTGGTAATGCTGGAGGGTGGCAGGCTGGAGCTGGGTAGGAAGGAGAGAGAACCTGTTTTGTGCTGGGCCAGGGCTTCTTGGAAGGAGATAGGAGCTGTGGGCATGATCCAAAGGCAGCAGGGATGGGAAGAGGCCCCTGACAAGCTTCCCAGCCTCTTCCTGTCTCCTAGGAGGTCTTCAGCCCTAAGGCTGGGCTTAGAGTCACCCTTAGGCAGCTGAGGTTGTACCAGCAGAGGCCGGGGACAGCCAGCCAGGCACCATTGATCCAGAGGGTACAGGAGAAGAGCCTGCAAGGGGCTGCCAGAGGTGGGCATGGGCGTCGGGCTTTGCAGAGCCAGTGGTGGGCAAGGACGAGGGCATGGGCAGCAGGAGCCAGGAACACGCAGCATTGACTGGTGCTAATTGAATTGCCAATATGCTGGCTGGAGTTAAGTGCCGGAGGGGCCCAGATCAATAGCTAACGATCCTGGCGCAGGGCTGAATGGAGTTAAGGAACTTTAACACTTTAATTAGGCTGCCACCGAAAATAAATTCCTACACATCTGTCAATTCTTACTTGAGTGGTAATCTCCTCTTCCAGCTAGACCTGCCACTTCCTGCTCACTGCAGCAGCTGCTTCCATTCAGCCGAGGCTTCCTTCTTCAGTGCCCCTCCCACTACATTTCTGGGGCTTCCCACTTCCTGGGTCATTTAAGACAGGGAGCTGAGTTTGGTCTTGTTTCTGCTGTCTACTGCTGGACTTCTATAAAAGGACAGGAGCTGGACTCTAATAAAATGATCTCTTAGGCCCTACCAGTTCTAATACTGTAATTTTCCCTCTATCTTCTGTGTGCGTGTTTCTTTTTGTTGGCTTTTCATACTCTCCTACCTGCTGATTGATCCATCCATTTTCTCCTTCATTGACTGGCTGCTTGTCCTGCTTCCTCTGTCCTATGTCCTCCCTTCCCTGATGCCACACCTCTTTAAGCTGACTCTCCCCCCATCCTACACAGGGAAGGCTCCTGTCACCCCCTTAGCTGAGCCACCCACCCCTGAGAAAGATGCCCAGAACAAGACAGAACAATTGGGTGAGTTTTCCCTCCCTTCCCCCAAGTCCTCCTACATTCTGAGACGCTCATGGGACCCTGCAGTAATCCAGGAGCCCAGCAATGTCTGTGCTCAAGGAGCAAAACTGATTAAAGAAAGGGCTCATCAGGGGGAAGGGAGGCTGAGCCACGAGAGGCTAAGCACTTCCGCCCTCTTTGAGAACTCAGACCTGACCATCCTACTGACTCGGAGTCAGCCCTTGCCAAGCCTCACCTATCTACTGAGTTTCCTGCCCTTTCCCTAGTGCCCAACTCCCTACCCTGGAAGCTCTCTGCTACAAATCATCTTGAGGGCTGTCAGGGTTCCTTAATCTCCTCTTCTTTCATCCTCAGCTTCAGAAGAGACAGAAAACAAGACTGGCCCTTCCAGAGACAGTGCCAACCAGACCACGGTCAGAATTGGGGTAACTGGGAAGAGCTGAAGTGGGGGCCTGGCTTTACTGAGATCTGCTCATATTCTAAAGGCAGACGTAATTTTGTCATGCTTTGACTTATTTCACTCAGAATAGCACAGTTAAGAAATTCCACCCAGATCCAGTTCCACATGTTCAGCACTTTGAGGGGCAGAGCTGGCCCAGCAGGGTCAAGCACAGAGGGAGATGATAGGAGGGAGACAGCAGGAACTTGAGGGAAAGATGAATAAAGGAATTGTGCTGAGAGTAGGAAAGAGTGGGGGTACATGCTGGAAGGAGGGGAGGAGAAAGGCAAAAGCAAACAACCAGCTACTGCCCAGCTCTTTATCCCTCAGTTAGGAGCAGAAAGACAAGACACCGGTGTTCCTACCCTACAAAACGCCCTGAGCCTGGATGGAACTGTCCTGGCATCCCCTTACTAAGGGTAGAGGCACCAACCAAATGATTCACGCTGACAGCATGTGCCACAAATCTCTAAATCCCCAGGACTCAGACCTAGGCAGCACCCAGGAATGGCAGCTCTGTGTTCTGAGGGGATTCCCAGCCTCTGGTTTGAGATGCCATCCTGTGCCTCACAGCTCTCCAAACTGGAATACAATATGTAACATTTATTGTTATTGCAATACGCAGTGTTACTGCATTACTGCAAGCTGAAGTAATGCCTTATGTCCTCAGCATCTTTTCTTCCTAACTCCTGCTCCCGCCAACAGACCTCTTCCAGATGTCTGCTCCAGGGGCTAGGTGCATTAAGATGAGCATCTGGATCCCCTTCCTTTATGGTCATCCCCTCCCTGACACACAGGCCTGTGCCACTGGTGCCAGCCTGGATGCAGGCTGGGTAGGTCTGGCAGTCAGGTGATGGTGGGGCCTCTGGCAGCCTCACCCCTCTGGAAGTGTGGCTGAGAATGTGCTGAGAGGGCTGGGCCAGAATTTTCCTGGGCCACTGGGGGAGCTGTGGTGTTTATTCACATTAGGAAAAAGAAGAAGGAAAAAGAAAGATGGAAAATAAGGTGGGAGCTGCTGAGCCTGAGGGAGGATGAGCTGGCTTCTGAGCAGACAGGTAGGGCCCCTTTTCAGGTGACGGTTCACAGAGGCAGAGTGGGCAGGGACAAGGGAGCCTCTGGGTCCAGAAAATGCCCAGAGGAAATGGAACCATTTCACAGAGAAGACACGACAGGATAGGATAGGTAAGGAAGAAAACTAAATCCAAGGTGGGGGCAGTAGGTACAGAGCCATCTGTTAGCTGGAGGGTTGAGGCAGGCAGCAAAGACTGGGAAAGTCATACCAAGAAAAGGCAGAGAGGCCAGGATGGTGGAAGAGGGCCAGACAAAGAAGGAGTGCAAGGTAGCGGCCTAAGCTAGGCCTTTGTCCCAATCCAAGGGAAAGTGGGGAGGAGCCAGCTCTCAGGACTGTGGCTGGAGGCTGGGTCTGCTGTAATGCCTTCCTATCTGGCTAGTTCCTCTTAAATTAGGAGTGAGAGGCCAAGCGTGGTGGCTCACGCCTGTAATCCCAGCACTTTGGGAAGCCAAGATGAGTAGATCACCTGGCATCAGGAGTTCAAGACCAACCTGGCCAATGTGGCAAAACCCTGTCTCTACTAAAAAATACAAAAATTAGCTGGGCGTGGTTGCACACGCCTGTAATCCCAGCTGCTTGGGAGGCTGAGGGCAGGAGAATCGCTTGAACCTGGAAGGCGGAGGTTGCAGTGAGCCGAGATCACGTCACTGCACTCCGGCCGGGGTGACAGAGCCAGACTCCATCTAAAAAAAAAAAAAAAAAGGAGTGGGGGCGGGCCAGTGCTGCATCCAAAGGACTATGTGATGGTGGGTCCCATCCTTCCCTGACACTTCGTCCACTGCCCATATGTACCCTCCAGGTATACTGCTGTCCATACTGCAGCTTCCTGAGCCCAGAGTCCAGCCAGGTGAGGGCTCATACACTCTCCCAGCATGCAGTGCAGCCCAAGTACAGATGCCCACTGTGCCAGGAACAGCTGGTGGGCCGGCCTGCCCTGCACTTCCACCTTAGCCACCTTCACAACGTGGTGCCCGAGTGCGTTGAGAAGCTGCTGCTTGTAGTGAGTACAGGCTGGGTGAGGACGCTACAACAAGACCTTATTAGGGCTGTGCAGGAGGGGAGGAAGAGGCAGGGGTATTCAGGCAGGTGCATGTGTTGGGGGCAGGGGGCATTCAGGCAAGTGCGTGTGCTGGCTGGGTGAGGACGGTCCGACAAGGCCTTGTTAGGGCCATCCAGGAGGGGAGGAAGAGGCAGGAGTATTCAGGCAAGTGCATGTGTTGGCAACAAAAGCAGCATTTCATGGATTTGAAGTTGGATTTTAGAGAGGGAGACTCAGAACTGAGCTTGTCTAGCTGCCTCTACTTAAGAGATGAGGCAGAGGCTTCTGTTTCACCTCCACTAAGTCCTGAGAAGAGTTGTTGAACAGCAGGTATCAGCCTGCCAGACCAGGTAGCCTCAAAGAATGATGACTTCTGGTTTGGGGAAAGAGGAAGCCAGATAGGAGAGGCAGCAGCCCAGGCTCTCTCATCTGTAGCAAAAGCAGCAATTAGGTGGGAGGTTTGTTCAGACAGGAGGCTGGATCTGTGGAAAGGGATCTCGGCACAAGTACAGGTGTAGGGCAGATGGGTCAGGAGTGGCATAGGGGCAGTGGGGGGTGGTGGTGAAGCCACTAGGCTTTTTCTCATTGCAGGCTACAACTGTAGAAATGACATTTACAACCAAAGTGCTGTCTGGACCCACATTAAGCCCTCTGGACAATGGCCAAGAACCCCCCACTCATGGGCCAGAGCCTACACCGAGCAGAGACCAGGCAGCAGGTAAGGAATGGAACAGCAAACCTCCCAAGGTACCAGGAAAGGGGACTCCATGGGCCAACAAGGTCTGAAGATGACTGAGGCCAAGGTCCACTGCCTTGGTATTGAGTGGGTGGGGTCTGGCTTAAACAAAGTTCCCTCCTCATTGTACTTTCTTCTCTCTCCCCTAGAAGGCCCTAACCTGACCCCAGAAGCCAGTCCAGATCCTCTTCCTGAGCCTCCCCTGGCCTCAGTTGAGGCCCCAGACAAACCCTCGGGAAGCCCTGGCCAACCCCCTTCTCCAGCCCCATCTCCAGTCCCTGAACCTGATGCCCAAGCTGAAGACGTAGCTCCTCCACCCACCATGGCTGAGGAGGAAGAGGGGACCACTGGGGAGCTCCGCTCTGCAGAGCCAGCTCCAGCTGACTCTCGCCACCCTCTGACCTATCGGAAAACCACCAACTTTGCCCTGGACAAGTTTCTCGACCCTGCCCGGCCCTATAAGTGCACTGTGTGTAAGGAGTCCTTCACCCAGAAGAATATTCTGTTGGTTCATTATAATTCTGTCTCCCACCTTCACAAGATGAAGAAGGCTGCCATTGACCCCTCTGCCCCTGCACGGGGAGAGGCCGGTGCCCCATCCACCACCACTGCTGCCACAGACAAGCCCTTTAAGTGCACAGTCTGCAGAGTCTCCTACAACCAGAGCTCCACCCTGGAGATCCACATGCGGTCAGTTCTGCATCAGACTCGCTCTCGGGGAACCAAGACTGATTCCAAGATTGAAGGGCCAGAACGCAGCCAAGAAGAGCCCAAGGAAGGCGAGACAGAGGGGGAGGTGGGCACTGAGAAGAAGGGCCCTGACACCAGTGGCTTCATATCTGGATTGCCTTTCCTGTCCCCTCCCCCACCTCCCTTGGACCTGCACCGATTCCCAGCCCCTCTCTTCACCCCACCAGTCCTGCCCCCCTTCCCTCTGGTGCCCGAATCACTGCTTAAGCTCCAGCAGCAGCAGCTGCTCCTGCCCTTCTACCTCCACGATCTCAAGGTGGGGCCCAAGCTGACACTAGCTGGGCCTGCACCTGTGCTGTCCCTGCCAGCTGCCACCCCTCCTCCTCCACCCCAACCTCCCAAGGCTGAGCTGGCTGAGCGGGAGTGGGAGCGGCCCCCCATGGCCAAAGAGGGTAATGAGGCAGGGCCTTCCTCACCCCCCGACCCATTGCCCAACGAGGCTGCCCGCACTGCAGCCAAAGCCCTTCTAGAAAACTTTGGCTTTGAGCTGGTGATCCAGTACAATGAAGGGAAGCAAGCTGTGCCCCCTCCCCCTACCCCACCCCCACCTGAGGCCCTCGGGGGTGGGGACAAGCTGGCCTGTGGGGCCTGTGGGAAACTCTTCTCCAATATGCTTATCCTCAAGACACACGAGGAACATGTCCACCGCCGCTTTCTGCCCTTTGAAGCCCTGAGCCGTTATGCTGCTCAGTTTCGAAAGAGCTATGACAGCCTATACCCGCCCCTTGCAGAGCCTCCCAAACCTCCTGATGGGTCTCTGGATTCACCTGCTCCCCATCTGGGCCCACCCTTCCTGGTCCCAGAGCCTGAGGCAGGGGGGACCCGTGCCCCTGAAGAGCGAAATCGAGCAGGGGGACACTGGCCCATAGAGGAGGAAGAAAGCTCTAGAGGGAATCTTCCTCCCCTGGTGCCTGCTGGCCGCCGGTTCTCCAGAACCAAGTTCACAGAGTTCCAGACCCAAGCCCTGCAGTCTTTCTTTGAGACTAGTGCCTACCCCAAAGACGGAGAGGTGGAGCGACTCGCAAGTCTGTTGGGTCTGGCTAGCCGTGTGGTGGTGGTGTGGTTCCAGAATGCCCGCCAGAAAGCACGCAAAAATGCCTGTGAGGGTGGGTCCATGCCAACCGGAGGAGGCACTGGCGGAGCCTCCGGCTGCAGGCGTTGCCACGCCACTTTCTCCTGTGTTTTTGAGTTGGTGCGCCACCTCAAGAAGTGCTATGATGACCAGACCCTTGAAGAGGAGGAGGAAGAGGCAGAGAGAGGGGAAGAGGAGGAAGAGGTGGAAGAAGAAGAAGTAGAGGAGGAACAGGGCCTTGAACCTCCAGCAGGGCCTGAGGGCCCATTACCAGAGCCTCCAGATGGGGAGGAGCTGAGCCAAGCAGAGGCAACAAAGGCAGGAGGCAAAGAGCCTGAAGAGAAGGCTACTCCATCACCTTCCCCAGCCCATACCTGTGACCAGTGTGCCATTTCTTTCTCCAGCCAGGACCTCCTGACCAGTCACCGCCGACTACATTTCCTGCCATCTCTGCAGCCCAGTGCTCCCCCCCAACTCCTAGATCTGCCCTTGCTGGTGTTTGGGGAGAGAAACCCCCTGGTGGCAGCCACCTCACCAATGCCAGGTCCACCTCTCAAACGGAAGCATGAGGACGGCAGCTTGTCTCCCACAGGCAGTGAAGCAGGGGGAGGAGGGGAGGGCGAGCCCCCCAGGGACAAGCGCCTGCGCACCACCATCTTGCCTGAGCAGCTAGAGATCCTGTACCGTTGGTACATGCAGGATTCCAACCCAACACGCAAGATGCTCGACTGCATCTCCGAGGAGGTGGGGCTCAAAAAGCGAGTGGTACAGGTCTGGTTCCAGAATACCAGGGCCCGGGAGAGGAAAGGCCAGTTTCGAAGCACCCCTGGGGGGGTGCCTAGTCCAGCAGTGAAACCGCCTGCCACAGCCACCCCTGCATCCTTGCCCAAGTTCAACCTCTTATTAGGCAAGGTAGATGATGGCACTGGGAGGGAAGCCCCAAAGAGGGAAGCACCTGCTTTTCCCCACCCCACTGCCACGCTTGCTTCTGGGCCCCAGCCTTTCCTACCACCTGGGAAAGAGGCCACCACCCCAACACCAGAGCCACCTCTACCTCTCCTACCTCCCCCTCCACCCAGCGAGGAAGAGGGCCCAGAGGAACCACCTAAAGCTTCTCCAGAGAGTGAGGCTTGCAGTCTGTCTGCAGGAGATCTGAGTGATTCATCTGCTTCCAGCCTAGCTGAACCAGAATCCCCTGGGGCTGGAGGGACCAGTGGGGGGCCTGGAGGTGGGACTGGGGTTCCAGATGGAATGGGGCAGCGGCGCTACAGGACCCAGATGAGCAGCCTGCAGCTGAAGATCATGAAAGCCTGCTATGAAGCTTACCGCACCCCCACCATGCAGGAGTGTGAGGTGCTGGGAGAGGAGATTGGGCTGCCCAAGAGAGTCATCCAGGTCTGGTTCCAGAATGCTCGTGCCAAGGAAAAGAAGGCCAAACTACAGGGGACAGCCGCTGGGAGCACTGGGGGCAGCAGTGAGGGCCCCTTAGCAGCCCAGCGCACTGACTGCCCCTATTGTGATGTCAAGTATGATTTCTATGTCTCCTGCCGAGGCCATCTCTTTTCCCGTCAGCACCTGGCCAAGCTCAAGGAGGCGGTTCGAGCCCAGCTGAAGAGTGAAAGCAAGTGCTACGACTTGGCCCCAGCACCTGAGGCTCCCCCAGCTCTCAAGGCCCCATCTGCCACCACACCTGCCTCCATGCCCCTCGGGGCTGCCCCAACCTTGCCTCGCCTGGCGCCGGTCCTCTTATCTGGCCCAGCTCTGGCTCAGCCACCGCTGGGCAACTTAGCTCCTTTCAATTCAGGTGAGTAGGGAGGCTGGGAGGAGCTGGACTTCAGAGAACATCCCCCTCTAATGACATGCCCTTCCTTTTCCTCCCTGATTCTTCCCATGCCCAATCTCCTGTGGCCTTCCTTTGCGTCAGGCTCTTGGGGGAAAGGAGGAGGGAAGGGGCATGGAAATCCGGTGCTGGGAATGGGTGCGTGTGGCTGGAGGTGGCCTATGGCAGGAAGAATGATGGGACAGGAGATGGCTAATCCTTCATCCTTCCTTTCACCTTCCTAGGCCCGGCAGCCTCCTCAGGCCTCCTCGGCCTCGCCACTTCGGTCCTGCCTACCACCACAGTGGTCCAGACTGCTGGCCCAGGCCGCCCCTTACCTCAGAGACCCATGCCCGACCAAACCAACACCTCCACAGCAGGCACCACTGACCCTGTCCCAGGCCCTCCTACTGAGCCCTTGGGGGACAAGGTTTCCAGTGAGCGAAAGCCAGTTGCAGGCCCCACCAGCTCCTCCAATGATGCCCTCAAGAACCTCAAAGCATGGAAGACCACTGTCCCAGCCCTGTTGGGGGGCCAGTTCCTGCCCTTTCCATTGCCCCCTGCTGGGGGAACAGCACCGCCAGCTGTCTTTGGCCCCCAGCTACAGGGGGCCTACTTCCAACAGCTCTATGGCATGAAGAAGGGGCTATTTCCCATGAACCCCATGATACCTCAGACCCTCATTGGGCTGCTCCCCAATGCCCTCCTCCAGCCACCACCCCAGCCCCCTGAGCCCACAGCCACAGCACCTCCAAAGCCTCCTGAACTGCCTGCTCCAGGGGAGGGGGAAGCTGGTGAGGTTGATGAGCTGCTGACAGGCAGCACTGGCATCTCCACCGTGGATGTAACCCATCGCTACCTGTGCCGCCAGTGCAAGATGGCATTTGACGGGGAGGCCCCGGCTACTGCCCACCAGAGATCCTTCTGCTTCTTTGGGCGGGGCTCTGGGGGCTCCATGCCACCCCCATTGCGGGTGCCCATCTGCACCTACCACTGCCTGGCATGTGAGGTGCTGCTGAGTGGGCGTGAAGCCCTAGCCTCCCACCTGCGCTCCTCGGCCCACAGGCGCAAGGCAGCCCCACCTCAAGGGGGCCCACCCATCTCCATCACCAACGCCGCCACTGCTGCCTCGGCTGCTGTGGCTTTTGCCAAAGAGGAAGCAAGATTACCTCACACGGACTCCAACCCAAAAACTACGACTACCTCTACACTTCTAGCTTTATAAACAGATTAACCAAGATGGGGAGAGGGGAGGGCCTCAGGGCTCCCTCTTTTACCCCAAGGGGTGTTTGGTGGGAGCTCAAATCCCTCACCCCACCCCCTGGCCCCGCCCACCTCACAGGAACTGTTCAGTTCCCACCCTCAGTGGGCACCACACACCCCACTTCCAGCAGAGTCCTGCCTCCTCCCAATCCCCACAGACACACACATTGATCCTCATCCTCAGCTCCTTGCAGATGTAGCCCTTGCCCATCTTCACAGACACATATACCCATCTTGGCACCCTGATTATTCATACATGTCTGCCTACCACACACAAAATATATCCTTGGTTCTATCTTCCTTTTCCTCACTGAATTCCCAGCTCCCCATCCCCATAAATGCATACACATACATGCACACACACACGTTATCCCATGATGTTCCACTGAGAAAACACCAAAAAATTTTGAAAAAGAAGATAAAAAGAAGAAACGAAAAAGAAAGCCCAAGGCAAAGAAGGGGGAAGGAAAACAAACTTTGCCACTCTCTCTTCTCCTTCCTAACCCTTTGTCTAGAGCACCACACCGCTCACAAACTCTTTCCAAATGCTCAGTTGGCTCCCAAAGTTGGAGCCTGGCATGGGCAGGGAGCCCACAAAACTCTAACCAAACTGGAGGCTGGCATGGGAGAAGTGCTTCTGGTTCACTCTCCCTACCCTCTCCCTCCTAACCCTCTCCTTGCCTGACAGGGGAGCCCCTGTGGCCTGGACTCTAGGGGATGCCGCCACCAGAAACCCCTCTGCCAATCCCTACCTTGCACCCTGGGAACTGCAGTAACTTATTCTCAAAGGCTTTAAACACAGAGATCCTCTCAGCGGCCGTGGGCCTGCCCCTTGTCCTAGCCCTGCCACGTGAGGGTCCAGCCTCCAGGGACAGGCACTGCCCACCAACGGCATATCCAAAGTTCTTTTAAAAAAAAAACTGAAACACAACCAAAAAAACGAGAGCGAGAGAGAGTATGTGCACACGCGCACAAAAAAGAGAAATGGACACCAGAGGAATGAACTAAAGAAAAACATAAACTTGGAAAATACAGAAAAAAAAAAAAAGAAAGAGAACTCCCATCAAACAAGTGTTTTTTTTCCTATTTGTGTCACTCCCTGCTCCCCGTCCCACTCCCATCCCCCCAGTTTAAGGGTTTCTTTAAACCACCTCATCTTTGGAAGACCAAACAGCTTTAGCTCCTTGCTATGGGTCTGGTGGTCCTCGAAGGACTGATGTCAGTGCAACCTTCCCCTGGCTATGCCCAGTCTCCAAGGTGGGAGCTGGCAATATAGGGAGAAGAGCCTGAACTCTGGGGAGAGACAGGTCCCAGTTCCCTGAATTGGGTATTTATTAGGACAGGTAATAGCCCTTCATTTCCAGCTATGAGTTAGAAAAGTCAGTGTCACCAAAAGTATCTTGGCAGTCCCAGGAAGAAAGGGGTGAGTGGGGTATTTAATTTCTGAATCTGAGATCTGCTCTTTCATCTCCTACCTTTTCCTTGCATTTACTTTTTTCACAAACTCCTAATCCTGTTGCCCTCCCTAGAGGCCCACCTTTGCTGGGTCCCTTGTTCCCTTCCCCCCAGTCTCCTTTTCTTCCCCCTTGTCCTCTGCCCTTGCTCCTGCTCCCTCCAGTCCAGCCCAGCCCAGCTTCTCCATTAAGCAGCAGCTGTTGGAGGCATTCCCAAGGGAATCGGGACCCGTCCATGAGACTCATGGGGTTCTAGAGCTGATACGAATTGAGGGGATGGGGTGGGCAAGGAGATGACTGAAGCACAGGTCAATCTTTGATAGGGTGTTATCACCAAGGGAACCAATAGAACCTAGAAGAATGTTGCGTACCCCTAGGCAAATGGTTTCTGTAGCCATCAGGTGAAAATTCTGGCAACCCTAAAGCCCAGCTAAAGTAGTGTGGGGTAGAGAAGTCCATGTTTTCTTTTAGCAAAGAAAAGTCTGCAAAATTCCTCGTCCTCCAGGTAGTTTTTCCTACTACTCTTGTCCCTAAGACCACTTCTCTTTCAAGGTGTTCTCCTTCCATCCTCTCTCCCCTTCAGGCTGTTGCTCTATCATTATCCATTTCATATTCTCATACAAATTCACCCAGCCCTGGGATTTAGGTTTTCTGCTCTATCAGTCACATCACTCTGTGAACATGTTAATACTGAAGCAGTGTCTTACATGCAGACAGAATGGGAGGGGACAGAAAATTCAGCTCAGTCAGTAGCCCCCATATATTCCGTGAGTCTCACTTCCTGTCCCATTCACTTCTGAAATACTCCAACTCCAACAAATTAGGGGTGGGGTGGAGTTAGTTTTCTAACTAACAGCAAATTAGGTGGAGTTAGTTTTGTAATTCCACCCCAATTTCTGATACCAAAAATGCCAGTCACAGATCTAGGCAACAGGAGAGAAACTGGCCACCGGGTCTTGTGCTCACTGCCACCTTCTTTCCCCGCCTCTCTTGTACCCCTCCCTCCCTGTCCTTTTCTCTCTCCTGTTGAAATTCTGTATATAAAACTATTTTCTTAGCAGCATGTATCTGAGGAAAGAAGATTCTTCACTTGTGCTTTCTGGGAATGTGACTTGTGTATAAAAGTTAGAAACCAAAAACAATTTAGAACAAAAACAAGACAAAGGAAACGTTTTAAAGAAAGCATCGACAAACACCTGGCATGGAATGGTTAGAAGTGTGGTGTGCTGTATCTTAAGGATTTCAGCCAACTTCAGTTTGAACTATGAGTGTTTTCACCGAGAGTTGATGTAACCAGAAATCCCCCCTCCTCTTGTCACGCAACATGTTCTTTTACACCTAACACCCTGGCCTGGCAATACCATGTGCGGTCCCAACAGTAGATATGAGCTGACTCTAAGCAACTGTACTTACCTGGAACCCTGGAATTTGGGGGCAAAAGAGCCGGGCTGACTCTGCTGACTTAGGTCAATTAACATGCTTCCTGAGGGGGCACCATTCCATGTTCCCAGTGGCTGGAAGCATTCCTTCCCAGTCCCTTTCTCACACCAGAAGTCCTTAGCAGCAGCAGTCCTGCTCCAGAGAGCAATGCACAGTGGGCATTCTGGTGGACAGAAGGCTGAGTCAGCACAATCCTTTGCAGAATCCTAGAGGCTAATGCCAAGTCACCAGAATTAAATCATGGTACTTCTCCTGTGGAGTAACAGCCGTAACTCAAGCATTTGGCACAATAACACCTATTTTACAGTACCTCCCCCCCGCAAACCTAGGGCTTCTAACATACACTCGTCCTTAAAGAGGCATCCAAATTGATCTCCGCCCTACTTAACGACCAGGGTCAGACCGAGAGGCGGTGGTGAAAGTGATCTTGGCTATTTTTGCTCTAAACCAGAGTCTGTGTGAGGATGGTGTAAGGTGTCCAATCCTCAACTAGGAACAAAAAGATTGCTAGAAGAATATAAGAAAATCTGAAGCCTTAATGGCCAAACAAGACAGAGTTTGCAACAGGAACCACATAAAGAAATCTGTTTCTATCCCACCCTTCCAGCCCTGGAGTATACTTACAGAAGTAGGCTTAAGAACCAAGCAAGCCTTTTATTCCAGGCATAATAGCACCCATCTGCTTAATTCTTTGTATTTGTTTCTTAACCACTTTCAGGGCTTATAGACCAGATCACTGATTCTCCAAATCTCCACCACTGTGATCTGTTTTAAGACAGCCATTCATCCCTGGAAAGATACGTAAATCTGAAATATAGAGCTCCACATATATAACTACACCAGTGAAACAAACAAACACACCCTCAGAAACAGCAGCAGACCCCAGCAGAGGGGGCTGCAGGGAAACACACCAGTGCCAGCAAGGATGGGGCCCCATGGACATATGTGTAAGTACAAGGGACATACCCCAAGACCCATGACCTATACTCCCATAAGCAGAAACACCCTCCAACACACGCTAATTTTTCTCACACAAAAGTAGGTAGAAAAAGCTTATAAACAGAGAAAGTGAGAGGAAAAAGTAACCGGTAAGAGGAAGAGTGACCAAATGTTGAATATTAACATATGGGGAGAGGATCTGCCAAGGAGTGTGTAACAACTCACCTGCCAAATCAACTAGCCCTGAAAATGGATGGGCATTGGGCCCATACCAAGCTGTTGCTGGCAGTCAAGAGGGGACAGGGGGATGGCAGCAGCGGGGGCATGCACATGGTTGAGGGGTCCACTCCCCTCCTCGCAGTCACAAAAAACAAACAAACAAACAAACACACACCCGATGGGGAGAGGACCGTAAATTATTCTGGACATCAGGGAAGAGATATGTAGGAGGCAAATTAGGAGGAAACTTTTGGGAAAACTCATATGATGTCACCATGACAAACAGGGTAAACTGCGAATGGCCAGGTATTAGGGGACAATTTCTCTCAGAAGCAACCAGTCAGAAACTTATAAGCCATGAAAGCATCATTTCTAGAAGACTGAGTTGGGAAGAAATGCCTTTATACTGAGAAAGCTCTTGCTACAGCAAGTCTGTAGACCCAGCCTCAGGGTCTACAGGATTATAGCTCAGATACATTATAAAAAGATCAGATGAAGGCAAATTTGAGAGACGACATTTGCAGAAGATCTAGACCATGGCCCATCAAGTTTGGGGAAAGATGGGAAGTAATCATGAAGGTAATTCCTCTTGAGAGAAACTATATGTTATGGGAAGAAGATAAAATTGCGTGATTCAATTGCGTGACCACCCAGTGACGCTCCTTCATATATGGGACCCAGACAGCCCTCACACAAAGCACAGACAAGGGGTAAATGTCATTATTCTCTGGCAGTAGTCTGAGTATGGTATTTCTTGCAATTCCGCAGCCATGGAAAGAAGTCTGGCCAGAAGCTAATGGGGAAGCAGGTTGAGTATAGGTAGACCAGAACAAGCTGAACCTGTCCAAGAAGAGGGGGAAAGGTGATGCAGCACCCGGGGTTGACTCATAATCCCACCCAACTGCACACATATTCTTACACAAACAATGGCTAAGACACCACAACCAGTAATCAGCAGGGGCTCAGCACTGCCCCGTATCTACAGGTCCTGCCTGATACCAAACCCTGCACTAAGTCTTCTCAATTGGATGTGAAGAATGATCCACGCTGTGCTCATTTCTAGATGTCCCCACCAAGTGCTCAAACCACAGCATCCTCTGCCATTTGCTGAGTATCAGCAGTAGGCTGAGTTGTACTCTGCGGACCCCTACTTCCATTACCCGGGACCCAGGCCTGCCTCCAGGACCCATCTTGTACCTAGCCACAAAATCTACACAATTTTGACTTGATCACAGAGAATAATCTCTTGACAATGTTCCTAACCTAGTGATTCTCAATGATGAGGTTTCAGAAACCCACGGGCAGCCAGCCTTCAGAATCTGTGGGTGAAGAAAGAGTGAATTTTCAAAGTGTTCCCTAAAGGATTCTTCTGTGGTAACTACTGCCAGTGAGGATCATTGTTCTAACCAGTTACATTCGCTGGATTCAACCTCACAATCTCTCCTTTTCCTCCCACTGCTCCCACCCAAAACGCATACACACACCCCACAACAAACATATCCCAAACATGTCAGCATAAAGACATGAGTAAGTCTGGGGAAGACAGATGCAAAAGGCAAGGGAAACCCTGATTGGATCGACCATCCTAAAGGTGACTGCCATCTCTCAGAACAGTGTTTTTCAACGTTTCAAGTGTCCACTTGCAACATGAGTGCTTATGTAAAATGCATATTCCTGGACCACACCTAAGACCAACTGAATCAGAAACTCCTGAAATGATTCTATGCCCTCTGAAGTTTGAGAACCACTGACCTAGAGAGCTTAGCACCATATCTGTGACCTGCCCCCATCTCTTCAGCACCCAGGGACCAACCCTGCTACCCCAGGGGCTACCACACCAGGGCTTATCATAACCTCAGATTTGTCGACTTCATTACTCTGACATCACCCCGACTCCCACCCCCAACATACTGGAAACTGACCATGGTCTTCGGCTCACGTTGGCTGTTCTTGAACAGGAGAAAAGATATAAACATTGTCCACTCACCACTTTGGCTGAGTGCCTCCCTGCTTTCTCCTCTGCTGTGGAAAACACCTTGCTTCTTCTGAAGTAGCCATACACTTCCAGAGATGCTGAAATCAGAACTTCCCCAGCCCTGAGCAGCTCAGCCCAGCATGGACTTTACTCCTACCTCTGGGCAGGTCCTATCTCCCAGAGCCACCCAGCCTCCCCTCCACATCACCCACAGCCAAATCTTCCAGATCTTCTAAAGATCTGCCCAGTCACTGGGAAAGCCAAACCTACTAGAAATTCTTTCAGATGGGGGCCCAAGGTCTAGTTTTCTGAGGGCTAGTCTGTATAACCACAGATGCTGGGGATTCTCCTCCTAGGGGACTTCCCCTCTACCAGGGATCATTGCTTATCCTCAATCTCCCTTCTTGGGGTGGATTTCAAAGATATGGAAATCTATCCAACTCTAACTGGGTGCCTTGCATAGTCTTTCTGGAAGGACAAGTCCCTTTGTCTTCCTAACACCTGTCTACCTCTCTAGGCCTAGAGCACCTTTCCATCTTTCTAGGACTATTATTGAATATGGACCTTTTAACAAGGGAGAAAGAACCAGTTCATCTCAACCACAGCTCAGCAAATCACAAGGCACAAGGCAGAATGAAATATGCATAAGTACAAACCACCCCATCACCCAAGAGCAAGGTCTGAGGGTCACTCCTTCCTACTTCCCTTCCAATCTCTTCTTGTGCCATCCTGGTAACAACACAGCTGGTGTCCCTCTCTCCACCTCCTTTTGCTCTCCTAGGGTTTTGTTGTTGTTGTTGTTGTCCAAGGATATGTATGGTCCACTAGCCTGCAGCCTTGGGTGTGTCTACAGCCTGTGCTCTAGCCTGTCCCTCTGTGCTTCTTTCCTTTCGCATGGTGCTCAAACACTCAATATGGTACCATCTAAATCCCTTTCGTGGGGGCAATAAGGGTAGGAAGGAGGTGGATATCTAGTTGGGAGGAAGGCAGAGCTGAGATTGACCAGGGAGTGCTGACTCAGCCCAGTTGTTAAGGGCATCCTCTCATGCCAGTTCCCTGCACAGAGCTCCACCCAATGCCTGGCACCACTATGTGCACAGCCCCCTCTCTCTGACTGCTGCCAAGTGGCATCATGAGCATGTTTGGTGGCTTTGGGTTTGCTGCAGTGCCAGGATCTGAGACACTGTTCACGTGCCAGTGCAGCACTGCCAAACATGGCGGCATCCAGTTGGTTGGGTGCCAAGCAGTAGGACCCAGGTGGTGATGAGAGATGAAAGCGGGGTGAGGCGAAGGGAGGGGGAGGAGAGGAAGGTACCAAAGAAGAAAATCAGACACCTCACTTGTTCAAGTGGAGAGTCCAAATGGGATCTGCAGAAAGGTACCCTTCCCATTCTAGAGCCTAGCTCAGCAAGCCAGCCCTTCCCTCCTTCCACCCCAGCAAAAGTGGCATATACAGACCAGACAAGGGGATCTGGCCATCTTCAGCAGGGAACTGGCTGGGGGCCAGGCAGGACTGCCAGCGCTTTCCATCCTTCTTCCTTGGGGTCTTGGCAATGGTGTGTTTCCTCCTTTGTGTCTTCATGCCACTCTCCGTCTGTTGCTCCACTCCCCATGCCTAGGAGGGAAGGGGAAGGAGGACCTGGCAGAAAAAAATCTGGTCTCCCAAACACCCCACCTCCCGAAATGTTTCACCTCCTTCCTTCTCACTCCTGGCACAATAGCCCTCTCAACCAGATTGGCAAGAGGCACTGTCACCCTCCCCTGTTCCACACAATGCCAGAGCCTGTGCCAGGTGCCATGGGCAGTGCCAGCACCCACCCACCTCACATCTGGTCCTCTTGCTGTCTCCTTCAATACTCTGACAAAGGGCCAGATTGCCAGCCCCAACAAGTTCTCCCTGGGTACGGTGGCACACTCCCTCCTCCCTGGCTCGTAGACTGTTTCTTGGCACTTCCCTGGCTACTCTCTCCACCACTTTACTTCCTCAAGATGGAAGAGCACTAATCACCTCATACTCCAACCATTTTTCAGAGCTGAGCTTCTAGAGGGACAGCAACATCAGAAACACATTCTGCCCCTCCTCCCTGCTTCCTGGATCCCCCAGTCTCCATTGCCCCAGTTCTGGGCACCGGCCTGACAGATGTGATGCCAACAGCTCCCATGTACAAAGCCTTCCTCCCAGAGCACAGGACTCCTGCCGCTGCGCCCTCCACTCGCCTCCTCCCATCTCCGTGGGCAAAAGGGTGGCAGCTACAATGCCAATGCCTGTAAGCAGGCAGCATGAAGCAACTCATGCACCCTCTTCTCCCCTCCCAGACCCCAAGCCTCTCCCCTCCTTCTTCCACTCCATCCCTCTGTCCTTCTGGTTGGACACTAGATTGGCAACCGCAATGCCAACCCCCACCCATGCCCAGGAGGCTCACGTACAGCACACGCTTATGCGTACATGTACATGCGCGCACACACACATACACACACACACGGCCCCATGAGTGCCAGGCAGCGGTGGCAGACACACAGCAATGCACAGTGACTGGTACCCGAGGAGGCAGCCGGATTCAGCACCTGATCCAGCACCCGTTTGGGATTGGGTGGGTAGGCGGGCGGGCGGAGGGGTGATGGAGGCAGACGATGGCCCTAGGTTGGCAGCCGATGGAGCTGGGAGAATGGAGGGAACAGATGCTCTTTGCCCAGCCTCCCTCCCTCTCTCTCCCCGAGATCAGTGCCAAGCTGGGGGGATGGGGAGAGGGGAGGATGGGGGAAGGGTGGCATTTGGAGAGCTGGCAGGCGGAGGGAGCTGGGTCCGCCCAGGCTGGGCAGTGCCGGCACTGGCTGCCGCCTCTCCACTCTACCATCTGTCTCGCTTCTCTCCCCACCCACTTTCTCTCTTTTTCTCTCTCTCCTTCATCCACAGCAATACGAAAAGAAGAAAACAGGGTCCTCATTCCGCCCACCCCCAACCTCTGCCAGACCCCCCTCTTTTCCTCCCCACAACTCACCACACCATACCACCACCAAGCCATCTGTGCTCTCCTCCTGGCTCAGTCACCTTCTTTCACTCGCCTTCGCCCTCACACCAGAACGGGTGCAATTAAAAAATATATATATATATGCATATATACATATATATGCATATATATATATACACACACACACACACACACATATATATATTTTAAAGCAACTTAAAAGAAAAACTCTTTTCTTTGGGAATATCCTATCCTTCTGAGTCTGGGTCCTCAGTACCAATATTTATGGCAGGCAGAGGGAGGGGACCCCGTCCTCAGCTGGTGCCCATGAATCCCATGCCAGGGAGGAGGGGTGGCTGGGGTGGGGTGGGGGTGGGGTGAGGTGGGGTATCGGGAGAGCTTGCTTCTCTCTGCGCCTGTGGTTGTTTCTTTTTTTTCTCCTCTTCTACTTCCGGAGCAGATTCAAATAGATCTAGAGCCTTCCCCACCCCCAGCCCCACAGCCCCAGTTCCCAGGGCCCCTGTGCCCTTCCCTGCCTGCTTTTGATTCCTCGATCACCCTTTCCTTTTTGTGTGTGTGTGTGTGTGTGTGTGTATACGTGTGCGTGCGCGCAAGTGTGTTTGCATCCATGGCGGTGGGCACTGTGCCAGCCACCGCACAGCCATCTGCGATGCCTTCTGCAGCCTCTGCTATTTCTCCCTGTCACCTCCAGCCCCCAACCCCCTGCACCCCAGCTCCCCAGCCCCCAGTCCCCAATCATTAATTAGCTACTGAATTAATTAAATCGTGGATGCTAATTAACATTCCTACAGGGCAGGCTGCCAGGCTGGGGGTGCAGAGGGGATGTGAAGAGAAGTAGAGATGGGGATGGGGGAGGAGGAAGGACAGCCAGTCTTCTTAGAAGAACAGCGGGGAGGGAAAGAGAACCCAAAAGAAGGATGAAGGAGGAAGAGAGCTGAGTGGTGATGGACAGGTTGGGGCGGGGGAAGGAGGAGAATAGGCATGGAAAATGGGGTATAAAACTGCGGTCCAAGTGAGCGCCACCGAGCCTTCTTACCCAAATTAAGACTCAGCCAGTTCCTTGTCTTCAAGCTCATTTCCCCACCCCAGCCTAGAGAAGTATATTCCTCAGGCAGCTGACTCCAACAGTTGCTTCTCCTATAGAAAACCAACCCCAAACCAGGGAGTCAACAGCTACTATTTGTCAATTCAGCCACACTGACCCTCAGACCAGGTCACCAAGAGAACACTCTGGGCTCAGAGGGGCCCCTGTTGACTTGCCCTTGTCTACCTCTCTGTCAAGGGGAAGGAGCATTCTAGGAACATCTGCTGCAGGGAGACATGGGAGATCAATATAGGGAAATGTGAGGGTATCAAATCAATGGGAATTATTAATAGCAGAGAATCGCTGGCACTGCCTGTAAGACTGCTTTAGGAAGACCACAACATAACACTGCCTGCCTTTGGAGTTCCAGAGTAGGAAAAGTGTGTACTCTTACCTACCTCAAAAGTCAGGAATTTAGGAATAAGTCAGTAAGGGCTATCTAACTTTGAGTTGTTATTTTTTTAAAAAGGAGAGAGATGCCAGTATAGTGAAACTTCTTCCTGGGTGTGCTCTGTGAAACATTAATCTGATGAAATGCTCCTCAAGAAAAAAAGGACCCCCCAATCAAATTAGTTTGAGAAATACTGCATATTCCCTCTTTCAAGAGATTCACAATGTATGCTGGTATGTTAAAGGCTCTGAGGAGCTGGTTAAAAAACCCAAATGGTTGATCATGTTTAACCCACTAATTCTCAAACTTATTTGGCCATAGAGGCCTTACTTTTTAAGTTTTATTTTTATTTATTTATTTATTTATTTATTTATTTATTTATTTTGAGGTAGGCTCTTGCTCTGTCACTCAGGCTGGAGTGCAGTGGCATGATCACAGCTCACTGCAGCCTCCAACTCTTGGGCTCAAGCAATCTGCCCACCTCAGCCCTCCAAGTAGCTGAGACTACAGTTATGTACCACCAGGCCCAGCTAACTTTCAATTTTAAATTTTAAATTTTAAATTTTATTCCCACAGAAGCAGTGTTCTGCTTTGTGGAAAGCCCTATCAAGTAACTAGGGCTGGTTCTGACCTGGAAGCTGGCAGATGGATAAGCCGTCCCCACCCAGGTCAGCAGGATCCTAACAGTCCATGAACAAAGGGACAGCAGTGAGGCTGTCTTTCTAATGTAGGAGTAATACAGGAAAGTACCAAACCAGCTCATGGGGTGCGGAAATCATATCACAGACCTATACCCTTTGCCTTCACCCCATCTTTGGAACCCTGCAGCATCTATCTTCCCCAGGAAAGTCTATTCTGTATCCCTGTAGGGGTAGGGGATGGGAGAAGGAGTTTGTGTTTTTCAAAATCTCCCCTAAGTGTTCCTGATATCTTGGATTCAGAACTTCAGTTCTAAGCCATCTCTGCTCTCTCTTCTAAGACATCCTTCACTATAGACCATTGGCATCAACACAAAGCTTCTATTCCTATTACCTCCTCAATCCCATTCTGGTCCAGAAACTACAAATGTCTCCTGGGACATCTCCTGCTGCATCCCTAGCAACCTTCCCTTTTCCTGTCCTCACTTAGGCATCTGGAGTCCCTGAGGTCACTTAACCTCTCTATCAGAGTCCTCAAGAGGATAGGCTGTCTGAAACCTGCAGGGACATATGACTCACCTTAATTTTAAATTTTATTCCCACAGAAGCAGGTTCCACTTTGAGGAAAGCTTGTCAAGTGACCAGGAGTGGTTCTTTAGCTCCTTGAGCTTCAGAACATCTACCCTCATGATGAATGGCCTCCCCCTGCCATAATGAGCCCACCTTCCCTTGCATGGCCCTTTGTGGAGCTGAAGAACAACGGTAATAGGTGGAGACCAGCTCATTTTAATAAGAATATTACCAATTTTTTTTCACTTTCTGGGTCCTATTGTTGGTCCCATCCTACATCATACCCATGCTCCCAGTGTACAACCCCCCCAACAACTTAACAAGAGTGATGACTCTTCACAAGAAAACTCACCATACCATTTCAAAGACAGAATAGCTTTAAAATACAATTTTGATTTGCCAAAGAGATCTACATTCATATTTCCAGGTGATAAGGACCCTCCAAACTCTGAAAGCCTATCAATGTCCCAGCTGACCCCATCTCCTCCCTCCCTCTCTAAAGCCTCCTGTAGAAGTCCCAGACTCCTGACAGCCCTATGGCACAGGAATGACAGAGCCATTTTAGAGTGTGACTCACTGTCCCACCTGCTGACTACTCCTCTAGCTGAGGAACCATAGGATAAAGGGGCACAAAGTGAAGTCACTCACCTAACCAGAGTCTAGAGGCAAAACCTAAATGTTCTCAGAGGACACATTTTTTAAAGAAAGCATTTTAGGGCTGCTTTTATCATTGGGTGACATCTTTGATAAATTATCCCCTCAGTGGTCAGTGAGAGAAGCCAGTACTCAGTTTGCCAGGGTTGTAGATTCCATCCTGGTTCACTTTCTCTTCTAGAGCCTGTTTTATCTCTCCAACACCCAGATACTGAGCAGTTGTCAGTAGCAGAGGCACTCCAGAGCTGCAATATAAATGATGATTATTATATTATCAAATAACATTGCCAAGCCTGGCTGGCTCCCTACAACAGTGATGGTAGAGGTGAGCTACAAGATTCAGTATTGATAAACTGTATATTGTCTTCTGGAACCATCATTCGGCCTGACAGCCACTCTCCAAGCCTCCCACCATTAGCAGCAAAGAAGCAGGAGAGACTACTTAGTGGTGGCCCTTGGGGGATGGGGAGGCTATGCAGGAGAAAAAACAGAGAAGGCCAGGAAACCTTGAGGAAGATGAAAAGTCCTCAGCATCCACCACCTCTACATCCCCCCTGCAACCTGAACCAGCCTACTCCAACCTTTCAACCTAGATATGCTCCGCACCTAGGGCCGCTGCACTAGCTGTCCTCTGTGCCTGGTATGCATGTCCCTGGATAACTGGGTGGCAAGCTCCCTGTCCTCCACCTGCTTGTTGCTCACTGAGGCCTAGCCTGACAACTCTATTTTTCTTTTCTTTTTTTTTTTTTGAGACAGAGTTTCGCTCTTGTTGCCTAGGCTGGAGTGCAATGGCACGATCTCAACTCACCACAACCTCCACCTCCCCGGTTCAAGCGATTCTCCTGCCTCAGCCTCCCCAGCAGCTGGGATTACAGGCATGAGCCACCATGCCTGGCTAATTTTGTATTTTTAGTAGAGATGGGGTTTCTCCATGTTGGTCAGGCTGGTCTCGAACTGCCGACCTCAGGTGATCCACCCGCCTCAGCCTCCCAAAGTGCTGGAATTACAGGCGTGAGCCACCGCACCCGGCCCTGACCACCCTACTGTAGCTTACACCCAACCCAACCCCTTTACCCTCCTCTATGTTTTCCTTTTTCCAAGCATTTATTACCTTCTAACATACTACATAATTTAGCTATTATGTTTATTGTTTATTTCTATTTCTCACCTCTGGTATGTAACCTCCACAAGGGTAGGGATCTTTGCTTTATTCACGGATATATCCCAAGCACCAATAATGGTGCCTGAAATAAAGGAGGTGCTCAATAAATATTTGCTGAATGAACAAAGCTAAGTATAGAATGGTATATGTTTTGGTCAGATCCATCTGATTAATTCCATCATTAAGGCTGAGCACAGGGAGAAATGGGTCATTTCAGTGTTCTCTACCTACTGGCAAGATGGCTGGTAAACACTCTACATCCTCCTCTGTCTCCACCATGGCCTCAAGAACATGCCAATCAGGAGAACCTGGATGTTTCAGTGGGATGTTTTCTGGAACTCCAAGCACCTTCCCAACTTGCACTCAGTGGGGTTGCTTAGTCCTCCTCCACAGACTTCAGTCCCCTATTCCAGGCTATCCCAGATTAAATACAAACTTCTAGAGCCATGGTTCTCCAACTTGAGTAAGCATAAGAATAACTTGATGAGCCATGGTTCTCCAACTTGAGTAAGCATAAGAATAACTTGATAAGCTTGCTGACAATGCTTATTCCCAGACCATGTTTCACAGACTCTGATTCACTAGGGCAGAGGAAGGACCCAGAAATATGCATTCTAATAACTCTCCCCATCCACAAGGTATTTGTAGTAACAAGTATTGTTTGGGAATAGGGAAGAGTGGGTCACTCAGATATAA
Source organism: Pan paniscus (assembly GCF_029289425.2). NCBI lineage: Eukaryota > Metazoa > Chordata > Mammalia > Primates > Hominidae > Pan > Pan paniscus. The sequence goes on along the minus strand of NC_073264.2, from coordinate 24,938,736 downwards.
TATAGCTAGGCCAGATCCCAAGACTAGGGGTTGAAAAGGAGCCCTGGGTCTCCTCTGCTTCTACTAGGTTAAGGTCATGTCACCTGGAGATCTCCAAAGGCCAACTGTATTTCCTTCAACAATAACAATAACAAGCAGTGTTTACTCAGCACTTCCCTTATATCAGGTGCTATATTAACTCATCTAATACAGCTCTGTGAAATAGGGTCTATTATTACACCTATTAACTGAGGCAAGGAGAAGTTAACTAGTGAGAGGAACAGCTGAGATTCTAACCAGGCAGACTGGGCTCCAGAGCCCACTCTTTTTAAAAAAATTTTACTTATTTAATTGACAAATAAAAATTGTATATATTTATTGTGTATAACATGATGTTTTAAAATATGTATACATTGTGGAATGGCTCAGTTGAGCTAATTAACATATGTATTACTTCATATACTTACCATTTTTTGTGGTAAAAATGTGGTAAAAAACATTATATCTTTTTTTTGAGATGGAGTCTTGCTCTGTTGCCCAGCCTGGAATGCAATGGCACCATCTTGGCTCACTACAACCTCCGCCTCCCGGATTCAAGTGATTCTCCTGCCTCAGCCTCCAAGTAGCTGGGATTACAGGCGCACACCACCACACTCGGCTAATTTTTTTGTATTTTTAGTAGAGACAGGGTTTCACCACTTTGGCCAGACCCATCTTGAACTCCTGACCTCAGGTAATCCGCCTGCCTTGGCCTCCCAAAGTGCTGGAATTACAGGCGTGAGCCACCGCACCCAGCCTTGATTTTCAATACACTACATTGTTATAAACTATAGTCATCATTTTGTACAATAGATCTCTTGAACTTATTCCAAAAACTAAATTCTTGATTTTACCCCTAAACCTACTCCCTTCACAGTCTGTCTTAAGTAAATGCAGAGCCCACTGTTTTAACTACATTGCAAACTCACTGACTCTGAGCCTATAGATGGCCAGTTAGTTGCTCCAAGTGACAGATCCAAGACTAGATCTAAGTCTCCTAAATTCCAGGACAGTGCTGGGACATCAGTCTCCCACCATAGAATCAACAGCAGAAATGAATTTTATAAAGTCAGTAGTGTCCACATATCCCCTCAGGGAAATTTTAAGCTCTCTAGGTAAGATGGTTCCCTAGTATCCTATTCTAGAAGCTCTGAACCTGGAATACTTCTAGTCCATGCGATCTCACATTTATATATTTCACTATCATTCAACATAAAACTAATAAGTACCTACTTAATGCCAGGAACTGTGCTAGGCCTGCAAAAGAGCAATGGTGAGCACAAGAAACTACAAGTAGATTACTGCTGTACAGCAAAAAGTATAAGGCAAGGGGCCAGATACTGTGGCTCATGCCTATTAATCTCAGCACTTCAGGAGACCAAGGCGGGAGGATTGCTTGAGGCCATGAGTTTAAGACCAGCCTGCACAACATAGTAAGACCCTGTCTTTACGAAATAAAAAATAAGCCAGGCATGATGACATGCACCTGTAGTCCTGGCTACTCAGGAGCCTGAGGCAGAAGGATTGCTTGGGCCCAGGATTTCTGAGGCTGCAGTGAGCTATGATTGCACCACTGCACTCCTGTCTGAGCAACAGAGTGAGATCCTGTCTCTTAAAAAAAAAAAAAAGTATAAGGCAAAGATGTGCAGAAGACAGGTCAGAAAGGGCTTTCTGTGTATGCTACATTTAGAAATTTAAATGTCATTCTGAAGGCTATTAAGAGCAATTGAAGGATTTTAAGCAGGGGAGTAATGGTAAGATTTTTTTTCTTTTTTCTTTTTTTTTTGAGACGGAGTCTTGCTCTGTCGCCCCAGGTTGGAGTGCAGTGGTGCGATCTCAGCTCACTGCAACCTCTGCCTCCTGGGTTCAAGCGATTCTCCTGCCTCAGCCTCTTGAGTAGCTGGGACTACAGGTGCACACCACCACGCCCGGCTAATTTTTGTATTTTTTAGTAGAGACAGTATTTCACCATATTGGTGAGGCTGGTCTTGAACTCCTGACCTTAGGTGATCCACCTGCCTCAGCCTCCCAAAGTGCTGGGATTACAGTAATGGTAAGATTTATGCTTCAGATAGATTACTTTGGTGGCTAATTGAAGAAGAGATTTGAATAGGAATAATACCAGAGGCAGGGGTAAGAGGAGGTTGTGGCTGGTTCAGGTTAGAGGTAATTAGAAACTAAACAAAAACATGGGTAATAGGTAATAGAAAGTAATATTAGCTTTCCTTAACTGATGGTATATAGGGACAAGTGGAGGAAAAAATCCAGAGTGATGCTCAGACTATGTGCTTAGGTGATCAGGAAGATACTGGAACCACCAACTGGAAAGTGACTAAAAGAAGTAAATGTTGGGAGCTAAGCTATGATGACACAAAGGCATAAGAATTATACAAAAGACTTTGGGGACTCGGGGGAAAGGGTGGGAGGGGTGTGAGTGCTAAAAGACTACACACACAATGGGTACAGTGTACACTGCTCAGGTGATAGGTGCACCAAACTCTCAGAAATCACCACTAAAGAACTTATTCATGTAACCAAATACCACCTGTTTCCCAAAAACCTATTGAAATTTTAAAAAATTTAATCAAAAATTTCTGCTCTGCCAAAAAAAGTGTGTGTGTTTGTGTACACATACAGATACACACACACACACATATATATATATCAAGAGAATGAGAACACAAGGAACACACTGGGAGAGAATATTTGCAAATGACATACCTGATAAAAGTCTATTATCCAAAAAACATACAAAGAACATGTAAAACTCAATGATAAGAAAACAACCCAATTTAAAAATAGGCCAAAGATATGAACAGATATCTTACCAAATAAGATACACAGATGGCAGGCTGGGCGCAGTGGCTCATGTCTGTAATCCCAGCACTTTGGGAGGCTGAGGCGGGTGGATCACCTGAGGTCAAGAGTTCAAGACCAGCCTGACCAATATGGTGAAACCCTGTCTCTATTAAAAATACAAAAAATTAGCCGGGCATGTGGCAGGTGCCTGTAATCCCAGCTACTCAGGAGGCTGAGGCAGGAGAATTGCTTGAACCCGGCAGGCGGAGGTTGCAGTGAGCCAAGATCGTGCCATTGCACTCCAGCCTGGGAAACAAGAGCAAAACTCCATCTCAAAAAAAAAAAAAAGATACATAGATGGCAAGTAAGTATATAAATAAAAGTTCAACATATATGTCATTAGAGAATTGGAAATAAAAATAACAATGAGATACTACTACATATCATTAGAATGGCTAAAAACAAAATACAGTATCAACTGCTGTTGAGGATGCAGAGTAACAGGAACGCTCATTCAATGCTGATGGGAATGTAAAGTGATACAGCCAGTTTGGAAGACAGTTCAGCAGTTTCTTTAAAAAATGAACTTTTTTTTTTTTTTTTTTAAGATGGAATCTCACTCTGGCGCCCAGGCTCGAGTGCAGTGGTGCGATCTTGGCTCACTGCAACCTCTGTCTCCCGGGTTCATGCAATTCTCCTGCCTCAGCCTCCTGAGTAGGTGGGACTACAGGCACCTGCCACCATGCCCAGCCAATTTTGTATTTTTCATAGAGACGGGGTTTCACTGTGTTAGCCAGGATGGCCTCGAACTCCTTACCTCGTGATCCGCCCATCTTGGCCTCCCAAAGTGCTGAGATTACAGGCGTGAGCCACCATGCCCCACCAAACATACTTTTACCATACAATTCAGCAACTATGCTCCTTGGTATTTACCCAAAAAAGTTAAAAACTTATAAGCACACAAAAAACTGAAAATGGATATTTATAGAAGATTTATTCACAATTGCCAAAACTTGGAAGCAACCAAGATATACTTCAGTAAGTGACTAGATAAACAAACTGTGGTACATGGAATACTATTTAGTGCTAAAAATAAATGAGGTATCAAGCCATAAAAAGACATGGAGGAAACTTAAATGCATATCATTAAGTGAAAAATGCCATTCTGAAAAGGCTATGCATACTGTATGATTCCAAACAAATGACATTCTGGAAAAGGCAGAATTATGGAGATAGTAAAAAGATCAGTGATTGCTAGGGGTCAGTGGGATGGGAGGGATGAAGAGACAGAGCACAGAGGACTTTTAAGTCAGTGAAAGTATTCTGTATGATACTATAATGGTGAATACATGTCGGTATACATTTGACAAAATTCATAGACTGTACAACATGAAGAGCAAATCCTACTGTAAACCATGGACTTTAGGTGATGATGGGTTAATACAGGTTTGTCAGTTGTAACAAAAGTACACTGTGAGGCTGGGCATGGCAGCTTACACCTGTAATCCCAGCACTTTAGGAGGCTGAGGTGGGAGGATTATTTGAGCTCAGGAGTTCAAGACCAGCCTGGGCAATCTAGTGAGACCCCATCTCTAAAAAAAAAAAAAAAAAAAAAAAAAAAAAAAAACAACAAAACCCCCAAATGTACCACTGAGGCGTGGGGATGTTGATAATGGGGGAGGTTGTACATGTGTGGACACAGGGGTTACAAGGGACATGGGAACTCTGTAATTTTCAGTCAATTTTTCTGTGAACCAAAAATTTCTCTAAAAAAATAAAGTTTATTTAAGAAAAAAAAAGAAGTAAATGTGGCAGAGAAATGATGTAGTGGCTTTAGAAATGTTAAGCTAAGGCTGGGCACGATGGCTCACACTTGTAATCCCAACATTTTGGGAGGCTGAGGTTAGAGGATTGCTTGAGGCCAGGAGTTCAAGACTAGCAATAGGCAACAGAGTGAGACGCTGTCTCTACAAAAAATGAAAGAAAGAAAGAAAAAAAAGAAAAGAAAAGAAAGAAAGAAAGTGAGCCAGAACAATCAGACAAGAGAAAGGAATAAAGGGCATCCAAATCAGTAAAGAGGAAGTTAAACTGTCACTGTTCACTGATGATATGATTGTATACTTAGAAAACCCTAAAGACTCATCCAAAAAGCTCCTAGATCTGATAAATGAATTCAGTAAAGTTTCAGGGTACAAAATCAATGTACACAAATCAGTAGTACTGCTATACACCAAGAGTGACCAAGCTAAGAATCAAATCAAGAACTCAGCCCCTTTTACAATAGCTGCAAAAAATAAAATACTTAGGAATATACCTAATCAAGGAGGTGAAAGACCTCTCCAAGGAAAACTACGAAATGCTGCTGAAAGAAATCATAGGTGACACAAACAAGTGGAAACATATCCCATGCTCATGGATGAGTAGAATCAATATTGTGAAAATGACCATACTGCCAAAAGCAATCTAAAAATTCAATGCAATTCCCACCAAAATACCATCATCAGCTGGGCATGGTGGTTCACACCCATAATCTCAGCACTTCGGGAGGCCAAGGTGGATGGATCACTTAATGCCAGGAGCTCCAGGTCAGCCTGGCCAATATGGTGAAACCCCATCTCTACTAAAAAGAAAATACAAAAATTAGCCGGGTGTGGTGGCACATGCCTGTAATCCCAGCTGCTCGAGAGGTTGAGGCATGAGAATTGCTTGAGCCTGGGAGGCAGAGGTTGCAGTGAGCCAAGATCACGCCATTGCACTCCAGCCTGGGCAACAGAGTGAAACTCCATCTCAAAAAGAAAAACAAAAAAAGGCCCAGCACGGTGTCTCACGCCTGTAATCCCAGCACTTTGGGAGGCCAAGGCAGGCAGATCACCTGAGGTCAGGAGTACAAGACCAGCCTGACCAACATGGTGAAACCCTGTCTCTACTAAAAATACAAAATTAGCCAGGCGTGGTGGCGGGCGCCTGTAATCCCAGCTGTAATCCTGAGGCAGGAGAATCACTTGAACCCAGGAGGTGGAGGTTGCAGTGAGCTGAGATTGTGCCATTGCACTCCAGCCTGGGTGACAGAGCAAGACTCAGTCTCAACAAAAAAAAAGAAAAAAAGAAAGAAAAACAACAACAAAAAAATACCATAATCATTCTTCACAGAACTAGAAAAAACAATCCTAAAACTCATATGGAACCAAAAACAAGCATCCACAGCCAAAGCAAGACTAAGCAAAGAGAACAAATCTGGAGGCATCACATTCCTGACCTCAAACTGTACAAGGCTATAGTCACCAAAACAACACGGTACTGGTACAAAAGTAGGCACACAGACCAATGGAACAGAATAGAGAATGCAGAAATAAAGCCAAATACTTACAGCCAACTGATCTTCAACAAAGCAAACAAAAACATAAAGTGGGGCCAGGCGCAGTGGCTCACGCCTGTAATCCCAGCACTTTGGGAGGCTGAGGCGGGTGGATCACAAGGTCAGGAGTTCAAGACCAGCCTGGCCAAGATGGTGAAACCCCGTCTCTACTAAAAATACAAAAAAATTAGCTGGACGTGGTGGTGGGCACCTGTAATCCCAGCCACTCGGGAGGCTGAGGCAGAGAACTGCTTGAATCTGGGAGGCGGAGGTTGCAGTGAGCTGAGATCGCGCCACTGCACTCCAGCCTGGGCAACAGAGCGAGACTCGTCTCAAAACAAAAACATAAAGTGGGGAAAAGACACCCCTTTTCAACAAATGCTGCGGGGATACTTGGCAAGGCACATGTAGAAGAATGAAACCAGATCCTCATCTTTCACCTTTATAAAATTCAACTCAAGATGGATCAAAGACCTAAATCTAAGACCTAAAACCACGCAAATGTTAGAAGATAACATCAGAAACAATTCCAGACATTGGCTTAGGCGAAGAGTTCATGACCAAGAACCCAAAAGCAAATGCAACAAAAACAAAGATAAATAGATGGGACTTAATTAAACTAAAAATGTTCTGCACAGCAAAAGAAATAATCAGCAGAGTAAACAGACAACCCACAGAGTGGGAGAAAATTTTTGCAAACTATGCATCGACAAAGAACTAATATCCAGAATCTACAAGGAACTCAAAACAAATCAACAAGAAAAAAACAAATAATCCCATTAAAAAGTGGGCTAAGGACATGAAAAGATAATTCCCAAAAGAAGATCTACAAATTACCAAACATACGAAAAAATGCTCAACATCACTACTTATCAGGAAAATGCAAATCAAAACCACAATGTGATACCAACTTATTCCTGCAACAATGGCCATAATTTAAAAAATCAAAATATAATAGATGTTGGTGTGGATGCAGTAAAAAGGAAACATTTTTACACTGCTGCTGGGAATGTGAACTAGTACAACCACTATGGGAAACAGTGTGGAGATTCCTTAAAGAATTAAAAGTAGAACTACCATTTGATCCAGCAATCCCACTATTGGGTATCTACCCAAAGGAAAAGAAGTAATTATATGAAAAAGACACTTGCACATGCATGTTTATAGCAGCACAATTCGCAATTGCAGAAATACAGAACCAGGCCAAATGCCCATCAATCAATCAATGAGTGGACAAAGAAAATGTGGTGCATATATACCATGGAATACTACTCAGCCATAAAAAGGAACCAAATAATGGCATTTGCAGCAACCTGGATGGAGTTGGAGACCATTATTCTAAGTGAAGTAACTCAGGAATGGAAAACTAAACATTGTATATGCTCACTTATAAGTGGGAGCTAAACTATAAGGAATCAAAGATATAAGAATGATACAATGAGCCTTGGGGACTTGAGGGGAAGGGTTGCGGGGGTTGAGTGATAAAAGACTACACATTGGTTGCAGTGTACACTGCTTGGTGATGGGTGCACCAAAATCTCAGACATCACCACTAAAGAACTTAATCATGTAACCAAACACCACCTGTTCCCCAAAAACTATTGAAATACAAAAAAAATTAAACTAAAGTTTGTTTAGATCATCCAGGTGAAAGTACCCATCAAATAATGAATACAGGAGTTAGAAGCTGAAGATAGAAACTTAGGAATTATTAGGAAATTGATGTAGTTGAAACCATGGGAGTGAATGACATGACCCAGTGAGAAAATGCTGCATGAGAAGCAGAAAAGAGGACAGACTCTTAAGATGTCTAAGGGGTGAGAGAAGGCTCTGAAGCCAAAGAGACCAAGAAGGAACAGGGAGATGCAAAGACCAATGGGAGTGTACATCACAGAAACCAAGGAAGAAGAGTTTCAAGAAGAAAAGTTCAACAGGTCAAATGGTGAGGTCCACTGGGTTTGGGCAAAGCCAAAGATCTTGTGGCCATGCTAATCTGTCCCATTCAGGCTATTGCCATAGAACACTGCTTAGGACTGTTTTGTTTGATGATTCCCATTTTAACACCACTGAATGAGAAAAACTATTTTATTTATTTCTTTATTTTATTTATTTTTTTTGAGACAGTCTTGCTCTGTCGCCCAGGCTGGAGTGTAGTGGCACGATCTCCGCTCACTGCAAGCTCCGCCTCCCGGGTTCACGCCATTCTCCTGCCTCAGCCTCCCGAGTAGCTGGGACTACAGGCGCCCGCCACCACGCCCGGCTAATTTTTTGCATTTTTAGTAGAGATGGGGTTTCACCATGTTAGCCAGGATGGTCTCAATCTCCCGACCTCGTGATCCACCCGCCTCGGCCTCCCGAAGTGCTAGGATTACAGGCGTGAGCCACCGCACCCAGCCAAGAAAAACTATTTATATTCTCATGCTGAAGCTCAGCAAAGAAGCATGCCAGTACAGCAACAGCAGTATTCCAAGGGGGCAGCTAGGCAGCATCCTGAGGACCAAGATCCACATCTGAGAAAGGAGCTCTTGTAATAAATCTGGAACCCTGGAAAATTTTTTCACTCTCTAAGGAAAAATCTCCAAAAGCCTCAGTTTCCTCATCTGTAAGATGGTTGCAAAATGCCCCAGTGACTGTAAAGATTAAATGAGCTAGTTTTCCTAAGAAAAACCCCTTATCCTGTGGTTGGCATTTAGGAGTCACCCAATAAATGCTAACACATATTCATATCCTTCTTTCCTTTATAAGTTTTAAAAACTTTTACTTATTTTTATTTTTATTTTTTTTGAGACAGAGTCTCACTCTGTCGCCCAGGCTGGAGTGCAGTGGTGCAATCTCGGCTCACTGCAAGCTCCGCCTCCTGTGTTCATGCCATTCTCCTGCCTCAGCCTCCCGAGTAGCTGGGACTACAGGCACACACCACCATGCCTGGCTAATTTTTGTATTTTTAGTAGAGATGGGGTTTCACTATGTTGGCCAGGCTGGTCTTGAACTCCTATCCTCAGGTGATCCACCCACCTAGGCCTCCCAAACTGTTGGGGATTACAGGCGTGAGCCACCACACCTGGCCTAGCATTAAAAACTTTAAACCTGTCAGGGCACGGTGGCTCACGCCTGTAATCTCAGCACTTTGGGAGGCCACAGCAGGTGGATCACGTGAGGTCAGGAGTTCGAGACTAGCCTGACCAACATGGAGAAACCCCCGTCACTACTGAAAATACAAAATTAGCCAGGCATGGTGGCACATGCCTGTAATCCCAGCTACTAGGGAGGGTGAGGCAGGAGAATTGCTTGAACCTGGGAGGCGGAGGTTGCGGTGAGCCGAGATCGCGCCATTGCACTCCAACCTGGGCAACAAGAGTGAAACTCCAACTCAAAAAAAAAAAATTTAAACCTAAGATCTCATGTGATCAAACTAGAGAGATCGCAACCTAGGAAGAAATAGTGAAACCCAACTTCAGAGAAGTTAAGTGCCTTACCAAAGGCCACACAAATAATTAGCTGCAGAGCCAAGATTGGAATGCAGAGCTAAGTCTTTTGTTTGTTTATTTGTTTGTTTGTTTTTAGACGGAGTTTCGCTCTTGTTGCCCAGGCTGGAGTGCAATGGCCCAATCTCGGCTCACCGCAACCTCCACCTCCCAGGTTCAAAAAATTCTCCTGCCTCAGCCTCCCGAGTAGCTGAGATTACAGGCATGCACCACTACGCCCGGCTAATTTTGTATTTTTAGTAGAGATGGGGTTTCTCCATGTTGAGGCTGGTCTCGAACTCCTGACCTCAGGTGATCCACCCGCCTCAGCCTCCCAAAGTGCTGGGGTTACAGGCGTGAGCCACCGTGCCCAGCCCTGTTTGTTTGTTTTGAGACAGGGTCTCACTCTGTCACCCAGGCTGGTGTGCAGTGGCACAGTCATGACTTACTGCAGCCTCGACCTCCCAGGCTCAGGGGATCCTCCCACCTCCGCTTCCTGAGTAGCTAGGACTATAGGTGTGCGCTACCACACCCAGCTAATTTTTGTACTTTTTTTAGAGACAGGGTTTTGCCATGTTGCCCAGGCTGGTCTCAAACTCCTAGGCTCAGGCAATCCACCCACCTCAGCCTCCCAAAGTGCTGGGATTACAGGTGTGAGTTACTGCACCCAGGCCAGAGCTGCTAAGTCTTAGTCCAGGGTTTTGTCATCTATAGCACATAAATGTCCCAAATCTTTTTGTAAGTAAAACCGTTTTCACTAATCATTAAATTTTGCATAAATTTGAGTTTTGGTTTTTTTTTTTTTTTTTTTTTTTTTTGGAGATGGAGTCTCACTCTGTTGCCCAGGCTGGAGTGCAGTGGTATGATCTGAGCTCACTGCAACCTCCATCTCCTGGGTTCAAGCCATTCTCCTGCCTCAGCCTCCTCAGCAGCTGGGACTACAGCCATGCGCCACCATGCCCAGCTAATTTTTTTTATTTTTAGTAGAGACGGGGTTTCGCTATGTTGGCCAGACTGATCTCAAACTCCTGACCTCAAGTGATCTGCCCACCTCGGCCTCCCAAAGTGGTGGGATTACAGGTGTGAGCCACCATAAATCTGAATTTTTAATATAGTAACCTCATTAGTAACTGGACCAATCTACAAGGAATTCACTCTAGGGAACCTGAGCCCTCTGAACCCTCTTGGCTTTCCCCAACAGGACAGTGCCTGGGACAAGCTCAGGAACAAAGGAACACAATAGTCCTATTTCCCAGATTTCTTCTTCCGAATATTATTTACTACCAGTTTTATCCTTGACCTTGAAGCTGAACACAGCTAAACAGACTACCAAGATCCTTCCACTTGGCAGGATCCCTTTTTAGCCAGAAGGCAAGACCCAAGATGCATAATGTCCAAGGCTCACTCTAGCCACGACATTCCTCTGCTCTTGAAATGCCAGCAGAAATTGTACCATAAGGCAATGTTCAGTAGATAAGCCATCTCTAAGTATATGTAGTATGTTAGATGTTGAAAATGCCACAGAGAAAAATAAAGCAGGGAAGGGGGACAGGGGTTTGTATAGAGGGAAAGATAGGGCCATTTTAAATAGAGCAGTCATAGAGAAGGGGACATTTGAGTAAAGATCATTCTCTGAAACAAAGACAAGATCAGCTCAAAGTATAACCTTTGTAGGTCTCAGTTACTTCATCTGCAAGGCAGGGATACTTCAGACCTACCTGGACGCAGGAGACTTAATGCCTCCGAGGAAAGTGTTTTTGTGGTTAAGAGCACATTCTACTTTAAGCTTTGCTTTGGAAATTTCCTGTTCTATGTATCAACACAGAGTGGATATTACTTTCTCTTTAAAGATGAGGCAACTGAAAGGCTGACTCCCTCAAACTTACCCTGTTGGTAAGTAGCAGAGGTGAGAGTAGAACCCAGGTCTTCTGACTCATAATCCAGGGCACTTTTCTCTATAACACATGGCCTGGACTGAAGCTACAGGCAGCTCACATCTCATAAGGTGACAAGGGTTTCCCAATGGCATGCATCAGACTAATGATGGCATTCTGCATTTACTTCAATATCTCCCTCCAAGGATCTTAAAGCACTATATAATTTTAAGAGCTAAGGGAGTTTTATTTTGTCAAGTGATGCAAAACTATTTCACCAAGGCCCTCAGAAATGGCTTACTTTTCATTGTCAGACCTTAGTCAATCAATTAATATTTATCAAGGGCTTTGCTAAGTATCTAGCTCCAAGTAAGGAGCTATAGAGTACCTATTTTTTAAGAAAAGAGAGAGATGTAATTATGAGTATCCCAATTCCTGCAATTAAGTTGTTTTAATAGTAGTTACTGAATCACTTAATTCTTCCTCCTTTTTAATCCCTTTAAGCTTTGCCTTGAAACTTCATCATGGGCTCCTGGGATCAGGAAAGAAGTTTTATATGTCCAATTCTTATACCCTCTTTGCACATAGGAGGTATTCAATCAACTTATAGATTATGATCCAGCTCTAGGTAAGAGAACTGGGACTTGAACCTAGGTCTTATTATTCCCAGTTAGGGTTCTTGCCACTTTACCATACCAGACTGCATGTGAAGAGTATTCCTAACCCCAGGTGTGACCCAATGATGTTATCAAGATTTCTGCTCCAATAAACTCTCCTCAAAAGAGGGGAATGCATCTACCATCATACCAGGTTTCCATACGACCCTGAGACTGCAGACAGCTAAAGTACAGCCCCAGCCCCAATACCATAGTCCCGGACCAAGGCCCCCAAATCTCTCTGCCATGTCTTATGGATCCACTCCATTGATCTTACATAGTACTTTAAACAGACAGTCCACTCCAGAGCATACCCTATATTGTAATGACCATTCAAACACGCCCATCTCTCTTCCAAATTATGAACTCCTCTGTGAGAGGGCTCTTGTCTTAGCCCAGCACCTAGCACAGTGCCTAATACAAAAAGCAGCACTCAGAGTTATTGAGTGCCTAGCAAATGCTACCTGTTGCAGATATCATGCTGCCCAAATTACCTATGCCTAGAGTCATTTCCTTAGAATCCTCTGTAGACAGATGTGCTACTCTTACCTAAGTTACGGCATGACATCACCTGGGAAGGATACCATGAGCAATCAAACTTATTAGCAGCACTTAGCTAACATCACTATTCACTGTCTCCTAACAGAAAATAAGGCCCTTTGGGAATGGAAGTAGGAAAAGATAAAATAGGGCAAGAAAAGCAGGTAACGGTCCAGAGCTCAAGGTACCACAGTGAAGACAGCAGCCGTGGTAGTTAGCATAAGACACGACAGTCCCCTGAAGTTAGCTCTAAAAGGAGAGTGGGTAAGTGTTGCCAATTTAATCCATCCAGGACAATCTCTGTACAGAATTTAGCAATATGGGAGCCAGTGATTCCCAAAGACACTTGCATACTTTTGCTGAGGCAAGATTCTCAGCCTTGGACCTTCCAGTTTCACATCCTCCTCCCTTCTTCCCTCTGCAAAATGCAGAAAAAATATCCCAAAGGCCAACCAGCTATTTTCCTCTCTCAGCAGCTCCTGGTTAGGAGGAAACAAGAGTTGACCAATAGGATACCAGCGCAAATCAGCCTCATCCATTTGGTAGTCCCAGCCAACCAGAGCCTGTGAGCACAGTAGGAAAAAAGGGGGAGGGGAGTGGAAGAGCTCAAAGTACATTCCTCACTGCTTAATGCCAGAGATGGATCCAAGATGACTGGTTTACTGCCAGCAAGGCCTTCTGATAAGCCAATCAATTAAATCTCCCCTACTGAGTATTTCTTCCTATCTTGTACCTCCGTGGGGTTCCCATCCCAATTATCTCCCTATACACAAAGAAAGACAAAGAAGGATGAGGATGCGCACATGTGGGGTGGGGGCGGTGGCAGCAGCATGTTTTTGCTTTTTTTCTTTTTAAACTAAAGAATAAATGAAAGAAGCCTGTATTGTAGTGTGGTAGAAAGGAAACTGGACAAAAAGTCAAGATATCTAGATTCTGGGCCTGCCTCTGCTACTCACAAGGTCTGTGACCTCAAGCTGGCTACTTCACTTCTCTGAACCAGTTTCCTCATCCAAATGAAGATGCTGGCCCATCTGATAACCAAATGAGTACCTTCTACATACTAGGCACTTTGGGAAATGCTTTATACTTATTTCTATTTCTCATAAAAATCCTATGAAGTGGCCAGGCACGGTACCTCACGCCTGTAATCCCAGCACTTTGGGAGGCCAAGGCAGGCAGATCACCTGAGGTCAAGGAGTTCAAGACCAGTCTGGCCACCACAGCGAAACCCTGTTTCGACTAAAAGTACAAAAATTAGCTGGGCATGGTGGTGTGCACCTATAATCCCAGCTACTCGGGGGGCTAAGGCAGGAGAATTGCTTGAACCCAGGAGGCAGAGGTTGCAGTGAGCCAAGACTGTGCCATTGCACTCCAGCCTGGGTGACAGTGAGAATCCATCTCAAAAAAACAAACAAAACAATCCTATGAAGTAGTTATTATCTTTATTTTGCAAATGAAGAAACTGCAGCTCAGAGAGGGTAGGCAACTTGCCAAAAGCTATGCAGCTAGGATGTGGTTGAGTTTCAAGGTCAGTTTTTTCAGATTCCAAACCCCATTAAGCCATATGCCATTGTAAATGACCTCCAAATTCCCTCTCAGCTCTAATGCTCTGGAGTTTCTTAAATGATCCCTCAATGTCAGTTTTTCTTCATTGATCTGTTCATAGCATCAAGATCTAGAAGCTAAATAGCCCAACTTGAACTTTTTATGGCCACAGTGGCAAACATTTCCAATTATTCAAGGATCCTAGATCCCTGGTGCTGGAAGAGGCCTCTTCCTCCCCCCCTCCACACATTTATTCCTCCATTACTCACACAGGAGGAAAGTCAGAAAAGGCCTTCAAGAATAGAAGCCTTCCTGAATGTATCTATCCCCTTTATTTTTTCTGTAATAACTACTAAGGCAACTGAAGTTGTTAAAGTAGCAAACAATATTCATTACTTCTCATTTATTTTTAGTTATTGTTTATTTGTTCCTGTGTGTAATCCAAAAGTCAGTAGGGCTTGAAGGTGACTGTACCCCTTTTCATTAGGGCAGGCCCATTTTCACTGTGCACTAGCCAATGCTGCCCTATAATCAAGAGGCCCCTTGCTGAACTGATGAGCACACACAAGCACTCTGATCCCACCCTTTAGTGGCTTCTGTTCAAAGGCAGCCTGACTCACACATTCCAAACAGATCACAAATAGGGCAAAACAATATTTACCAAACAAATAAAGTGTTAAAACAGAAAATAAGCAATGTGTTAAAGTGTTACATAATTCCTCACCCCCACCAGTGCTGACAGGTAGTTAAGAGAAATCATTTTGACTCTAAGCAGAGTTATACCTAAACCATTCCAGGCATAATAGTGACTAAAAAAGGGAAATGCAGACAGGCACAAGGATGTTCAGAAAACACATAAAATGTAGACACTTGACTCAAAAAGAAAAAAAAAGACTATGTATCTCAGAGAACAGGTGCAGACAGAGGTCAGAAATAATAGGGGAAAAGTTACCCTAGAGTTTAATCAAAAGAGATCTGTCAATATTTGGCTTTTTCTGCAAGAGACCATCCAGTAGAAGCAATTAACATAAAGCAAATTCAGGTGAGGAGCAACCATTTGTCCATGCTAGCAAGGGAAATGGAACTCTCATAGACTTCCACTAGCAGTATATTAGAGTACCATTTCCCTTGCGAGCATGGTTTAGCGTTTTTGGAGGGAACTTCCATCTCCACTAACATTTAAAACTTCTCTCCAGCAATTCTACTTCTATGCATTTATGACAAAATATTTCAACATTCTTTCTAATAGTACTGCTTATAATAATTCCCACCATTAGGGAAATAGTTACATGAACTGGAGACATTAGTTCCTTAGAATAACATTACCTTTTTTTTTTTTTTTTTTGAGACAATTTTGTTCTTGTTGCCCAGGCTGGAGTGCAATGGCACAATCTCGGCTCACCGCAACCTCCACCTCCCAGGTTCAAGCAATTCTCCTGCCTCAGCCTCCCAAGTAGCTAGGATTACAGGCATGCGCTACCATGCCCGGCTAATTTTGTATTTTTAGTAGAGACAGGGTTTCTCCATGTTGGTCAAGCTGGTCTCAAACTTCTGACCTCAGGTGATCTGTCTGCCTCAGTCTCCCAAAGTGCTGTAATTACAGGAATAAGCCACCGCACCTGGCCAATATTATATCTTCAGGTAGAAATATTTTCAAGGTATATTATTAAGAGTAAAAAAGCAAGTATGGTATAACCCTCTGTACTGTGTGCTTCCAGTTATCTAAAAATAAAATAACAACTTCAAAACACTGACAAAACCATGTAATACTCTTCTACGTAAATAAACGCACAGAAGGGGATCCAGAAAGATATACACTAATTTGATAACAGTGGTTACAAGAATTTGGGGGGGAGGATGAAAGGGGTATTCTCTTATCTATATTATTAATCTCATGGTTGGGGGAAGGGAATGAGGGAGGATGAATATTAGCCTACAGTAAGAGGCATGAGTTCAGATCTTCACTCTGCCACTTACTAGTCCCACAAGTACTGGCAAGCTGCTTAATCTCCCCGAAGCCTCTAGAATTACCTAGCTGGCTCATGGGGTGCTATGAAGTTTAAGTGAGAATGTATACAGCACTTTCCACAGAGCTCACCACAAATAAGCACTCAACAGATGGTAGCCATTATTTGTATTATTATTAATAATAAATTCAGTATAAAAAACTGGATCCCTGAGATCATTTCAAAGATAATCTTTATGACACTTGATTACGGCTTTTTATATTAACCATCACTCTTTTTAAAATTATGAATTCTGTGAGTTTCAGTCATTAAATTTTAGAGCTGGAAAGGATCCTACAAGTTCATCTAACCTAGTGGTTCCCAAATTTGGCTACGCAGTAGAATTAGCTAGAAAGCTTTGGGAGTGGGGGGATATTCCAATGCTTCATTTCAGACTGAATTAGAACTTCCGGGAGGGAGGATCAAAATAATCTCTATTTTTTTTTGTACAGATCTTCAGTATCTTCACATGTACTCATACATGAATAGAACACCTTTATGGAGGGGAAACAAGGGGCAAAAGTGGAAGAAAATTTCATTGCATTCCCTTTCATAGTGTTTAAATTTTTTACCTATTCAAAAAATAAGTCCTTAAAAAATGTAAATAATTATAAGTTTCCCAGGTGAATCTAACACAATCTACAGACCAGAATGAGCGTCTTTATGCTTTGTGCCAGAAATTCCTCTTCAGAAAACTAGAGACTTATGTACAAAAATGTGAATGTCATCGTAAAAGGAAGAAAACCTAACTAAACAACAAAAACCTGGAAACATTCTAAATGTCTAACAAATAAGAAATGCTTTTACAAATTTTGGTATATCCATGAGGGAATATTACATGTTCATTAAGCATGTTTTTGTTTTTGTTTTAGACAGGATCTTGCTCTATAGCCCAGGCTGGAGTGCAGTAGTGCAATCACGGCTCACTGCAGCCTTGACCTCCTGGGCTTAAGCGATCCTCCCACCTCAGCCTCCCAAGTACCTGGGACTAGAGGCACAAGCCACCATGCCTGGCTAATTTTTTGTATTTTTTTTTTGTAGAAATGGGGTCTCCCTATGTTGCCAGGCTAGTATTGAACTCCTGGGCTCAAGCAATCCTCCTGCCTCAGCCTTCCAAAGTGCTGGGATTACAGGCGTGAGCCACCGTGCTAACCCAAGTATGTTTTTAATATGATTTTTTAATAGTATAGGAAAAGATGACACAATGTTAAGGAACAAAACAATATAAATGTGTATAAATTGCCTAATCATAATTTTGGAGTAGAAAGATGGGGGGAAATATCTACGAAAAAGTGAAAGGAACTATAGTACATACAAACACAGGCCTGTGCCCTTTTCTCTTCACTCTCCACTGCCTTTCTTCAGGCCTGCCCCTATTTAGGAACTGCCCCTATTTAGCCACCCAGGCTGGCTTCAACTCCCATTTAGGAACCTAAGCAATTTATCCTATTCAGTTACCTTTCTTGTTCATCACATAATTATATCTTACTCACCATCATACTTTTTGCAACTTTTAAAAAATAAGAGCTCCCTTCAGAGGACAAATACTTGCCACAACTAGGAATGTCACAGACTCTAAAGCAATGATTCCACCTTGATAAACGGTTATATATTAATCAACAAATTTACTGAACAGCTGCTAACATGTAAGACTTTAAGCTAGTGCATTTGGACCTCACTCTGAAGCCCTGTGTTTCTTCCATCAAAAAGACCCCCATCTCTGGGGTCAGATAAGACACATATATGTAAGAATGAATAAGTAACAATATATAAAAAAGGAGCACAGGCAACAAGTGCTACAGGAGTTCATATTTGTATGTTCATATGTATATGCAGAACGGCAGAACGAGTTACTGCACTTTGTTTAGCGTTTTTTGTTTTTTGTTTTGAGACAGAGTCTCGCTCTGTTGCCCAGGCTGGAGTGCAGTGGCGCAATCTCGGCTTACTGCAACCTCTGCCTCTTGGGTTCACGCCATTCTCCTGCCTCAGCCTCCTGAGTAGCTAGGACTACAGGCGCCCGCCACTAGGCCCGGCTAATTTTTTGTATTTTTAGTAGAGACGGGGTTTCACCACGTTAGCCAGGATGGTCTCGATCTCCTGACCTGATGATCCGCCCGCCTTGGCCTCCCAAAGTGCTGGGATTACAGGCATGAACCACCGCACCCAGCACTTTGTTGAGTTTTTTAAGGCAGGGTCTCACTCTGTCACCCAGGCTGGAGTACAGTGGCATGAACCACAGCTCACTGCAGCCTCGAACCTCCTGAGCTCAAGCGATCCTCCAACCTCAGCCTCACAAGTAGCAAAGATCACAGGTGCATGCCACTACACCTGGCTAATTTTTTTTTAATTTTTTACAGAGATAGGGTCTCCTTATGTTGTCCAGGCTGGTCTCAAACTCCTAAGCTCAAGCAATCCTAACACCCTAGCCTCCCAAAAGTGTTGAAATTACAGGTGTGAGCCACCATGCCCGGCCAAGTTACCACACTTCACTGTGTACATCCTTTCCCCACCCCACTAAACTGGAATATATACACCCCTCAGATATAGCAGTTCTACCTCATTCCTTATTTTTGTATCTAACCCTAATGCTTAATGTGTCTGACAGAGATAGTAGGTGTTTAATATGCAAACATTTTTGAGTTAATTGATTATTATAGCAGGAATAATGGTGGTGGGCAATGCCATCTAATTAAATGAATGGTGGTGAGAGGGATATAAGATAGTACTTGCCCCTGATGCATTTCAGACTGAAAAAGGTTGGGTTAAGGGCCATCAGAAGGATCTGCTAACTTGCTGGATACCTTCCAGACATCATTTATTGGTGGGGGAGCAGGGGAGGCAAGGGAGAGTTTACATCTGTACTAAGCATAGTTTACCTTTCAGAGGAAAAAAGCAATGACAAGCAAGCTTTCCCTACTTTTTTTCAGGCTAGGCCACACCTCACAGTGGAGTCCTCTGTGCCGGCCATACTCTTGTCAATCCACACCCTCCCATCCCCCCTTCTTCTGGCCCCATACAGAACTCGTCATTCTCCTGTCTGTCAACCCCTCAGCCAAGAAGAGAATTCATGCTAGCCATCAGACAGCCATCTGAAGTCCTAGCTAGGAATCAGTGCCCTAAACCTCCCAGAGAAGCAATGACCTAATTTAAAGTGAAGGTTCATCCCTAAAAAGTTGATAGGACCATAGAGAGCAAGGTCAAAGTTCACCCTGGATGCAATGAGAAAAGAGAACTGAGGATGAATCCTGAATTTCCCCATCCTGGATTTTCTTGGTGCTCCAGGACACAGTACACACTACAGGATCAGTATTTATCTAGAAAAAAATCTTCAAAGTGCATCACCTCCCCTGGCTTTGAGCAAACTTTAACCATTCTGAGCAGATAAGTATTTACCTTCTAGAGTTCCTTTAGTAAAGTGTCCCACTGCCTTGAAATAAGGAAGTTCTCCTTCATTTCTAACCTAAATTACTCCTGTTAAAATTGAAATTTATTTCTTTAGAAGACATTCAAGGCAGCAAATTAGCATCCTGTGTCATTATTTCTCAGGTTATTCATGCACACTAATGCTTGAGACTCACGGCTCTACTTCCTAACCGTTAGAGGCTTCAGGTTTCATTTCTCCAGTGCTAATAATTCTAATTTTTTCTTTTTCAATAGGTTCCATGATTTCCCTTCTCCATCTCTTTATACCTGTCTCAGGTTTCTTTTCACCCTTAGATTGTTCTTTCCACCTCAACCTTTATTCGTCTTCCCCCTACCTTCCCATCCCTAAATATCCTCTCTTTAATGGACAAAAGCCTTGTTTCACCACCCCCCATTTTTCTGACCTGGCATTCTTCCCTGTAGGAATGTTAATTAGCATGTGGGATTTAATTAATTCAGCACCTAATTAAAAATGAGAGAGGAAGAGGGGGAGAGGAGGAGGGCGGGACAGACAGCGCCCGCTACAGTGCAGAAGGCACCGCAGATGGTTCTGGGTTGGCTGGCATCATGCCACCGCCCTCCAAACCCCCTTCTGCCCCCCCCCCACCAACAGCATGCACAGTGAGGGGGGAGGGACAAAAGTGAGGGGCATAGGCTGGCAGAGTCTCTAGACAGGCTCATTCAGTCCTGCCGCTGCTTTGTGCTGGGGAGAGACAGAAAGCGAAAACAAGAGAAAGGGAGGGAGAGACATGGACATACCCACACTCAGGAGCCAAAGAATGGGACATCTGAACCGAATAATTCCTCTCCTCTTCAACACTGGAAGAAGCCAAGAGAGCTTGTTCATCCCAAGAGAGAGTCAGCATCTTGGGGTTCCCTGGCTCTTAAGGATCACTGAGGACAAGATGGGAAAACATAGCACTGATCTTCTGGAGAAAAGGGATAGCTTACTTTGGCAACCAGGGACCTACTCTGCTGCCATTCTTCCCACAGCATGCTGTTTGCTCAGCAAGAGCAGGCGATGAGGAAGATAGCTATTCAAAATGAAAGATGGGGGGAGTGGGCATGGATGGGCAACAGGGAGCAAACGGACAAGAAGGAGATTTAAAGGAAGGGTATCCATGAGAGAAAGGGAGAAGTGAGGGAAAGCAAAGAAGAAATAAATGATGGAGGAGAAGGAAGAGGAGGAAGTTAGGGGCACAGCGATGCTTTGTTTGCCAAGATGGATAAAGAGGGATGGAATGTCTGTGCAGAGGACTCCACATATTGATCCCACACAGCCTAGGCCAGGCAGAGGGCAATGGCAGCATTGCAGGCAGAATGCAGGAGCAGATCTTTCTGAGGGGCAACCAAGCTGCCGGAGACAGGGAACCCATCCCACAAGATCTTCCTAAAAACTGGATATTTCTACCAAACCAGGAATTTATCAAAAGCAATGGAGAAAATCTTCCAAATGAACAGAAAAGGAGGCTAGAATGACAGGAAACTGCAAAATCTGATTCCAGGAGCTCCAGCGGGGAGATGGGTGAGGAATGGGATTTGCAGCAGTAACTAGTGGCTCTCTAGGAGTGTCCCCTGATACTCTCAGGGGAAATGTGTCCAGTAGGGGATTGATGTGAGGATATGAGGGCTGAGAAAGACAGAAAACGTTTGGTTTCAGAAAGCACCCCTTTGGTGGGAGGCATCTAGGAAGCTTTGTGGCTTGAAGCCTCGGGGGGACTACATAAGGAGGGTAACAAGGAAGTCTGCCATCAGTGACAGATTACATAAGACTTGACTGAAGGAAACTAAGAAGGAGGGTGTGAAGCCAGATGAAGGTTTTCTGGTGTTAACAGCCACAGAGCTGAATGCAGTACAGAGAAGGGTCATTGTAACTAAGAGACAGGGTTTTCCTGGCTAGGAATTCTGATTTGATCTCTTTACCACCTAGGGCTTCCTGTAAGAGTCAGCAGTGAGTAAATCAAAATTGGGAGAGAGGAAGTAGAAACTCAGGGGCTTTCTGTTCTCCAGAGCCCACCCGTGGGGCTAAACCCAAGGCTGGGAAATGAAACAAAGCAGTTCTCAGGGTAAGGTACCATTGGCTCAGTCAAAGTGGTACATACAAATGCTAAGCCTATTTCCTATTCTAAGCTTTAACTAACAATAAAAATTATAAGAAAATGTATTAATATAGTCACAATGGTAGTTTTACACTAGAGAGAAATGATGTAAGATTTAGAGTTATCAGCACTAGTGGAAGGGGGTGGTCCATAGAACCTTTTGTTATTTAAGTGATCCTGGGACTGAAGAGTTTGCTGCGGAAGATCAGCACAGACAGAATGGAGCGTCCAGAGTTCCAGCATCCACCACCAAGTGCCATCCAGCCCCAAGGTATTTAGCAGAAGGGGTATACTAGCCAGCAGTAAGGTCAAATTAAATCTGGAATGGGAATTCATTCCCTGCCTTGGTACTCTGGAGGCCCCTGTAGTAGGCTAGCTTGTGTAAGGCCTGCGGAAATGCTAATACCATCCCAGCAAGCTAGATTCCTCAACCAGCCAGCCAAGCCCACATGCCCTGGCTGTCTTGCTGCTGATGCTGTCTCAGCATCAGGCCAACCAAGGCCAGCTTTTGACACAAAACCTGGCCACGTTGCTGCCTTCAAGGCTGCCAGTGGCTCTGGGGATGAATTGGAGACATTGGTTTCTAAGGGGTAGTAAAGGAAAAGTCAGACCTGGATGTGAGAGAAAACAAATTCTAATACCAGCTCTGCTAATGACTTATTTGAATAGGCTTAGATAAATCATTTCCCCCTATAGGGCCTGTAAGCAAAAGAAAACAAAAATCAAACAATTTTAGCTACAGCAATGTAAGTATCTAGAAAAAAAAATAGTTAAAACTCAATTTACTGCTCTCCCAAAGGATGCTAAAGCAGCTAAGTCTCTACCATTCACTGCAACAAATATTTATTGGATCTTGCTTTTTAAAAGAGGGACCTAAACAGAGATCACTGTCTACATTACATGAAACCGTGACCCTAACTACAGTCCCCTGAACAGAGCAAGAAAGATCTCTAAGAAAGGAAACAGGAAAATCAGCTGAGGAAATGAAGAGGCCACCGGCCTCTGCCTCCACCAACACATGTATGCACCTTAGGAAGGCAGGAGAGGTAGGCAAGAAGACAGGGCTCCACAGGCACTTCCATGGCTCAGACAGTAAGGTGAGGGGTTGGTGTTCTAGTCCCTGCTTTTCACCGTGGCTCTGGCAAACTCTTCCTCTCCCCATAGTCCAGGAGTCAGTCTTGACTCACACATGCTGAGGAAATGGAAGCCAGCCATTCTAGGACTGCCACTTAAGCTAAGGAAGATCTCCTCCCACCAGGGAATCAAGGAAAGAGGTCCATATTGTGGCCTATTCCTAGGATATACAGAAGTCAGACTCAGCACTACCATCCAGGGAGTAACTGGATGCTACTAATTCATAAAGAATAATCCAATAAGAGAAAAATTAGCCATCCTAGAAATTGGATAACTTTACAATAAAAAACACTGCTGAATTAGCTGGTTGTGGGGTACTGGTCTCACAATGAAAGGTCTCCAAAATAAAGTTAAGAAGCGAGATGAGGCAAGAGCTAACAGTCTAAAGAGTTTGGGCATATTCTGGAAAGGCTAAACAATACAGGGCACTGTGGGCTGAATGGGGCAACCAGGTAAATTCAGCTGTGATAAAGGAACGACATGGAATGACAAAAAAAGGAAGCAGACTACAAGAGTGAGCCAAGGTCCTGCAGCCAGAATTGTGCTCAGCAGTGACCAGAGAGCCAGGATGTCCATCACATAAGTGTCACAACTGTCCTGGAAAGAACCTTCTGAGGACACAAAAGATCAGTAACAGGACATCTCCTCCAGTCTTCAAAATACAGGATAACGAAAGTAGAGGTATCCTTAGCAATCTAATCCAAAAGTTTCTGGATGAGCCATTATTATCTGAATTCTTGCTATTCCCTAGCTCCCATTTTCCCAGCATGTAGAACCCAAATCTGTAGATTCAGATAACACAGGATCGATCGCTTGCCAAGTGAACTCTCCTTATCCAAATCCAGGAATTGAATAGATGCGGACAGCAAAGGATATCTTCTCTCTCCCATCATGTTTCCCCTGTAGAGCCTCGTCATTCTCCCACCTACTCTTCAGTACTGACCCCTCAGTTCTCCTCACCCTGTTCTCTTCTAAGCCACCCTCATCTACAGCCCCCTTTCATTGGGAGAGTCATCTGTAAGATGTCAGGGGTAGAACAGATAACGAAAAAGAAAGGGAGTAGGGAAGAGTGTAGATTTCAGGTAGGGAAGTGAGATGGAGATCCTGCAGACAGAGAAAGAGAGAGACAGAAAGCAAGAGAGCTGGAGCTGGGGGAGGGGAAGAAGATGGCACTGTGGAAAAAAGAGCGCCACAAAATTAATTTGAGGAAGGGAACAGTAGAGGAGACGTTGGTGGAATAACAATCAGGCAGTAGAGGGCTGGGGAAAGGGGGAGGGCGACAGGGTGGGGAGGAATGATGTTGGCGGGGAGGGCTCTGCCTGCAGAGCAACAGCAGCACCACCTATGGGTATGGTGAAGGGCTACAGGCTGCAACAAAAGAGGTCCCCACCTAGGCATGGGAGTCTGGGGTGCAGGTGGGGAGGAAGAAGCCATGGCTTTTGCCCTTCAAATCTCTTGGTTACACAACATGCAGGCTAGAAGAATAAATTGTATATGGCTTTCCTGGGAAGAGAGGGACTTAAGGTAAGGGAGGGAAGACAGATAACTCCTGGCTTTTTCCATTACAAGGGGGTTTCCCCTTCAGAATTCAGGCAGTAGAAAAGAGAATATGAAGAGGGAGGAACACCAGGTACTGAAAGGAATGTGAGCACCTGCTTATTTCATTACCTGGAGAAAGGATTTTTATCTTTATTTCCAAGTGATTTCCTTTCCCCACTGGATATAAGAGAATACAGCTGCCTCCCTGGGGCCATGAATGCCCCTCACTCAGCTGCTTCCTTCCAGCACTGCCTCAAAACTCCCAACCACCATTAGAAACCCCCAGGGAGCCACCAAGGTCTAAGAAGGAAAGAAGGGAAGGGTTCCCCCCACCAAACAGACCAAGTGGGGGAGGACAGGGTGGAATGAAAGAGAGAATGCAAAAGCTCTGCAGAGGGAGGGGAGAGAGAAATGTGATCAGTAGTATTTGTTGTGCTTCCAGGGAGGAAGGATCTGTCACATTTTTAATAATAATAAATACATGAAGACAGATTTGCCAGCACTGCTCTGGCTTCTTGGGAAGTGTGGGGGAGGGGAAGTAATGCAGCTGCAGCACACACCAATATCTCCCCCTCCCCTCCCCCATTAGATAGGCTCAGTATTGCAGCAGCCTCCCCCTCCCCCTCTAACCGCAGTCCTCCCCTTCACAGCCCACCCTTTCCACGGTCCCGTCACACAGTTCTGCCCCTCCTTCCCCTACTTGTATCTCTACTCACTCCAACCCCACTCTATCCTTTCAGTGCTGGTCCTCATTTAACACATGCTTACTCTAGCTGGAAGAAACCTTAGCACCTACATCTTAGATGAATGAATCTGCTCCCCCAATCCTGAGGCTCTGCTGTTTCCAATCAGTGCCCTTCACTAGCTGACAGCAATCTTCCCCTACACCCCACACAACACTCCCACAGATGTAATCCAGCACGTTTCAGCATTTCCTGGATTCCACCAAAAAGGATTGCTTTTCTCCCCATTTTAATCTCAGTGTGACCTCCTTTCTCACATCCTTCCTTAAATATAATGGCCATCAAATGTGTTTGTGTTTAGGGGGTGTCAGGGCCTCAGGACTCAGTGACTACTGCCACCTATTGACCCAAATTTGTTCAAGATAGACCTTTAATACACTTCTTACACAGTGACGCTCTGTTATTTCAAAAGCATCAATAGCTTAAACATGCAAAGGCATGGCTCTTGGGGCTTCTCTGAGACCCTCTGAACAATGAGATCAAAGAAACACAAAAGCAAGACTGGGCAGAGAGCCAGAGCATTGATGCCTTTCCTCATGCAGAGGCAGAAAACGAGGCCCAAGGAATGAAAAAGCAACTTTAAGTCCCCTCAAGGTTCTCTAAGCAAAGATGAGTAGGGAACAGAGTTTTTCTTAAGGGCTGGTAAAAATTTCATGTATCATAATATAAATGATAAATGATGTTACCAATGGAGCAGGAGGCAGGATTCCACTCACATACCTCCATCAAGTTAGCCAAATCCTTGGCATGAATCTGGGATTTATAGACCTAAAAGATTCCAGGGAGGATGGGGGACACTCAGGGGTGTGTTTGACTCTCATCCAATCTGTACCAATCAGAACTGGAGACTGGACAAACTGGGCTCTGAAAAAGGGCAGGTCTACACCATGCAGCTCTATGGTTTAGCTGCGTCCCATTCACCAACCCAAGGAATGAGGAGCGTTTGAACTCTCCATGGTGCTGAAAATTGACACACTAATAATCTCCCCTGCAAACAAAACATAGTTTTCCTAATAAGGTATCTACGAAGACTGTTGTGAATTCCCAATAGACATTTCCCCAAGCCTTCATAAAATCCTAACAAAACAATGATTTTAAGGCAAAGACAGGCCTTGGTCAAACTCTCTTCCCTGTCCCCTAAGATGAAAAGAATAAGGCGGAGGTGTAAATTACTTCTACAGAATAAAGCTATCACATGACAAAACCATCACATGATAAAACCAAACAGGTAAGGTGCTCATGTGTGCATTAATGACAGCTATTACTTAGTGAACACCAGAAATGATCTGTTGTCAGCAATACACTGAGGAAATCCGATATTCATATGGTCTGAATAATCAGAGAACTGGATCTATTAGTAGGAATAAGGGAAAGAAAAAAAGTGACCAGAACAGCCATAACAAAATCCTAAAATTCTAGTTCTTAGTTCCCTTGTTCTACTACCCTAACAGTTGTTTTCAAACTATATTCTAAGGAATTCTAAAGGTTCCTTGGGGGCTCCTCAGGAATCTTGGGGAAAGGGGGTCGTAAGAACATGGAACTTCAGGACCCCTCATTCCCACTTCAATCAAAGTAACCCCACTTATGCTTGTTTTACATATTGAGAATCCATGTAATACTCCATCAAACAATACACTCTAAACAGTGTTTGATGACTCTTGGTACAAATATTCTCAGAAATAGTTCAACTTTTTACCAGAAACTTCTTTCAAATAATGCCTAAAAGCCAGGGAAAACAAAATGTCCTGGGATTAAAGACTTGATTGAATTAATATAAGGTCCACAAAGGCAGAGATTTTGTCTGCTGTGTTCACTGGTATACCACAAAGAGACCAGAATTGTGGAACTTAGGGTTTCTTTGAAGACGAGGCCTGTAACAGAAATGGGGCAGTAGGGCGGGGGAGCTAGATTATAAACCACCTACAAATAAAAAAAGATTTTTTAACCCTTAAGATTTTCATGAACCACAGGACACTTGAAGTCCTCCATCCTCAGTGTTCCCCAAGCACTGGTTCTCCAACTTAGGAAAAATTGTTTGCCCTAAGTGTCTAAGCTTCCTCACTAGTAAAATGGAGATTTCATAAATTTTATAAGGATTGCCAGGTGTGGTGGCTCATACCTGTAATCCCAGCACTGTGGGAGGCCGAGGTGGGTGGATCACGAGGTCAGGAGATTGAGACTATCCCGGCTAACACAGTGAAACCCCGTCTCTACTAAAAATACAAAAAATTAGCCAGGTGTGGTGGCACGTGGCTATAGTCCCAGCTACTCAGGAGGCTGAGACAGGAGAATCGCTTGAACCCAGGAGGCAGAGGTTGCAGTCAGCGGAGATCGCGCCACTGCACTCCAGCCTGGGCAACAGAGTGAGACTCCATCTCAAAAAAAAAAAAAAAAAAAAAAAAATTATAAGGATTAAGTATAAAGCACTTAGCTCAGCCTATAGCACAGGATTTTTTTTTTTTTTTTTTTTTTTTTGATGGGTCTTCCTATCATTCAGTCTGGAATGCAGTGGTAAGATCATAGCTCACAGCAAGCTCAAACTCCAGGGCTTAGGCAATACCCCTGCCTCAGTCTCCCAAGCAGCTGGAACTACAGACACACACCACCACACCTAATTTTTTTATTTTTTATTTTTTTTAGAGACAGGGTCTTGTCGTGTTAAACATGCTGGTCTTGAACTCCCTGGCCTCAAACTATCCTCCTGACCCAGCCTCCCAAAGTGCCCGGATTATAGATATGAGCCACCACACCTGGCCAGAAGGTAGTACCTGTTTTGTTTTGTTTTTTAAAGAGCACTTCCCTTCCCCTGGAAGTTCCCATAATCCACAAATCTTAATAAATTAGAAACAAATATAGTGGTCCTAACAAGCAAATGAAGTGGTTTTAACTAAAGTATTTTTGAACTGAAT
The DNA here is from genome assembly GCF_029289425.2 of Pan paniscus. NCBI lineage: Eukaryota > Metazoa > Chordata > Mammalia > Primates > Hominidae > Pan > Pan paniscus. The sequence continues at coordinate 24,910,632 of NC_073264.2, read as the reverse complement.
CACTCATCTAGTTAGTTCAGCCATAAAGGAAAAAGTCTCTAAATCTGTTCTTGTGGCTCTTTGTTTAGATTCCCTTGAGGAAACAGAAGTTTGAGAGCCCAGGGCATGTGAGACTCTCTCAGATCTACCAGGGACTAAAGGTTAGCGGCCCCAGACATAAGCCCATCTTGGTGTCATGCACAAAAGCTCTAGGCTCTTTGACTTGAAGGGAATCTCAGAGATGAAGTCTAATACATTCATTTCTTAGCTGAGGAAAATTAAAGGCCAGGGATATTAAGTGATTTGCCCAAGATCACAGAATTAGCAGAAGACAGCCATAGGTCCAGTCTCCTAACTACTTTCTACCAAGCGGCAGCTGAGTGAAAGACCCCTGCCCCAATCAGGCTGAATAGTATAAATCCAAATTCAGAAATTCAGAATCAACAAGGTTTTAGTCATATAACCCACATTAATTTGTCTATCGATATAACCCAGCAATACTAGACACTAAAATCAGATGTTCATGAGACCCAAAGCCTTTTTTAAAAACTCCAATGAATTAATTCTACAGACCCAACTTCTATCTTTTTTTATCCCTTTCTTCACTTTCTGTATTATCCAAGGCCTGTGGGATATCTCACCAACAGAGGTTATTCTCTCGTTAGAATACAAGATTTCAGATGTATAACGCCCACCAGTCTCCTGGCTTGAGTTTGGCTAATTATTTCTGTGGGATTTTCATTTGTTTGGCTGTTAAGCTAGGAATGTTCTGCTTGTCTGCTGGCATTTTTTTTTTTTTTTTGCCAGCTCTTTATAGAAGGGTTGGCCTTTACTGACTCGGGTAAAATGACCCTCAGTTGAAGCGGGGGGGCGGTCAGAGACTGAAAAACACAAGACTATACTGACTCTTCACTCTAGCCTTCTTACTCACTCTACTATTTTCTACAAACTCCCTCAGTAACTAACCAAAGATCAGCCTTATGTTCATGCTATTTCAGAAAGAAATGAAAAACATTCAGAGAAGTGGAGATAAGAATAATCTTGCTGATGTGGAAAGGTTCTATCTTGCTTTTGATTACAGCCAAGCTCAAGTTTCTTGAACCACTTATGCCACCTGGTGGCCAGCCCAGATAACACTAATAAAACCTAAAATTCATGTGTTAATATCTCAATCTGTATTGTATTACAACAAATCATACAGGAAGTTGAGGCAACATGGGTTGAAAGAGTTGATTATACCACCCTCGTCTCTCAATACTTTTTGTGACGTAACCGATTTTTAGTTTTTGGGAAAAATATATTATCAAAGAAAACAATACAAATGTTTTGCACTTCCAAAAAAAATTTCCCTTTTCACCAACCGCTCACCAAAAATATCCCAAACCCAACGACTCCAGTCGTACAATACATGTGCAAAAAGGGGCTTTAATTCATAAGTAAAATCAATTTTATTAGTAAGGCTCTTTCCACATGTCCAAAGCAAACAATTAATGAATTCCAGGGAAAACCACCTATATACAATGAAATTAGAAGTATCTCAGGATGACAAAAAATATACAAATATGTACACCCATAATCACCGCCGCCTCCGAAAACCTGAAAGGAAGGGAAACCAAGAATGAGGCAAAGGACAGTTGGAAAAGCTAAAGGGACAGGAAAACAGGACACCTAGAGGGAAGGGCTCACAGGGGTGGGGTCTCCTAGGCAGTACTCTGAATATCTTCCCAGGACAAAAGACGAGAAGTAGGAATAAAATTGAAATGGGATAATGGTTCCTTCAAGTGACACTTTATCAGTTCTATTTAGGGAAGCCTGAACAGGAGCTGTGGGACCTTAGAGGTAGAATCCAGAGATTCATTTTGTGAATGATGCTGATTTCCAGCTCAGGAAAGCAAAAAATAAAAGCCCACCTAAGGAGATTATTGCCCAGTATGGAAGAGATACTACAGGGCTTGGTGAGACCCAGAATGGCAAATCCAAAGAGATTCAATTTGTACTCCCCACCTTGCACCTGATCACCTAAGTCCCAGCAGTTCACTGACCTTTTTTCTTCCGACCTTTCTGAGGTATCTTCTTCCGCTTCTTAATAGGATTCTGATCCTGGAGACAGATGGAGAAGTGATGGAATGGCACTGTGGTTCTGAGAGCCAGCATCCCTTCCCAAGTTCCTCATGGTAATAAGCCCCACATACATTTTGCTGAAAGCATGAAAGTCACATCCTACTACAACCATATCTCAACCTCACCTCATCAAGATGAGCAGTTCCCCCTGTCAAAGCACTGATGTCACTGAAGTGTGTAAGGGAATGAAGTTGTGAGCTCATGACATTTGCTCGTTTTCGCCGTCCTTTCTCTCGCTTACTGACGCTCAAACGCACCATCATGCTCTCCTCATAGTTAATCCTGCCAGAGAAAGACAGTTTCCAGCAGGCTCAGACCATGGAGATGGAAAGCTCCAGCCCACAACCTGGGCCCAAGTATCTACTCATCTCTTGTTCAGGGAGTTCTCAAGAAGTTTCACAGCAGATCAACATAGTATTTAGTAAGGACATATTGAATGCTCAATACTGAGCTTCCTCAATGAAATGTGCTCTGTGCTAGAACTTCCCTCATGCTAGATATGAATCCATAGCCTATCCATAATATTATTTAAAATATTACACCAAAATTTTTTTATTTCAGCTCTATAAGCAGGTTTCCCTAAACGTGTCCTTTCATGCAAATCCATCAACTGCAAAGACTGCACCTGAGCAAAGTTGACGAGTCTGTATTCAATTACACTGCTTTTCTACTTTCCTTCCCTGAACTTATCTAGCACTCACAATGTCACTATAAAAACCTACCTTTATTGCCTTCTGCACAAAAGTGAGAGCTGTGACAGTGAAACACAGAATCTTAAAGTTGTACTATGTGGAACTGCATATATTCCTCTTTGTACTGCTTTTTTTCCCCTCAAATCTCATGTCGAATTGCAATGTACTGCTTTTGCTTTGAACTAAACAGTTGGGGTAAAAATTTTCCTAGTTCCTATCCTGTACTCCAAACTCCTGATTCTTAGAAACTATCATCCCAAAGTTTTCACTCCATTTTCTATGTAACATTAATTCTCTTGGTACCAAACTTAGTCACATTAGTCTAAAGCATGAGGACAGGACTCTAGAGTGTAGGAATAATTTCTAAGGCAAGGGCTCAGACCTGTGTTGGTCCTCCTGACTCTGGCGGGTAACATGGGGATGCCGAGCATCACGGATTTCCTCTGGAGCATCTGAGTACTGCTCCTTAAGTTCACGAATGACAGAGCTGCTCAATGCCCGTCTCTTGGCTCGTTCTAGACGCTTCTTCTCCCGCTCAGCTTCTGTTTCATCTACATGATGAAAATAAGCAGGGTTATCCAAGAACAGAGAAAAGAAGAGAAACAGTTCATGCTGAGGAGGCAGCAGCCAAAGTTCATACCATAATGTACTGGAACCAAGCGTGGAGGAACATATTTCTTAGACACTCCCTTCACAGATTTCTTCCCTGAAGCCTCAGACTGGCCATCTTCTGCTTCATCTTCCTCCTCATCCTCAGAGCTCAACTACAAAAGAAACGATGTCTGCAAATTTAGGAAGCATTCATGAGGTAAGTGAGAAGAAAACCCAAAGCTGGAGTACCCTGGGGAGGTGGGAATATAAAAAGGGAAAAAAGGGAATCTCAAACTCAGCATTCTAACACACAAGTTGGAAAATCAAGTCCTAAGAGAATCCCAGGGGATCCAGGATCACCAAGAGGCTCATCTAGGTATAGATGCCTCAGAAAAAAATCAGGAGAATAATACAACCCCTTACCTTGCTCATCATATTGCTGGGATGAGGCTTAAAACGAAGTGGGTCATTCTCACCTGAAATAAATAACCCAATGAATTTTACAAAATTTGGAACTTTCTGATGGTCCCCACAACTTCATGATGGTCTCCTCACTTACTAAGGCTGCCTGTCACTGCAGTCTTGATCAGCTTGTCAATTTGATACTTCAGCTTTTGGTCCAAGGGACGAAGCTTTTCCAAAACCTACAACATGGTAGTTAATCAGGATTATATTTCCTTCCCAAAATGAAGCACACACCAGAGTCCCAATATTAAGGTGCCACATAAGGCACCTAAAATATGTACAAAGTAGAGCAAATGAATGGAAAAATACCTTTTCTCATTTGGTTTCCTTAAACATGAGAAGACTCACTTAAATGAGAGCTACTGTGTGATACCCTTGGAGCTCAAAATTTAGAAACCTAAAACTCCAAATGCTTCATACCGTGCGAATCTCCACCAGTCTCAAAACTGCATCATGTCCCTGAAGAGATCCTCCTGAGGCTTTGTCCAGAATGAGGTGAGTCAAATCCATAAGGTACATGAGCAGCAGCTGGTCTTTCACTTCCAAGAAGCTGAGACCCTGAGTTGAACAAAACAGAAAGAAAAACAGATTTGGTTTTAGCCAAAGAACCAGATGAAAGCCTAGGGTAAACAGGATGTTTTTACAAGTTCGAGATTTTCCCAATCAGTTCATATTAGGTATCTGGAATAGTCTCAAGAAGTAGCTATGCCTAAGATGGCCAATGAGAAAGTTATGCTAATACAAGAGAAACAACGCTCAGAGAATTAATAGAAGACAATGAGAAGAGGAAAATCAATAAACTACCCTCCCAAAAAAGACTATAACAGGGTTTCTCAATCTCAGAGCTATTGACATTTGAAGCCAGAACATTTTTTGTTGAGGGCTGTCCTGGGCATTGTAGGTTTCCAGCAACATCCTTGGCCTCTTCCCATGGATGGCCCCTCCAAGCTCTAACAATCAAAAATGTCTCCACAGACTGCCAAGTTTTAAATTAATTTTATCAAAGTAATTACCAATTTCCCCCCATACAATGGAATTATATGATACAGGTAAAAACAATGATTTATATATAATGACATCGAATTAAATCCATGTCACCACAAGTTGTAGAAAGTGTAATATGACTTCAATTGTGAAAGTGTGTGTGGGGGGGGCGGATATGATGAATACATTTTATACACATAGAAAAATGTCTACAAGACAACACACAAGTAACTGCTACCCCTAGGGTGAGATGAGGAAAAGGAAGAAATGGTGTACTTTAGACTGTGAAAAAGTGTTGCATATATTATTCTTATAATTTTAAAAATCTCAAAAATATTACCACAGTGGTTATCTCAGAGTGGTGATTATACTGATTTTTCATTTTTTTCTTTGGGCTTTTATGTATCTTCCAAACTTCACAGCCCTGAGAAAACCTAGTTCAGAGAGGTTAAATACTTTGGCCAAGATAACACAGTAATACAAGTAGAGCTAAGATTCAAACTCAATCTGACTCCAACACCTCATCCCTGGATGTCTTTAAGCCAACATGCTAAGCTCTTGAGATCAACACTACTGTGGTATAGAAGGAGAGCAAAGGATTTAGAGTCCACGAACTGAGTTTAAGTTCTGAATTAGGTGTTTGGTAGTCAAATATTGAGTAAGTCACTTAACCTTGTGACCTCAGTCTTTTTTTTTTTTTTTTTTTTGAGATGGAGTCTCACTCTGTCGCCCAGGCTGGAGTGCAGTGGCACTGTCTCGGCTCATTGCAACCTCCACCTCCTGGGTTCAAGTGATTCTTCTGCCTCAGCATCCCAAGTAGCTGGGACTACAGGTGCCTCCCACCACGCCCGGCTAATTTTTTGTATTTTCAATAGAGACGGGGTTTCGCCATGTTGGCCAGGCTGGTCTCGAACTCCTGACCTCGTGATCCACCTGCCTCAGCCTCCCAAAGCGCTGGGATTACAGCCGTGACCCACTGCGCCAGGCCAACCTCAGTCTTATCAGTAAAATACGTACAATATTTCCTCCCTGCCACAAAGAATAATTATGAGGCTCAAATAAGATAATGTGAAAGAACTTTGTAACCTATAAAGCACCTAGTAAAAGTCTTTGGTCAAAAAGATAAGTTAATATGTATTTGTTCAATAAATAAACAAATATACAGTGATCTAAGAAGGCTGCTGGCAACTCATCCATCTCCAAAAGGCACTGAAATGGTTCAAGGCATGGTACCCAAGGCCTGGTGTGGTGGCTCACACCTGTAATCCCAGCACTTTGGGATGCCGAGGTGGGTGGATCACCTGAGGTCAGGAGTTTGAGACCAGCCTGGCTAATATGGTAAAACCACGTCTTTACTAAAAATACAAAATTAGCCAGGAGTGGTGGCGGGCGCCTGTAATCCCAGCTACTCGGAAGGCTGAGGCAGGAGAATCACTTGAACCCAGTAGGCAGAGGCCGCAGTGAGCCAGGATCATGCCACTGCACTCCAGCCGGGGCGACAGAGGGAGACTCCATCTCAACGAAACAAAACAAAACAAAAAAGCATGGTACCCAGGACAAAAACAGGTAAGAATTTGAGAAGCAGGCTCTTCCGATGTGCTTGGGCATTGTCAAATTCAAACTGAGCTACAAGCATATGAGAGAAAAACAAAGATTTAAATTTTTTTTAAATAAAAATGGACAATAAGAACATAAGTGAATGATAAAGACAAGAAGGGAATATATTTTGAATGCTGTTTTTAGTTATCTTTCTGTAAGCACAAATCTGCTGTAACTCCTGTGCTTAAAACTCCTTCAGTGACTCTTATTACAATGATTTTCATACTTGTATTTACCCATAGAATATTTGGCTTAAATATCTTAGGACAAAAGCTCAATATATAAAAACAGATAATACCAGAGTTTTCCAGTTAAGTAGGGATGAGAGGTCCAGAGTTGTTCTTCCACATTGCCCCCAACCAATAATCCCTGAGAAGGTTCTACCAGACCTTAATTTGAAAACTACAATATTTTAATTGTTGTTGTTTTGTTTTTTTCAGATGGAGTCTTGCTCTGCTGCCCAGGCTGCAGCACAGTGGCATGATCACGGCTCACTGCAACCTCTGCCTCCTGAGTTCAAACAATTCTCCTGCCTCAGCCTCCCGAGTAACTGGGATTACAGACAGGCACACGCCACCATGCCCGGCTAATTTTTGTATTTTTAGTAAAGATGGGGTTTTGCCATGTTGGCCAGGCTGGTCTCAAACTCCTGAGCTCAGGTGATCCATCCGCCACAATCTCCCAAAGTGCTGGAATTATAGGTGTGAGCCACCTTTTCTTCTTAGCCTGGCCTTTTTTTTTTTTTTTTTTTTTTTTTTTAGACAGTCTCACTCTGTTGCCCAGGCTGCAGTGCGATGGTGCAACCGTGGCTCATGGCAGCCTCGACCTCCTGGGCTCGACTGATCCATTCACCTCAGCCTCCTGAGTAGCTGGGACTACAGACACACACCACTGCACCCAGCTAATTTTTTTTTATAGAGACAGGTCTCACCACATTGCCCAGGCTGGTCTCAAACCCATGGGCTCAAGCAATCCTCCCACTCTGGCCTCCCAAAGTGTTGGGATTACAGGCACATATTTCAATTTTAAGATGCACATCGTTTTCATATTTTAACATCTCTGAAATCAGGATGCATGTTTCAGTCACTGGCATCTTGGTATTATGTCATAAGCAATTTTTTTTTTTTTTTTTGAGACAGGGTCTTGCTCTGTCACCCAGGCTGAATGCAGTGGCACAATCACAGCTTACTGCAGCCTCAACCTCCCAGGCTTAAGCAATCCTCTGGCCTCAGCCTCCCGAGTGGCTGGGACTACAGGCACATGCCATCATGCCCGGCTAATTTTTAACTTTTGTAGAGACAGGGTCTCACTATGTTACCCAGGTTGGTCCCGAACTCCTGAGCTCAAGCGATCCTCCAGCCTCAGCCTCCTGAAGTGCTGGAATTACAGGCATGAGCCACCATGCCCGGCCTGTCATTTTTTCTTAATATATACAATAAGTGATATGTCCCAATTAATAAGTGTCTTAGATTAGATGAAATCTGAAAGTAACTCCTCAGTTGGCCTACAGTAATCTTCAGAGTGACTACTTTTCCAGTCTTATTTCCTACCCCCACCACACATAACACAGAAAGTACATCCTATCACAAAAATGACTTACTCCTTTCCCTTATCACCATTACTTTCAGGCCTTTGTGCCTTTGCACATGTTCCTTCTTTCTGTCCCTCCCATTTATTCCTCAAAATCCTATCACCTCCTCTGGGAAGCCTGTCCTGAATCCCTCTGCTATTCTGGCAGTTAATTAATCACTCTCTTTGGCTGGAGACTCATAACTCTGTAATGTGACTGCTACTATTAATACTTACATCTATTGCTTTGCTTCTTCTTCCCTCTAGACTTCTGCACAGAAACTGGATCATATTTATGTTTGAAGCTCGAGCACTTAGGATATATAAGACACAATAAACATACAATGAAAGAACTACTGAGAACATTAAGTCAGGGGATGCTTACTGTTTGAGTACATCTTACCTTTTCTGTAGGATAGGCACCAGCTTGAACTTTTTGTGTCAGTGATTTCACTTGTGCAGTTACAGCCATCACCTGAAATTAGCCCAAATAAAACAAGTGACTAGACTATATCAAATCATGTCTGCAAACTGTGAAGAGCAAAAGCTAAACAATGCCACCTAAAAATTATCTGAAACACTGTCTAAAGTATAGTACTATCTTCTCACTTCTGGGAAAGCATCGGAGAGATGGTTCTTCAAAAAGTTAAAAAAAAAAAAAAAAAACTTTCCACTTCTTAAAGAAGAGACCATCTTTTACTGAACCACAAGGAGGAGAAAAGGACTGAGAGAGTAGTGACTGAAGGACTGTAATTTTGTTTGTACTAGTTGAACTTACAATGCATAGAACTACACAACTCCCCGACTTATGACTTAATTTCCACTTTACGAGGGTGTAAAAGGAATATGCATTCGGTAGAAACCGTCCTTTTCTCGTGATGCTGGGCAGCGGCATCAAGCCTAAATTTCGACTTATGAGGTTTTCGAATTACAATGGGTTTATCAAGCCATAACCTCCATCGTTAAGTCGAGAAGCATCCGTATATAAGTGTATATTACCTGGGCACCCAAAGGGCAAGTCATGTTACCATTCCAAGCACTGGTTTCCTTAGCTATATGAGTAAAGGAAAACTATTCAGATAATTTCTTTTTGGAGTTTCTTGTATTCCCTTGGGTGCAGAATCAATTACTTAGAATTCTGGCGTGAAAAGGTTTTGATTACATCATTTTACTCTTAAGATTTTTGGAAGCATTCACGTATCTCAATCACCAAAGTTTTGAGGTGAAGCACACAAACTCAAAGCCAATCCGTGACTAATTTATTCCAGAGGCGACACTACTCACTTGCTCCTGGAGATTTTTCAGAAGTGTCACGGCACTTGGCAGGTCTGACTCCAGCACCCCCTACAGAAGGGAGAGGAGGCGTAAAGAAAAGTCATTCTTTCCTCAGGATTATAAGAAAGCGGAAAGTCTAGGGTGGGAAACTGCCCTCTCTCTGTCAGACACCCAGACTCGGGGCCTTCACACTCGGGTTCACAGACTCGCCTTAAAGCCAGCCCCTTGGGTTACTGGACAGGAACGGTAACTCTAGGGAGGCTGCCTTCCTGAAGCAACTTTCATCACCACCCTTCCCTGGTACCAACAGTTTGCCTCCAGCCGCTGAAGGCAAAGGAAAACTCCACAATAGCTACGCGAGGGAGAAACCACACCAAACTCACCAGCGCCGCCATCTTCGCAAAGCCCACCCCTTCCGGTTTCGTACTTCCTGAGCGCTAAGGGCTTCTTGATAGATTTGATAGACAACTGCCGCTTGCAAATCTAAGCCAATACGAATAAGGGCTCTCTCACTTCCGCCCCCAACAGGATAAACGAGAGGAGGAGTCTGATCTGGCCAATGGAATAAAGGAACTGGCTAAATTCGTCAGACTCAGAAAGAGACGTCAGGACGAAAAAAAAAAGCACTTGGCAAGGAGCGTGTGATTGGTAGACTGAGTAAAATGATTGACGGCAAGCCAATAAGAGACAGGCAAATAATTGATTGACAGTTGGAAGGACCAATAGAAAAAAGGAATTAGCAGAGCGAACTTAGCGCGTATTGGCTCCCGTCTGCCGCAGCACCCAGAGTCTTTTTTCACGGCACTTTTCTTGTAGTGCCTGAACCGGCCGCTAGGTGATGGGCCTCGGCTTTGCTTTGCGGTGTCGACATTGCAGAGCCGCCATTGCTGGCTGCTCATCCAACAGCCACCGCGCCAAATGCCTCACAGACCCGGTGGCCCTGGAATCGATTCTGTAACAGTACTCCTTGTGTGACCGTGGACAAGTCACTCGGTCTCTGAGCCTTCTTCATCTGTAAATAAGAGAGCGAGGCTAGAGAAGCCCAGAGCCAGAGTTTAGAAACCGAGTGCGAGGACACCTGCCCTCTTGGTGTGCACTGTGGAGCGCTGAGAAACGGCTCCAATAACGCCCCGACACTCTTCGCTCCTACCAGTTTGGGGACATGAAAAGAATACGTTTTACAAGTTGGGGAACCGTTCATATTTACATGACTGACCGCGGTCACACAGGTCTTCAGCAGAACTTGGTTCAAACTCTGGCAGTGCATGTTTCAGTATAACCTGCCTCATCATTACCCAGTGCTTTCAGATGTGTTCTCTCACTCTGGTTTTTCACAAGCTGGTGAAGTAGGTTGGACGGATACTCATTGTTCCCATCCCATGCCTTAGGAAATAAAGCACCGAAAGGGTGAATGATAGTGTATAATTTTTTGTTCACAACTCGTCCAACAGAGCTGGGTCTAGAGATCAGATCTTACCGACTTGAAGCTGTCTTTTGGAATTAAGAATAACACCTGTATCTGGGCAGGTGGGGTAAGGAAATCCTGGTATCTAGATCTTGCTGGATTCAAGAAGGCAGGAGGGTGTTCAGTCCCCACTCCTCTAACATTTATTTGCTGCTTCAGGCCCACCGTGGAAGCTCAGGACGCTGTTGCAGCATACTTAGTCAATTATCCAGTAGCTTTTGTAATGTTTTGTTAAGATTTGTATTATGAAAAGTTTCTATTTCTACATAAATTTTCGGACCTGTCTAATTAGATCAGCAATAAACTTTTCCTTTTCGGGGAATTTGAAATTTAGTTTGTTCATATGCTTTATGATAGCAATGAGAAAACAAATTGCACTGCCATATTTTGGGTTTTTTTGAGACCGAGTCTCGCTCTGTCGCCCAAGCTGGAGTGCAGTGGCGTGATCTCGGCTCACTGCAACCTCCGCCTCCCGGGTTCAAGCGATTCTCCTGTCTCGCCCTCCCGAGTAGCTGGGACTACAGGCACTTGCCACCACACCCGGCTGATTTTTTTTTTTTTTTTTTTTTTTTTAGTAGAGACAGGGTTTCACCATGTTAGCTAGGATGGTCTCGATCTCCTGACCTCGTGATCTGCCCGCCTCAGCCTCCCAAAGTGCTGGGATTACAGGCGTAAGCCACCGCGCCCCGCCTTTTTTTTTTTTTTTTTTTTTTTTTTTTTGAGCGGAGTCTCATACTGTTGCCCAAGCTGGAGTGCAATGCCGCGATCTTGGCTCACTGCAACTTCCGCCTCCCTGTTCAAGCGATTCTCCTGCCTCAGCCTCCTGAGTAGCTGGGATTACAGGCACCCGCCACCATGTCCAGCTCATTTTTTGTATTTTTAGTAGAGACGGGGTTTCTACTAAACCATGGTTGGCCAGGCTGGTCTCAAATTCCTGACCTCACTATCCACCTGCCTCAGCCTCCCAAAGTGCTGGGATTACAGGCATGAGCCACTGCTCCTGGCCTTGATTATTAAAATAATTGTCCACCAGGAACGGTGACTTGAGCCTGTAGTCCCAGCTACTCTGGAGGCTGAGGCAGGAGAATCACTTGAGCCCATGTCAAGGCAGCAGTGAGCCATGATCGTGCCACTGCACTCCAGCCTGGGTGACGGAGCAAGACCCTATCTCTAAAAAAAAGGTGAAAGAGGGAGACCCCATCTCTAAAAAAATAAAATACTTGTCAACTATAGGGGCAGAAAAGTGTGATACCTTTCCTCACCCATCATAGGGGTCATAGAAGACACTCCTATAACAAAAGACAAGTTAACAAGAAAAAAGTTTGATGAATTTATTTAAAGTTTTACATGACACAGGAGCCTTCAGAAATGAAGATTCCATTTTTATGGTTAGGTTTGATGAAGAATGGACAGCGTGTAGAAATGTGATAGGACAAAAAGAGTATGATCTGACAGAACTAGACTGAGGGGGGAATCCCAGCAAGGCCTGTCTGTTCAGATTTTTCTTAGCCTCTCTAGATAGCAATCCTTTAGGGTATAGGGAATGCGAAAGGAAAATAACTTGGGACCCCAGTTCACTATGCCAAAAGAAAAAAATTAAGCTCAACGGAGTCATGCAAGCAACTGCCTTTGCTTTTGTTCCTAAGTGGATAGCTACAGATAAAATGTTAAATATCTCTGCAAGTATTTACTGTGTGTTCACCTTATCTTGTGTGCCGATTTACTGAGCCTGAGACAAATACCAACTGACTATTCCCCTACCTGCTCCTTTTGTCTTGCAACATGTGAATTAGTGTACCCTCAATCTTTCTCCTCCAGCCTACTTTTCCCCTTTTAATAGTGAAGCCCTGAAAGTCATCTTTGGAGAAAGGCACAAGCCTCACTCCCAGACACGTCCTTAATCTTGGCAAAATAAACTGCTAAATTGATTGAGACCTGTTTCAGATACTTTCTGGTTTACAGGGAGGACCCCTCCAAAATGAGGATTTATGACTGACAATCAAATGAGGAAGTCAGAGAATATTTTTTATGGCTAGCTCCTAGCAGAAAAGTGAGAGAAATTTAGAGTAAAATTTTTAGGTTTTATGGCTGGTTTGGGGGACAGAGCTTCCAGTTTTTTTGTTGTTTTGTTTTTGTTTTTGTTTTTGTTTTGAGACGGAGTCTCACTCTGTCACCCAGGGTGGAGTGCAGTGGCGCGATCTCAGCTCGCTATAACTTCTGCCTCCTGGGTTCAAGCGATTCTTCTGCCTCAGCCTCCTGAGTAGCTGGGATTACAGGCATATGCCACCATGCCCAGCTAATTTTTGTATTTTTAGTAGAGATAGGGTTTCACCGTATTGGCCAGGTTGGTCTCGAACTCCTGACCTCATGATCCACCCACCTCGGCCTCCCAAAGTGCTGGGATTACAGGCATAAGCCACCACACCCAGCCCTGGGGTTCCAGTTTTTACAACCTGCATTAGGGAAGACGGATTCTAATTCTTTTTTTTCTTTTCTTTTTTTTTTTTTTTTTTTTTTTGAGACGGTGTCTTGCTCTGTTGCCAGGCTGGAGTCAGTGGCGTGATTTCAGCTCACTGCAACCTCCACCTCCTGGATTCAAGCAATTCTCCTGCCTCGGCCTCCTGAGTAGCTGGGATTACAGGCATGCGCCACCACGCCTGGCTAATTTTTTTTTGTATTTTTGGTAGAGTCGGGGTTTCACCACATTGGCCAGGCTGGTCTCGAACTCCTGACCTTGTGATCCACCAGCCTTGGCCTCCCAAAGTACTGGGATTACAGGCATGAGCCACCGCGCCCGGCCTTTGTTTTTTGTTTTTTAGACAGATTCTCGCTCTGTTGCTGAGGCTGGAGTGACTGGAGTGCAATGGCACGATCTCTGCCCACTGCAGCCTCTGCCACGATGCCCAGCTAATTCTTGTATTTTTAGTAGAGATGGTGTTTCATCACATTGGCCAGGCTGGTCTCAAACTCCTGGCCTCAAGTGATCTGCCCACCTCAGCCTTCCAAAGTGCTGGGGTTACAGGTGTGAGCCACCACTCCCAGCCAGAATTCTAGTTTCTATGGCTTGCCTTGCAGCAGAAGGAAGGGCAGCAGACAAGAGGGCAGGAGAAGGTCAGAGAAATACTTTGCTTCTGAGGCTGCTTCTAAGGCCTTCCAGTCTCCTTTAGTTCAAAGTGCTTAGCATGCCAAAGTGCCATACTGTGGAGTATCGTTTTCTGAGCCCTGACACAGTCATTCCTTTTGTTACAAGAGAATCTTGGAGCTAACAGTACAATAAATCTTTGTAAAGCTCTTCTACCACTCAACCAACAAGCATTGGCAAAGAATACAAGATCATTAAATTTATTGTCTTCTATTTCTTTCAACAGTTTCATAAACTGGCAATCGTCCATAATATTTCAAGTATATACTGAGAAAAATTTTTAACAGCTATACTGAGATTTAATATACATATCATACAATTCACTATTTAAAGGATACAGTTCAGTGGGGTTGGGCATGGTGGCTTGCACCTGTAATCCCAGCACTTTGGGAGGCTGAGGCAGGAGGATCACTTGAAGCCTGGAGTTTGAGACCAGCCTGGGGAGCATAGTGAAACCCATCTCTACAAAAAAAAAAAAAAAAAAATTGTTTTGATTTAAAAAATCATAGAATTCAGTGGCTTTTAGTATATTCACAGAGTTGTGCAAATATAACCATAATAATTTTAGAACATTTTTACAATGTTCCAAAAAAAACCCAGTATCCATTAGTAGTCACTTCCCCTTTTTTTCCCAACCCTCTAACCCTCAGCTCTAGACAACCACTAATCAACTTTGTATCCCTGTAGCTTTGTCTATTCTGAACATATCCTTAATGTGGAATTATGCAATGTGTAGTCTTTTGTGACTGGCTGCTTTCACTTAGCATAATGTTGTCAAGGTTTATCCATATTGTAGTGTATACCACTACTTTATTCCTTTTTACTGCTGACTAATATTTCATGGTATAGATATACTTCATTTTATTTATCCATTCATCAGTTGATGGGCATTTGGGTTGTTTCCACGTTCTGGCTAAGTAGTGCTGCTATAAACATTTGTAGCCAAATTCCTATGGGAACATATGTTTTCGATTCTTTTGGGTTTACATCTAGGAGTAGAGTTGCTGGGTCATACAGTAACTCTATGTTTAACCATTTGAGGAACTGCCAGACTGTTTTCCAAAGGGCTGCTCTATTTTACATTTCCACCAGCAATAAAACAGTTCCAATTTTTCCACATCCTTGCCAACATCTGCTATAATCTATAGTCTTAATTATAGTTACTCTAGTGAGTTACTCCAGTGTCTTATTGAGGTTTTGATTTGCATGTCCCTAATGTCTTACGATGTTGGACATCTTTTCATGTGCTCATGGGCCACGTGAGTATCTTTGAAGAACTGTCGGCTGGGCATGGTGGCTCACGCCTGTAATCCCGGCACTTTGGGAGGCCGAGGAGAGCGGATCACGAGGTCAGGAGTTCAAGACCAGCCCTCGTTTCTGCTAAAAATACAAAAATTAGCTGGGTGTGGTGGTACATGCCTGTAGTCCCAGCTCTCGGGAGGCTGAGGCAGAAGAATTGCTTGAACCCAACCCAGGAGGCGGAGATGGCAGTGAGCCGAGATTGCGCCACTGCACTCCAGCCTGGGTGACAGAGCAAGACTCCGTCTCAAAAAAAAAAAAAAAAAAAAAAGAACTGTCTGTTCAGATCATTTTTAAATTGAGTTGTCTTTTTATTATTGGTCGTAAGAGTTCTTTCCATATTCTAGACACAAGCCCCTTATTAGATACATGATTTGCAAATATTTTCTCCCACTTTGTTTTGTCTTTTCACTTGCTTAATGGTATTATTTGGAGGACAAAATTGTTTAAGTTTGGTTTGTTTTGTTTTGCTTTTTGAAATGGAGTCTCGCTCTGTCACTCAGGCTGGAGTACAGTGGCACGATCTTGGCTCACTGCAACCTCCACCTCCCGGATTCAAGCGATTCTCCTGCCTCAGCTTCCCGAGTAACTGGGATTGCAGGCATGCACCACCATGCCTGGCTAATTTTTTGTACTTTTAGTAGAGACGGGGTTTCACCATGTTGGCCAGGCTGGTCTTGAACTCCTGACCTCAAGCAATCCACCTGCCTCAGCCTCCCAAAGTGCTGTGATTACAGGTGTGAGCCACGATGCTTGGCCTTTTTTTATTTTTTTCTCCTCTTTTTTTTTTTTTTTTTTTTTTGAGACAGTGTCTCGTGCTGTCACCTGGGCTGGAGTGCACCAGCATGATTTCAGCTCACCACATCCTTGACCTCCCTGCCTCAAGTGATCCTGCAGCCTCAGCCCCCCATAGCTGGGACTACAGGTATGTACCACCATGCCCGACTAATTTTTGTGGGGTTCTTTTTTTTCACAGAGACAGATTTTTGCCATGTTGCCCAGGCTAGTCTCAAACTCTTGGTTCAAGGAATCCTGCCTCGGCCTCCCAAAGTGCTGGGATTACAGGTGTTAGCCACCATGCCTGGCCAAGATTTTAATTTTTATGAAGTCCAATTTACCTTTTTCTGGGGGGTGGGGGCAGAGTGTTGCTTGTGCTTTAGGTATCATATCTAAGAAATTGTTGCTTAGGCAACAAGTTCATGAAGATTGACACTTACGTTTCCTCCTAAGAGTTCAAAAATTGACTCAAAATGGATCAAAGACCTAATGTAAGATCCACTTTACTTTTACACTGTTGGTGGGACTGTAAACTAGTTCAACCATTGTGGAAGTCAGTGTGGTGATTCCTCAGGGATCTAGAACTAGAAATACCATTTGACCCAGCCATCCCATTACTGGGTATATACCCAAAGGACTATAAATCATGCTGCTATAAAGACACATGCACACGTATGTTTATTGCGGCACTATTCACAATAGCAAAGACTTGGAACCAACCCAAATGTCCAACAATGATAGACTGGATTAAGAAAATGTGGCACATATACACCATGGAATACTATGCAGCCATAAAAAATGATGAGTTCATGTCCTTTGTAGGGACATGGATGAAACTGGAAATCATCATTCTCAGTAAACTATCGCAAGGACAAAAAACCAAACACCGCGTGTTCTCACTCATAGATGGGAATTGAACAATGAGAACACATGGACACAGGAAGGGGAACATCACATTCTGGGGACTGTTGTGGGGTGGGGGGAGGGAGGAGGGATAGCATTAGGAGATATACCTAATGCTAAATGATGAGTTAATGGGTGCAGCACACCAGCATGGCGCATGTATACATATGTAACTAACCTGCACATTGTGCACATGTACCCTAAAACTTAAGGTATAATAATAAAAAAAAAAGTCAATTTTTGTGTGTGGTGTGAAGTAGGGGTCTGCCCTCATTCCTTTGCATGTGAATATTCAGTTGTTCCAGCAACATTTTTTGAGAAGACTATTCTTTCCTTGTTGATCATTTCCTCAAGGGTCTTGGGACCCTTGTTAAAAATCTACTGGGCATAAATGGCTGGGTGCAGTGGCTCACACCTATAATCCCAGCATTCTGAGAGGCCAAAGCGGGCAGATCACTTGAGGTCAGGATTTCAAGACCAGCCTGAGCAACATGATGAAACCCTGTCTCTACCAAAAAAATAAAATACAAAAATTAGCCATGTGTGGTGGCACACACCTGTAGTCTAAGCTATTCAGGAGGCTGAGGCAGGAGAATAGCTTGAATCCAGGAAGTGGAGATTGCAATGAGCCAAGATTGTGCCACTGAACTTCAGAGTAGGCAACAGAGTGAGACCCTGTCTCAAAAAAAAAAAAATCAATTGGCTATAAATGTACATGTGTATTTCTGGACTCTCAATTCTATTCCATTAATCTGTATGTCTGTCTTGATGCCAGTACCACACTATCTTGATTACTGTATATTTGTAATAAGTTTTGAAATTAGGAAATGTAAGTCCTCCAATTTTGTTATTAGTTTTTTTAATAGAGAGAGAGCTTTGCCATTTTGACCAGGCTGGTCTTGAACTCCTGGCCTCAAGCGATCCACCCACCTCAGCCTCCCAAAGTGCTGGGATTACAGGCGTGAACCACAATACCCAGTCTAACAATTTTGTTATTTTTCAATATTATTTGGCTATTCTTGGTCCCTTGCATTTCCATATGAATTTTACGATCAGCTTGTCAATTTTTGTCCAAAAAGGACAACTGGCATTTTGATAGGGATTGCAGTGAATCTGTAGATCCACTTGGAGAATACTTCCATGTTAATTACATTAAGCCTTCAGATCTATGAACATGAGACATCTTTCCACTTGTTTAGGTCTTCTTTAATTTCTTTCAACAATATTTTGTAGGTTTTAGGGTATAAGTTTTGCATTTCTTCTGCTAAATTTATTGCTATGTTTTCAAAATTATTTTTCATGTCATATTATGTTCCTATGACTGCTTTTACAAATCACCATAAACTTGGTAGCTTAAAACAACAGGAATTTATTATGTCATCATCCAGGAGGCTAAAGGTTCAAAATCAGTTGAATTTGTCTGAAATCAAGGTGTCAACGGGGCCACACTCCCTCTGGAGGCTCTAGAGGAGAACTTGTTCTTTGACCCTTTCAAGCTGATGGCTGACAGCATTCCTTGACTTGTGGCCATGTCACTCCAGTCTCTGCCTCCTTGGTCACATTGCCTACTCTTCTGTGTTGTCAAATCTCCTCTGCCTCTGTTTTATAAGGACACTTGTGATTGGATTTAGGGCCCACTTGGATAATCCAGAATAATCTCTCTAAGGTAAACTCCTTGATTTTATCACATTTGTAAAGACCCTTTGTTCTTATAAGGTAACATTTCCAGGTTCTAGAGATTAGGACTTGGTATTTTGGGATGGCCATTATTCAGCTATTGCAGATCCTATTGTAAATGGAACTGTGTTTTAATTTTATTTTTTGATTGTTCATCGCCAGTATGTAGAAATCCAATTGATTTTTGTATATTAATCTTGGGCCCTGCAACTCTGCTGAAATCATTTATGGGTTTTTGTTTTGTTCTGTTTTGTTTTGTTTTGAGACAAAGTCTCACTCTGTCACCGAGGCTGGAGTGCAGTGGCACTGTGTCGGCTCACTGCAACCTCCGTCTCCTGGGTTCAAGCAATTCTCCTGCCTCAGCCTCCCGAGTAGCTGGAATTACAGGCGTCCACCACCACGCCCGGCTAGTTTTTATATTTTTAGTAGAGACAGGGTTTCACCATGTTGGTCAGGCTGATCTTGAACTCCTGACCTCAGGTGATCCGCCCGCCTTGGCCTCCCAAAGTGCTGGGATTCTAGGCATGAGCCACCGCGCCTGGCCTAGCTGAACTCATTTATTATTCTAATTGTGTTTTAGTGGATTCCTTAGAATTTTCTATATATAAAATCATGTCATCTGCAAATAGAATTTTACTTCCTCCTTTCCATTCTGGATGCCTTTGATCTCATTGCCTTGCCTAATTGCCCTGACTCCAATACAATATTGAATAGAAGTGGCAACAGTGGACATCCTAGGCTTCCTACTTCTGATCTTATGGGGAAAACATTAAGTCTTTCGCTATTAAGTATTATGTTAACTGTGGAGTTTCAATAAATGCCCTTTATCAGGCTGAGGAAGTTTCCTTCTATTCCTAGTTTGTTAAGTGTTTTTATCCTGAAAAGGTGTTGTATTTTGCCAAATGCTTTTTCTATGTCTATTGAGATGATCATGTGATTTTTGTTCTTGATTCTCTTGCTACTGTGTGTTACATTAATTGACTTTCAAATGTTAAGCTAGCCTTACATTCCTGGTGTAAATCCTAGTTGGTCATGGTACATAATCCTTTTTATGTGCTGATGGATGCAATTTGCTTATATTTTGTTAAGAACCTTTACATCTATATTCATAAGAAATATTGCTCTGTATTTTTCTTTTCTTGTGATATCTTCGTCTAGTTTTGATGTCAGGGTAATATTGGCCTCATAAACATGAGTTGGGAAGTGCTGAGAAATTTTTAACAACCATATCCATGAATTTTTCATACAGTCTGTTTCAGAAAGTTGAACACAAATATTTTAAATATGTATCATGTGGTATGATAAAACAATAATGGAAACACCAGTCTCTTGTTTTAAAATTCCAATACATTTGAACTTTTAACCTAACATGGCTGGAGCGCCATCCATTTTGATATAAACCAAACTTTTTATATCTAGCAAAATTATTCTATGCCATGAGTTTAATTTGGGGGGGAGCCACATATTTCTTTGTAAATTTAGAAGTCTTTTGAGACCAATAAAACAGAACAAAACAAAAAGCCAAAAGTATTAATTGGGCAGTATCTCATACTGCATAATTCATCTAAAGCTAAAGAAAAGTACTTGCAATTTTTGAAATTTTGAATCATTTGAATTTTTTTTTTTTTGAAACAGAGTCTTACTCTGTCACCCAGGCTGGAGTGCAGTGGTATGATCTTGGCTCACTGCAACCTCTGCCTCCGGGTTTAATCAATTCTCATGCCTCAGCCTCCCGAGTAGCTGGGATTACAGGCATACACCACAACTCCTGGCTAATTTTTTTTATTTTTAGTAGAGACAGGGTTTCGTCATGTTGGCCAGGCTGGTCTTGAACTCCTGACCTCATCTGATCAGCCCGCCTTGGCCTCCCAAAGTGCTGGGATTACAGGCGTGAGCCACCACTTCCGGCCTGAATCATTTGAATTTTGACTTTGTTAGAGGTGTCTTGAATTCTATAGCAACTGTTTTGTCTTCAATTGGAGAGCCTTCATTTAAAAAAATTTTTCTAGACTTTTCCCTATAATTTTCTGACAAAATTTTCATAACTGAAACAGCAGATTCTTTTACATCTCCATCTAAAAATGGTTTTCTTTTTTGTGTAAGAATCTAAGCCATTTTATTGCTCAATAAAGTTACAAGCTCATATTCTGTTAATTTTTTTTAAATTTTTGGACATTTAATTTTGATTTCAGGGGACTAATTTTACCAATTCATTTTGATTATTGAACAGAAATTAAAAAATCAAGTTCACTACATATTTATTGAAAGTTTCTCTTAATATTTTGTCCATTTTATTATCTTAAAATTTTTTTACGCAAGGAACAACTATTTTTTCCCCATTTTGCTTTGCTGCTGCAAATTGCTATTGCCATCCATGGTGACATTTATAATCACTCACATTTAAAGTGATTATTGATATATTTGAATTATATATTTACCATGTGTATAATTGTTTTGTATTCACTACACTTTTTTGTTTTTTAAAAATTATTCCCTCTTTTTCTGCCTTCTCTGGTTTTAATTGAGCATTTTATGGGATTCCATTTTCTCTCCACTCAGCATATCTAAAGGAAAACTGTTTCTCTACTCACAAGACTTCTGATACCAAATATGTAGGGTTTTCACACACAGCAATTTAGCTAAGCGTGCTAAAATTTAATCCATTCTGATACTAACTACCTGGAGTTAGCACAAATCCCACAGGTTAAAGACTTAGTCCCACAAGACTGCCTCACCTCCACATCAGATGCCAGTTACAAGTAATGGATCCCCAGGTTACCCACACTTCTCTCTCACTGGACTACAAATTAAGGATTCCCATGACCCCCTCCTCAGACTCAGTAATTTGTTTTAATGGCTCACAGAACGCAGGGAATCTCTTTACTTATCTTTACCAGTTTATTATGAAGGCTATCATAAAGGATACAGATGAATCACTGAAAAGGCACATAGAGCAAAGTCCAGATAGGTCCTGCACACAGGAGCTTCTGTCCCCATGGAGTTGAGGTGCACCCTCCTCCCAGCATATGGATGTGTTCTCCAACCTGGAAACCTTCTCAACCTCATCATTTGAGGTTTTTATGGAGGTTCCATTACATAGGCATGATTGATTAAGTCATTAGCCATTGTGATTAACTCAATCTCTAGCCTCTCTCCCTTCTCTGGAAGTTGGGCAGAGGGGGTGGGTGCTGAAAGTTCCAACCTGTTTTAATCCATTCTGCCACTGCAACAAAACCATCACAGACTGGGTAATTTATAAATAATAGAAATTTATTGGCCTGGCGCAGTGGCTCATGCCTGTAATCCCAGTACTGTGGGAGGCTGAGGCGGGCAGATCACCTGAGGCCAGGAGTTTGAGACCAGCCTGACCAACATGGAGAAACCCCGTCTCTACTAAAAATACAAAATTAGCTGGGCGTGGTGGTGCGTGCTGGTAATCCCAGCTACTCAGGAGGCTGAGGCAGGAGAATCGCTTGAACCCGGGAGGCAGAGGTTGCAGGAAGCCGAGATCGCACCATTGCACTCCAGCCTGGGCAACAAGAGCGAAACTCCGTCCCAAAAAATAAAAGAAAAAATTTATTTCTCACTGTTTTGGTAGCTAGGAAGTCCAGGATGAAGGCACTGGCTGACTTGGTGTTTGGCAAGGGCTTGCTTTCTGCTTCCAAGAAGGTGCTTTGTGGCTGTGGCTCCATCCTCTGGAGGGGACATATGTTGTGTCCTCACTTGGCAAAAGAGCAGAAGGGCGAAAGGGATGAATGTTCTCCCTCAGGCTGTTTTATAAGGGTACTAATCTCATCCACAAGGAGGAGCTCTCATGGCCTGGTCACTCCCAAGGTCCCCAACTCTTAATAATGTCATCTTGTGGGAGCTATAGTCCAACACATGAATTTTGCAGGGACACATACATTCAAACCATAGCCCTCTAATCACATAGTTTGTCCCTCTGCCAGTCAGCCCCCATCCTCCAAGGGTCACTTCATCAACATAAGACCAGGTATGGTTGTAACGTGCTTACTATTAATAACAATAACTACCACCTCTATCACCCTGGATATTCCAAGGATCCGAGCTATTCTGTGTGAGGAACTGGGGACAAAAATAAAATATTAATTTATTGTATTACACTAGGAGCTCTGTATCAGAAACCAGGGATAAAGACCAAATACATATTTCTTATCATATCACTATATCACGTACACTTCTGGGTTTGTTTGTTGAGATGGAGTTTCACTCTTGTCTCCCAGGCTGAAGTGCAATGGCACGATCTCAACTCACTGCAACATCTGCCTCCCAGGTTCAAGCGATTCTCCTGCCTCAGCCTCCCAAGTAGCTGGGATTACTGGCGTGCGCCACTATGCCCAGCTAATTTTTGTATTTTTAGTAGAGACGGGGTTTTCCCACATTGCCCAGGCTGGTGTCGAACTCCTGACCTCTGGTGATCCACCCACCTTGGCCTCCCAAGTGCTGGGATTACAGGCGTAAGCCAACATGCACAGCCCCAGTTACACTTCTTACAAAAATTTTTTAGTGGTTGCCTTAGGATTTGCAATATACATTTACAACTAATCGAAATCCACTTTCAAATAATATTCTGTCTCACGGTTAATGCAGGTACCTTATAATATAACAGAGTATTCCTAATTCCTCCCTCCCTTCTCTACTAACATCGCTATAATTCATCGAACCACTTGTTCATGTGCTCTAATCATCCAATCCATTGCTGCTATTATTACTTTGAACAAACAGTTATCTATTAGATCTGATAGGATTAAGAAAAAGATTTATTTTATCTTCATCTTTTGCCTTCTCTGATGTTCTTCTTTCTTTATGTAGATGCAAGTTTCTGATTTATGTAATTGTCTTTTAGCATTTCTTGAGAGGCAGGTCTGCTGGTGACAGATTCACTCACTTTTGTTTGTTTGAGAACTTTTTTTTTTTTTTAAATTGGAGTAGCCTCCATTCTCCAAAATAGAAAGGGTCCCCTGAGGAAGTCTTTATTTTCTCTTCACTTTTGAGAGATAATTTCATTGTATACACAATTTTAGTTTGGTGGATTTTTTTTTCAACACTTTAAATATTTCACTTTACTCTCTTTTTGCATGCAGATTTCTGACAAGAAATTACATTTTCATTCTTATCCGTTCCTCTATAGGTAATTTTTTTCTCTTCTTTGAGATTTTCTCTTTGTCTTTGGTTTTTGCAATTTGAATATGATATGCCCAGGTGTAGGGTTTTTTTGGTATTTATCCTGCTTTGATATTTTTTTCTAATCTTCCTGCATTTATGGTTTGGTTTCTGTCATTAATTTAAAAAAATTCTCAGCTTTTTTTTTTTTTTTTTTTTTTTAGATGAAGTCTCGCTCTGTCACCAGACTGGAGTGCAGTGGCGTGATCTCGCTCACTGCAACCTCTGCCTCCCAGGTTCAAGCGATTCTCCTGCCTCAGCCTCCTGAGTAGCTGGGACTATAAGCACCCACCACCACACCCGGCTAATTTTTGTATTTTTAGTAGAGACAAGGTTTCACCATGTTGGTCAGGCTGGTCTTGAACTCCTGACCTTGTGATCCGCTCGCCTCGGACTCCCAAAGTGCTGGGATTACAGGAGTGAGCCACTGCACCCAGCCTGCCATTATTACTTCAAATATTTATTCTGCCCATTTCCTTCTCCTTCTGGTATTTCCATTACACATAATTACATATTTTGTAATTGTCCCACAGTTCTCGAATATTGTTACTTTTCTTTTTGCATTTCAGTTTGGGAAGTTTCTATTGACATATCTTCAAGCTCTTTGAATATTTCCTCAGCCATGTCCAGTCTACTAATCCATCAAGGCATTCTTCTTTTTGGTCAGTGTTTTTGACTCTAACATTTCCTTTTGATTCTTTCCTAGAGTTCTCATCTCTCTGCTTTACATTACCCATCTGTTCTTGAATATTATCCACTTTTTTTCATTAGAGTCCTTAGCATATTAATCATAGTTAATTTAAATTTCCACTCCAATAATGTCTTAATCATGTTTCTTAATTTTCTGTATTTTATGAGGTTTTGACATCTTAGGGGCCTGCTAATCCTGGAAAGACTGCCTCTTCCAGAGCTAACTAATTTCTAGAGGCAGTAAACAACTTGCCCATGAGCATCCAGAAAACCAACCAATCCAAAGCTTATATCCCTAACCACCTCCTTTATCTAACTCTTGCACACCAAGCCAGTATTTCCCCTGCCCTAATTAATCCCAGGGCCAGAGACCAGACAACTAGAGATCACTGCTGTAACACAGAGCCTGCTAAAATTGTCCAGACTGGTCAAAGTTAAGCTATTTACCTTGCCCTGCCTTCCTTTTCTGTGGAAAACACAATAAAGGCTTGTGTCCATGCTTTTCTCCCTCTGTCTACCTCCTGACTGAACCGGATGCTTCTCCATCTGGCCCTGTGTGGCATGAGTTGTCCCCTCCTCTTAAGAACTGTAATAAACTCTTCTTTCAAGGCAGTTGTCTCCATGTTTGTCATTTTACCATACTTGATTAAAACAAAATCTTCAGTACATTTTAAAACAGATAATACCAAAATCTCTGCCACATCTGAGTCTAGTTCTGATGCTGGCTATGTCTCTTTGGATTGTGTTTTTTCTTGTCTTTTAGCATGCCTTGTAATTTTTTGCTGAAAGCAGACATGGTAATAGGAATTGAGGTAGACTTTGTGTGAAGTTTTATTTTTATTTTTATCTGACCAGGAGTTAGACTGTGTTTAGTTTGCTGCAGCAGTAGGTGTCAAAGATTTTAATTTCTTCTAAAGTCCTTGTGTTTGCCTCCTCTGTTGTCTTTGAGTTTCCCTAGAAATTCCTTCGTAAACAGAATCTAAGCCTTGCAGCCCTGTCAGCTATAATCCACTTTTACTATTCAGGAGTCCTGTTGATGTGGTAGCAAGATACGGGGTAGGAGAGCATTCTATAGTCCTATGATTGGAGCTCAGTATTTTAGTGGGCCTGTGACTCTAGACTGTAACCTTCATAATTGCTTCTTAGGGTATTTTTTTGTTTTGTTTTGTTTTGTACCTCATATGTGAGATAAGAAGTCCAGAATGAATTGTTTCTTAGGGTATTTTTCTGTTTTGTTTTGTTTTTTACCTCATATGTGAGACAGGAAGTCCAGAATGAGATGGAGCTAGAAAATTTCCCTTTCCCCAAGTAAAAGAAGACATCGGCGAAGGCTTTCCCCCTGCTGGATAGGCCTTAGTTGTGGAGAAAGCTCTGGTTTTATTTCTAAATGGTCACTTTACCCTCGCCCTGCCAAACATAAGGATATTTCTCTCCATTCTTCATCATGAGAACCTGGTGGGAGGTAAAACTCATGAAACTCATGTGGGTTCTCCCCTTAGACTGGGCTCCCAGGAGTTTTTAACTCTCAAGCGAATTCACGCTCAGCCTCTGGCAATTCATCGAAGTTACCATTTAGGTGTTCCTGTCAGTTACTGGTTCCAGCACCTCCTGCTTCAGGTAAGCTGGCTTGTATTCTCTGTATTCACCCGTCTCTCCAGTTTTCAGGGTGATAGTTTGTCCTGTAGCCAAAATTCTCTGATAGAACTAAGAAAAGTTGTAGGTTTTCAGTTCAGCTTTCTTCTTGCTTTGAGAATGAGAGTGACCGACT
The DNA here is from genome assembly GCF_029289425.2 of Pan paniscus. Classification (NCBI taxonomy): domain Eukaryota; kingdom Metazoa; phylum Chordata; class Mammalia; order Primates; family Hominidae; genus Pan; species Pan paniscus. The sequence continues at coordinate 24,884,452 of NC_073264.2, read as the reverse complement.
TATAATCTCTTTACATGTTGGAGTGTTCACAATCAGAAGTGTTCCCACTAGATTCTATGTTAGTAACATGCCTTCGTTTTAAACTAAAACATTTTGTACATACTTATTTTTCAACTATAAAAATGTTATATTTATTAAATTAAAATAATAAGTATTTCAATTTAATTACCAATTATGACTCTACATAGGTATCACTATAACCATGCTATCTATATCAAATATTCAAATAAACACATTATAATGTTAAATTAGGGTGAGAAAAACGCACTGGAGCAAATCAATCTATTGACAACAACTAGTTTGGTGATGTTTGTGTATACACTAGAAACAACACATATTCTTGATATGTTACTATAATACGACAATATCTTATGTTGATCGTTAAAGTAAAACAATCCTACCAAAACAACAAAGCTGTGTTTTACGGAAAGTATTTTACACTGCTTTAGTTTTTTAAGAGCTTTATTGTGGTATAATTTACATAGCATAAAATTCACCCCTTTATACAATTCAATTATTTTTAAGGAAAATTTACATTTGTGCAAGCATCACCACAATCCAATTTAGAGCATTCCCAATGCTCCAAAGGGATCCCTTACACCCATTTGCAGTCCATTGCCATTTCCACCACCAGCTTCAGGCAGCCACTGCCTTCTGTCTTCATAGATTTTCCTTTTCTGGACGTTTCATATAAATGGAATCATAAAATATGTGGCCTTTTCATCTGGATTCTTTCATTTAGCATGTTTTTGAGGTTAATCCATGTTACATTAATAACATGTATCAGTACTCATTCCTTTTTATTGCTGAATAATATTCCATTGTATGGATATACCACATTTTGTTTATCTATTCACCTAATGATAAACATTGGGATTATTTCCACTTTTTAGATATTATGAATAATATCCAAGCGTTTATGAATAAACGCTTGTTTGAACTTGTTTATATAAGTCTTTGTGTGGATATATACTTTCTTCTCATTGAGTAAATACCCAAAAGTGGATGGCTGAGTTATTCGGTACATGTATGTCAGTTAAGCTTTTAAGAAAAGTTCAAACTGTTTTCCAAAGTAGCTGTTGCATTTTACATTCTCACCAGCAATGTTGGAGAGTTTTGGTTTCTCCACATCCTAGCCACAATTTATTATTGCCTTTCTTTTTTATTATAGTCACACTAATGGGTATGAAGTGGTATCTCATTGAGGTTTTAATTAGAATTTCTATAATGATTGATGATGTTGAGCATATTTCGTGTGCTTATTATACATTTGCATATCTTTGTTGAGATATCTATAAATCTTTTCTTTCTTTAACCTTGCTAATTAGCTGACTTTAAGTCTATAAACCTTTTGACTATTTTAAAGTTTTCTTGTGTTATTATTGAGTTGTAATTGTTCTTTATCTATTCTTAACACAAGTCCTTTATTAGAAATATGATTTGCAAGTATTTTCTTCCAGTCTGTGGCTTAGATTTTAATTTTCTTTTTAAAATTTTAATCTTCTTAGTGACATCTTTTGAAGCACAAAATCTTTCAACTTTGATGAAGTCCTACTTACAATTTTGTCTTTTGTGGATTATGCTTTTGGTATTGTATGTAAAAACTTGTTTCCTAACCAAAGACTTTTCCTATGTTTTCTTCCAAAAATTGTAAGTTTTAGATCTTACATGTAAATCTCTGAACTGTTTTACGTTATTTTTGTGTATAGTGTGGGGTGTGGTCTAAATGTATCTTTTTGCATGTGTGTATCCAGCACCATTTCCTCAAATAATTGTTTTGGAATCTTTGTTGAAAATAAATTGATCTCCCTTCATTTTAAATTTTAACTAAATGAAAAATTCAGTGTCTCAGTTGCACTAGACACATTTCAAGTACCCAACAGCCATGTTTGGCTAGTGACTACCACACTCAGTAGTGTAGCCCTAGGGGACACAAAGATGAAAATATTACAGTTCTCAACCCCAAGGACCTCATATTCTGGTGACATCAACTTAAGGAAACTGAAGCGATGTAAGAATAAGCAATATGCTAACAATGAAAAGCAACAGCAGGAAAAAAAGCCACAATGATTGTAAATTAATGCTTTCAAAGAGTGGTTATATGTAAACATATTCATAATTTTTGACTAAGGAATTCGTCTCCTAGAATTTGTTCTATTGAAATCATTCAAAATAAAAAGAAGCCATGTGTACTTATGTTTAGAGATACTTTATTTACAAGTTCAAAAAAACTACAAACAGGGAGTCAGTGGGAAAGAGGAGTAACTACTAATAGGTATGGTATTTCTTTTGGGGGTGATGAAAATGTTCTAAAATTTGATAGTGGTGATGCTTGCACAACTCTGAATATACTAAAAACTACTGAATCGTATATTGTAAAATGGTAAATTTTATGGCACATGAATTATATCTCAATAACAATGTTATTTAAAACTATAAACAATCTAAATATCAAACAAGTAAATGTTAATATTTTTACTCAGAAATAGCAAATGAATAGCTCCGTAGCTCCATTTATTGGGCATTTACTACATGCCAGGCACTATTCTGAGCACTTTACATGCATTAATTCAGTGGTTCTCAAGGTGTGGTCCTCAATCCAGTAGCATCTGGTATGCAAATTCAGGCATCCCAGGCTGGAGTGCAGTGATGCAATCTCGGCTTACTGCAGTCTCCACCTCCCAGGCCCAAGTGATTCTCCTGCTTCAGGCTCCCAAGTAGCTGGGATTATAGGCATGCACCACCACACCAGCCAATTTTTTTTGTATTTTTCATACAGATGGGGTTTCACCATGTTGGTCAGGCTGGTCTCAAACTCCTGACCTCAAATGATCTGCCTGCCTCAGCCTCCCAAAGTCCTGGGATTACAAGCGTGAGCCACTGCACCCAGCCAAGCAAATGTGTCCTAACAAAGCTTCTGTGTGATTCTGCAGCATGAACAAGTTTGAGAATCTCTGTATGTATTATGCCATTCTTGCATTGCTATGAAGAAGTACCTGAGACTGGGTAATTTACGAAGAAAAGAGATTTAATTGCCTCACAGTTCTGCAAGCTTTACAGTATCTGCTCAGCTTCAGGGAAGGCCTCAAGGAACTTTTACTCATGGCAGAAGGCAAAGCAGGAGAAGGCATGTCATATGGCAAGAGCGGGAGCAAGACAGGGAGAGAGTGCCACACGCTTTTAAACAACCAGATCTTGAGAGAACACACACACTATGGTGAGGACAGCACCAAGGGGATGGAGCTAAACCATTCATGAGAAATCTACTCCCAGGACCTAAACACCTCCCACCAGTCCCCACCTCCAACACTGAGGATTACATTTCAACATGAGATTTGGGGGGACACATATTTAAACTATATCACTGTATTAAGTTATCTGACAGCAAACCCATAGGTTAGCAATATTATTATCCCCATTTATGAAATATAAGATTGTAAGAATATGAAGTGCTAATTGGTGTTTTATGAGATTATGTACATATATATCTACACACAGCAGCCATACAAAAAATATATATTATACACATATACACACCCCTTGGAAAGAACTGAACAAAGGAGAATAACGTGATTGGGTAGGAGATCTTGGGTGTCATTTTTATAGTTGTAAAGTTTCAACAAAGTTTGTTTTGTGTGTTTCAGGGGTAGCTGTGTTGGACTGGCAAGTGCTTTCAAAGCAGAGCCACTGAGCTGTGCCTAGAAAAGCAGCCAGAAAAAGTCCCGACAAGGTCAGGGACTGAGAAAGCCCAACCTGGGGTGAGGGTGCTGTCCATAGACCAGGCAGACCTGGGGGAGACTGTGAAGGGATAAGGTGGGGCAGTTGGGCCAGCTTATGGAGGGCCTTTAAATGCCAGCCAGAGGAGTCCAGGCTTCATCTTAAAGACAACAGGGAGCCCTGGAAGTTTCTATGAATGACAGATATGTAAGAGGTAGTGCTTTAGAAAATCAAGTCTGCTCACCATCTGGTGAAATGAACCTCTGGAAGACTAGTTAAGGTGCTGTTGCAATTATCCAGACGTGAAAAAGGGGCTTGCCTAGTGTTTTTCGAGAGAATGGAAAAGAAAGGAGGAGGCGGGACATTTCAAAGGTGGAATCTACCGAATAATATAAATGTAACTGAGTACCTTTCTCCTGGATCCCTTCCCCTTTCTCTTCTCTAGTTCCCAGTTTCTCTAGGTAGATTTCTTCATTCTTTACCTGTGACCACAAGTCTAGAATCTCTCACGCAAATGAATCAGAAACTAAACGTTGCTTTCCCCAAGAATGACTGGTTATGCCACCTATTCTATAAAATCAGATAGTATCATGATCTCTCTTAAAACACATTAATAGCTGCTCAATGCCTATAGATTAAAGTCCAAACTTCCTTAACTTGGTTCAGAAGGTCCTTCATGACCAGCTGAACCTGCCTTCTAGGCTCTTCTCTTGTCATATTCCCCTGATTACTCCCATACTTTAGCCATTCTGAATCAATTTCAGTTCCTCTTAGGGCTTTGGACACGCTGGCTTCTCTGCTCAGCTCCTTCTTGACATATTCTGATATAATTTGTATCTGTGTCCCCACCCAAATCTCATATTGAAATGTAATCCCCAATGTTGGAGGTGGGGCCTGGTGAGAGGTGACTGGATCATGGGAGCAGATTTCTTATGAATGGTTTAGCTGCATCCCCCTTGGTACTGTCCTCACGGTAGTGAGTGAGTTCTGGTGCCATCTGGTCATTTGAAAGTGTGCAGCGCCTCCCCTTCTCTCTCTTGCTCCTGCTTTCACCATGTGACGTGCCTGCTCCCTCTTCACCTTCCACCATGATTGGAAGCTTCCTGAGGCCTCCCCAGAAGCAGATGCCACTATGCTTCCTGTACAGCCTACAGAACGGTGAGCCAATTGAACCTCTTTTCTTTATAAATTACCCAGTCTCTGGGATTTCTTTATAGCAATGTGAGAACGGACTAATACATATTCCAATTTATCCTTTAAGTCTCACCTAAAGTGGTGTTTCTTCCAGACAGCCTTCCCTGATCGCCAGTCCAAATCACGTGGCCTTGCTTCATGCTCCCATGGCATCCGGACTTTGCCCTTCATAGCACCTGGTACTTCCTGCATTATAGTACCTGTTCTGTTATATTGTAACCACCTCTGTGCTTGTCTGTCCTGCTACAGTGTTAAAGTAATTGAAATGGACACTGGGCCTGAGGAATCCCGGAGCAGGAAAAGCCAGTTAGGCCTCTTAAGTGATCTTAACCTTGCTTGATTTGTGAACATAAGTGAAACTTAACTTGGGCTATTTCTTGTAAATGCCTATGTTAAAGAAAAACAGAACTTAAGCTCAATGAATCAGAAGCAACCAACAAACTTATAATTGTGTGACTAGGGACTTTCTAACAGGACAGACCAAATAAGACAGCTGTATACCTGTAACCAATCAAATGTTTTATTTGCCTTACTTCCATGTTCCTCCTGGAAAAGCCTCCCACTTGTGTACCCTTAGTGGAGCCCCCCAGCCACTTCTGGTTTGGAGCTGCCTGATTCACGAATTGCTGTTTGCTCAAGTAAACTCTTTTAAATCTTATGTGCCTCAGTTAATCTTTTTAACAACATTATTCTGTGAGCTCCCAAAGTCAAGACTATGCCTGCCACAAAGCTGGTGCTAATCAATGTTGGTGGAATGAATTCCTGGGGTGTGGTAAGCTGTGTTCCTGTTAACTGCAGCAGAACAGTAGGCCTGGAAGGACCTGGGATCTGGAGTTAGACAGGACCCAGTGAGATGGGGCAGATCCTGGAGAACATTCTCATTGCAGAGGCTGGGAGGATGTGGACTAGCCTGGCAGCAGATAAAAGGAGGTAGTCTATTGAAGCAATCAGAATCCGGAAGATGTTCTAATAAGAGGGCACTGGAACAGGTTTGGAAAGCCAAGCAGGCCATAGATAGTAATAGATACATTCACTGTTAGTGAATTCACTGTTTCTTAGAACCTGTGCCTGTAACTTCATATACATAATCCTCAAGATAAGTATATGGAGTAGGTATTGCCATCCACATTTTACAGATAAGACTGAGGTTTAGAGCTGGGATTCAGAGCAAGATCTTCTTGGTTCCAGAGCCTGTGCTCTTTCCTCTGCATTAGTGCTTCTTAAACTTTAATGTGCACAAAATCACCTTGGGTTCTTGTTAACATGCTAATGTCTCAATAGATCTAGGCTGGGGCCTGAGGTTCTGCAATTCTAACAAACTCCCACTGATGCTGATGCTACCAGTCTATGGATTATATTTTGGGTCATAAGACTGCACATGATACTGCATGTTTTTTCTCAGAGAGGGTAAATAACTCACCCAGGTCACATAGCTGGTTCGTGGTAGAGCCAGGATTTTTTAACCTAAGTCTGATTCCAAAATCCATGTTCTTAGTTATCAAAATATGCTGTCTCCTTCTATGAGCAGGAAACAGTGCCCCTGGCTTCTTGGCTGGGGCTTAAGGGAAAAATCTAATCCCTGAGAAGTAGACGGGGCCAGGAAAACTAAGAGGGTTACCAAGACAAGGCCTCTGGCAGAGGGAACCAGGGCTCAGTTACCGGCCTGCAGCACAGGGTGGGGCCCAAGTCTTAGGAACAAGATAGAAGCTGAATTTCTAGAACTAGGGGACAGCAGCAAGAGTGACGATGCTGAGACTCCAAGTGTAGGCCAGAGCCCATGCAGGTCCTCCTCCTGGGTTCTCACATGCATCCAGGGACAGGGGCGGGACTGACCCTTCAGGTATAATGAGGCATGGGAGAGGGGAAGTAGGACACAAGGGCTGGGAGCCAGGCCACTCCTCATATTCTCTTCCCCAGGATTCTTGGCACTGCCCAGAGAGGTGAGGCCTTCTTGAGGCTCACCTTTGGGGCTGTAGACCCCACTCCCTGCACTTCCCTTTCTCACCCTCCATTCTCTTGATTTCAAGCCTTCCTCCCACCTTTGGTCCTCCATATGCATGCTCCCTGTTTGCAAGAGAGGATGGTTCCATATCTCAGGCCCTTATCCTACTGACAGAGCTGTCAGGAGCCATAATAATTACCTTCTATTTTTCTTTCCTTTTTTCCATCCCAGCTTTTCCCTTTGATTGGGCAGGGCACACAGTGGGTCTCTGAAAAGGCAGAAACTGGGGAATTAGTATTGGCTTCGTGTGGGGCCTGCAGTGGGGAGGAGGGGGAGCAGCACAGAGCCGAATGAGAGTAGAGAGTTGGGCGTTTCAGATGCTTCTGGTCTCATACTTTCACATCAGGAATCCAGCCATCCATGCTACACCAGCTGTCAGCTCAAGGGCTGCATCAGTCATCAACTATATTAGGATCTTGCTCAAAACTTTTGATTGACTTTTGGCTAAAGGCCACTTTAGAGCTTCCACACAAAGGACAGGTACAAATGTGACATTCAGGATGAGTTCCAGAGTTCAAAACAGAAAAACGACCAGATAAAATGACCACCTTTTTCTGAGCATGAAAAATGTGGCATTTCAGAACCAGCCTTGCAAAAGTAATTACTAGGCATCATTATGCCAATGCTGCCATTGTGAAAAAAAAAAGTCTTTTTCACAAGCAGAGACAGGTGACTCTGCCATGAGGATAATCTCCCATGACCCGAGAGTCTACCATGCACCTACTGTCACTTCTGACCCCAGACATATGTTGTCCAAGTGACCTCTCCTGAGAGGAGAATGTCCAGGGACAAAGAAGGGCTGAAGTTAAAAGGGGTTGGCATCCTCTTTCTTATCCTTCCTTGGCCTCTTTCATTCATTTCTCAAAATTCACTTTGATTCACTTTTGAGTGCTGATTACCATATAGCCTCTGAAGACTCTGGTAACTGTCCACATGTATCACTTGAAGAGGGATCCTGGAATCATTAATGACTTGAGAAACTTCCAAAAACTACATACATTTTTTTTAAGTCAGCGTTCCCTGGTTGAATATACATGTTTCGTTTTTTTATATCCCAGTTGAAAAAAATTCCCATGTGGCCGGGCATAATGGCTCATCCCAATAATTCCAGCACTTTGGGAGGCCGAGGCAGGAGGATTGTTTGAGTCCAGGAGTTCAAAATCGGCCTGGGCAACATAGAAAGACTCTGTCTCTATTTTTTTTTTAAATCCACGGGTGTGGTGGCTCATGCCTGTAATGCCAGCACTTTGGGAGGCCGAGGCAGGTGGACCACCTGAGCTCAGGAATTCGAGACCAGCCTGGGCAACATGGTGAAACCCCATCTCTACTAAAAAAGTAGTTGGGTGTGGTGGTGCGCACCTGTAATCCCAGCTACTGGGGAGGCTGAGACACAAGAATTGCTTGAACCTTGGAGGCAGAAGTTGCAGTGAGCAGAGATCACACCACTGCATTCCAGGCTGAGTGACAGAGTGAGACTCTGTCAAAAAAAAAAAAATCCCAACTTGTATTTTATGCATATACATAAAAGGTTCCAAATGGACAAGCACAGGATACACTCTGACTACTAACCTTTGGGGATGAGATTGTGAACAGCGGAAGGGACTTCACTTGTTTTGCCTTATAGAAGATTTATTGTTTGAATTTTTAAAGTAATGAGCATTACTTTTATAATTTGGGAGAAAGGAAAGAAAGGAAGGAAAGAAGGAGAGAGGAAGAAAAAAGCAAGTTGAGAGAGAGAAGGAACAGAAAGAAAAAGACAGAGAGAAAGCAAGCTACCTCCACCCTCCTCCACCCTCTCCCTGAATATGATCCAGAGAATCTCATCTATGTCCCTCATCCTGCAAGAGCAATTGGAGCCCTCATAGGAACACAGAACAGCAGCTGCTCACTTTCTTTGGTACATTATTCATCATGTATTTATTTTATTTCGATTTGTCAGAGTCAAAAGAGCTCAAAATAAAAATATGTATGATAACTTTTGGCCATTTTAAGTATCAAAATAATAGACAGTATTTAGGGATACTAGAGGCAAGAGGGAGGCTAAGGGGAAAATGTAAAAGGAACACGCTGGACAAGAAACAGCAGTTTTAAGTAAATAGCGACAAATACCAGTGTGCTTAAAAACCCAGGAGTCTGCTATTAAGCTTTTAACAACCTTGCCCCTAGAGGCTGGGCCAGAAAAGTAGACATAAAAGCCACTGTCTCCTTGATTCCCTTCTTTCCTCCGGAATGCCCACAGCATTGGCCAGCAGCTGTGGACGTGGTTCCTCGAGATCCATCCTCTCGAGACCCACCTCCAAGCTCACCTTCCCCAGAAACCCTCCCGTCTCTGCTCTGCCCTTTCATGACAGCTCTTTTGCATCCCCATGGCTATGTGTTTGACTTTCCAGTTATTTTGCACGTGTTAACCATGTTATTTTGTACTTGTGATCATGTTGCTTGTGTATTTATTCTATTGATCTGAAAACTCTTTGAGCACAAAGACCTCTGGTGCACCCCTTCACCCCTCTCTATGTCTAGCTGCTGCCTCGTCCACGGAGGGTGTCCGGTGACCTTCCATCCCCTTCCCACTACCTCTCTATCCTCTTGTCCAATGACATTTGCCTAGAAGCCCGGACACCGTGGTTAGCAGATGACCATGCAGGCACGTCTGTCTAATTCCAGCCAAGGGCATGGGGGAAAGGACAGAGCCCAGGGACCTGTGGCCTATTCTCTGAGAGGACGCTGGGCTAATAATAGGAGGGGAGATTAGGGAGGGATTTGACTGCATTGTTATCTCACAGGAATGGCGTTTGAGAGCCTTGCTTCCAAGCTCTTCCAAGAGTCATGCCACCCCCCTCCACCCCTGAATCTCTGTGGAAGCGCCCACTGCCTTTCCCGCTTCGTTCTCTTCTCTCCTTCCATCTGCTCTTCTCTGTCAACCCGTCCATCCTGCTCCCCCTCCCCTGGACCATTCCTCATCCCTTTGCTTTCCACATTCTGGCCTCCGTGTGCACCTATTCTCTCTGCTTCTCCTCCATGTCCCACAAGTCCTTCCCATGTGTCCATCCCTGCTGTGGCCTCTTCTGGCTGCTGTCCCTCAACCCCTACCTTCCCAGAACCCTCCCTGTCTTCACTTTCAGGCATCAAATTTGTTTTCCAGGCTTGTGGCCTTTGTCTTCTCTCCCTTAACCCCTTGGGGCCACTCCGTGTCTGCCCCTCCACTGTCCCTGGGCCTTGAGCCTTCTCCCAAAGCTGAGCTGGACAAGCACAGGTAACAGAGGCTGAGGTGGGCTGACAGCCTCCACTTCCCCAGCAACTAGCAATGAGCCCTGCCAACACCAGGCATTCGAACACCTCTGAGAACAAGACCCAGGACAGGCAGGCTACAGACACCTCCCAACACACAGCCAAGCTATTCTTAGGAACCCAGAATCACAAAAGGGCCGTTCGCCTTGTTTCACACCACCCCCATGGAGCTGCTCTTGGCAGCCAAGGCTGTAATCTCAGAGACAAGGGGCCCAGGCACGGGGAGACCAGGCTGGAGCCTGTGCCCCCTGCCCTGGCTTCTCAGAGCCACAAGGCTCTGCCCTTGGGCAAGGTCATCTCCTCCACCATGCACAGATACACAGCTCTGCACCTTTTCTGCAGTCTTAGCCTAGTCACTCCACTGTCTTTGTTCCCACAGCCGGACCTCAGCTCCCCCAGCCCCGCTACTATGCAATATCTCTGTATATCTCCTCCTCTGCCCCTCTCCCAGCCTCTCCATGGACCCCTTTCCTGACTTTTCCTCACTCCCAGCAAACCAACTACTGTCCCATCTTGCTTCCTTCCCACTCTTCCTGCTTAGAATGGTTCAGCTGTTTTAATCTAGTAAACTCCCAGATCTTTGATAAAGGCCCTTCTTTCCTTGCTACGGGTAGGGAAGCTAAACCTCTGCACTGGTCCCTTCAGATATCCAGGAGCCTGACCAGCTCTCAGCCTCCAATCTGATTCACGGACCCAAGAGGCAGTCTGGCACTGGGACTGCTAGCTGCCCTGGAAAAGTTTCCCTTGAGAAAAGCACCAGCCAGCTCCCCAGGCCCCTCTGTTCCAAATCTGACTTTGTGACTCTCAGACCCAGGGAGGTCACTTACCACCTTCTCCCATGGCCAGAAGAACCTGCATAATGTGTGTATCTGTTGCCTACTTACTCAGTTTCTAACTCTTGTGGAGAACTTTGGGGCATGTATAGCAAAGGACTGGAATTAAGGTTCTGCACTAAAGTGGAATTAAGGTTCTGCTGGGCTTGCACACCCAGCAAGTGCTGCTGCAGTCTCAAATGCCTGCTACAGCACAGAACATCCCAGAAGGGTCAGCATTCCACCATTCTCCTGGAGCACCAGCAAAAGCCCTGCCCTAAGAGACTAGGAAGCTCTCTTGGGGCTGAGTTGTAGGTTGGGCCCAGTAAAGGCACCTGTACCTTCACACCAGGGACATTGTCTTTCTAGGTAAAGTAAAAATACTGAAGCAAAAACAAGCAGAAGACATTGAATTACTGAGCACTACGTATGTTTCCAGATCATTCGCTAGGGCTACTCCCTGCCCTCCAGCCCTACTTTAATCTTTATATGATGGAACTCAGGAGGCTGAGACCCTTCTCCAACCAGTGAGTGGGCCCAATGATGACAGCCAGGGCTGCATCGAGCTCTGCCTTGAGCTCCCTACGTGCATATCTGAAGATGAGGAGGGAGCCAGCTGAGCCTCATGTTTGCAAGCCCACTTTCTGGTGATGGGCACCCAAACTCTCTAGGCATTCTCAAAGCACCCCCCAGCCTTCGAAAAAGGGAGATGAGAATAAGAAAACAACCAGAAAGTGCAAAAGAAAATGGTGAACAAAACAAGGGCATCTTTTATTACCCCCTCTTCACATATTCTGGAATGCCCTACCTTAAAAACAAAACAAACCGTGCTACTTGGCCCTCTTCCCTTGAGTTGTTGTCTAATCTCATTCATTTCACTGCCAAACTCCTCAAATGCATGGTGTACACCCACTGCCTCCACTTCCTGTCCACTCATCTTTTTCCTCATTAACTCCCTGTGGCCTGGCTTTGCCTGTGACACTACACTAGCTGCTTGCTCCAAGATAATCCAAGTTCTTTTCTCTGTCTTCCTGATACACAGGCTTTCTTTGGCATCTGACACTGCTGGCCACCTGCTCTTCTTGAAATGCTTCTTTTGGCTTCTAGGAAACTGCCCATTTCTCACTCTCCTTGGCTGTCTTTGAATCTCCTTCTCTTCTCTGCGGGCTTCTCTTCCTTCTCCCATCGCTGTACTGTGGGTATCTCCCAGGCCTTTCCTCTTCTCTCCAACCTCATGGCTTCTTTCACATCCCCTGAGGTAGTCAGCCCTCTTTTTCCAGTTCTGCCCACTGGTCTCATAGCTCCAGCTTCCTTCAGGAAAGCAAAACATCTTCCATTGGTTGCCCCACTCTTACCTCCATTTCCCCCAAACGGAACACTGTCCTTCCTCCTACGTGTCCCTTTTGCCATTATTCCCATCCTTGCCAACATCGTGCAGTCATGCCTCTCCCTTCCTCATTTCTTGCATCCAGGCTGTCAGCAAGGCATTTTATTCCTTCTTTAGAAAGGCCTTCCAGCCTTGCCTTTCCACTTCATGCTGCTGGTCTCGCTTTCCTGCCAACGTCGATGGCTACTGTATCCTCCTCTCGGGTCTCCCTGCCTCCAGCCTCTCTTCCGCAAAGCACCCAATAATACCCCTGCTAGGCCCATCAAACTCTGGTTTCAAGACATCACAATGACTGCCATGGTTTAGACCTTTAGTCATTCCTCATTGCTTCCAGGTATTATCCATTTTGCTGTCCTGGGAAACAGGGCAGAATCCATAGAAAGCCCTTTGAGCAAGACAGACCTGGGTCTGAATCCCAGTGCCACGTTTGCTACTTACCTTGAGCAAACATCTTAGCCTCTCTGAACCCCATTGCTCCTCCATAAAACACAATTTAAGTGACACACAATTATGAACATGTGTGAGATCATGGTGTATAAAACACTGTGCACCTGGCACAGGTGGTCACTCAATATGTATATAGCCCTTTCCCCTCTCCGACAATGGGGCCCTACCTTTCTTTCCTTCCACCTATGTCTCCAGATCCCCCATACGCATAGCCTCATCAGGCATGTGTCCTCCGAGTCCTTATGAACTCACCACACCATTCCCCTTCCATGCCTTTTGTCACTCTGTGATTCTCATTGCCCGGAACATATCCTGATACTCAGTGCTTCTTAAAGCCCTCCCCTCACCAACCTCCAATGTCATGTCCCCATCTTGAAAGCTTATTTTATTTTATTTTATTTTGGCACAGAGTCTCACTCTGTCCAGACTGGAGTGCAGTGGTGCGATCTCAGCTCACTTCAACCTCCAATTCCCAGATTCAAGTGATTCTCATGCTTCAGCGATTCTCATGCCTCCTGAGTAGCTGGGACTACAGGAGTGCACCACTGTGCCCGGCTAATTTTTGTATTTTTTGTAGAGACGGGGTTTCACTATGTTGGTCAGGCTAGTCTCGAACTCCTGACCTCAAGTGATCTGCCTGCCTCAGCCTCTCAAAGTGCTGTGATTACAGGTGTGAGCCACCAACGCCCAGCCTGCTCCTATCTGGTGGCCTGACTAATGTCACCACTTGGCCTGGGTCAACTCCTGGTGGACCTCAGGACACACTGGATTGTCATGAGGGAAGCTCAGTGGGCAGCAATCAAGCAGCGATGCCTATCCCAGCTCAGGGCTGGATTGTGGGCCTAGACTGAGTCTAGGACAGTCTGAGAACCTTGGCCTCCTGGCATGACATTCCCAAGGGCAGTCACAGTCTGGGTAGAGCCGACCATAAGATTGCAGGATTGTGATCTACTCTGGTCCAGACCATCCTTTGAACCAAGTGGACTTAGTGGGGCTGAAGGAGGTGTGGAGACAAAGAACCTATGGCAGGGCAACCGGCCCTCCTGTCTGCAGCCTGGCTTCCTCAATTTTGTGTTCCTAACCTAAGAGCTGCCATTCAGTGAGGGCCCACAGTGTGTCTGCTGTGTATAGACTCTGCTTGTGCAATCTCTAATGGCCTGAGTAGCCCTGGAAACAAAATGTGGCTATCCCCATGTTATAGATGACAAAACTGGCTCAAAGCAATTATATGACTGACGTAGACCACACAGCTAGAAAATGGAATCACTGGGTTTCAAAGTGGATTTTTGTGACTGACTCCAAAGCTGACCAGGCTGCTCATCCTGTATGCTTCTGAGGCCTCTGGCCCTCCAGACCGGCCACTCCCCACAAAGTCTCCCTTTTGGTGAGTTGTGTCCCTCCAAACACTCCCTGAAGGCAAGATCAACCTGCCCTAACTACCCAAACTGAACTAGGCCAGCCCCAAGCCTGTCCCCGGCCCTCCATCTCTCTCGTTGTTCACATCCATCAGAAAGCAGAGACCTAGAGTAGGGAATGAGAGGGGGTGCACAAGTACAAAAGATTTTGAAGCCAGCAGGAAGACAAAAGAATGACAAGAAGGAGCAGCTGTTTGTAAAGGGAAATCTGAGACAGGCAGAAAGCTCAGCTCCCTAATCCTAGGCTCGTGTGGAGCCAGGGCAGGGTCCCCCCAAGGTCAGGGATTCTGGGGGCAGGCGGATGGGAGAGTCAGCCTCCACTCCTGGGTGGCTCCCCTCTGCCCTGTGCACAAACAAAGAGTGCCTCATTTCTCCCCTGCACCAAGTGCCCTGCCTCTCCCTGCCCTGTTTCTTCCTTCCCTTTGGGTACCGGAGCTTTTTTCTGATTCCCCTCTCTCCATGCTGACATCGCTTCTAATTCGCGCTGGTGTCTCCCTCCCTCACAATTACTGGGAGTAATTTTAGCAACTTTTCCTCTGAACTACCGCTGGCATGTTCACAGCAAATGGCCCCTGTTTTGGCTTGACACTTGATCAGGGTGGTGACAGAGTGCAGACAAAGCCGGCACAATGCGGGGAGGGGAGGACGGGGGACAGATCACCTTCCTTTCACTTCAGGCCTTATTTGGTCTACCTTGCCGAAGCGGCCCTCCCTCCAGCCTCTCTTTATTTATAGCATTTTGCTTTGCTCTCCTTTATCTTGCTATCACTTTGTAGCGCACTCTGCACAATCCCCACCCACCCCAGCATGGTGGGGCCCCTGGCCCCTCACTCTCCCCACAAGGAATGTGCATGTGTGCAAAGGGTAGGCCTGGATGCCATTTCTACAAACAGTTGACTAAAGCAGTCCAGAGCAGGGATCTTTCTTTGGGTCATTGTTATGTCCTTATTGACCAGAATAATGCCTGGCACATAGTAGGCACTCAATAAATACTTGTTGAATGGAGGAATCTGCAAAGCTGCTCAGTCTTCAGACAGCAGCAAGCAGCAGGAAGAGAATCATGATGTAACCAAGAGCAGGTGCTGGAGGAGCTAGGGAGTGAGTGGGGATCTTTAAGGACAGCAGGCCCTCTGATCTGTCTGAGCTGTGAGGCAAAGCCTAGTTAGGGAGGTGAGTTCTATCTGCAATGAGAGGGGGCATGGGTGGAGAACAGTAACACCCAAACACCAACAGACCAGAGCCTCCCAAACCCGAAAGGAGAGAAACAAAGTGTGATTGATTTCCCAAATGCAGAAAAGACTTCCCAAGTCCCCAGCCAAGGAAGGAGGCTGGCCTGTGGTGAAGACACTGGCTTTGAAACGGCTCAACTACGTCCCAAGCACCCTTTGTGCATCTTAATTGCCCTGGGAAATCAGGGAGGGGTGGCAGTTTGGAGCTTGGAAAGCTGGAAGGTGGGGACAAAAGGAGTTTTTGCCCCTCATCGCCAATCCTTGAGGTTCCTACAGGGAACCTCAGACAACAGCTGTCTTAGGGGTTTCCTTCCAGCTCCAAGCAGCTGTATTATCTATAGCTTTGAGAGGGTCTGTCTCTGTCAATGGGGCTGATTCCTCAGCGCCTGGCAGGGTCTGGGGGGGACTGCCAGAGTCTGTTCTGCCGGGCATGTTAGTAGCACAGACTACTGGGATAACCTCAGCAACTGTATACCTTAGCACTGCAGAGCTGCGGTGTTGTCAGACACAGCCCTTGCAGTTCGTGGTCTACCCCCACTTGCCTGCACCCCCCTTATAGCTGCTCAATGTCCTCAGACTGTACCTTAGTGCCTTGGTTACCAAGCAACCCCCACAGAGGCCTCCTCCTGGATTTTCCCTTCCCTGCTATGCCCACCCCACCTTCAAAATGTACCTGCTGCACCCATCCCCCAGGCCTGCCTCTCTCCTTCCAAGCTGACAGCTAATCAGAGGGACTAATCCGCATGCGCGGAAGAGCTGTGCTTGGGAAGAAGGGGGAGATTTCACACCAAATCGTGCAGTGGTTGCCTAGACACGGAGCCAGTCAAGCTTGCATGCCCCGTTGCTAGAAGAGCATGGCATCGGTTGTGTTCTGTGCTCATAGGCTGGGCCCCAGCTCCCTTTCCTCCCCTCCTTTGTGGCTGTTCCTCAGGCCTGCAGAGGGGAAGATTTTTCCTGTCCTGTTACTCTGCCTCACTTGCCAGAACACTAGTCGCCTCCAGCTCTGGATAAAGCTGAGGCTGGGTGGGCCAGACAACAGCTGTCTTAGGGGTCTCCTTCCAGCTCCAAGCAGCTGTATTATCTATAGCTCTGAGAGGGTCTGTCTCTGGGCTCAGGCCTTTAGTACCTGTGGGGCAGAGCCAGGAACGTGAGTCAGGCAAACGGCTCCAAACTAGGACCAATGCAGCTGGGTCCTGCTCTCTGCGCATAGGGGGTCCCCACATCTTTGGAATCCCAGCCCACCTTTCCAGGCTACCCTCCGCAGGCCGGGCTCCACTCCCATCTGCTGAGGTTTCCCACCTTGAATCCTGCTGCCCCGATTAGCTGTATAACCTTAAAGAATGCACTGTCCCTCTCCATTAAATGAAGTGCTTGGATGGATTGCTAAAGGCCTGTCTGGCTCGGAGGCTTGG
Source organism: Pan paniscus (assembly GCF_029289425.2). Lineage (NCBI taxonomy): Eukaryota > Metazoa > Chordata > Mammalia > Primates > Hominidae > Pan > Pan paniscus. The sequence goes on along the minus strand of NC_073264.2, from coordinate 24,867,549 downwards.
TGACCTCAACACATTGCCTGCTGGTCCAAGGAAATCAGTGCCTGAGCCAGAGTCCCCATCTCTAAGCTCCATGGTTATTGTTCTTGCCACCTGGCTGGGAAACGTCCTTCCAGCTGCCCCAGTCTAGCCGCCTCACCCTGGGGCCATGCCCCCAACTCTGTCCTACCCTTCTCTGCTGCTGACACTCAGCCCCTTCCCAGCTTCCAGTTGGATACAGGACCTGGGCCAGGAGAGCAGGGAGGACACTGTGGAAATGGGGCCAGGCCATCAGGGGCCTCGCAGCAGGGGACTGGAGGGGGAGCAGTGTCCAGGGCCAGAAGTGCCCTGCGGGAGAGCCAGGACATTGGCTGCCTGTGGTCTTGGTGGTCGTGGTCAGTTCCCTCTCCTGCCAGCTGTGGAATGTGAGGCCTGGCCTGGGAGATATTTTTGCTGCACTTTGAGCCACCCCGCCCCCTGGAACTCAGACCCTGCACACTCCATGCCATAACAATGACGACCACTTCCAATTGTTTCCTAGCTGGAGGGGGGGAGGGGAGCACTGTTTGGGAAGGGGGGGAGCCTGGGGGAAATGCTTCTAGTGACAACAGCCCTTTCTAAATCCGGCTAGGGACTGGGTGCAGTTGGGGGTGGGGGTGCCCTGCTGCCCCATATATACAGCCCCTGAGACCAGGTCTGTCTCCACAGCTCTGTCCTGCTCTGTGTCTTTCCCTGCTGCTCTCAGGTAGGAGCGGGAGCTGGAGGCTTTACTCTGGGATAACGGGGCTCCAGGCTTAGGAAGGGATTCCTCTTGGAATAGCAAGCTTCATGCAGGACTTCATGCAGAGTACCAGGTCCAGTCACTGGGCACACATGTGCAGGTCTAAACATGGGCGTATGTGCCACAGGAGTTCCTAGGGGAAGATATCTGCATCTGAGCATATGGGACCAATATGCATTACAGGGTGTGTGTGTGTGTGTGTGTGTGTGTGTGTGTGTGTGTGTGGACAAGCCTGCATAGTCTGAATGTAAGAAAGGGTATGTACCTCACTGACTGATACAGAAATATCAAGTGGGAGATGTGGGTGTATGATCATGTCTGTGAACGAGGAGGTTCCTTTGCAGGGAGGGAGAAAGGATGGTGGAGAAGGATTCTAGGAAGTGTGTATGCCTTCATGTGATTCTGTGAGGCCTGGAATGTGTAGCTACCCCTGTCCACGCATGCAGAGGTTCTTGTCTATGCCTCCACGAGTCATGACTGTTATAGTATCTGTACCCTCTGCAGAAGGAACTCACAGGCACGGGGGTGTAGGATGTTCCAGGTCTTTGTGTACTGAAGAACACGCAGTGATGTGAGTCTGCTTACGCGGCACACATCCTGAAATGTGCACATTTGCTGTTGAGGCATATATGGCACCCTGGGGTTGGGGTGCGGACTGAGGTATGGGAAGGAAGCCTGTCTTCGTGTGAGAGGCATGCCCAAGCAGCAGGCATGAGTGTTCATCAGAGGGCTTGTGGAGGGTGTTTGGCTATGTGATGGGTGTGTCTGTGAGAGGAAGCCCACAGTGTCTTCTCTCTGAGAATGTTCACAAAGTCTGACAACAAAATGGGGACAGGATGGAAAAGAACTCTCTTTAGAGTCATCAGACTTGCATTCAAGTCTTGGCTCTCCCACTTGTTGTCATGGGCTCTTGGACAAGCAAGTCACTTAACCTCGATTTCCTCATCTGTCAAATGGGGTGAAGACTGAGTAGGAGAATGTGCATTGAAGTGCTTTTAGACTGGAAGGTGCCGAACAAATGTGACCATTAGTTGTCTCTCAGATGGCTCAAAGAAAGGTACCACTAGATGGGTACAGGCAGGGGTGGGACCATCTCGCAGGAGTGAAGAGGATTAGGGTTCATGTTGAGTTGACACCAGGAAGCTGTTAGAACTAGTTCTTGAGGAAAAAGGGAATAGGGTTTGAAAAACAAGAAGGATGGGACCAGAGAAGCTGACTGCCCTTTCCACCTTGTTTTGGAAGAGGGTGGATGCTGAAGGACAGAGCCAGGGAGAAGCAGGAAGGTGGGACTGGCCAGGTTGGGCATAGCCTGCCCTGACACAGCCTCTTCCCTCTCTCCAGGTCCCCTGCAGGCCTTGGCCCCTTTCCTCATCTGTAGACACACTTGAGTAGCCCAGGTAAGAAAAGCTGAAGCTAGAGCATTGAAAATGTAGTAAGACTGGGCATTAGAGCCCCAAAGCCAGCCTATGGAACTCTAGTTTCTGCCGTGTGCTGGAGAGAATATCTTGGCTATCAAGAGCTACTTACCTGTGACCAGGAGGTCCAGGGATAGATGAGGGTCACAGATGGAAATAGTTAGATTTCTGCTCCTACAAGGAGCTCAGAATGCTCTTCCTTCCCCTAGGAGAGCCCCAGCTGAACAATAGTTAGTTGCTCCTTTTACCCTGGCAGGTTTGCTAGGCTGCTCTTCTGGTTAAGGGATAACCTCAAAGAGGAAGGGACTCACTGGTAACTCCTCTTGACTCTTGAGCATGGTGCTAGGTTTTGGGGCTCCCACTGAAGGGGAGAGCCCAGGGAGGGAAGGGGAGAATGGGTAGATGGGAGGGCAGCCAGCTTCTGCTCACTCCAGGCACAGCCATGGGAGATTCGGAGATGGCAGTCTTTGGGGCTGCCGCCCCCTACCTGCGCAAGTCAGAGAAGGAGCGGCTAGAAGCGCAGACCAGGCCTTTTGACCTCAAGAAGGATGTCTTCGTGCCTGATGACAAACAGGAGTTTGTCAAGGCCAAGATCGTGTCTCGAGAGGGTGGCAAAGTCACTGCCGAGACCGAGCATGGCAAGGTGGGTGTCAGGCTGATGTGAGAGTCCACCCTGGCCACCTGTACACCTGGGTGGACAGAGAGGGGTACACCCATGCCCCACGCCCATGCAGACCTGAGGATGGTCCCATTCTCCTTCCCTTTGGGGAAGAATCCAGACCCTCCAAAGAGCCCTCTCCTTCCCAATATCCCTTCTGTCTTCCCTGTGAGATCCTGGTTCCTTCTCTCTTGAGCACTATTGCCCTGTCACTCACCAACTCCTAACCCTCTTGAGGAAGGAGGGAAAGCCAAGGCTGACAGGAGGGCTTGGGTGGGGGCTCTTGCAGACAGTGACCGTGAAGGAGGACCAGGTGATGCAGCAGAACCCACCCAAGTTCGACAAAATCGAGGACATGGCCATGCTGACCTTCCTGCATGAGCCCGCGGTGCTCTACAACCTCAAGGAGCGCTACGGCTCCTGGATGATCTACGTGAGTGCTGCACCTGGCCCCACGTTGGGATCTCTGTTCCTGCTCCATCCATGTCCACCCCAGGAGCCAAGAGTGTCTTCTGTTTGTGTCTAGGCAGGGTTACACTCTAACCTTGTCCCAACATCCTTGGTTCAATTCCAACACTCTGGGGACTGGCATTACTCAGATTGAGTGCATGCAGAGGTTTTCCTTTCTCTTCTTTCTCTCCTGGGATCTTTCTCTAACTCCCAAAATCACCAGCCCTCCCCCTTCGCAACTGGCGAGTCACTGCTCCTTTTCTATCCCCAGACCTACTCGGGCCTCTTCTGTGTCACCGTCAACCCTTACAAGTGGCTGCCGGTGTACACTCCTGAGGTGGTGGCTGCCTACCGAGGCAAGAAGAGGAGCGAGGCCCCGCCCCACATCTTCTCCATCTCCGACAATGCCTATCAGTACATGCTGACAGGTGAGAGGCCCCGGAAGGGTCTTCCTGAAGGGAACTGGGATAGGCCGGGAGGGAGAGGGAGAAGGAAGGGCGAAGCCCCACGAGAGCATCCTGTGCAGCTCCTGACCTTTCCTCCCCACCCTCTCCCCACAGACAGAGAAAACCAGTCCATCCTGATCACGTGAGTGTAGCTGCTACCGTATTCCCTTTCAGAATCTCCCTGATCCCAGCCTCCAGCCCCATCAGGGGTCCCAGGCCCCTAGGCATAGACTCAGCCTCTTTCCCCCCAACCTCGTGCCCATCTCCTTCTTCTCTGACCATTACCCTGACCCCTCTCTTTGCTCTCCCTCTTCCTTTCTGCTTTCCATCCCCTTCATGTTTTTCCTCTCCCACCTCCTTCACCCACTCTCCTCCAACTCATCACGCGTTTATCCAGAAGCTCATTATCGCCATGTCTTCACCTCTCCATTTTCTTTCCCTTCAGAAACATTTCCCATTCTTCCAGCCCTACCCACTTTTCCCAAAACAGCCCAGGCTCATCTCCCCTGTTTACTTTGCCCAGCCAAGCATAGGCTCAGCCTGCCCAAACCAGTGCCTTCTGGTGGCATCCTTCCTGGTGCCAGTCCTGACCTCTGTGCATCAGAAGACAGCTGTGGATTTTGGGTGCAGATAACCTGGCAGCTTCTTGCCCAGGGCTCCTACCCTCGGGTAGGCCCAGGCATTCTCTCCTGATTTGAGGCTTGTTGGTCTCCAGTAGTATTGTTCACTGCCCAATAAGCCCCTGTCTTCACAGCGGAGAATCCGGAGCAGGGAAGACGGTCAACACCAAGAGGGTCATCCAGTACTTTGCTGTTATTGCAGCCATTGGGGACCGCAGCAAGAAGGACCAGGGCCCGGGCAAGGTAGGCCTGCTGCCCTCCAAGGTCCTGTACCATAGAAAGGGAGGGGGAAGAGCTCTCACCTGCCTCCTTCTTGGCCTCTGCAGGGCACCCTGGAGGACCAGATCATCCAGGCCAACCCTGCTCTGGAGGCCTTTGGCAATGCCAAGACCGTCCGGAACGACAACTCCTCCCGCTTCGTGAGTGGTCCCTGACCTTGGCCTTGGGACTTGGACTGGTGGAGGGATGGTCTCAGATATGAGCCTTCCCCCGACTCATCACCACTCTCTTCCATCTCTCCAGGGGAAATTCATTCGAATTCATTTTGGGGCAACAGGAAAGTTGGCATCTGCAGACATAGAGACCTGTGAGTGCCATGAATCTGCTAGGCTCAGCCTAAGCTCACCCTTGCTCTAGACCATCTGGTCTTGACCTCTCTCTCTCTCCCCTCCCTCCCTCTGTTTTTCTCCTCTTTAAGTCTCTGTCTGTAGGTGTCTCTGTCTTCAGGTCTACATATCTGTCTCTCTCTGAGACTTCCTCTGCATCTTTCTCCATTTCTGTCTCTGCATGGCTAGGTGTCTTTCTCTGGGATTTCTCTCTGAGACTATTTCTCTCCTTCTGGGTCTCTGTTTCCATCTCTCTGTGTGATCTCTTTGTGTCTGTCCGACTAGTCTCTCTGGCTCTTCCCTTCCCTCTGCCTTTTGCTTGCTACATTTATCATTAATTTTCCTTGTGCCCAAACCTTAACTTTTCTTTCTCTCCTTCTTCTCCCCACCTGTTCACAGATCTTCTGGAAAAATCCAGAGTTATTTTCCAGCTGAAAGCAGAGAGGGATTATCACATTTTCTACCAAATCCTGTCTAACAAAAAGCCTGAGCTACTGGGTGAGTCAGAGCCACTGACTGAGACCAACTATCTCCATGGCAACCTGGTCCCCTCTGCTTGTGGCTGGATTCAGCTGGCATGCCCTGGGTTTCATGGCACTGCTGGATTCAATTCAGTGGGATGTGGGGCCAAGCCAAGCCCTGTCCTGTGCTCTTCCTCAGGCCATGTGCTGTGGTGAGCAGCCTCCATGAGAGCCGGGGGCTTGTGCCCCACCCTAACCATGTTTTTTCCCCTAGACATGCTGCTGATCACCAACAACCCCTACGATTATGCATTCATCTCCCAAGGAGAGACCACCGTGGCCTCCATTGATGACGCTGAGGAGCTCATGGCCACTGATGTGAGTGTGTGAGGACCCAGCCAGGGGGTGGGAGGATTGGCAGTGAGGGGCAAATAGGGGTCCAAAAGCAGAGCTAAGACACTGGCCATTGGTTGTTTAAAGTGGTATGGACCTCCTGAGAGCCAGAATGTGCCCTGTGATCAGGGTGTACTGGGGAATGGATGAGGTGAGACAGGACTGGCCAGTATCTGGTGTTCTATCAAACCAGGAAGAGCTGAAAGCCATGAGACAGAGAGACACACAAGCCAAGAAACAAGCATCACCAAGGGAGCAGGACGAGGAGGGAAGGCCATGCAGACGGCATGGGGCTGGAGGGGCTGTTAGGTGAACAGATGCAGACATGTATGGAAGGCCAGGCAGGAAGCAAGTGTAGGGCCAGGAAGCATAAGTGGGTAACTCAGAAAAGCTGTGGCCACTGACACTGGGGCTGCAGCCAACTGACGTCTGCTCTGCTCTTGCATCTTACATCCTTTGTTTTGGAGCTCCCCACTGGGTATGGGAGTCTCAGAACCCACAGGGATTAAGGAGACAAGTTTTCTCTACAACTTACAAGGGATCTCACTTACCCATCATACTTCTTTTTCTGGGGTCCGCCAATACGGGGCCTCCCTACAGAACGCTTTTGATGTGCTGGGCTTCACTTCAGAGGAGAAAAACTCCATGTATAAGCTGACAGGCGCCATCATGCACTTTGGAAACATGAAGTTCAAGCTGAAGCAGCGGGAGGAGCAGGCGGAGCCAGATGGCACTGAAGGTGGGAGGCAGGGATTCTTGGGGGCAGCTGTCAAGTCATGGAGGGCCATGTCTGCTCAGCAGTCATCTCTCTCTTTTTTTTTTTTTTTTTTTTTTTTGAGATGGAGTCTTGCTCTGTTGCCCAGGCTGGAGCGCAGTGGCACGATCTTGGCTCACTGCAACCTCCACATTCTGGGTTCAAGTGATTCTCCTGCCTCAGCCTCCCGAGTAGCTGGAATTACAGGCATGCACCACCATGCCTGGCTAATTTTTGTATTTTTAGTAGAGATGGGGTTTCATCATGTTGGCCAGGTTGGTCTCAAACTCCTGACCTCAAGTGATCCGCCTGCCTTGGCCTCCCAAAGTGCTGGGATTACAGGCATGAGCCACCACGCCTGGCCAGCAGTCATCTCTTTACCAACTTTGCTACTTGCCTTTTCCTTCCAGAGGCTGACAAGTCTGCCTACCTCATGGGGCTGAACTCAGCCGACCTGCTCAAGGGGCTGTGCCACCCTCGGGTGAAAGTGGGCAATGAGTACGTCACCAAGGGGCAGAATGTCCAGCAGGTGGGTCCATCTTCAGATGATAATGGGTGGGCAGGGTAGGGAGACTGGCATGGTGGGATGAGAGTTTTCAAGTTCACTCTTCCCAAGAACCCTGCTCAATATAGGTCTCTCCTCCACCTTGCAGGTGATATATGCCACTGGGGCACTGGCCAAGGCAGTGTATGAGAGGATGTTCAACTGGATGGTGACGCGCATCAATGCCACCCTGGAGACCAAGCAGCCACGCCAGTACTTCATAGGAGTCCTGGACATCGCTGGCTTCGAGATCTTTGATGTGAGTTGGGACCCCTGGGAGTGGGAGAACAATCACTCGCTCGCTCCCACATTCAACAGCTATTTGCTTAGAGCCAGCTGTGGACCAGACATGGGAAGGCAGTGGGGACTGTGTGGTGACAGAGGCAGTCATTTTCTCTGTCTTCAGGGGAAGCCCTCCTTCACTGCCTTGACATGGAGGGGACCAGCCACGCCCTGCTGGGCTCAGGCACAGTGCACGGGCACAGCCCCAATGGCCACTCACACCCACTTTCTGACTGCTCCCACCCCTCATGCCCCCTGCAGTTCAACAGCTTTGAGCAGCTCTGCATCAACTTCACCAACGAGAAGCTGCAGCAGTTCTTCAACCACCACATGTTCGTGCTGGAGCAGGAGGAGTACAAGAAGGAGGGCATCGAGTGGACATTCATTGACTTTGGCATGGACCTGCAGGCCTGCATTGACCTCATCGAGAAGGTGCCTCTTTGGCCTTACCACCTGAATTCTCCCTGCACACCCAACACGAACACCATAGACAAAATAGCAGCCCCTCTCCCTTCTGGGGAATATAAAAATAGAAGGGGCTGAAGGATCCGAGCCCTTGGTTCCAGAGCCTATGTTGTGCTGAGCACCCAGGACAGGGTGGCACCAGGGACAGCTGATTTCCCAGGGGCTTGAGAGTGGACACATGGAGGATGGGCACCTGCATGATGACCTCCCACACCTGCATGTTTATTGGGCCTGGTTTATGCATCCAAGGATCAGGAAGTGTGAGGGTGGTGTAGGGGATCATAAGAGTGCACCTATTTTCAACCCTAGCATCTCAGGCATCTGGGTCGTGGAGTGGTGTGTACAGCATCGATAGAATCCATATTCCCAGACTTTCACAAAGGTCCTTCTGTCATCAGACAAAATCCTCCACCTTGAACCGGTTCCAGTCAGTAGATAACTGTACTCAGAGCTGAGCCTACTACCTTAACACCCAACATGGCACCTCCACGAGCAAGTATATTGACCATAGAGCAGAATCCATGTCCACCTGTGTGAAGGACACTCAGTGATGCTCTCTCCTGCTTCCTCAGCCCATGGGCATCATGTCCATCCTGGAAGAGGAGTGCATGTTCCCCAAGGCCACCGACATGACCTTCAAGGCCAAGCTGTTTGACAACCACCTGGGCAAATCTGCCAACTTCCAGAAGCCACGCAATATCAAGGGGAAGCCTGAAGCCCACTTCTCCCTGATCCACTATGCCGGCATCGTGGACTACAACATCATTGGCTGGCTGCAGAAGAACAAGGATCCTCTCAATGAGACTGTCGTGGGCTTGTATCAGAAGTCTTCCCTCAAGCTGCTCAGCACCCTGTTTGCCAACTATGCTGGGGCTGATGCACGTAAGTAGGGACTGAGGCTCCCGGTACAGAGGAGCAGGGATTCTGCCAAGGTTCTGAGCCAGGTCAATTGCTACACCCCACCACTTCAATGTCAGGTTGTACCCCAAGGTTTACAGACTCAGTGGGATGGAACTGGGTGAAGAAACTGAGGCAGCCACATTGAAGGCCCTCACCCAGGGGCCAAATGCCAGCAAGGATGTAAAGAGGGGCTGTGATTCTTTACTCACACCCTACCTCCCCACACTGATGCTTCTTTTGTTGACTCTCCTTCCTGCAGCTATTGAGAAGGGCAAAGGCAAGGCCAAGAAAGGCTCGTCCTTTCAGACTGTGTCAGCTCTGCACAGGGTGAGTGGGACACAGCTCCAGCCAACTTGGCTCCCCATCTGCCCAACCCCACCCAGCCCCGCCCTTCCCTGCCTTGTTCATCCCCTACTCCTCCCATTCCCTGTCTCCTTGGTGCATTCGTGACCATTTTCACTCTGTCTTCTCTTCCCGTCATCTCCTGGCCTCTTCACTTATTTACTTCCCATCTCCCTTCTCTCCTCTTTCCCTTCTGTCTCCCACCCTCTCTCCTTATCCCTGTCTACCCCCAGGGCCCCTTCATCTCTGTGACTTCTCGAATTCTCTCCATCTCTCTTTTCCTTCCTTCTTCTCCTCTCTTCTTCCTGCATCTCTTTCTTGCATTTTCTTTACTTTTCTCTATTGCATTTTTGGCCACAGGAAAATCTGAACAAGCTGATGACCAACTTGCGCTCCACCCATCCCCACTTTGTACGTTGCATCATCCCTAATGAGACAAAGTCTCCAGGTGAGGCCACAAACTCAGGCCAGCCCACTGCTGGGCATACACCGCCCTGGGAACAGGACCTCCTAGGACATCTCCCTACCTACCACCACAGTGGTTTCCAAACCACATTCTTCTCCTCCCATCCCCCATGAGGCCTCCCAGGGTACCTCCCTCTCAGCGCTACCTTGCACTTGCAATGTGTAATGCGGGTGATGTGTAAGGCACTCTGATGGACATTACCTCATCAGTGGCCCTACAACCCCTTGGATAGCTGGTTGTCCAAGACAGAATCTTAGTTCAACTTTAAATTTACCTGCAGAACCACTTAATCCCCCAATGAGACATATTCAAATTGTTAATCCATTTTTGGCTAATTAGGAGACAGAGGCTCAGGGACCTGGGTTCAAGACCTGGCTCTGTTCTTGATCAGCTTAGTGACCTTGGGCCAGTCCCATAACCCCTCTGGGCTTAATTTACTCATCTAGAACATGGGATATATCTGTTCTGGCTACCACCTATGATAATAGGTGTGAATCATATAAAAAAGGAATGTGAAAGCCTTTTAGTTAAAAATATGGCTAGAAGAAAATGAAACAAATGATTATTACTAACTGACTTGCTAAGATTACAAGCTAATCAGTGACAAAGCCAGGATCAGAACCCAGAACTTCAGTCCAGTGTTCTCACAGACTCCTCCTACTTCCTTCTTGCCACAGGGGTGATGGACAACCCCCTGGTCATGCACCAGCTGCGCTGCAATGGTGTGCTGGAGGGCATCCGCATCTGCAGGAAAGGCTTCCCCAACCGCATCCTCTACGGGGACTTCCGGCAGAGGTGGGTATGAGGGTGCCCCAGAGCTCATAGAACAGGGGGAGCCAGGCTGCCCTGATGGGAATGGGATCTGCAGGTGACCCTGGAATTCTGTGGGCAGAGCAGATCACTGCAGAGCATGGGTGACTCTGGACACTTCCCTCCTCAGGTATCGCATCCTGAACCCAGCGGCCATCCCTGAGGGACAGTTCATTGATAGCAGGAAGGGGGCAGAGAAGCTGCTCGGCTCCCTGGACATTGATCACAACCAGTACAAGTTTGGCCACACCAAGGTGAGGAAAGGAGACTAATTAATTAAAGGAAGACATCTCTTTTCCATTGACTCCTCTGATGCTTTTCCTGTTGTAATCATCTTAGCAAAATCTCTTACCTGTATGCTACCCCTCCCAGTGGAACATCTAGCACCACTCCCCTCATCCCAGCTCCAGCTGCCATTGACCTCCTCCCTGCAATCCTTTTCTAGGCTGTTACCCTTCCTAAGGTAATCCCCACCATCTCTTTCCCTCGTACCCCTCCCTAGTCATGCTCAACACACACCTTGCCTGCAGGTGTTCTTCAAGGCCGGGCTGCTGGGGCTGCTGGAGGAAATGAGGGACGAGAGGCTGAGCCGCATCATCACGCGTATCCAGGCCCAGTCCCGAGGTGTGCTCGCCAGAATGGAGTACAAAAAGCTGCTGGAACGTAGGTGAGAGATCTCAAGAGGAGGTTTCCCGCTTCTCTCAGGCCCAGGCTGGTTCAGGGGCAGTGTCAGGAAAAAGAGCTCAGCAGATCTTCAAACACAGAGACCTGCAGGAGGGGCTCATATGAACACACTGCAGTCACAGGGTCAGAGGCCTCAGGAAGGGTGGGAGGGATGAAGGAAATGGGATATTCCCAAGGTTTCAGGACCTCAGGTAGGAAGGAGGCAGGAGGCTCAGCACTCCTTTCAATGGGCCCCTGCAGAGACTCCCTGCTGGTAATCCAGTGGAACATTCGGGCCTTCATGGGGGTCAAGAATTGGCCCTGGATGAAGCTCTACTTCAAGATCAAGCCGCTGCTGAAGAGTGCAGAAAGAGAGAAGGAGATGGCCTCCATGAAGGAGGAGTTCGCACGCCTCAAAGAGGCGCTAGAGAAGTCCGAGGCTCGCCGCAAGGAGCTGGAAGAGAAGATGGTGTCCTTGCTGCAGGAGAAGAATGACCTGCAGCTCCAAGTGCAGGCGGTGAGGCTCCTGGGCTACTGTTGGCTCTTCCACCCTGCTCTGCCTTCACTTCCCACAACCCTGCACCTCCCTGCACAGGGGCTCACTGTCTTGTTCCTTCAGTCAGAGGACTCTGGGATCAACACTTCTAAAGACCTCCAAAGAGGTCCCTCAGGAGGAGGAAAGGGCAGAGGGAAAAGAGCTGACTTTTAAAAGCACAGGCTTTCTACTTGGGTTCAACCTAGATACACAGCTTAATTATTTTGTGACCTTGGGCAGACCATGCATCATCTTTGAGCCTCAATTTCCTCTAGACAGGGAATAAAGCTGTCCATTTCATTAAGCCATCATACATAAGTGCTTGGCATCAGCAAATGCAATTCCCGCCCTTCAATGGAGGAGACCAGAGGAAGAGGTCCAGATGAAGATTTCTGGTTCCTTTCCTCTCTGCTCCCCTCCCCAGTGTTCCCGAGTTACACTATCCTGAAACTCTTCCCCTCCCCATACTTCTGAAGCTCTTGCCAAGTGGGGATATCCTAGAGTTCCCCTCCTATTTGAATGATGTGCCTCTCCTTCCCTCTACCTGCAAGAATGAGGACCTTACCCCCTGAATAGCCTCCCCTCTGTTCCTCACCTTCAGGAACAAGACAACCTGGCAGATGCTGAGGAGCGCTGTGATCAGCTGATCAAAAACAAGATTCAGCTGGAGGCCAAGGTGAAGGAGATGAATGAGAGGCTGGAGGATGAGGAGGAGATGAATGCTGAGCTCACTGCCAAGAAGCGCAAGCTGGAAGATGAGTGCTCAGAGCTCAAAAGGGACATCGATGATCTGGAGCTGACACTGGCCAAAGTGGAGAAGGAGAAACACGCAACAGAGAACAAGGTAAGGGCAGCTCCCTTTGGCTCCAGCCCGGGTCTCGTCAGGACTCTCAGACCATACTGACCTTGACCCAGGCTAGCCACTCGGCCTCCAGAGAGCAGCATGGACCTTGACATGGAGCTCCCCACAGATGGCACCAAGCTGGTGACCTTTGACCCTAAAGGAGATGGGATTCTTGGTCGGCAGGTGAAAAACCTGACAGAGGAGATGGCTGGGCTGGATGAGATCATCGCCAAGCTGACCAAGGAGAAGAAAGCTCTGCAAGAGGCCCACCAGCAGGCTCTGGATGACCTTCAGGCCGAGGAGGACAAGGTCAACACCCTGACTAAGGCCAAAGTCAAGCTGGAGCAGCAAGTGGATGATGTGAGTAGATTGAGAGTTGTGGGGCCTAGATATGCCATGTCTATCTGTGCCCAGAGCTGTGTGTGTGTGTGTGTGTGTGTGTGTGTGTGTGTGTGTGTGTGTGTGTTTATGTTTAGAGGGGGGTAGGGTTAGAGGATGTTAACTTTCCTGATATCTTTCTAGAAGGGAGCTGGGGAATGAAAAGTCAGAGGTGGTGATCAATTCTGAATTATGTATCTAATCTCACTGGTATGATCAATAATAGAGATGAGTTTTCTTATTTAATTTAAGTTCAATCCCATATATCTCTGCCTTTGACACAAGATTTAGAGGGTCATCTCATAAGAACATGATAAATTTCTTTGGAAATTTTGTGAGGCTCCCCAAGTAGAATTTTTGAAATTCCAATATTTAAGACAGAATCTGATCATTGTTCCCTCTGATGCACATATGTCTGTTGACTCACTTATCACTCTGTATTTTAATTATTTAAGCTTCTATCTCAGCCATAAGACTACAAGCTTCCTTTAGATAGGAACTTAGATCTATTCAATTTGGGGACTGCAGTGCTTAGCACAGAGCCTGATGCCCAGTAGGTGTTTATAGGATGCTGAAAGAATGAATACGGTGGCCAGCCGTGGTGGCTCACGCCTGTAATCCCAGCACTTTGGGAGGCCAAGGCGGGTGGATCACGAGGTCAAGAGATCGAGACCATCCTGGCCAATATGGTGAAACCCCATCTCTACTAAAAATACAAAAATTAGCTGGATGTGGTGGCGTGCGCCTGTAGTCCCAGCTACTCAGGAGGCTGAGGCAGAATAATCCCTTGAACCAGGGAGGTGGAGGTTGCAGTGAGCCGAGATCGCGCCACTGCACTCCAGCCTGGCGACAGAGTGAGACTCCATAAAAAAAAAAAAAAAAAAAAAAAAGGAGGAAGGAAGGAAGGAAGGAGAGAAAGAAAGAAAGAGAAAGAAAGAAAGAATACGGCTTTGGGGTTTCATCCCACAATCATTTATTCCTTTATCTATAAAATATTGATTCAGCATCCCCTATATCTAGGCAATCTCACAGTCCCCTAATAACATTTGGCCCACTCTGGGGAAGGTTTCCCAAGTCCTGAACACAAAGATTTACCAAGTCCTGAGGTAACTGAACAACAAAATCACCAAGTCAGGATGCTTTGCCTCACTGGGCCTGGCTCCTTCTCTCCACCAGCTGGAAGGATCCCTGGAGCAAGAGAAGAAGGTGCGCATGGACCTGGAGCGAGCGAAGCGGAAGCTGGAGGGCGACCTGAAGCTGACCCAGGAGAGCATCATGGACCTGGAGAATGACAAGCAGCAGCTGGATGAGCGGCTGAAAAAGTACTGTGTCCCCTCCCTGCTGCCCTTCCTCCTCCCCAGCCCATAACAGTACAAGCAGACCCAAGACAGCCATCCTCTGAGGCAACAACCTCACGCAGCCTCCACAAGTGGAGGCGCAAACCATGGGAAAAGGCCTCCCAGGCAAGGGCTTTCCTCCCCTAGTCCCAGATATCAGGGTTAGTTAGATGGTCCTCCCTGGCAAAAAGTCCATTGTATCCCATGAGTCCTTTCTTCTTGTTAGGCACTCAGTGGGAATGAAAATAACAGCCTTCCCCCTTCATACACATCTCTCTTTGGAGACCAGTTCCTTGACATGGAGGAAGGCTCCACATGAGAGCCTCTTAGGAAAGTCCCTTTGTGGCTTTTCACAGAGAGCCCACAGGGCACCAAGAAATGCCCTCACATTCAAGAAGTCAGGGGATCAGGGCCATTTCTTTGTTTTGCTTAACTTGTGGTTCCAATTCTTAGTGTAAGTTCTTCCAAAATGTATAGACTTTCCAGACTTGGTAAACAGTGAGCTTGCAGAACATATTTTGATAATTGAAGGTCTTATGGTGTTTCAGGCTCAGGACTTTGAAAGGCTTTGAGAATCATCATAATCTACATCCTCATCAAGTTTGTGTTTGCACAGGAATCTTCATACCTTCCCAGGCACAGAATGTGTTGAATAAATGAATAAATACACGATCCTATTTGATTCTCAAAACACCTTTTAAGGATGGTACCTTTAATTTCACTTTACCAAAGAGGAAAATAAGTTTCAGAAAGGTTAGCTGAGTTACCCAAAGCAATAGTGACAAAATTAAAGACCATCAGAGCTAAAAAGGACCTTTGAAACAATCTAGTCCAACCCCCTCATTTTACATTATGAGAAAACAAGGACCAAAGATGGGAATGTCCTGTAGAGCCCAGGCCCCATCACCCTGTCTACAGCACTCCTCCCATTACATTCTTGTTGGATTTCAATCTCACCGCAGGTGTTACACTTCCAGGGATCCTACATCACCCCCAGAAGCTGTTTTTCTAATGAAATCCTACTCTTTACCTGTATCATTACCATTTTCAACCACTGGTGGACTCTCCTGAGGCCCCACGAGTCTCCCTTACCTCACCATCCCTCCTTCCCCACAGAAAAGACTTTGAGCTGAATGCTCTCAATGCAAGGATTGAGGATGAACAGGCCCTCGGCAGCCAGCTGCAGAAGAAGCTCAAGGAGCTTCAGGTGAGGTCTGGACACCCACGCGGGATGCTGAGTCCCTGGGCTGGTTCTGTTTCCCCTGCCCCCTCCTCTAGGGTGTCCTGTTCACAGCATTACAGAAACTGATTATGTGTCCATGGAGGCAGGCACGCAGCTATCACAGTGTGCCCATGGATACATCCAAAAGGGGTCAGGTGATCCACAGAGACCCTGAAAAGGTCACAGGCCTGGAGGGCAGAATTCCTGGCTTCCTGTCTCAGCTCTGCCTTAGTTGGGTGACCTCTGGGAGCCCACTCCAGATCTCTGGGTCTCCATGCCCTCCCCTGTTACATGGAGGTTTTTAAGAGTCCTTCGACTCTGATGGCATGACTTTCCTCCTTACTCTAGAGCAGAAGCTGTGTTAGGTCTTTAGTTGTCTGGTCAGACAAATACGGCTCTCTCATTTTCAACTTTTGTTATTTTTTTATGACTAAACTGCTTAAAATATCCCCAGAACACAGGTCTCTTTGTCCATCTTTAAGAGCAAGTTTCAACCACTTTCCTTCCAATAAAGGGCATGTAGACTGTCAGGCCCTCGCCTAAAGGAAGGCTAACTCGGCTCTTCAAACCATCTTCCCCAAATCCTTTAATTCCCACCTCTCCACTGGAAGAGCTAAACTGACTTGCTGTTCCAGAGAAGCCGAGAGCCTTTTAGAGCCGGGGGGATTCCAGTGGAGGGGTCCAGCCGGTGGGTCTGAGCCCTTTGTGTCTGACCAGGCACGCATCGAGGAGCTGGAGGAGGAGCTGGAGGCCGAGCGCACCGCCAGGGCTAAGGTGGAGAAGCTGCGCTCAGACCTGTCCCGGGAGCTGGAGGAGATCAGCGAGCGGCTGGAAGAGGCCGGCGGGGCCACGTCCGTGCAGATCGAGATGAACAAGAAGCGCGAGGCCGAGTTCCAGAAGATGCGGCGGGACCTGGAGGAGGCCACGCTGCAGCACGAGGCCACTGCCGCGGCCCTGCGCAAGAAGCACGCCGACAGCGTGGCCGAGCTGGGCGAGCAGATCGACAACCTGCAGCGGGTGAAGCAGAAGCTGGAGAAGGAGAAGAGCGAGTTCAAGCTGGAGCTGGACGACGTCACCTCCAACATGGAGCAGATCATCAAGGCCAAGGCAGGCTCTGCTCGGCCTCCCCTCCTCCAACTTCCTCCTCCCACCTCCCCTTTCTGTCCATGTAGTGTCTCTTCCTTCATGGTTCATTTTCCCACTTCCCTTCCTCTGCCTGGTTCTCAGATCCCCTCCTTCTTTTCACACCTTCCCTCTTCCTTTCTCCTTCAGTTGCACCTCTTACACCCCTTCATTCCCCCCGCCCCCAACATCCATCATATAACACTCCTTCCCTTCTCAGGCTAACCTGGAGAAGATGTGCCGGACCTTGGAAGACCAGATGAATGAGCACCGGAGCAAGGCGGAGGAGACCCAGCGTTCTGTCAACGACCTCACCAGCCAGCGGGCCAAGTTGCAAACCGAGAATGGTGAGCCTAGAGCAGGGGCTCCATGGATCCCACCACAGTCTCCCCAACCTCCTGAGCCACTCCAGCCTCGGGCACAAGCCAATACACGCACACACAGACACAGAGTCTCTCCAGAAAATGGGGCCTGAGGGCTAGAGGAGGAGGTGGGGATAGAGAGGAGTGCTGATCTAGAATGGTGCTTCCCCAGGTGAGCTGTCCCGGCAGCTGGATGAGAAGGAGGCACTGATCTCCCAGCTGACCCGAGGCAAGCTCACCTACACCCAGCAGCTGGAGGACCTCAAGAGGCAGCTGGAGGAGGAGGTTAAGGTAAGGGCTAGACTCGGGCCACCTGGCCCAAGCAAGGAGCACACTGACTAGCCTTGCATCAACATCACTTCCCTTCCCAGCAATAAGGCTGGCTGTGGACCAACAGTTCTCCAAGAATTCTAAAAAGAAATCACAGCCCAAACCCTGCCTCATGCCATCTACTCCTCAGGCTGAGGCCCTCTGCTTCTGCTGCATCCCTGGACGGGAGGCAGGGTGTGAGAAGGAGGAGAGAAAATGAACTAGGGAGGCACGAGATGGCCTTGCCTGGGCACGGCTAGGGGATGTAGGGACTGCACAAATGGGTCCTGGGATTTGCAGGGCCACCTGAAAACTGGAGAAAGAAATTAAACTGGAGCCTATTCCTAGCACTTTGCTGGACTCATGAAAAAGGAGAAAGAACATGATTTTTAAAAAACTCCAGGGTTCAATACTAACCTGCCTCTTATAGCTCAGTGATCTTAGGTTAGGGGAGTCCCCTAACCTTTCTGAGCCTGTTTCCCTCTCCCCAACCAGGTAAAATGGCGGTGATGATGACCATGTCTGGTGTGGGGAGGAGCTCAGGGCCAATGGCCACGAAGCTTTTCTTAAATAGTTCACTGCCGTATTGGCATTCTTTGTTATCAGCAAACAGTAAACCATGACAGGTCCACTGGGGGTTTGGACATAGATGAGGCCAAGGGATGATGTTGAGATTGAGGTGAGGAGAAGGGCAAGGGTGGGGTTGCTTTATGGAGAAAGCTGAGCCCACCTCCTGGTGCCCACCCCTCCCCAGGCGAAGAACGCCCTGGCCCACGCACTGCAGTCAGCCCGGCATGACTGCGACCTGCTGCGGGAGCAGTACGAGGAGGAGACGGAGGCCAAGGCCGAGCTGCAGCGCGTCCTGTCCAAGGCCAACTCGGAGGTGGCCCAGTGGAGGACCAAGTATGAGACGGACGCCATTCAGCGGACTGAGGAGCTCGAGGAGGCCAAGTGAGTTCTGAGCAGCCTGACTTCTGGCTGAGGCCCCTTTGCAGGCAGGACTCAGCCCAGCCCCAGCCTCAGCAGATCCCACCCAGGCGACGCTTAGCTAGTGTTTGACAACACAGGAGGACTCTGCCCCGGCCCCACCTCCTTCTCCTCTCAGGGAAGCTTTTTGCTCGAATTATGTTTCTGATCCGAATATAAGACGAACAAAAGGTTTGTCTGAGGGCAGAGCGCTTCCGTCTGGGGCAGGGCACTGTGGCAGGGAAAGGCAGTGGGGAGGGCTGCAGAAGCCCATACCTCCACAATGTCCATAGCCCAGAGGCTGGGCCAGGGTCAGAGGGTGCCTGGGTCTCCACGCCCTGCTGGGATCCTCTGCCTGCTGTTCTCAGCCCCTGGGACCTGTCCTCAGGCTTCTCCAGCTACACTTCTGAGGTTTCAAGGATTGTCTTCGAGAAGGTTCATGTTGTTTCCTCTTGTCCCCATCCACACCCTCCATCCTCCCCACCCTCTGCCACCCTCCCCTGGGCAGGAAGAAGCTGGCCCAGCGGCTGCAGGAAGCCGAGGAGGCCGTGGAGGCTGTTAATGCCAAGTGCTCCTCGCTGGAGAAGACCAAGCACCGGCTACAGAATGAGATCGAGGACCTGATGGTGGACGTAGAGCGTTCCAATGCTGCTGCTGCAGCCCTGGACAAGAAGCAGAGGAACTTCGACAAGGTGGGCCCTGGGTGGGGGCCGCAGCCAGCATGCAGGGCAAGGGGGCATGAGGGGTTCAGTGAGAGGCCAGAGCCATCCTCCTTGGAGGTGGGGGAGGAGGGCTAAGCCCAGGCTCGGGACCAGGGACAGATCTTGGACATGCGGCTGAGGCTGGGGGCTGGGGCACTGGGAAGCAGGAGGGCTGGGGAGCTAAGGCTGGGGGGCTGAAGAGTGAGCCTTGTCCCCGGGCAGATCCTGGCCGAGTGGAAGCAGAAGTATGAGGAGTCGCAGTCGGAGCTGGAGTCCTCGCAGAAGGAGGCTCGCTCCCTCAGCACAGAGCTCTTCAAGCTCAAGAACGCCTACGAGGAGTCCCTGGAGCACCTAGAGACCTTCAAGCGGGAGAACAAAAACCTGCAGGGTGTGCTGGGGGCCCAAGAGGCTGGGGAGGGGCTGCACTGGCAGTGTTCCCATATGGTGCCACCCAGGGGCTCCAAGAGGGGTCTGGGCAAAGAGGCGTGTCCCTGCAACTCCACTGGACCTCAGCAGCCCTCAACCGAGTTACCGTGTTCCCCACACAGAGGAGATCTCCGACTTGACTGAGCAGTTGGGTTCTACCGGAAAGACTATCCATGAGCTGGAGAAGGTCCGAAAGCAGCTGGAGGCCGAGAAGATGGAGCTGCAGTCAGCCCTGGAGGAGGCCGAGGTGTGTGTGTGTGCAGGGCACGGGGTGCAGGGAGCTGAGCTCCAGGCTTTTGGTCCCTGTTCTCATCCCCCGCTTTGTCCATTTTGTTCACTGTCCCATCCCCAGAGCCTAGGACAGAGCCTGGCACATAGTAGGCATTCAATGAAGATTTGTGGAGTGAATGAATGACCAGTCACTGAACTCTCTTCATATAAACATTTTACCCATTGCATCTTAGCTGAGTTTCCCATTTCCACATACCTCCCGGTTCCCACCTCTGCCTCCCTCTGTTTTCTTTTATACTCTATACCTGATTGCCTCTGTTTCCTTGGCAACACTTTTCTCTTCATTTTCCTCCTTGTCTTCATAGCTGGCTCTCCCCTGTGAGGGCCTGAATCACTTTTTCTTAGGCTTATTTTTATTTTCTCTTAGATTCTCTTTTCCTCCACCTTCTGCTTCTTTGAACCACTTACACCACTCTTGAAGTCACCTCGTATCCATGATTAGTGAACCGACCCCCACCCTGCCCTGTGCCCTGACTGTCTGCCTGCATCCCCTCCCCCAACCCCTTCCCAGGCCTCCCTGGAGCACGAGGAGGGCAAGATCCTCCGGGCCCAGCTGGAGTTCAACCAGATCAAGGCAGAGATCGAGCGGAAGCTGGCAGAGAAGGACGAGGAGATGGAACAGGCCAAGCGCAACCACCTGCGGGTGGTGGACTCGCTGCAGACCTCCCTGGACGCAGAGACACGCAGCCGCAACGAGGCCCTGAGGGTGAAGAAGAAGATGGAAGGAGACCTCAATGAGATGGAGATCCAGCTCAGCCACGCCAACCGCATGGCCGCCGAGGCCCAGAAGCAAGTCAAGAGCCTCCAGAGCTTGTTGAAGGTACTCACCCAGAGGGGACTGGCCTCCACGTGGCCTGGCGAAGCAGTAGTGTCTTGATACAGGCACCAGATTCCTCCTGCCCCTAGGTTACTGCAGGGACCTCTGACAGGTGCCTTTAGTGAAGGGAACCGAGGCTGGCTCCCCGCTCATGCCCACTCTCCTGATCCTCAGGACACCCAGATTCAGCTGGACGATGCGGTCCGTGCCAACGACGACCTGAAGGAGAACATCGCCATCGTGGAGCGGCGCAACAACCTGCTGCAGGCTGAGCTGGAGGAGCTGCGTGCCGTGGTGGAGCAGACAGAGCGGTCCCGGAAGCTGGCGGAGCAGGAGCTGATTGAGACTAGTGAGCGGGTGCAGCTGCTGCATTCCCAGGTGAGCAGCTCCCCTGCTCATTCCTGAAGGGAGCACAGGCTGGGGCTCAGCAAGCAAGGCTTGAGAGCTATGCATAGATGCTCAATGCTTTTCCTGCTCTGCCCAACCCTCCCCCAACCCAGAACACCAGCCTCATCAACCAGAAGAAGAAGATGGATGCTGACCTGTCCCAGCTCCAGACTGAAGTGGAGGAGGCAGTGCAGGAGTGCAGGAATGCTGAGGAGAAGGCCAAGAAGGCCATCACGGATGTAAGTCCCCCACTCCACCCACCCGATCCAGACCAGTGTCTCTCCGTGGGCTGGGCAGCAAGTGTGTGAGGACTTGACCAGACCATGTGCCACCTCTCTCCTGCACACAGGCCGCCATGATGGCAGAGGAGCTGAAGAAGGAGCAGGACACCAGCGCCCACCTGGAGCGCATGAAGAAGAACATGGAACAGACCATTAAGGACCTGCAGCACCGGCTGGACGAGGCCGAGCAGATCGCCCTCAAGGGCGGCAAGAAGCAGCTGCAGAAGCTGGAAGCGCGGGTGCGGGAGCTGGAGAATGAGCTGGAGGCCGAGCAGAAGCGCAACGCAGAGTCGGTGAAGGGCATGAGGAAGAGCGAGCGGCGCATCAAGGAGCTCACCTACCAGGTGCGACGGGCGGTGACTCCAGGCAGAGCCCTGGCACCATAGCCACAGTGACAACCAGCTGAGGAGAATGAAGAGTTTGCTCTTAGCTTCTTCCAGGGCGAGGATGGGAATGCAGCCCCCGTTTCACTTTGCCTAGCCCTGCCCCACTCTGAATGTCCCCTAGCTCAGAGGTCAGTCTCTGAGCCTCCTGGCCTGGGAGCTCCATCTCAACACCCACTCTTAGCCCATTGCCAGGGGACAAATACAGAATTCCAGACAAAGCTCACCCAGTACAGGTCACCAGAAAGCAAATATGTAGCCAGGGTCACCCCCAAAAGACACCAAAAACACACCCATCCCATTCAAACAAGCATAAAAACTTTTTCATTGCCCAGGGCAGTGTGGACTCTAGCTTTCTGAGGTGTTTTCTAGAATCAGACTCTGAATTAGAATTTGTTTCTTTTCCAATCCAGGATGTCACTATCCCTCTAAGCACACTTTGTCCTTAACTTAGATTAAGTCAGTGTCACCTGCATTGCAGCCCAGGAAATTCCATCACACTCATAGCCCCAAAGTCACTCCCAGCATGTGCCGAGGTCCAGAGCAGGGGACTTCATCCTGCATGGGGTCCCCGGACCCTGAAAAACCTGCTCCCTGGAGCACTGCACACACACAATTTTGTGCATAATTTCAGGAGTCCCGCTAGTTCTTTGGACTCTTTCCTGGTACAGATCATTTAAAATATTTACACATATTTGGTAAGAAATTATAAGGAGAATTCAAGTGTTTAGTGAGGATCAGAAAGTAGAATTGGGTCAGGATATCAGATGAAGCAGGGCAGGGCGGAGGGGATGCTACCTTCTATGACTGTGCCATCTTCACCCCCTGCCTACCCTCTGGCCCCCAGACGGAGGAGGACAGGAAAAACCTGCTGCGGCTGCAGGACCTGGTGGACAAGCTGCAGCTAAAGGTCAAGGCCTACAAGCGCCAGGCCGAGGAGGCGGTGAGTGACCCTGCTGGGGACTAGGCCCAGGGGAGGCATAGGAGAGCTCGTCCCCCAAGCCAGGAGTCTGAGAACCCAGGCCCCCTCTCACCTCATGCTCCCACCTCCCGCAGGAGGAGCAAGCCAACACCAACCTGTCCAAGTTCCGCAAGGTGCAGCACGAGCTGGATGAGGCAGAGGAGCGGGCGGACATCGCCGAGTCCCAGGTCAACAAGCTGCGGGCCAAGAGCCGTGACATTGGCGCGAAGGTGGGTCCCTCTTTTGGGCTTTGCTAGTCACCCCCACAGCAGGCATACCCAGACAGAGCACCCTCAAACCCGGGATGCTTCCTTTTCATTTATTCCACACACTTGAACCACACAGCCCCAGAGGCCAAGGTAATTCAGTTCTCTGTGATTTCAAGGATTCTTCCAGCTCTAACTTTTTTTTTTTTTTTTTTTTTTGAGACGGTGTCTCACTCTGCCGCCCAGGCTGGAGTGCAGTGGCACAATCTCGGCTCACTGCAACCTCTGCCTCCTGGGTTCTCCTGCCTCAGCCTCCCAAGTAGCTGGGATTATAGGCATGTGCTACCATGCCTAGCTAATTTTTATATTTTAGTAGAGATGCGGTTTCACCATGTTGGCCAGGCTGGTCTTGAACTCCTGACCTTGTGATCCACCCGCCTCAGCCTCCCAAAGTACGGGATTATAGGCGTGAGCCACCACTCCCAGCTCAGCTCTAAGTTTCAGTGGTTCTGGGAATTTCAGCCTTAGGGAGGGGTGCCACCCTAGAAGACCCTAATTTGTATACAACCAGTATATCCCAGTTTCCCCCCAACTGCTAGTTTCCAGTTCCCTTCCACCTAATTTTGTCCTGCAATCTTGTAACTCAAACCTAAAATGGACATCCCAGAGAACCTGGGCCTGGCTTTGTTCTCACCCAGGCAACTTCCCTCTGACCAACCCCAGAACCCTACCCTCCAGAACTTGCCCCCTGAACATCGATCCCTGGAAACACATGTGCTGCTGCCACAGGGGCTTCCACCTGCCCACACAGCAGGCCCCCCACCATCAGACCCCTCTCACCTTTGTTCCCGTGCCCTGTCCCTGCCCAATACCATCTCTCCAAGGACTGATTGGACTTTGTTTCCTTTCAAAAGGGCTTGAATGAGGAGTAGCTTTGCCACATCTTGATCTGCTCAGCCCTGGAGGTGCCAGCAAAGCCCCATGCTGGAGCCTGTGTAACAGCTCCTTGGGAGGAAGCAGAATAAAGCAATTTTCCTTGAAGCCGAGATCCTGACTCCAGACTCTTCTTCACTGCCCTGAGGACCCGGGGATGGGGTCTGGACTAGGGGAGGTGGAAATGCAGGGGAGTGGGGTCAAATTCAAAGGCCTGGCCTAGGAGGCCTTCGTGGAGCAGCACTGAAACCCCCTTTCACTTCCCCCAAACCAGCCAAATGCAGCAGAGGCGACACCTCTCCTCCCAGCCTTCTCCCTGGTCCAGCCAGGATTTAAAGGAGATTTAGGGAGACCCCTAAAGTTCACCTAGAGCACCCTGAGCCCATCTACTGTGGACCTGCACCCCAGCTTCCGTCAACCCTGCCCCACCCACCACCATGGATACTGCCCAGGGCTGGGCAAAGGGCAACGGTTCGGGGTGTGGGTGCTGGCCAGTGCCCTTTCTGAGCCCGCAGAAGTGTGAACCACTGGGCCAGGTGAGGCAATGGCTGCCTAAGTGCCAGTCCCAGGCGAGTCTCTGAGAGTACACAAGGATTCACAGCTGTAGCCTGCATCCCCTTTTAAATAGAGCCACCACCCTCTCCAGCCACCGCCAGAAGCCAGCATACCCCCTGCCCACCACAGGTGGGAGAAACACACCCTCAGCCCACCTGCCGTCCTCCTCAGCTCCTCCTGGTGCCGAGCCCCCTTGGCCCAGGGTGCTCCCTTCTTCCCACTCATTTCTTCCCATTGTAATTCCCATTACCAAGCCCTTTGTCCTCTGGGCTTGTGGGAAGATGGGGTTCTCCTGGCCCATTTATGGCAAGCCATCTTGAGGGGAGGCAGACAGATGAGGGGCTGGGGAAGGTTATGTGTGAACAGGACTCTGGGGAGAGGGAGGGAAGGGATGGCTCCCGAGAGGGCTGGGAGGTGGAGGAAGGAGTAAGTCCCCTCCAACTAAACAAGTTCAGCCCCTTTGGAGTTCCTGCCACAGCTGGGTTGCTTAGGCAGGCCTGGGACTGTGGGCCACAGAGGTCAGGGGCTTGAGAGGCACTGGGGCTGTCGGCCCCACTGGGAACCTGGGAAGCAGTGGTTGAGCCCTGGACTGGATCTCCCCCAACCCACCAACACACCCACTCGGAGCCCACTCCTGCTCTGTACCCAGCTCTGAGCTCAGAGTTCTGAGGACTGCGGCAGCCAGAGCCAAGGGCCCTAAGCCGGAGAAGGAGAAACCAGTACTGGACAATAGCAGGTGACAGCAGAGGAGAAAAAGAGGGTAGGGAGGGGACAAGGAAAGACCTGAGGGGGCGGCAGTGGACAAAGAGATTGAGCAACCACAGGACAAGGTAACCAGAGGAAACAGAGACAAGGAAAAAAGATGCAGGAAATGAGGAGGCCCCAGAAAGATCTGCAGGCACCGCCACCTTTCTCCTCGTAGCCACCTCCATTCTCCTTCCCTAGGCCAACCCACACAGAGCTCCCTCAAACCAGGGATGCTTCCTTTTCATTTTTCCGGCTCAATTGAACCACACAGCCCCAGAAGCCAAGGTAATTCAGTTCTCTGTGATTTCTAGGATTCTTTCAGCCTTTTTTTTTTTTTTTTTTTTTTTTTTTTGTGACGGAGTCTCACTCTGCTGCCCAGGCCGGAGTGCAGTGGCACAACCTCGGCTTGGGCCGAGATCCCTAGGGCCATTCCTCTGGCTAGGAACAGACTTGGACAGCAATGAAGAGATAACTAGAAACAAAGGAGAGGACCCTTGAAAAGGGAGCTATGCAGAGAGACCCAGGGCACCTAAGCAACCAGAGCAAGAGAGACCGCAAGAGATACAGATCCTACGAGAATGGCCGGGGGCTGGATGCAGACAGCAGGGTTGAGAGAGGTCTGAGAGCCAAGCCAGGGAGAAGGAGGGGTGCTGAGGGGGATGGGGAGAGAGGAAAAGAGAGGGAGCCTTGGAGGGAGAAGCTTGAAGAGCTGCAGGTGGTGATCCCGAGTGAAGGAAAGAATCCTGGGTCACTTGCAAATGCAAGGAGAGTCAGGAAGGCGCAAGGAGATTGGAGAGAAGGAGGAGGAAGAGCCTGGAGCAAGATGTGGAGGCCCAGGGTGAGAGAAGAGGCCAGCTCGGAGAGGGCAGAGCCTCATGTTAGACCCTGAGCCGGGTGGAGACGTGGGCCAGGGAGAATCGGAGGCAGGCCCCACTCTGAGATGGAGAAGCAGGCAGAGGGAATGAAGGTGAGACATAGAGACAGATGCAACGGGGAGCCAGGCAGAAGACAGGCAACCTGTGCCAGGGAGGCCAGCCTTGCCTCCTTGGCACCCTCACCTGTGGCCGAAGCCTCCATCCCTGTCCTTATATTCCAGGACTCCCAGCAGAATGAGGAGCTGTGTGCAAGGCAGCTTAGGGAGGACGGAGAGCAGTATGTGAGAGCCAGGGAGAGAAGGAGCCTGGGGAAGGGAGAGGACGGTACAGCGGAGCAGACAGGGGCAGGGCCTGGGGCTGAGCGAACACCTTCCTTCCTCCTCCTTCCATAGGAGCGGGGGACTACCCCCCACCACCTCCACTCCCCGCTGCCCTGCCACCACCACCTATACCAAGTGAGGCCTGCTCAGAGCACAGGGTTCCCTGAGGACAAAGCCTGGTCTTTGTCACCTGACCCCGACCCAGACTGACCTGGCGTTCTCAGCTCCTTATCATGTCCCCAGAGCTATGGGAACCAAGCAGTGACGCACTGGCCATGGGCTAACCCCCCGGCTCGAATTCTGGGGCCTCGAGTAACCTAGAGCTGGGGACAGGTGGCCTGCATCCCCTGGGGGTAATGATTTGGCATAAGCACCTGCAGGAGATGAGGATGTGGGGTCAACTAAGGTCCCTCCAAGGACATTGAGAAAAGGTCCAAATGCTCTGGAAAGAGAGGTGTGTTCCTGAGCCCAGGAATGGGGTGGCAGCGTCCTAGGGAGCTAGGGGAGAGGCCACATCTTAATGGAAAGTGCTCCTACCCAGAGAAGCTGACCCCTGTCGTCCTACCCACCTCCACACCCTGGAGCTATATTGAGAGGTGACAGTAAACTGGTGGGAGGGGGGCTGGGAGGGTGTTCCTGGGTGTGAGGGTGGGGGGAAAGCCAGAGCAGGGGAGTCTGGCTTTGTTTCCTGAACACAATGTCCACTTAGTCATAACAGGAACAGCCTGCTGAAGACCTGACACCTACAGCCTCTGAGAGATGGCAGCATTGGAGGATGGGGAGCGGGGCCTTGAGGGCCTAGGGTGCTTGAGGACACCCACAAAGAAGGGAATGTGAGTATAAGCCCTGGAGGGCTTGGAAAGGGGCAACAAAATTCTGCCTGGGGAGGGGGCAGGCGGCAGAGCCCCACCCCGATGGAATGCAGTGCCTGGGGACCAGATGGTGTAAATCCCCAGGCCTGCCAGGCACCTGCACCCTCTGGCAGCCCGGAGAGGCAGAAGGGGACAGCCCCTCACCCACTCCCCTCCTCTCTCAGGCCCTGGGATTAGCACCATCTTCTTCTGCCCACCCCACCCCAGGAGCAGAGGGTAGCAGGGGAGGGCAAAAGCCTATGTGTGCAAATGTGGATGTGCAAGTGTGTGCATCCATGTACACAAAAGAAAGTAGAAAAGAAATCTGCAAGCTGGAGTGGGTAAGTGAGAAAAATCTGCATGTGTGGCTGAAGATGGGCACAGACACGGTCAAGTCTGTATGTGAGAGTGCTGAACTGGGGTTCTGTGTGAAAATCTGCCTGAGGCGGCGGGGAAAATCACTGCCATTGCGTGAGCAGGTTGGATGATGGCCACTCTATCAGGAGCATTAGGGAAGGGGTGGGGACTCCAGATGTGTCCCCAAACCAGGGTGGCCTCAAGACCTTGGGAGAACACTTGTCTGAAGACTTGGGGAACAGAAGGAGACCAGGCATGGCACTTATGCAGACTGAGGCCAGGACAGAAGTTCCTGACGAAAGAAAACTGAGCCATGGAGATGGACAGCAGATCCCTTCCCTGGGCACCATACTGCAGCTTTTAGTCCCTAGCACTGGGGGCTCCAGTACTAAGAGCAGGAAGATGCTCCCAGCCTGGGGCTGTGTGAGGGAGGTCAGAATGGGAAGGAGAGGCTGGGGAACAGGGGAGGAAAGCCCATGGTTGGGAGGCGGAGGACAGGCATTTGGCCTGCAGGAGAAGGTGACCCTCACCCATGTTTTCAGTTCACCCTTCGGGTTAAAAATAACTGAGGTAAGGGCCATGGCAGGGTGGGAGAGGCGGTGTGAGAAGGTCCTGTCTTCCCACTATCTGCTCATCAGCCCTTTGAAGGGGAGGAATGTGCCCAAGGACTAAAAAAAGGCCGTGGAGCCAGAGAGGCTGGGGCAGCAGACCTTTCTTGGGCAAATCAGGGGGCCCTGCTGTCCTCCTGTCACCTCCAGAGCCAAAGGATCAAAGGAGGAGGAGCCAGGAGGGGAGAGAGGTGGGAGGGAGGGTCCCTCCGGAAGGACTCCAAATTTAGACAGAGGGTGGGGGAAACGGGATATAAAGGAACTGGAGCTTTGAGGACAGATAGAGAGACTCCTGCGGCCCAGGTAAGAGGAGGTTTGGGGTGGGATGCCCTGCAGCCCGTCCACAGAGCCCCCACCGTGAGGGACCTCCTTCACCAGGAGTGGGGTGCAGGTCAGTTGGAGGCCTAAGGGCTCTATTAAAACTGCCTATCTCCAGGCCCAGGGAAGCTCCCCCTGACACAAGGAGGTTCCACAGGAAACCCGGAAACCTCTTTTCTTCTTCCCTGACTCTCCATTTCTTTCTCTGCATCATTCTGAGTCTCCTACATGTTGTCTCCATCTTTCCATCTTCCCTCCTCCTTTGGATGGCTTCCTTCCCTTGATCCTGGTTTTATCTTGCCTCTTGGTCTTCATCGACACTTGTCACAATCATGCTTCTTTGTCTCTCTCCCTTGCCCTTCCTTCTTGGCACGTGTTCTCACCTCCCTGCCTCTCTGCTTCTAACCCTGTTTCCACACCCCGTCCCTCGCACTCATACTGACTCGGCGCCCTTTCTTTTCTGCCTCTGCGTCTTTCCCTTTCTGACTCCCTGGTCTGTCCTGCCTGTCTGCGCTCTGGGGCTGCCTCCATCCCCGGGTGGCCTGCCTCTGTTGTTCTTCACTCTCCTCATCTGTTCTTCTCTCTGCCCGGCTCTACCTCTATGGTTCCTTGCTCCACCCACGGTCCAGATTCTTCAGGATTCTCCGTGAAGGGATAACCAGGTGAGAACTGCCCCCATTTTCTCTGCAGAGAGCGGGGCATGCTTCTCCTGGGAGCCGGATTGCTGGACCAGGGGTCTGCTGTCCCAAGCACTCAGTGCCAACTCTTAGCATACTCCAGCCAATGCCACCCCAGGGAAACCCCTTACAGAGATTGTCCTTCAGCATCACCTCAGAGGGCAAGAGAAGCAGAGCCCTGAGTAGGGGTGGGTGCAACAGCAGGTGCCTCTCCCAGGGTGGAGGAGAGGCGCGGGGGTAGGGAGGGGGGCTGCAGAGGACAAAGCCACTTGCTGGAGCCTGGGCTCCCTCAGGAGTAACATAGCCCTCCTGTCTCTGACCCAGGGGAAGCACCAAGATGACCGATGCCCAGATGGCTGACTTTGGGGCAGCGGCCCAGTACCTCCGCAAGTCAGAGAAGGAGCGTCTAGAGGCCCAGACCCGGCCCTTTGACATTCGCACTGAGTGCTTCGTGCCCGATGACAAGGAAGAGTTTGTCAAAGCCAAGATTTTGTCCCGGGAGGGAGGCAAGGTCATTGCTGAAACCGAGAATGGGAAGGTGAGTAGGGCATGGCGCCAGGGCAGAAGGGAAGGAGGTTTGGGAAAGAAGATGCAGAGGTGGAGCCACTTGCAGGGGGAGCTGAGAGGGCTGGAGAAAAGCCAAGGCCAGTGGGGATGCCAGGACATGCTCCTTTGAGGAGCCCAGAATCTGATCCCTCTCAAATTGACCTGAGCTGGTGCAACAGGTGCCACCCAGGGCCATGTGCCCCTTGCCAGAGAGGATGCTGAGGAAGAAGGACCTCAGTGTTCGCCTAAGAGGGGTCTTGTAGATAAAGAGGGCACAGACACAGCATTAAATGATGCCCCCTTGCACTAGTATCCCTCTTCCCTGTGCCTCAGTTTCCTCCATGAGTCCACTTTCTCAAATTCCGTTCACCCAAATCAAGAGTAATTCTTAGACCCAGATGAACACAAAGATCAGAAACTTTTGAGCTGAGCACTCTCCTTGACTGGCACTCAGAAGCTCTGGTCCCTGGTTTGCTCACGCTAGCCAAGAGAATCACCCCTGGTTACCAGCTGCGGCTCAGGGCTGTGTGCCTCATGAACTCGTTGACTGAATGTTACAACCCATTGAAGTGTAGAATAACAGGCCACAATCCCCTGGGGCTTTTGACTCTGATCCCAGCTCTGCCTCCCGCTAGTCACTGTGCAGGCAAATCATTTAGTCATTTAGATCCACGGATTTCTCCACTATAAAAAACACTGGAATACCTACTGGCAGGATCTAGTGACATCAGGGCATGGCAAACTGACTGCTGCCAATCAAACCACACCAACAGTGATGGATGGGGAGTGTGGAGTAGATGGGTGAGCTACTTTTCCAGCAGGGGTGAAGTTTTGCCCTGAGCAACAGATACCCTAAAGCGCCGCCCGCGGGAGACAGCCTCGGGGTCAGCATAAGGTGTGCACAGATCTGAGAGCTCCCAATCTCCAGGTCTGCCCCAAGACCCTTGGAACATAGGGACTGAAGAGTGATGGTCATGGGCACAGGGTGTCCCCAGGATGGTCTGGGGATCTGGCAAGAGAAAGGTACCCTAAGACAGTCTCTAGGATGGGAGATACAATGGGAAGGGAAATTATCTGGGGAAAGTGTCCCAGGGGACATACGGGGTAGGGGCCGGGGCACTGGTCAGAGCAAGGGGAGCAAGGCCAAGTCCCTGTGTCCTGGGAGGAGGTCAGTGGGCAGTGCTGGCAAGGGTCCCGGAGGGATTGTGGTCATTCATCCTCCTGCCTATGCGCCCCCTCCAGACGGTGACTGTGAAGGAGGACCAGGTGTTGCAGCAGAACCCACCCAAGTTCGACAAGATTGAGGACATGGCCATGCTGACCTTCCTGCACGAGCCCGCGGTGCTTTTCAACCTCAAGGAGCGCTACGCAGCCTGGATGATATATGTGAGTGGCTCCTGCACACTGCAGAGGCTTCCTGTGCTGCGTGGAGGCCAAAATAAGCCAGGGGGGCTCTCCCAAGAAGAGGGGGAGAGACTCCCAGGGGACCCAAGTCCCCTTCCCCCCTCCACCCCTAGTCAGCTGCAGGAGGAGCAGAGCCAGCTGGAGTGAACAGGGACATGCCTGGCTGCCACCACTGCCTGTCCCAGGCTCTCCCCACCAACCTCATGCCCAGCCTTGTCTCCTGCTCCAGACCTACTCGGGCCTCTTCTGTGTCACCGTCAACCCCTACAAGTGGCTGCCGGTGTACAATGCCGAGGTGGTGGCTGCCTACCGGGGCAAGAAGAGGAGTGAGGCCCCGCCCCACATCTTCTCCATTTCCGACAACGCCTATCAGTACATGCTGACAGGTGAGCCTGGTGGCCCCTGGTCTCTGCTCCTCCTCCCGGACACCCACCCAGATCCTCAGCCCTGACCCCATTGCTTCTCCTCTTTTTTCTTCCAGATCGGGAGAATCAGTCCATCCTCATCACGTGAGCGAGTGCCATCCTCCCACAGAAGGGACTGGTCTAGGGGCATACAGGCTGATGCCTAGGGTGTAGCTGGGAGGAGAGGTTTAAGGCTGGGATTGCAGGGAGCATGGGGCACTGAGCTCTCATTAGAGGGGTGCCAGAGCAATGAACAATGTCAGGCAAATCCTGCTGGGTGCTGGGCTCTGATGGCCGGGCTGGGAATGGGAGCATGTGATGCTGAGCCCTGTATGGAGAACAGTAGGAATCCTGAGTTTTGATTAGTCTCTGTGACCCCCAGGGGAGAATCCGGGGCGGGGAAGACTGTGAACACCAAGCGTGTCATCCAGTACTTTGCCAGCATTGCAGCCATAGGTGACCGTGGCAAGAAGGACAATGCCAATGCGAACAAGGTGCCATGGGGGACACAGGCTCGGCAGAACAGGGGTAGGGGGCAGGCCGACCCGAGTTACCCCTAACCCTCCCCTCCCTGTGACGTGTTGGGGACAGCCACACTGAGCTGGGCTCCTGATAGTCAGCCCAGTATGGAAGACCTTCCTGACAGGAGACACTCACCCTGAGGTCTGGGTAGGATCCTGCGGAGTCGCAGACCCACCAGCGGTTCACCCAGCCCCGCACCCCCATTCCTCAGGGCCAGGGCAGCCTCCCTGCCCTCTCACCACTGCCTGGAGGTGGATGGAGGATGAACCCATGCAGTTCTGCTCCTTTCATAGGGCACCCTGGAGGACCAGATCATCCAGGCCAACCCCGCTCTGGAGGCCTTCGGCAACGCCAAGACTGTCCGGAACGACAACTCCTCCCGCTTTGTGAGTGCCTTTGACCACTCCCAATGGCCTCATCCAGCCTTGACAAGAAAAAGGGGGTGCTGTTTTGCCACACCCAGTTGATTGTACTGTATCTGGCTTTGGGATATCAACATGCACACGTTGGTGGGAAGAGAGCATAGGCTTTGGAGCCAAAGGTCTGACTTTCCACTTGCTCAGCAAGTCCTTACACCTCTCTGAGCCCTAGTTCCTTCACCTGTGAAACAGGGGGACTAATATCCACCCTGCAGATTACTGGGAGGATTAGGTGAGATCATATGAGAGGTATGAGCAGGAGGCATTCTGTGTGCGTTCCCCTGTGGGCCGAGGTTCCACTAGGAGGTCCCTGCACAGTGTGTGAGGGTGGCATCCTCTGCCCGGCTTCACTTATACTCAACTGAGACACCAGAGAAGTCGTTTACATTTCCAGAACCATCCAGGGCTTCTGGGCTGAATAGAGGACCAGGATTTCACTCTGTCCTTCCCGCCAGTTCCCTCACTCTGTCCCATTCGTCCCCAGGGGAAATTCATTAGGATCCACTTTGGGGCCACTGGAAAGCTGGCTTCTGCAGACATAGAGACCTGTGAGTACCAGCAGGGAGGCTGCCACCCTCCAGGTCCCCCTCTGCCTTCTCTCCCTGCCTGGCGGCCAGTCTCATCATTCCTGCCATCTCCTGCTTTGTCTGCATTTGCCTCTGGGCTTTAGGATCCTTTTTGTTTAAGCCACATCTTCTCGCCTGGCCCTCTTCATCAAGCTGTGGGTGCCCCCTGCCCTCTGCCCCCATGGCCACCTTTTTCTGGCTCTACTCTCTTTCCTTCCTCACCTGCCTTCCTCCCCTCCGCCCACCTCAGACCTGCTGGAGAAGTCCCGAGTGATCTTCCAGCTGAAAGCTGAGAGAAACTACCACATCTTCTACCAGATTCTGTCCAACAAGAAGCCGGAGTTGCTGGGTGAACCTGCCTGCCACCCCCCACCCACTGCTGTCCCTGCTGCACACCCCAAAGACTCCTGCATGCAGGGCAGGGCCCTCCTGCTCCCCATTGTGCCCCACCTTGCTGCTCACTTCCCTTCTCTCTCTGCTCACTCCGCCGGCTCCCTCTCCCTTCCCTCCCAAGACCACCTG
Source organism: Pan paniscus (assembly GCF_029289425.2). NCBI lineage: Eukaryota > Metazoa > Chordata > Mammalia > Primates > Hominidae > Pan > Pan paniscus. The sequence continues at coordinate 24,834,366 of NC_073264.2, read as the reverse complement.
CATCTCCTCTCGCCTCCCTGTGCAGTCACACACCTCACTCCTTCGCCACCCTTCTCTCCACTCCTCCCTCGGCTTGTCTTTGCCTTCTCCTCTTTATTTGCCTCCCCATCTCCCATGTGTCACTCCCCTGCCACCCTCCCTCCTCCTTGTTATTGGAGCCCCTGCCAGGGCCCCTCTTCTACCCTTTCACTTCCTCTGGGTTCACTCCTTGGTCCTTGCTGACTTCTCTTCTCTCCCTGCTCCCTGTCCTCCCCTCCTCCATTCACCCCATCCCTTACCCCTCCCTGCCCCTCCCTCCCTTTCCCAACTCTCCCTGCCCCTTCCCTGCCCTCCGCCTGCCCCCTTGCCCCTGCCTCACCCCTTGCCTGGTGCAGACATGCTGCTGGTCACCAACAATCCCTACGACTACGCCTTCGTGTCTCAGGGAGAGGTGTCCGTGGCCTCCATTGATGACTCCGAGGAGCTCATGGCCACCGATGTGAGTGAGGGGGCTGCTGCGGCCGTTCGAGGGACCCCAGGAGCTCCTGGGGCCACCGCTCCAACCCCCCTCTTTGTCTCTCGCTCTGTCTCAGAGTGCCTTTGACGTGCTGGGCTTCACTTCAGAGGAGAAAGCTGGCGTCTACAAGCTGACGGGAGCCATCATGCACTACGGGAACATGAAGTTCAAGCAGAAGCAGCGGGAGGAGCAGGCGGAGCCAGACGGCACTGAAGGTGGAAGGGGCAGGCAGGCAGCCCTGGGAAGGCCTGAGGTGCTGACCAGGCTCTCTGGGGGACTCAGATCCCAGAGACTCTGAGGCTTGTGGGGCAGTGGGGTGTGTTGTGGGATGGTGAGGGACAGGGACGTGGGAGAGGTGGGCAGACAGAGTCCACCACAATCCCAACTCCTCAACCCCAGCTGCACTCACCAGAACTGAGGTGGGGAATTTTCCTCCTGTGCCCAAGACTCGCCCAGCCCCAGGAAGCACAGCCCCTGAGCTCTGCACGTCACCATCACTAATGCAGGGCCTTTGCCTGCCCAGCCCTTGGGTAAGCCCCTCGTGGGCTCATACCATGTTCTGTTTGGGAGGCAGTGGGCCAGGGGTCAGGACACAGCCCAGGGCATTGGTGTGTCAGTTTCCTCCTCAGTGAAATGGATCAACAATCTTTCCTCACTCCTCTGGTGGCTACTGTGAGGTCCTTTGAGAAAATGTGAAGGTGCAAACAGTGCTAGACAGGTGCCCAAGAACATTCCTCCCTACCTTCAAGGACCCTTCTCCAAGTCTGCCCAGATCAAAGTGTCAAGCTGGGGTTCATGATAACACACCAACAGTTATTACAGCATTCTTGAAATCACACCAAATAACTCCTACTCTAAACAGAGAAATCCTCATGTTGGGTGGCACATTTGGATGGCTGAGGGTAGGAGCGTGGTGCTGTCTGATATACTCTCAGCCAGTCAGATTGGGTAGCATGTGGATGGAGAAGACAGCATGGCCAGTCCAGGGCTAGACACTGGGGTAGAGAATGAAGGAGACAGGGAGCAGAGGACATCTAGCCCCTCAGCCACACCCTTGCCCTGGAGAGGCGAGGGATGTGGTGAAGGTGGGGATATGCCCACAGCAGTGCCTGTGAAAGACCTGACCCAGAGACGCCACAGATGTAGAGACAGAACTGAGAAGAGCCAGTTGTGGCAAGAGGCCATGGGCCGGATAAGGGGGCTGCGCTCCAGCCTGACTCAGGCACACGTTGGTTGAGTAACCAAGGCAAGCCCTGTGCTCTTCCAGGCCTTGATTTCTTCCTCTTTAAGGATAAGAAATTGGACCTGATGCTTCCTAAAGTCTTGGCCCCAGGACAGGGAAGGAGGCTCACTCCCTGAAAGTGTTCACTCAGGCCAGGTGCAGTGGCTCATGCCTGTAATCCCAGCACTTTGGGAGGCCAAGGCGGGTGGATCACTTGAGGTAAGGAGTTTGAGACCAGCCTGGGCAACATGGTGAAACCCTGTCTCTACTACAGATACAAAAATCAGCCTGGCATGGTGGCTCATGTCTGTAGTCCCAGCTACTTGGGAGGCTGAGGCAGGAAAATCACTTGAACCCAGGAGGTGGAGGCTGTAGTGAGCCAAGATCGTGCCACTGCACTCTAGCCTGGGTGACAGAGCAAGTCTCTATCTTAAAAAAAAAAAAAAAAAAAAGGAAGTGCTCACTTATCCTTTCCCTCTCAACCAGATGCCGACAAGTCGGCCTACCTCATGGGGCTGAACTCAGCTGACCTGCTCAAGGGGCTGTGCCACCCTCGGGTGAAAGTGGGCAACGAGTATGTCACCAAGGGGCAGAGCGTGCAGCAGGTGTACTACTCCATCGGGGCTCTGGCCAAGGCAGTGTATGAGAAGATGTTCAACTGGATGGTGACGCGCATCAACGCCACCCTGGAGACCAAGCAGCCACGCCAGTACTTCATAGGAGTCCTGGACATCGCTGGCTTCGAGATCTTCGACGTGAGTTGGGACCCCTGGGAGTGGGAGAACAATCACTCGCTTGCTCCTACATTCAACAGCCATTTGCTGAGAGCCAGCTGTGGACCAGACATGGGAAGGCAGTGGGGACTGTGTGGTGACAGAGGCAGTCATTGTCCCTGTCTTCAGGGGAAGCCCTCCTCTACTGCCCTGACATGGAGGGGACCAGCCACACCCTGCTGGGCTCGGCACAGTGCACGGGCACAGCCCCAATGGCCACTCACACCCACTTTCTGACTGCTCCCACCCCTCATGCCTCCTGCAGTTCAACAGCTTTGAGCAGCTCTGCATCAACTTCACCAACGAGAAGCTGCAGCAGTTCTTCAACCACCACATGTTCGTGCTGGAGCAGGAGGAGTACAAGAAGGAGGGCATCGAGTGGACATTCATTGACTTTGGCATGGACCTGCAGGCCTGCATTGACCTCATCGAGAAGGTGCCTCCTTGGCCTCACCACCTATGCCCCCTCCTCTGCCATCCAGACAAAGTGGTGGCTGAGTCCCTTCTACACCCAAGAAACTAGAGTCCCAAGAATCCCAGGCCTTTCTCCAGGCCCAGCTTCTCCCCACTGTGAAGTCATGGGCATGAACAGGATGATCCCCCCAACTCTTCCTTTCCCAGGACCTTGCACTTTATGCCCCTTTGTGGTGGTCCCCTCAGTGTCTTAAGAGTGAGATGTAGTGAAGGAGAGGCCCCTGGCCCCTCTGACCGCCCATGAGAAGCGTCATTCATGGAAAGATCCTAGGCTGAAATTAGAGATGTTTGGCCTCCCACCACCTTCCTGTTGGTTGAGAAATAAGCCAGTCTCCAGCCCTCTTGCTTATGGGCATTCCTCAGAAGAGACAAGGCTGCAGGCAGGAGGCCCCATAGGCCGGGGCTGACTTGCTCTCAGTGAACCTCTGCTCTTTGTCAGCATAGGCCAGAGCCCAGATTGTCTGACCCACACCCAGCCCAGCCACGGCCTTCATAAAATGGGAGCTTCCCCACATGCTTTGGGTCATTATCCAGATTCTTAACCAGAGTTCTCATGTTTCAGAGCCCTCAGAATCCCATAAAACTGTGTGTGGAAAAAAGCATGTGTACATTCATACATACATGTGTGTGCTTGTGCATGTGTGTGTGTGTACGTGTGTGTGTGTACATGCGTTTTTCTGGAGAGACAGTCTTTAGCTTCAACAAATTCTTAAAAGGATTCCTGCCCCAAGAAAAATCAAGAACCACCAGGTTTTTGGAAGTGTTATGGTGAAGAACCTGGATCCTTCTATCTAACCCTTGAAGAATTGCTACTGGTGTCATACAGACAGAGCCTGGCCCGGTGCCTCTGACACACATCTGTCCCTGCCCTCCTGCCTCTGGGGCAGTGAGCCATCAGAGAGAAGGGGCTGTGCTGTGAGGCACTGTGGGCCTTGTGGGGGTGATTAGGAATGCATGACTCTTTGCTGGACCCACTGGGCAGAAAGGAGGAGGAAGGGGCTTTTTAAATTCCAGGAATATTGGCTTCCTGTTTTAGGGTAAGAGGTACCAGCACAGCGCCCCTTCAGCAGGCCAGCGCTACTGGCTCCAGAGTCCTTTTCCTGTCAGGGTATGGGACTGTGGAAGCCTGGGAGTGTGCTCAGTGATTCTCTCTTTGCCTCTTCACCCTGCCCTCAGCCCATGGGCATCATGTCCATCCTGGAGGAGGAGTGCATGTTCCCCAAGGCCACTGACATGACCTTCAAGGCCAAGCTGTACGACAACCACCTGGGCAAGTCCAACAATTTCCAGAAGCCACGCAACATCAAGGGGAAGCAGGAAGCCCACTTCTCCCTGATCCACTACGCCGGCACTGTGGACTACAACATCCTGGGCTGGCTGGAAAAAAACAAGGATCCTCTCAATGAGACTGTTGTGGCCCTGTACCAGAAGTCCTCCCTCAAGCTCATGGCCACTCTCTTCTCCTCCTACGCATCTGCCGATACTGGTAAGCAGGCAGCCCCTGCACTGGGCCAGGGGACTTCTGAAGACACAAAGGGCCAGGGTCCTGCTGCTTCAAAGCACATGACTCCAGAGGCAGGCACAGGGGAGCCCGTGAGTCAAGCCACCTCCTGGCTCACCTCACCACAGTCCAGCTGGGCTTCTGTAGCACCTGCCGTTCTCCACTTTGTGTTATGAGTGTTGATATAGCTGTCTCATGTTTCCTCAAGATGGGGAGTAACTGGAGGTCAGTGAGGGTGGCACATGCATCCCTGTACCATGCCCAGCAGGGAACGATGCATGTGGGAGTTCTCAACAAATGTTGAGAGGACACTGAACAAAAGAGCCTCCACTTCAGAAAAGGAAGAGAAAGGATGTGGCTTGAAATGAAGAGGATAAAGTGTAAGAAGAAAAGTAGAGGTTGGGCGTGGTGGCTCACGCCTGTAATCCCAGCACTTTGGGAGGCCGAGGCGGGTGGATCACAAGGTCAGGAGTTCGAGACCAGTCTGGTCAACATGGTGAAACCCCGTCTCTACTAAAAATACAAAAATTAGCCTGGGGTGGTGGCACCTGCCTGTAGTCCCAGCCACTTGGGAGGCTGAGGCAGGAGAGTTGCTTGAATCCGGGCGATGGAGGTTGCAGTGAGCCAAGATTGCACCACTGCACTCCAGCATGGGTGACAGAGTGAGATTCCATCTCAAAAATAGAAGAAGAAGAAGAAGAAGAAGAGGAAGAAGAGGAAGAGGAGGAGGAGGAGGAGAACTAGAATGTGGAAAGATATAAGAAGAAAGGGCAAGTCTAGAAGAGGGAGAGCTAAGGGCACTGATGTATGTCAGTGCCTACTATGGGCAAGCACTGGTGAGCTGCCCTACAGGCGTGGTCTTATCTAATCCTCTTTACAACTTTGGGAAGTTGTTACTGTCATCCTCATGGTAAACTGAATCTTGGAGAATTCCTTGCCCAAAGTCTCAGAGCTACCAAGCGAGCAGCAGAGCTCTGCCTCTGCCCAAGGGCTCCTCTATTTTCCAGCTCCTGTTGATTATTTCTCCTCTCGCTATTTAGGGGACAGTGGTAAAAGCAAAGGAGGCAAGAAAAAGGGCTCATCCTTCCAGACGGTGTCGGCTCTCCACCGGGTAAGAAGGGCCCAGGGGTGCCAGGACACCTGGTGGAACGGCCCAGCCCAGAGACTTCTCGCTGCACCACCTATTCTGATGCTTGAGTTTGATGAGGAAAGAAGCTAGGGCTACATAGTCATTTTTTAGTGTGTAGATTCCACAAAAGCCTGAACTCACGTCATAAATTATGTGGCAGCCCCTGTCCCTTTGATGATTCTGGTGGAGAGTGTCTGGGGACCAGGGTTTAAGGGCCTAAGGGATGGTCCTTGTGGCTCCTAACTCCCCACCTTCATCTGCCTCCAGGAAAATCTCAACAAGCTAATGACCAACCTGAGGACCACCCATCCTCACTTTGTGCGTTGCATCATCCCCAATGAGCGGAAGGCTCCAGGTGAGCCAGGAGAAGACCTTAGTCTGGGGAGGACAGCTGGCATCCACTTTACCCTAAGGCTGACCCTTTCCCCTTCCCTCCTGACAGGGGTGATGGACAACCCCCTGGTCATGCACCAGCTGCGCTGCAATGGCGTGCTGGAGGGCATCCGCATCTGCAGGAAAGGCTTCCCCAACCGCATCCTCTACGGGGACTTCCGGCAGAGGTGGGTATGAGGGTGCCCCAGAGCTCATAGAACAGGGGGAGCCAGGCTGCCCTGGTGGGAATGGGATCTGCAGGTGACCCTGGAATTCTGTGGGCAGAGCAGATCACTGCAAAGCATGGGTGACTCTGGACACTTCCCTCCTCAGGTATCGCATCCTGAACCCAGCGGCCATCCCTGAAGGACAGTTCATTGATAGCAGGAAGGGGACAGAGAAACTGCTCAGCTCTCTGGACATTGACCACAACCAGTACAAGTTTGGCCACACCAAGGTGAGTCTAGAGCCCCATTGGGTGGTTGCAGGGCAGGTGGCCATGTTGAGTGGAGCAGAGAGGAGTTTAGGAGGCAGAAGCCTAATTCTGGCTTCCTTATCAACCTTATCAAGGGCTGAAACCCAAGCTTCATTTCCGGTCTTGTTTGTCAAATTTTTACTCTTACTTCTAGAAGGCATGGGGTGATGGGTCACCTGGGAGCTCATCCAGGGTCTTCCACTCTCTTCTTCCAACCTGGATACTCCCCTCTGAGGCTGCGGCCTGTTGCATCTACCCCTTGCCTGCAGGTGTTCTTCAAGGCAGGGCTGCTTGGGCTGCTGGAGGAGATGCGGGATGAGAGGCTGAGCCGCATCATCACGCGCATGCAGGCCCAAGCCCGGGGCCAGCTCATGCGCATTGAGTTCAAGAAGATAGTGGAACGCAGGTGAGACAGGAGGAAAAGGGAGGCATGCACTAGAGATGTAGAGGCAGATCCGCAATGTCAACTAGTGTGGGTCAGAAGACCTGGGTTCAGACCTACCAGCTGGCCTGGGCAAGTTACTTTACCACTTTGAATCTCATTGCGAATTCTTCTTCTTCTTCTTTTTTTTTTTTTAAAGAAACGTCTCTATAGGAAAATGCAAATTAAGACACCAATGAAATACCATTTTAAAACACTAGACTTTGCTTGCTCAGATGGTCTACAAATTTTAAAAAATGAAAGAAACAAGTAGATAAAAATAAAATGAAAGGAAAAATAATTTTTAAAAGTTTTAAAAATCACTAGACTGACAAAAATTAAGAAGCCTGACCCATTGCTTACAGATGTGTAAATTAGTGCAACTTCCTAGGAAAACAGTTTATCACTATCTTTTAAAGTTGAACAGCTGCAGGCCAGGCGCGGTGGCTCATGCCTGAAATCACAGCACTTTGGGAGGCCAAGGCGGGCGGATCACGAGGTCAGGAGATCGAAACCATCCTGGCTAACATGGTGAAACCCCATCTCTACTAAAAAAAATACAAAAAATTAGCCGGGCATGGTGGCAGGTGCCTGTAGTCCCAGCTACTCTGGAGGCTGAGGCAGGAGAATGGCATGAACCTGGGAGGCAGAGCTTGCAGTGAGCCGAGATCGAGCCACTGCACTCTAGCCTGGGTGACAGAGCGAGACTCCATCTCAAAAAAAAAAAAGTTGAACAGCTGCATACTTCTCCATTCCACTCCTGAGTACATTCCTACAGAGAAACTCTTATACATGTACACCATGACATGAAAAATAATCTTTTAGCAGCATTGGTCATAATAGCAAAGATCTTAAAACAACTTGAATTTCCATCCACAGGGGAATGGGTAAATAGTATTACAGTCATTCAGTGGAATATTATAAAACAGTGAAAAGATGTGAACTCCAACTACATGATACAATATGTTTGAACATTAAAGCATATTGTTAGTAAACAAAGGCAAATCTTGGAAGGATACATACAGTATGATGCAATTTTTATAAAGCTCATAAATAATCAAAACCAGCCATTCATTGTTTAAAGATACATACATATGGCTGGGCACAGTGGCTTATGCCTGTAACCCCAGCACTTTGGGAGGCTAAGGCAGGCAGATCACCTGAGGTCAGGAGATGGAGACCAGCCTGGCCAACATGGTGAAACCCCGTCTCTACTAAAATTACAAAAATTAGCTGGGCATGGTGGCAGGCACCTGTAATTCCAGCTACTCAGGAGCTGAGGCAGGAGAATCGCTTGAATCCGGGTGGCAGAGGTTGCAGTGAGCCGAGATTGTGCCATTGCACTCCAGCCTGGGCAACAAGAGTGAAACTCCATCTCAAAATAAATAAAGTAAAATAAAAATAAAGATACATTCATATGTGGTTAAAGTAATTTTTGAAAAAGCAAGGAAAGGAAAAATAAGATTCAGAGTGGCGGCTGCTCCTGGTGGGGTGACAGGGGTGTAGGAAGGAACGCACAGGTAGATCAATGGCTGGTAACATTTCAGCTCCTGTTTCGGTGGTAGGTTCGTGGATAGTCATTTTGCTTTCATGCTGCATAACTTACATACTTATTATAGACATTCTTATATGTAAACCCCTACATAATTTTTAACATATTTGAAGTTCTTATGAGAATAGAAAAACCAAACAGAGTAGACATTCTATAAGTGGTAGTTTCCATTACCACTAATATCCCAGCTGGGAGGACATAAACTGCCCTTTCATCAAATTGATTAATAAATATTTATCAAGCAACTCCATGTTCAGTGTAGTGATGTTGGAGGTGGGTGTGCACAAGAAGGAAGTCTACGTGCCTACGAACTTGCTTAGTAGGGCCCATGATTGGGAAGCTCTCTTTTATAGTGCCCCACCCTGCCTCCACGTTTCCTTGCCAGGGATGCCCTGCTGGTAATCCAGTGGAACATTCGGGCCTTCATGGGGGTCAAGAATTGGCCCTGGATGAAGCTCTACTTCAAGATCAAGCCACTGCTGAAGAGCGCAGAGACGGAGAAGGAGATGGCCACCATGAAGGAAGAGTTCGGGCGCATCAAAGAGACGCTGGAGAAGTCCGAGGCTCGCCGCAAGGAGCTGGAGGAGAAGATGGTGTCCCTGCTGCAGGAGAAGAATGACCTGCAGCTCCAAGTGCAGGCGGTGAGGCCACGTAATTATCTCTTCAGCCCTCTCCTCCCCTCCCCTAGATTATAGCCCATCTCACGACCAGGGACTGGGAGTCTAGGAGTGCCAGCTCTTTTTAAGACCCTAGGTCTCCTCTCTTTAACCATCAGCTTCCTCCCTGTTCTCTTCTCCCAGGAACAAGACAACCTCAATGATGCTGAGGAGCGCTGCGACCAGCTGATCAAAAACAAGATTCAGCTGGAGGCCAAAGTAAAGGAGATGAATGAGAGGCTGGAGGATGAGGAGGAGATGAACGCGGAGCTCACTGCCAAGAAGCGCAAGCTGGAAGACGAGTGCTCAGAGCTCAAGAAGGACATTGATGACCTGGAGCTGACACTGGCCAAGGTGGAGAAGGAGAAGCATGCAACAGAGAACAAGGTGAGGGCAGCTCCCTCTGGCTTCAGCCCAGGTCTCCTCAAGACTCCCAGACTAGAGTGTGGTCCTGGTCCTCGGCATGGAGGTCCCTACAGATGTCTCCAGGCTGGTGATCTTTGACCCTAAAGGGGATGGGTTTTTGGCCGGCAGGTGAAGAACCTAACAGAGGAGATGGCTGGGCTGGATGAAATCATCGCTAAGCTGACCAAGGAGAAGAAAGCTCTACAAGAGGCCCATCAGCAGGCCCTGGATGACCTTCAGGTTGAGGAAGACAAGGTCAACAGCCTGTCCAAGTCTAAGGTCAAGCTGGAGCAGCAGGTGGATGATGTGAGTAGTAAGAACCATGCTCCTGCTCTCAGAGCAAGATTTTGCAGGCAACACCAATGGCCCAGAAAGTCCTGATCCCTAGAATTAACTTCTATGGCCCTTGAAGTTTTTTGCTTTCTGTAGTTCCTCACTACAGTAGGTCTCTGAATCCTTTGTGCTTGCAGGATTTCTCTATTGGTTTGACTTCCAATCCCACTGGACTTCAAGTTTAGAAGGAGGCAAAAGAGCATACACTATGGATTTCATGTTTTCCACACTTTGCTTATTTTCTTCCCTCCAACAGCTGGAGGGATCCCTAGAGCAAGAGAAGAAGGTGCGCATGGACCTGGAGCGAGCAAAGCGGAAACTGGAGGGCGACCTGAAGCTGACCCAGGAGAGCATCATGGACCTGGAAAATGATAAACTGCAGCTGGAAGAAAAGCTTAAGAAGTAGGAGACTGTGGTGGCCAGGAGGGGCTAATGGAGGTGTCTGGCCTGGTAGATAGAGTGCAGGGTTCTGCGCCTCCACTGGCCACAGTTGCCTTGGGTACGCTGGGAATGAGGTCAATCACAGCCCTCTTCCGCCACTCTCTGGGCTGGTGAGGGGAGGGGGAGGTGCCGATTCTGGCATACTAAGGCCAAGAAAAGAATGAGCCCCAGAGGAAGGAAGGCTACCTGTCACTCCCCCACCCCCACCCTTCTCCTGCAGGAAGGAGTTTGACATTAATCAGCAGAACAGTAAGATTGAGGATGAGCAGGCGCTGGCCCTTCAACTACAGAAGAAACTGAAGGAAAACCAGGTGACTTTTTTTCCCAGTGCATGAAAGTGGGAGCTCAATAGCCCTGAGGTAACTGAGGCTGCAGCAGCTGCGTAGGGTTCTACACAATATCTGGAACTCCAGGCAGCCTCATAGACCCAACCATCCCTGACTTACAGGCACTCAGGAACACTAGCCTTCCCCCGTGGAGCAAGAATACATTACGTTAGCAAAACTGTTTGAGAAGGGGGACTCATACCTACTAAAGGGCTTCTCCTTCTGAGATCTGCTCTGCCTCAGGGACTTTCTACTCTAAGACAAATGATAGAGCTCTATTCTCCTCTAACCCTTCCTCTGGTAGTTCTGCCCTCTGAACGCAGGGTGAAAAAAAAAAGGCTTCAAGGAGCACCTTCCTGTGAGCTGCTCTGTTCATATTCTTCCCGGTACTAACCCCAGCCACTAACCCAGGCTGAGTCCCCATAGGGCATTCATGATAAGAGCCAATTCCAACAACCGTGAGCAAGTCACTTACCCTCCCTGATCCTCAGATTCTCTTCTCACCTGTAAAATGAGACTGACAATACCTACCACACAGGACCAGAGGGGATAATGTATTTGAAACCATTTTGTCAACTAGGAAATTCTATACAAGTATCATATTAATATAGCCCAATTTAGAGAAGTCAGCCAGCCACTAGCCTAAGAAGGTATTGTTTTGTCTTCTCAATGGCCTTCTCATTCCTCTGCAGCTCAAGATTTAGTGAACAGCCATAGTCTCCCTTAGCTTTAATGAACCTCAAACCCTAATGTGCTTTTAGTATCGGGTTTGTCAGAAGAGCCCTGGAAGTCCACTGCCATCCCCATTATAGAGCTACAGAAGCTACATGGCCAGGTCTGGACATAGTGACCCCAAGGGCAACAGGAACTCGGCTACTGGGGCAGGACCTTGTCCTCTCACTTTGGGGCAGACTGTGGCTGGTAGAAAGAGATAGTCTCCCCTCTGCACTTGAGGCCCATGGCCCAGGCTGCAAGTAATGTATGAACACAATTCCACTCCTCTGGGGCTGCACAGGGACTGGCCTGCCTTCATTAGTAATTTGCCCTCCCATCTTCTTGGATGCCCCTTCTGGGTTTTAGCTAGAATATCGGGCCATCCTCAGGTTCTTCTACCCTAGGTCTGGGCAACTTCTTTGGCCTCTTGGACACAGAATAACAGTCCTGTTAATCTCATCAGGTCTCGGCAATAGGCTATGGCTCCTCCTTCATCCCCAAGATCTTGCTCAGAAGTCCCACCTTCTCCATCCTGGGAGCAGAGGCATGGTGGTCCTCTCTGCTGCTTGTAGGACCCATCCATGAACAGTCCATTAAAGCTGTCCATAACCCGAGGTGAAGGGATTTCCACTGAACCCCCGTTTTGCTCCTGGCTAGCCAGACAACAGATCAAAATGGTAGATACGATATTCTCCCAATTTAGTCAAGACCAAGGCTAAGGCCCGAAAAGTGAGGTAAGGGCACTTAAAGAGGATGAGGAGATGAGGTGAAGAGGAGAGTAGCCTGCTAGCACTTTCCTGGCCTGGAAGGGAGCAATCATGTTGAAACCCAGCCCTGGGCATAAACACAGCAAGCCTGGGAGAGCAAGGAATATGGTTGATTGGACTTTGTGGTTAACTTGGAGAATTGCAAAGGTATCTCATTGTTTCGAGGCATATTGTCACAGATATTTGTAAAATACAAGCACTCACTTTCCTGTCTTATGGATAGCGCAACAGAGCCTAGTGAATCTGGGGACTCAGAACTTCTTGATCTCACAGAATACCCGGATCCCCCTTCAACCACAGGTTCTCAGGATTTGGGGCTGCAGATACTCACACTGGGTCTGAGATGCCCTTGGGAGCTTCAACCAAATTCCTACTGATGGCCTATGCATTATAGGAAGTTTAGCAGCATCCCTGGCCTCTACCCTCTAGATGCCAGTAGCAAGCCCCACCAAGACATGACAATCAGACATTGCCAACTGTTTCCTGGGGCACAAAATTGCCCCTAGTTGAGAACCACTGCTTGAGAGGAACCTAAGTTTCTGGTAGCTTTTCAGAGCCGGGGGGATTCCAGTGGAGGGGTCCAGCCGGTGGGTCTGAGCCCTTTGTGTCTGACCCAGGCACGCATCGAGGAGCTGGAAGAGGAGCTGGAGGCCGAGCGCACCGCCAGGGCTAAGGTGGAGAAGCTGCGCTCAGACCTGTCTCGGGAGCTGGAGGAGATCAGCGAGCGGCTGGAAGAGGCCGGCGGGGCCACGTCCGTGCAGATCGAGATGAACAAGAAGCGCGAGGCCGAGTTCCAGAAGATGCGGCGGGACCTGGAGGAGGCCACGCTGCAGCACGAGGCCACTGCCGCGGCCCTGCGCAAGAAGCACGCCGACAGCGTGGCCGAGCTGGGTGAGCAGATCGACAACCTGCAGCGGGTGAAGCAGAAACTGGAGAAGGAGAAGAGCGAGTTCAAGCTGGAGCTGGATGACGTCACCTCCAACATGGAGCAGATCATCAAGGCCAAGGCAGGCTCTGCTCGGCCTCCCCTCGCCCTCTCCTCTGCACAGCGGAGCCTCCCCCATGCCTTCTCTCTCTGCCATCTCCCTTGTCATTCTCATTCTCTTTATCATCCTTTGGTCTCTCTTCCTGTCTCCCCTGCCCCTCTCTGGCTCTCCTCTCCCTCTCTATCTCTTCATGTTCCTCCTTTCTTTAATTCAAGTCCCTCTTCAGACTGCGCCCTCCCACACCTTCTGTGTCCCCCTCCTGCCCTCTGGCGTTCCCCATCTCTGACCCTCTCTTCCTTCCTCTGGTCGACTCAGCCCCTCCCACACTCACCCTTCCTGTTTTGCTTCCTGAAGGCAAACCTGGAGAAAGTGTCTCGGACGCTGGAGGACCAGGCCAATGAGTACCGTGTGAAGCTAGAAGAGGCCCAACGCTCCCTCAATGACTTCACCACCCAGCGAGCCAAGCTGCAGACCGAGAATGGTGGGTGCCCCTAACCAGCCCTGCACCTGCCTAGGGCAGGACATGACTTGTGAAATGGCCCACAAGCCCCTCATTTCACCTCCAGGAGAGTTGGCCCGGCAGCTAGAGGAAAAGGAGGCGCTAATCTCGCAGCTGACCCGGGGGAAGCTCTCTTATACCCAGCAAATGGAGGACCTCAAAAGGCAGCTGGAGGAGGAGGGCAAGGTGAGGCCCAGTGGGGAGGGTGGGCAGGCTTCATGGCAGCCCTGAGGCAATTCACCTCAATGCCAGAAATGGAGCCTGGAGCTGGAAAGAGTCCTCTGCAAGGGAAAGACCCTCCAGTCTAGGTTCTGCCCTGCAGCTAAGCGTCATTTAATGCCTCTTTTCTTATTCGTAAGGGGATGGGGTTAGCAGACTGGGAAATTCCTCAAACAGTGAGGTGCCACATCAGCCCACATGGTGAATAAGGCTGGGCTTGGTTGAAGTACTAGATAAGAAGAGAATCTAGAGAATGGGGCACAGGGAGTCCCTCCCACCTCCTGGTGCCCACCCCTCCCCAGGCGAAGAACGCCCTGGCCCACGCACTGCAGTCGGCCCGGCATGACTGCGACCTGCTGCGGGAGCAGTACGAGGAGGAGACGGAGGCCAAGGCCGAGCTGCAGCGCGTCCTGTCCAAGGCCAACTCGGAGGTGGCCCAGTGGAGGACCAAGTATGAGACGGACGCGATTCAGCGGACTGAGGAGCTCGAAGAGGCCAAGTGAGCTCCAGATACCCCCTTAACCTGACTCTCAGAGAGGAAGGGGCGAGAGGACCTGGGGTGGGGACAGGCAGAGTGGTCATGAGAAGGAAGTGGAAGAGACAGGAGGAACTCGGAGGGCAACAGAAGTGCTTGGAAGAAAGCCTGAACTCTTTGCTCTGTGAACTCTGGCTGGCCCTGACCCACTTCCTGTGACGGGCGAGCTTTTGGCCCGGGTTATACCTGATGCTCACGTATAAGACGAGCAAAAAGCTTGTTGGTCAGAGGAGCTACCGTCGATCAGCCTGTGTGGGGGGTGAGGGCAGGGGGCACTGACACCCAGATGCCACTGCAGGTAGGGGGGACGCCTGGGCAGCCCGTGCTGGCGGACTCTGTTCCAGGCACGAGCAGGCTCAGCTCCTGCTAGGCTGGACTTACGGTGTCTCAAGGAGATATAGGGAGGGGGTGGAAGAAGGTCCACCCAAGGCTGCAGTGTTGCCCAGTAGAGTCACACACACACCCTCCACCCTCACCTGGGCAGGAAGAAGCTGGCCCAGCGGCTGCAGGAAGCCGAGGAGGCCGTGGAGGCTGTTAATGCCAAGTGCTCCTCACTGGAGAAGACCAAGCACCGGCTACAGAATGAGATCGAGGACTTGATGGTGGACGTAGAGCGCTCCAATGCTGCTGCTGCAGCCCTGGACAAGAAGCAGAGGAACTTCGACAAGGTGGGCCTTGGGTGGGGGCCGCAGCCAGCATGCAGGGCAAGGGGGCATGAGGGGTTCAGTGAGAGGCCAGAGCCATCCTCCTTGGAGGTGGGGGAGGAGGGCTAAGCCCAGGCTCAGGACCAGGGACAGATCTTGGACATGCGGCTGAGGCTGGGGGCTGGGGCACTGGGAAGCAGGAGGGCTGGGGAGCTAAGGCTGGGGGGCTGAAGAGTGAGCCTTGTCCCCGGGCAGATCCTGGCCGAGTGGAAGCAGAAGTATGAGGAGTCGCAGTCGGAGCTGGAGTCCTCGCAGAAGGAGGCTCGCTCCCTCAGCACAGAGCTCTTCAAGCTCAAGAACGCCTACGAGGAGTCCCTGGAGCACCTAGAGACCTTCAAGCGGGAGAACAAGAACCTTCAGGGTGTGCTGGGGGTCCAAGAGGCCAGAGATGAGTTGGTGGGAGGGAGGGCCATGCAGGGGCAGGGGGAACACAGGCTTTGAGCTTTCTGGCCCTCTGGTCCCCAGAGGAAATCTCGGACCTTACTGAGCAGCTAGGAGAAGGAGGAAAGAATGTGCATGAGCTGGAGAAGGTCCGCAAACAGCTGGAGGTGGAGAAGCTGGAGCTGCAGTCAGCCCTGGAGGAGGCAGAGGTGAGGGCCGAGAACTCCCTGCACCCCATCCCTGTTCTGCCACTGTCTCCCACTTCTCCCTCACCTGGGGGTGACCCTGACCCCAGGACAAAATCTATTCATTCCATATTCTTTGTTCAACATTATCTACCCACTATTCACTACCCATGACTACCTCCAAAGCCAAGGTCTGCACAAAGGAAAATGTCAGTCTGATTAGAGGCCAAAGGTTTTGTTTCCCACCAGGTTTTAAAAATTGGAATCTGGCCATAATAATAACCACTTAGACAGTGGGTAGGAGTGTGGGGTTCCAGAGTCAAACAGGCCTGAGTTGGAACACAGCTTGAGGACTTTCACTGCAGCGTTGGGCAAAATCTTTAATCTCTCTCTGCCTCAGTTTTCTCATCTGTAAAATGGAATTAACTGTACATACTTCATATGATTTTACACATGATTATTATAAAGATTAAATGAGGTAACACATTTAAGCACTTAATATATATTAGCTATTGTTACTCTTCATTTTTAAGCACCTGGGAATAGCCCTGAGTTTTCTGGGCTTCTAACTTTTCTCAGGAAAGGGTGAGGGACCTGGAAAACAAGATAAAATTTTGAATTTGTGGTTATAAAAATTCCTCCCTTTTCTATAATACTTTAGACAGGTCAGGAATTTATGCAGTGTTAGTGCTGGAGGGTCTGGCAATTGTGAGGTCCAAACCCTTTTCTTGACAGAGGAAGCCCAGAGAGTCCAGCACTTTCTCCCCAATAGCACCGTGGTGGGCATGGGGTGCAGATCCCACCTCCCCATCTCTTCTCAGCTCTTCTTCTCTGGGCGATAGTCCTGGCTGACACCGTGTATCTTCTCATCCTCCCTCTCAACCCTGCCCTGTGCCCTGTCTGCCCGCCCTCGCCCCACCCCTTCCCAGGCCTCCCTGGAGCACGAGGAGGGCAAGATCCTCCGGGCCCAGCTAGAGTTCAACCAGATCAAGGCAGAGATCGAGCGGAAGCTGGCAGAGAAGGACGAGGAGATGGAACAGGCCAAGCGCAACCACCAGCGGGTGGTGGACTCGCTGCAGACCTCCCTGGACGCAGAGACACGCAGCCGCAACGAGGCCCTGAGGGTGAAGAAGAAGATGGAAGGAGATCTCAATGAGATGGAGATCCAGCTCAGCCACGCCAACCGCATGGCCGCTGAGGCCCAGAAGCAAGTCAAGAGCCTCCAGAGCTTGTTGAAGGTACATGGGGGCGGGAGGTCCCCTCACCCAGGGGGGACTGGCCTGGAGAAGCAGTGGTGTCTGGATACAGGCACCAGATTCCTCCTGCCCCTAGGTTACTGCAGGGACCTCTGACAGGTGCCCTCAGTGAAGGGCATCGAGGCTGGCTTCTGCTCACACCCACTCTCCTGATCCTCAGGACACCCAGATCCAGCTGGACGATGCGGTCCGTGCCAACGACGACCTGAAGGAGAACATCGCCATCGTGGAGCGGCGCAACAACCTGCTGCAGGCTGAGCTGGAGGAGCTGCGTGCCGTGGTGGAGCAGACAGAGCGGTCCCGGAAGCTGGCGGAGCAGGAGCTGATTGAGACCAGCGAGCGGGTGCAGCTGCTGCATTCCCAGGTGAGGGGGTCAGGAGCCACCTTGTGGAAACCTACTGAGTGCAGAGCCCAGGACATCTAGAAAAGCCAGATGTTCTAAGTGAGCACATCTAGCCAGGGTCACAAATCATTTCCTCTCTTAGGCCAACTCTCATCTGTGGTGGCTGCAGAACCATTATATTGAGAAAGCGGTCTCTACTTAGAAGCTAAGAGGGTCATGATTGATTGCTGATACCTGCCAAAGCCACAAATCTGGGAGTAGTGGAATGTATCCTGTTATTTGATATTCTTGATCTGAAAGACAGCCTCCGGCTTGCTCTGTAAAGATGAGAGTTTGGGAGTTTAAAGAAGCATAACTGCATCTCTTGCAAACCAAGCTGGCTAGAACACCATTTTCTGCAATCCCACCCACACTGTTTTCAGTTATACTCTGCAATGAGACTTTGTGCTCACCTTTTGCAGCGCCCTGTGGAGTTTTGTTCTTTAATCTAGTATGTGTGAGAATGACATCATGCACTTACCTCATCCCCTCTTCCTTACCCCACTACATTCTTGGTATAGCTATAAACATCTCTGGAACATTGTCCTGGTAAAAAGTTGTTTCCATTTTCCTTGGAATATTGTCATGCTCCTATGTAAACATGTTGCTAAAGAGCTCCAGGGTAATACTGCAGACCTTTTGCTATTTGAAGTCTTTTTTCAGAGTTTAGTAATCTTAGATATAATGTCTAGAATGTATGCACTTTCATAGGAAAAGGGAAAGCAGGTACAAAACGATCAATAGTCTAAAAGTGGGCTTGTTGTTTAAAAAAAAAAATGACCACCTTTAATTCTCTCTGGAGAAAGGGTATGAAATCAGGTAACAAAGTGTAGTATATATTTGATCATTTTTCTCTCTCCATGTCTAGAACACCAGCCTCATCAACCAGAAGAAGAAGATGGAGTCGGATCTGACCCAGCTCCAGTCGGAAGTGGAGGAGGCAGTGCAGGAGTGCAGAAACGCCGAGGAGAAGGCCAAGAAGGCCATCACGGATGTAAGTGACTGCCCACCTTCTGCCTCCTCTAAAGACACAAACAAGGCCTTGGGTCCAGGCCAGGCCACTGTGCTGTAACACCAAGCCAACTCTGCAGTTCTGTGGATTTGAGGGCCTGATGGGAGAAAGGAGATCCTTGGGGGACAAAAGGCCCCGGCCCCTGGCCCATGTTCCTTGCCACCTCTCTCCTGCACACAGGCCGCCATGATGGCAGAGGAGCTGAAGAAGGAGCAGGACACCAGCGCCCACCTGGAGCGCATGAAGAAGAACATGGAGCAGACCATTAAGGACCTGCAGCACCGGCTGGATGAGGCTGAGCAGATCGCCCTCAAGGGCGGCAAGAAGCAGCTGCAGAAGCTGGAAGCACGGGTGCGGGAGCTGGAGGGTGAGCTGGAGGCCGAGCAGAAGCGCAACGCAGAGTCGGTGAAGGGCATGAGGAAGAGCGAGCGGCGCATCAAGGAGCTCACCTACCAGGTGCGGCGGGCGCCAGAGGCCAGGAGTAGATGTGGAAGTTTCTTCTCTGGCCCCACTGCCCCGCCCGCACAGGGCTCCTCTCACCTCCTCCTTGAGATGCTGTTGGTAGATTTAACCTTCTTCTCACGCTCTGCAGTCAGTTTGACTTGAGTCTATGAGTTTTTCCAGCAAATGAAGAATCTACTTCTACTTCCTGAAAACCCTTCTAACTAGTCTTTCCCCAGGTTTCTCTCTCTCTTTTTTTTTTTTTTTTTTAAATAACTCAAAGTGCTACCATGAAGACATCAGAACAGTTCAAAGAATCCTTCCACCTTCGACTGTGGGGATAAGAGTCAGGGCAGGGGAAAAGACCCGGAAATCTTCCATGGAACTTCTGGCACACAAAGAGAAGGCCACAGAGAAAGAGGACCCTAGAATGCTCTAAAACCTCCACTTGCATAGCTGAGAGCTGTGCCCTTGGCCCGTTATTTTCAGTGTACCTGGGAAGAAAAGGCCAAGGAGACGAGGGTGTCAGTCCATTTGATAGATGGATACCAGAGGCACAAGAAAGAGGTTACAGATACAGAACCACAGAGTGATTTGTGGACAGAAGTAGAAATGGCATCCTGGCACATACAATGATAAAGAGATAGGAATGATCGAGTGACGTTGGAGCCAGTGATCCCAATGCCTGAATTCTGGCCCAGTACAATATATTAGAATGTAGAATAATCTGGATTATGATAATACCGCCTTCTTTCTGCATTCCTTTTCTGGTCAAGAACTACTGGCCAAGAGAACCTATGTAAGTCCAGGTTGGAGCTTTATCCACCAGATTGGAGCTAGAACAGACCTGGTGCTTTTATATTACCACATTAGGGAATTCCATTAGGTTCTGAGCCCCTCCCCCTACTTCTAGCTTTACGAATTCAGCCTTCATCGCTTTGTGGATCCCTGACTGACAACCTTGCATTGCCCCTTTGACCTACGATAGAGTCAGAGAATCTTCCCCACCACCTCTTTGACCTGGATCGTTGCAGGGAGGGGCAGCAAAGGCAAGGGGAGAAGAGTTAAATGATGGAGGAGGGAAAGGTGATTGCATTTGCTCCCCCTCCAAACCGGCTTCTCCCACCCTCCCACCCCCAGACAGAGGAAGACAAAAAGAACCTGCTGCGGCTGCAGGACCTGGTGGACAAGCTGCAACTGAAGGTCAAGGCCTACAAGCGCCAGGCCGAGGAGGCGGTGAGTTCAGAGCTTTCTTCCCTTTCTCATCAACACACCTACTATTTGTGAGAACCAATGAATATCTCCTACAGAGGGGCCTGGACAAAGAGTTTGCTATAAACTTTAACTCTCAAACATTTATTTGACACATCTGGTATGCTCAGAGCTGTCAGGTGTTCTGAATTAACAAAGGCACCACCTACAAGCTGCTTACAATTCAGATACCATAACCCAACAGAAGGCAGTGTAGATGCTAGTGCAGGACATGGGGCAGCCAAAGCTGAAGGCAGGAAGGTGGCAGTGGAATTGGGCCTAGAAGGGGACCCAGCTAGCTGTGGGGCAGTGGGGAAGACATCTGGGTGGATGTGAGTTGCTGATTAGCATGCCTGCACAGGAAGCTGGGGTCCGGGACAGGTGCAGCAAAACAGGATTCTGAAGGGGCCCAGATCAGGCAGCATGGGATTTGTCTGGGGCAGTGGATGGCCGTGAAGGACTCTGAGTGCTGGACATGTTTGAGAAGAGTGCAAAGCAGTTGCAGGATACCCTTGGGAAGGCTGTTGCAGGAATATGCATGAGGCATGGGTGCCTCAGGGACAGGGAGCTGGAACCTCAGGTTGAGAGGCTGAGAATCCCATAGCCCATCTCCAGCTCATTCACCCATCCCCACTGTCCCACCACAGGAGGAGCAAGCCAACACCAACCTGTCCAAGTTCCGCAAGGTGCAGCATGAGCTGGATGAGGCAGAGGAGCGGGCGGACATCGCTGAGTCCCAGGTCAACAAGCTTCGAGCCAAGAGCCGTGACATTGGTGCCAAGGTGGGTCCCTCCCCTGGGCTTCACTAGTCACTTCCACATTAGCATGCCCCCTGATATGGGTGCCCTTCAGAGTGGGCACTGCTTGCCCTATATGTAGGCAGTTCTGAGGGTCCCATAGCTTACATAACCTGAGAATCCACTCTCCTGCTCAAAACAGCCCCCCACTGACTGGAACTTCTGCAGAGATCCCCAGTTCCATCCCCCTAAACCAAAAGTGCCTCTAACGTGGGACCACAAGATCCCTGGGGCCCTGCCTCTCCCTCCAAGGGCATCTCCCTTAGGTCTCTGAAAGCCCCAGGGATTTGTCCCCACACACTTCTCCCTCTTGCCAGCTGCCCCCTCACACCTCTTATTCTTTTTGCAGCAAAAAATGCACGATGAGGAGTGACACTGCCTCGGGAACCTCACTCTTGCCAACCTGTAATAAATATGAATGCCAAACTCTGCCTGAGCCCATCTGTCCTTCCTGCCAGCTGTCCATCCTGGATCAGAGCAGTAGGGGGCCTGAGAGGAGGGAGGCCCGCAGCCCCTGTATCAGAGCTGCCAGAGCCAAGGCATCCCATATCCACAAGGAAGGAGACCGAGGTGCAGAGGAGTGAGGTGTTCTGCCTGACGTGGACAGCTGTGAGTCCCAGTTCTGCTCAGTCAACCACACAAGGGTGGAGAGGGAGAAATTTCAAAAGTGAAGAAAACAATGGCATCAAAATGGTGAGCCAGTCCAAGATGCTAGGAGATAGAATTTTGGTGCCGAAGTTGAAGCCACTCTCCACCTACCCCACCCCTGAGGCTGCAATGATTAAAGGTGTCCTAGGACACCCATTCTTTCTGAAATGAATTTTCCACCAATGCCAGAAAAGGCTCAGAGCTGGCTGAGAATTAAGGTATGGGAAAGGAGATGGGAGAGATTCCATTCTAGTCAGCCCCTAGGAAGTAACTCCCAGGGAGCCCCCTCCCTGTCTTCCCCAGGGGTCTCCCCCTGCCTCCTATGATTCAGCACCTCACCGTGAGGGCATCTTGAGACTCTGGGGCCAATCATCACTGAGCCCAAACCAATATGCCATGAGGACCAAGCCTGGGCATTGCTCATTTCCTGTTGGTTCTCACACAGACACAGATGGCACAGGTGCCTGTACAGGGAAACACTGTGGTCACATTTCTGCTCTCTCTAAGCTCCTACTGGGGACAGTCTGGCCTGGATCACACAGCTGCTTGTGGGACAGGCCTGGTCCTGACCCCGTTCTGCACAAAGCAAATCCCCACTCCCCACTGGGCTTTGCAGCCAGGCTCTGCTGACCGCCTCCTTAACCGTTCACCTGGCACCCCATCTCCCTGACTCCCCAAGTGGAGCCTCTTCTATCCCTCCTCTGAGACCATGAGAATGGACTGTGCATAAAGCCCTGAGAAATGTGAGCAGTGACCAGAGAAACACAAAATCCTGTTGGTTCTAGCCCAGGAGAGGCTGCCAGCTCTGATGGTGAGCCAGGACACAAGGATAGGAGAACAGGAAGCAGGAGGCAGGAAAAAGACCAAGAGAGAGGAGTGACTGCCACCAAGGAAGCAGAGCACTGTGACCAGAGTTCAAGATCCAGGGTTCGGGCAGGACTTGGGAGCTGGGGCCTGCAGCTGGAAGGAGCGCTCCAGAAGAAGGATTGTATCTCAGGGCGGGAACACACACACATCAGCGACAGGAGATAGCACGTCAGCTGGGATGGAGCTGCTGAGCCAGGCCATGCTGGGCTCCTCGGGCTGGGCAGGAATGTCTGGCTGCACATCTGTCTGTCTCGGCCCAGCAGGGCTGACTCCCGGGCTGTGACAGTGTCTGCTCCAAACTCCCCTGAGCCTTCCCATAGCATTCACTGTGGGGAGCTCTTGACCAGCTTGTCTCTTTCCCAGCCTGTGAGTGCTCAAGGGCAGGCCCCCCGTCACCTCTGAGGCCCTGGCGCCCAGCACAGTGCGCATGGGAGATGCTCAGGAAATGTGTGCTGAGGAGCTGGCAAGCTGGGAAGGTGGACCCGCAGTGGAGGGAAGAGTTGGCCATTCTTTTCTGAGCTACAAGGAGGCTCAGTACAGTATCCAGAACACTCGCTTAGGTGTCAGAAGAGCTGCGTTCTGGCCCCAGCTCTGTCACAAATGAGTTCACCTCCCCTGGCTGGGCCTGTTTTCTCTTATGTGAAATGAGGGCATTGGACCAGCTGATAATCAACGGCTCTCCCAGCATTCGCATTTTAGGAAATCTCTCCCTCCTCTGATACCTCAGGCTGCCCTCTCCCTGCGTCCTGTGGGCCAAGTCTTCCCCACACCACAAGGGGGAGCTCTGCACACGCCCCAGGCGAGTGCCTGGCCTCCAGCCCACTAACCTGCGGGAACACGTGTGGTGGTGCATGCATGCTCCCATGAGGAAGGCTGTGCCTTCTCAGACACAGAACTCCAGATGCCCAGCCACCAGGCACACCACAAAGTGGCCGTGCACACAGAGGTGTAGCGTAGAAGTTTTGTGTTGGAGGATGTCTTCAGCTTCCTCTGGCTAGCCCCCACATCCTCACTGCTCAGACCCAGTCCCAGAGACAGACCACGACCTGCTCTGGCAACATTCCCATGAATACTCCTTGACATTCCTGACCTGCCTAATTTCTGGGGAAGAAAGAGACTCACCAGTAGAATTTGAATATTTTAATTTGGGAATGACTTAGAGCCCCAGATTCCTCCCCTCCACCCCCCCTCCCCCAATAAGTTCCCCTCCTCTGGCCAGAGCTTCATGAGGAGCCACATCCTGGAGCACCAGGCTCCACAGATAAGTCCCCAGTGACGTCTCAGGCCAGACTGCTCTGTAGGGCTGGGGTGGGGTTTGGCGGGCTGGGGGCTAGTGAATCCCAAGGAGACGTGTCTGGGCTCCACTGTCCTCTCTGGCTGGCTGGGCCTAGGAGCCAGGTAGCCCCAGAGTCACTGCTGGTCCCCTGTGAGGATGGAGCCAGGTAGGGACCCACATCAGGATGGGTAGCTAGGGTGGGGAGGGCATCTCCTCTCCACAGAGCACAGGCACTCACCCTGGCTGGCCCCGGGTGCCATCTCAGTCCGGTAGATCTTGAAGGCATCATAGGCAAAGATGGAAACCAGGATGATGCCAAAAACCTGTGGGAGTGGGAGTGGGGATGGCAAAACAGAGGCTATAGGGCCATTGGGTTAAGGTATAGGGCAAGGTGCAAGCCAGAACCCCAAGCCCTGGCTGTGGCTTCTGATACAGAAAGTGTGCAAGCACCAGCCTGAGCTCCTGAGGGGCTAAGGAGTCCTGCAGGGCTGAACTCACAAAAGCAGCAATGGCAGCTCCATCCCGGGAGGTCACAGCTGCAAAGGAGACCACCAGGAAGATGATGATGGCACTGACACAGCGCAGGAAGTCCTGGGGGCCAGGGGTGCAGGGTTAACAGGACCTCAGAAGGCAGGGGGCGTTGCCCTGAAGTTTTCCAGGCTAGCCAGCAGCCCGACCCTGAGGGATTCTGAACCCCTCCATGGGATACCCCTCACACAATATGAAGCACATTCAAGAGACAGAGCGCTCACACTGCTACCCAGGGAGTGGAAGCAGATGAACCAGAGCAACCAGGACCAGAAGCCAGGCACTGGGGCTGGAGCCCAGGGGACAGAGGCTGGAGTATGCCAGCCCGGGGGGTCAAGCCAGGCCAGGGCTGGGGCTGGACCTTTGCTGAGTGGGAGAGTAGATCTAGTGGATGTGGTCCTCCTGATTGCCTGTGGCCCTGCAGCTGTGAAATCAGTGTGAGTCAAAGCACACTTTTGAGTGCAGGGCATAGCATGGGACAAAGCCCAGCTGCGGTGTGGAAATGGAAAGAAGCTCGGGGAGGAAAGGAAAATGCATCATTTAGAGGAGAAGGAAGGGCCCCAAACTGGGCTAGGGGTCAGGGTTCCTCACCAGACAGGGCCAGTTAAGCCGGTCGAAGCGCTGGTAGTACTGGGTGGCATAGAGGAAGAGGAAGGCAAGTGTGATGAAGAACTCCAGTAGCGCCGCGGCCATGTAGGCAGAGATGGAGGCCGTGAAGCAGATGAAGATGATGAGGGTCAGGGCCTGCAGGACCGAGCATGTGGAACATGCCAGGAAGGGGACACAGGCAGGGGCCAGGGCTTTGCCTTCCCCTCCTTGGAAGCTCCCCTAGGCTGGCACCTACTACCTGTCCTTGGAGGGGAGGAAGGACTCAGGCACATCTCCCTATCCCCTGGTGTCAGGAGCCACCGTTGCAGGGCATTTGCCGGTCAAGGGCAGTCTCCGGCCTCCCACTCTGCTCACCCATCAACCCCAGCAGTCTGGCCAAGCCATACGGCTCCCAGGAGCACTATCCCACAGTAATTCATAGGTACAGTGTGAACACCAGCCCCTGGAGTTGTGCCCACAGGGACCCGACTCCACAGGGACCAAGAGGAGCCCCCTGCCCCATAATGCTTTCCCCACCCCCAGATGCCTGAAAGCCATCTGACAAGGACCAGAGCCTTTGATTCCATGCCAAGAGAGAAGGCAGATGCTGCCCAGTGGTTGCTGGGAGCCCCTTTAGCTCTGATGACCTAGGGTGGCATACGTGCAGAGGCCTTAACTCTACACTGTGGTCTTGCTAAGTAACCAGGGGAAGATCCTTTCCTGAGAAGAGATGTGTCTGGGCAGCAGACCACAGATAAAGTGCAGTTACAGGAAGTCTGCCCTTTTTGATAGTTAGACTTCTTGGACGTGCTGAGAAGTGGCCATGTTAGAGGCTGTCATTGCCCCTGTCCCACCCATCCCTATGTCTCAAGCTCCCTCAATGTCCCAAAAAGTCATCCTGTCTAACTGCAGTCCTTCCTGCTGCAACTGAAACCTGCTGTAAATGTCTCCGGGTGGAGAGGCAGCAAGAAGGCAGAGTAGGAGATGAAGAAGGGGCAGCTGGGGGCAGGAGAGGTGTCCAGAGGACCTGGGGAAGGAGGCTACTGAAGGGCGAGCTGGGGGCTGGCATAAGGCTGGCCAGGAGCTGGGGGTCAGGGAGATGGAGGCACCAGGTTGGGAGGCAGCTGTTACCAGCTCGGTTTCCAGCAGGATGCCCTTGTGGGAGGTGAGGAAGGCCTTGTCCACCGCGAAGCCCTGGAGCTCTGCAACTACCCCCTCCTCAGGGTGCCGGTCCCGGCGATCTCGAGCACTGAGCATCTTCGTAGGGCCCACCAACACAGCCCCCTACTGCCAAAAGCCCAGCAAGAGAAACAGAAATCTGGCAGGATGGGGAAACAGACAGGAGCAAGAAGGCACTTCGAGAAACCTGAAAGTGAAGCAGGAGGCTTGCCCACAGGGCCCCGGGAGAGAAGGCAGGCGCTGGGGGCCTTGCCCAGATGGGCCCTCACCCAGCTGCCCAGAGTGCCTCTGCTGCTGCCTGCACCAACCCCCTAGAGACCCATGGGGAGGGGCAGAGAGGAAGGAGGCTCTAATCCCTCCCCTTGCTTAGAGCCCAACCCAGCCTGGAATAGAGAAGGAAGGGGAGAGGAGGAGGTCCGAATAGAAACTGGGAGGAGCTGGGATGTGAGTAGAGGAACAGGGGCAGGACTGGGAGCCCCCAGGGACCTAAGCCTGAAGACATTTGTGTCCCCCTTCTCTAACCTTAACCCTCTTGTTTGGCCGGTCCTTTCTCCCATTTCCTTTTAGGGAGGGTGTGAGCTGGAGCCCAGCCCAGGCAGCACCCCCAGGACCAAGCTGCAGCAGCCAAGACTGGAGGACAAAGGCGGATTGTTGGGGGACAAGGGGGCGCTCTGTGCCTGCTGCAATGCCTCAATGGGCCTCTGTCTCTCCAGCATGCCGGGAGCGCGGCTTACCCCCACCCTGGTGTTCGGGATGGGCCAGGGAGACAGAGACGGGAGAGGACGGGAGGGTGCAGCAGAAACTCTGGAGGGCAGAGAGAGCTGGCAGGGTGGACAGAGGTGAGGGCCAATGGTGGAAAGGAGAAGGGACAGGCTGGGAGACCGCGAGATGTTCAGGCACCACGGATGCCAAATAGAGATTAGGCCATTTTTTAATAAAGATATTTATTTGGATAAATCTCTATACATTCAATAACAGCTTCCTCCTCAGAATCATTCATGTCAAAAGACTAGTAACTACACTAGAATGCACCCAAAGTAGATGCTCACTGAGTGATGAGTAAACAAACAAATAAAACGAGGGGCTCTTTCTTCTCCAGCAAGGGGGAAATATCTAGAAAGTGCCTGTGCTGGGCCAGGGTAGCAGGGGATGGGAAAAGAGGAAGAGACAGGAGTGGTGGCCTCCAGAAATGGGCAGAACTTTGAAAACCTTTCCTGGGAGAAAATGACAGGACACCAGCTTCCAGCGGCCCTAAGCAGCAGCTGCTCTTTTCAAAATGTGCAGAAGTGCAGGTTTTCCCCAAAGCCCCCCATCCTGTCCCGGGATCCTGCTGCTCCAGACAGCACTTCACAGGGGCCAAGCATCTGGGCATCCTGGCCCTTCATGGCAAGTGGTTGTACACCTGGCTCCAGGTTTCCCAAAAAGGGACCAGCCTCCAGCAGGTCCGGCTAGCCCATCACACGGGGCCGCACACACACACAAGCTAAGGAAACACGGTACAGCCTGCGCTCCAGGCAGTAGCCCTTGTGGGTGCCCTTCTTGCCATGGCATGGCCGCCGGTAGAAGACAGTCTGGTTGTGGTAGAGCAGCTCCGAGTTGCCCCGGGGGTCCATGTGGGAGCCTGTCTGTAGGCTGACGCAGTGCGGGCACAGGCAACGGGCGTGGTACAGGTCCTGGGGGAGCCGGTTCAAGTCTCTGTCCAACCTGTGGGGGCGGCACTTGTCAGGCCCTGGAAAGATGGGCCGGAAACAGAGAGGGTGGGGTGGCATGGGAGTGCCAGAAGAAGGAAATGGTCCGTCTGGGGCCTTGGCCTCTTGTCTCAGTTCTGAACCCACTTGCTGTGTAACTTTGAACAAGTCACCTCCCTCCTTTATTAAATTTTCCCCACTGTAAATGAGGGTAGCAGGTGACAGAGTGCTTTCCAACTGGTCCTGGGACCCTGAGGGAGGCAGGGGAGGGTGAGCAGGCTCCTGCCTTAGCCTCCATTGACCAGCACTGCTTCTATCTGACTCAGCATGAGGTTTCTTATTGTAAGGATTACACTTTAGGTGTTTTTGTTTGTTTGTTTTTTGATTTTTTGTTTTTGTTTTTTTGAGACGGAGTACCCAAGCTGGAGTGCAGTGGCACGATCTTGGCTCAACTGCAACCTCCACCTCCTGGGTTCAAGCGATTCTCCTGTTGCCCGCCACCATACCCAGCTAATATTCATATTTTTAGTAGAGATGGGGTTTCACGATGTTGGCCATGGTTGGCCAGGCTGGTCTTGAACTCCTGACCTTAGGTAATCCACCCACCTCGACCTCCCAAAGTGCTGGGATTACAGGCATGAGCCACCGGGCCGGACTTTAGGTGGTGTTTCTATTATTATTATAGCATTATTGCAAAAGTAAAAACCACTCTGACATCCAAGTATTAAAGAGTATAAAGAGTGAAAGCTAATAGTCTCTCCCTACCAGCCCCACTCCCCAGAAGAAGCTATCCTCAACTATTTCCTGCACATTCTTCCAGACGCTGTGCAAGCTTATATTATAAGCATACTTGAGAGTGCATGGGAAGACTTATTTACTTATTCTGAAAGGATTTCATGGCAAAAAAAAAAAAGAAAGAAAGATGAAAAACACTGAAAAGTAGATGTCCCACAGGTCTGCGACTCCATTAGTCTGGCAGGCGACAGTCTCCAGCTTGTGGGACCATTCCCCACACAGACAAGCCCTGGCAAATGGAATTAGCTAGCACATCACTTCCCAAAGTGGGTTCCCTAATAAATCACCTGCACCTGTTGGGTGCTTAAATGAATTTGGGAAACACTAGTTTAACGGTTTACTTTCTACAGACTTCTTGCAGACTTTAATGTACAATGACAGTATGAATCTCCAAGGGGTAGGAGATAGAGCAGTCTTTCCCAAGTTTACCCGGCATCACTTTTTTCTGAGAAGCAGCTCATGTGGCACACTGAGTGAAAGAATACAGTATCCATGATCATGATCAAAGATATCCAGTCCACAGCTCCAGCCAGCCAGCTGCCCCCAAAAGTTAAGGGTTTCACTCCTTCAGTATGCTTATAACTAACCCATTCATGGCCAGGGCAGTATCAATTGGTATTGCGATGCTTCATGCCTGTATCATGCCATTATTCCCTAATATTTTACCCAGAAAAAACATGGGCCATTACAGGGATGTTTTAAAAGAAAAGGAGAGAACCAACATAAATACAGACTTTTACATACATTATATTTCATTTGATCTGCACTTTAGCCTATGGGGCATTATATCATTTTGCAGGTGAAAAAAAAAAACCCTGAGTTTTGAAAACTTGAATTGACTCAAGATCATCCAATGAGAGTCAGAGCTAGGACTCAAATACAGACCTTGTCTAACTCCCAAACCTTTACAGCCCCTCTGAGATCAAAATGGGAAAGTAAGCTGGAATTGCCCTGGTCCCTCACGCATACCCTGGCCAGCACACACAGGGCAGGCATTCAGGAGGGGCAGCAGACTCACTCATATCTCCAGGGGGAGATGGCCCTGCTGTTGAGGGGTCCATCTTCACTGGCCCTACAGGACTCTGGGTGGCGGTCGAGCCTAGCAGGCTCTAGGGGAGGCACAGGCACAGTGCTCCACCTCAGCAGCTCCTCAGAGGTGTCCTGCCCTTTGCTGGGGCAGCAGCTGGGCCAGTGGCTGTAGGTGTGGGTTCCCATGACCATTGCCAAGAATGCAACCACCTGTAGGAAAAGGCTAATGAGAGAACTGTCCTCACCTAATCTGGGTCGCTCCCTCATCTGCACCCTCCCCCTGGGATCCCAGTTTCTCACTCCACTTGGCCCCCAGCCCCAAACCTGGCAGCTTGGCCTCCCTCCACCCTCAGCAGCATCTCTGCTCCTCTCCCTCTCAGCACAGCCCTCAGGCAGCCCTCTGCACTGACCTGGTACATGCTGGGCACTGCACACTCAGTCACAAGTGGGGCACTGACTGACAGGCCTCGTGGAAGCAGGCTGACTGGAGCAGGTTAGGAGTCCTGATTTTATTTTCAGCAAGCCTGTTTTGTTTATTCAAATTTATTTCCACTATCTTTTTAGGGAGTGACTTGAGATTAAAAAACAAAACCAAAAAAACTCTGAAAGTATTTCCAAAGGCTGCTTAAAATGCAATACTCATGGAAGTTGTGATGACCATCATTATATGCCTGGTAGCTGATTGGGTAAACTTTGCTCTTTGAATTTTTCTGGCCATGGG
The DNA here is from genome assembly GCF_029289425.2 of Pan paniscus. Classification (NCBI taxonomy): domain Eukaryota; kingdom Metazoa; phylum Chordata; class Mammalia; order Primates; family Hominidae; genus Pan; species Pan paniscus. Next base: position 24,804,342 of record NC_073264.2, on the reverse strand, counting down.
GTCAAAGCAATAACAGTCTGCTGTTCTGCATTCTTGTGAACTGGCATTAGCGGGATTTCCCTGGTTGGTTTGGTAGCCAAAATTAGGAAATGTCTTGTGGCCTCCCTTCAAGAGGCCTCGTTTCCATGATCCCTGCTCCCCCCATCCAGGGTCTGGTTTCACCATTCCCCTCTTCCCTGGTGTCCCTCTGATCATCCACCTTCATGATTATTTCCTTTCCCTTAGACATCCTTTGACTCCCATTCCCTTTGTTCTCTGACCTCTTCCACATTTTCAATGACCCCAAAATTCTATGACCCCCATCATCTATGACTTCTCCCCCATTGTCCATGACCCACTCCCTAACTCCCCCTTGCCCTCGCCAGTCACTGCCCCCCACCGGGGATACAAGCCTACCCTCACAGGGCTGCTGGAAGACCCTGACTTCCTAAGTTTGTTGGCTGGATGGGCAAGGTCTGATGGAAGAAGCTGTGGGTGAGTGTCCCCATTGCACAAATGAGAAGGTGAAGCAAGGAAGAGGAGGGAAACTGAAACAGCCTCACCTAAGACCCAACAGGAAGGAGGTCTCAGTTCCAGGAACCAACCTGCTCTCATTCACAGAGCCTTGGGGACCAAGCCCATGACAGGGTCAGCTACTGCTTTCAGGCCATGAAGTGAGCCCACTCAGCCTCAGCAGGTCCAGAAACATGGGCCACTGTTAGCCAGGAGGGTGTATGTGTGCCCCAGAAAGGCTTAGAGTTGGGCTTGACCCCAAAGACACAGGTCAGCCGGGTCCAGCCTGCTTGGGAGACACTGTGCTGAGAGTGGGCCAGTGTGTCCTTCCCCCCAGGTCCTTCTCTTCATGCTTGCCTATTGGCCTGCCTCATCCCCCACACCCACCCAACATACCCATACACAGACATTGCCCCTAGAATGATGTGGCTTGATTTGCATGTGCTTTCCCTTAGAAAATACTCCTCTAGTAACCAAGGACTAGGAAATAAACAAAGGGAACCAGGAATAACTTAAACTGCAAAGTGAGAGGAATCTTTCCAATGCATTAGGGCAAAGCAGCCCCAAAAGAGAGAAGTGATGAAGTCAAAGGGCAATCTGGAAAACTGGGAGAAACTGCTCTGCTCTGGTGAGTCTTGGGGCACCTGGAACTGTGGGATGGGGGGGCACTTAGAAGAAGCAGGTGGTGGCTGGGAGAGCAGGGGCACTCAGGAACAGTGATGAGGCCAGTATCATGGCCCCACTCTCACTGCCTCACCCTCTGCCCCCAGTACTCGCAGACGTCCTCTCCCTTCCATATCCTGCTGGCCTCAGCTCCTGTGCACTTACATGTGCCAGGCATGGTGCTAAGCCCTGGGCATGCATCATCTCATTTTATCCTGACAATGAAACCATGACATGGAAACTATTATCCCCATGTTACAGATGAGGAAACTGAGGCCCAAGGAAATTTAGTAACTTACCCAAGATCACAAAGAAAGAGGCTGAGCTGGTTTCCCATTCCAGCTCTGACCAATTCCACATCTAACCTCCTGGCATGGAAGTGCCACACCGTGCCTACCCTTAGTTGGCTGTGAATGGAAGGGGAGCCCCACAGTGAATGCTTTCCTGCTCACCTGGGCTTGGGTTGGGACAAGTTTCAACTGCACCTGCTGAGGGCCACAGGGTGTGTCTGCCCACTTAGGTATCCAGCCCTGCTGTTCGGATTCACTGCACTAGCTCCCTTTCCTAGCCTTTTGTCTGGCAGACATGGCCTCAAGGTGGCTTCCGGTGCTCCTGGGAAAACCTCAATCCCAGAACAGGCTCTTAGGAGGCAGTGCCGTTTCAGAAGAGCTGGATACCTATGGGTCTCACTCTCACCAATCAGAACCTCAGGGCTAAGAAGGTAGTAGAAATGGAGTTGGCTCAGATCTCCTATCTTGACCCTTGCCCAGGAGGGGGTGTTCAAAGGAGCCAGAAGTGATCCCAACTACCTGTTTCACTTGCTGACGCTGCAGGGAGGACCCAGCCTAGGTCACCAGGAACGTTGCCCTTCAGAAGAGTCCTTTGGGGTGTCCCTCTAGGACAGAGGGGGAACCCCTCCAGGAAGGGTTGGCTTTTCCCACCCCCATGATGACCAGGACTGACCTGAGAACCTGTGATCTGAGCCACATGCCCCCACCCCACCCCACTTGCTCACCCTCTGTCCTTATCTCAGTAGCAACTTTGTGGGACTCCTTAGGGTGACTCCCTGTCATGAGAAACATTTTCCAGTGGGGTTTCCTCCTGAGGTGACTAGTTTTGGAATCCCTGAGTCACTTCAGCTTCCAGGGAACCCTTGGGGGTGTGAGGATAGGGGGGTGGCAATGGGGAGAAGGCCGGAGGCGGGAACAAAGGAAAGTCTGCATGGCACATGACATCAAGGTCCCCTCCCAGCACGTCTTCACCTGCCTAGGCCTGACCTGGCAGTTGAAGAGAGTTTCCTGGGATTCCTGTCCCTGTGGCCCTGAGGAAAGAGAGAAGCACTTGCCAGGAAAGGGCAGGGAAGATGTGGTGGAATACACTTCCCAATCTTGGCTTGGAAAGGCTCTTGGGGCTTACAGAAAGTGAGAATATGTCTTCCCCGCCCCTTCTCAGGAAGATATGCAAGTCTCCACCTGCTGCCTTGAAGTCTTGGCCCTGCCAATGACCAGCTCTGGATCTTGAGCCCTCTCTCTGCTCCTCCCTCTTCAATTGTAGAAGTGGGTGGGTTTGGGTGGGCGGGGATTGGGGGGAACATTAACCCGGATGGTCACAAATGTGCCAACCAGCTTAGCTGCTCCAGACCTCAGCTCCTGAAATGGTGCTGAATCCACAGGACTCAGCAGGGTCTACTGAAGCTCATCGGCACTCACTGTACGTGAAGCTAAGGCACCAAACGCCAAATGTTGAAATACTTCTGCTCCTGCTGGTAAGTAGATGCTTCCCTCAGCCTTGGGACACCACCTTACCATACTTCCCTATGATCCAGCAACTAAAGGTTGAACACCTGGCACAGATGGAGGCCCCCAGAACAGTGCTCCCACTTTCTGATTGGTAGATAATAATGGTTTAGCTAGAAAAATGCCTAGGCTCAGTAGCAGCCTTCAAGGAGAACCCAGTCTAGACCCTGGGAGACACATGGAGAATCAGAGTTAGCAGAACAAAGAACCCAACAAACCCATGTCTTTAGCTCAGGGCTGTAGCCTTCCCCAGGAGGCCCCTCAGCTTACTCGGCTTTGTCCTATAGTCATGGCTGCCTTCGTTCACTTATCCACTCACCAAATATTTATTGTGCACCTACTGTGTTCCAAGCACTATTCTAACTGCTAGAAATGCAGGGGAGGACAAGCCAGACAAGGTCCCTGCCTCATGAAGCTTACGTTTTAGGATGAGACAGATGATAAACAAGGAAACAAGATAATTTCTGATAATAATAAGTGCTATGAAGAAAATGAAACAGCATTATGAGATAGGGAGTTACTGGGGGTGGGGGAGAGGAAGGCAGGGCAACTTTAAGTTGGAAAGCCAGGAAAGGCCTTTCTGAGGATGCAGGATTTGACCTGATGACAGAAAGGGTCTGGGGGAAGTAGTTTAGGCAGAGGGGGCAGGACATGCAGAGTCCTAGAGGTGGAAAAGAGCACGGCATATTTGAGAAACAGAAAGGACAGTGTAGATGTTGAACAAGAGATAAGGAGGAGAGGGAGACAAGATGAGGTGAAAGAGGTGGGCAGGGAGCAGATCACATAGGGTCCTCCAGGCTACCATGGAGCATTTGGATTTTATTCCAGAGTCAGCGGGAAGGTATTGACTGGATTCAAGCATGAGCTACATGATATGTTTCTTGAGGGCAGGCACCATGTCCTTGACATTCTAGTGCCACAACAAGGCCATCACCAAATAACAATAATAGTAGTTGCCTTTGTCCAAAATTTGCACCTCATGGGCCTGATACTGTTCTTGGGATTCCCTTAATCCTCATAACAAGTAAATGCTAAAAGTTCAATTAACATCCCCACTCTACAGACAAGGAACCAGAGGCTCCAGGACGTCACAGAACTTGGCCAAGGTAACTAGCCAGTGTTAGAACCAGGATTAGAACCCAGGCAATCTAGGTGCTATGGGTCCAAAGAGAGGAGAACTGAAGAATTGGTGAGCACCCAAGAAGTTTTGGGTAGCAGGAGAAACAAGGAGAGGTCCAGGAAGTCTTGGGGTCAGGTGAGGAAAAAACCAGCTCATTGGACCTGCAGGGAAGGGGAAAGAATGGGAGAAAAGACTGGGACCCGGGAAGCCAAATGGAGGGGTTCCTTCCCTTCTTCTCCCTGAATATGGCAAGGGCAAACCTTGAAGACCCACTGCTTGAGGCTGCCACCCACCCAGGGTCTCAGCTACCTGCCAAGCCTGGGTTTTCTCCAACCTCACCTGCCCTCAACAACGAACACATTCAGCTTTCTGGAAAGCACAAGTCAGAGGGGAAGCCAAGGTAAAGAGGAAAAGCCATGGAAGAAGAGCACTGTGCCTGGCAATCTACATAAGCTTACTCCTCACCAAGTCACTGCCACAGAGGAGGACCTGAGACTCGGATGCCCTATAACTGGACAAAGGTCACACAGCTAGTTAAGCAGGATTCACTTGTGACTCTGACTGGCTCCATTCCACACCTGGATATTCCAGAAGCAGCCTTATTTCCCACTGGTCTGTCCTCTGCTGTCCCTCTTCTACCCTTCCCCGGGGCAGGGAAACTGCCTGCCCATCTCCCAAGCCAACCCTTGCCTGGTCCTAGCAGCTTCCTTCCTCCTTAGCCTTTTCTGGCCTCCATCTATTTCCCCTCATGCCAGTCAAAGCATTCATCTTTGAAGACAGGGTTTCCTGCCCACCTCCACCTTGGACCCCAATTTGCCTTGGCAGTCTCCTGGGCAGAGATCACACCAAGTCACTCGCCAGCAGCTGGATATCCGTGTGCCTGGCAGCCAGGTCCCCCAGGGCTGGGGTCTGGAAGAGGTTGGAAAATCTTCCCTAGTGGCCACCTCCAACCTAACTGGAGCTGGGAAGCAGGAGCTCTCCCTGGAAATTTAAAAGTTCCTCTACCATCCCAGTGGAGTTGGAATCTATTCAGGAGTCTTCCATCATGGAGAGCCAGCCTAGAGCCAACACAGTTTATCCCCATCCCCATGTTTATCCCAGAATCTCTCCCTATTCCACCCCATAGGCTCCACCACACCCTTCCAGCAGAGGTTTCTTCACAGGTGCCCAGGTAATACAGTGGGGAAGGAGCTGGGGCAGGTGTCCTGACCACACTGTCCTAGGAAATGCCTAGATGTGTGGGCCTGTGGAATATTGAGGTGGGGTTATCTGTCCAGGGCCTCAAGTTCACCAAGGGCCTTATATTACATTTCTGATCTTGTCTCTAAATAAGGTTATGCACAGAGTCATTCTCTATTGTATGTGTTTGAAGCGTTAATTTGTTCAATGTAAACATCCAAAATATACCACAGCTTTCAATCCTGTTTGTCATCTTGCTTTTTAAATACCAGGAACCTCAAAAATGGAAGAAGGCAGGCTTTACTCAAGCCTGAGAGGCCCTGATGTGTGTGTCCCAGAGGGAAGGTCCAGGGAAGCAGCACACACTAAGGAGTTATCCCAGGGCAGAGGAGCTGTAGGGGGCTAGGAGCACCGTCCTTTCAGTGGAAACTCCTGGCGGGGCTAGATCCCAGCTCCTCTGGAAGAGTTCTAGTAACTTTTGTGCCAGCGGTCCTGCCCAATCCTCTCCTCATAGCAGCAAGAGTGAGCCAGGCTGAGGAGGCCGACAGGCCCAGACTGGCAGAGGAGTGTAAGAGGCCGCACAACCTGCCCGCCTGCAGCTCTGGGGCCAGACGCCCTGCTTCATGTTGTCACTAGGGCCAGAATCCATGTCCAGCGCCAGACTCCCCTCCTGTGCCCCGCAAGAACGGCCCAGCGAACCCTGTGTAGGGGAGGCGCCAAGGATTGGAGAGGCTCTGCGAAGGGCTCTGCGAAGGGCCCCGCTGGGCGGAAGGCGCGCGCTCCCTCCCATGGGAAAGACAGATGTGGGGCTAATGAAAGGGAGGCCGAGAGGCGCGGGGACGGCCGGGGAGACGGGGGCGTGGCGGGGAGAGGAAAGCTCCCGGAGAAAGCCGATCGGACCGCCGCAAGCGAGGCCTGCAGCGGAGTCCGGAGGAGGAAGGCGCCGGGGACTGGGGCAGGGCCAGGGCGGGACGGGGGTGGGGGGTGTGGGGGGTACCACAGGCAGTTGGACCCGAGGGTCCTGAGCTGAAACTCAACACCCGCCTTTGGAAGGATCGTCCCTCTTTCTCCTCCGCCCCTTCCCTTCCCCTCCCCTTTCCCCTCCCTCCTTTCTCTTAATCCCCAGGACGGAGCCCCGCGCCGGAGAGGAGAGGGCCTGAGGGGAGGAGAAAGGAACAGCACTGAGAGGGGCCAGGAGCCCAGGAAGGGGAGGGAAGGGCAGCCGCGGGCCAGGGGTGAGCCTGCGGGCCACGCGCGACCCCCGGAGCCTTCGCAGCCCTCTCAGTGTCCCCACTCCCAGCCCAGGCGAGTCCACAGGACCCGGGCCCCTGCTCCTCCTTCGCCTTCTCTTTGCTCCTTCTTTTGCTTTGTGGCCTTTCTTTCCCTTCCCAGAGACACCTGGGAGCTGCCCCCAAGCTCTGGGGCGCCCCGCGGGGCCCTGCCAAGGGTGCGTGTGAGAGGGGGCGGCGGAGCCGGCGCCGGGTGCCAGGGGCCGAGGGTGGGAGCGGGAGCTCGTGGCCCTGCGCCCTGGAGCCGAGGACTGGAAGGGGGCTGGGCCCCTCCGCCGCCTGGGCGCAGGCCGCGCGTCGGGAAGGCCGTCCCGCCTGTTCCAGGGGTGCCTGCGTGCTGGTTGCTGCTACCCGGGGCGAGGCGCCGTGGCGGCGACCTCAGACCCCCGGGCGCGCTGAGTGAGTGCGCGCGTGAAAACCGCCGCGCCGCCGGGGGTGCGAGTGTCTGGGCAGAAGCGGCCACTCCAGCGACCCAGCCCCACGGCCACGCTCTCGGGGGCCTTTGGCTCCAGGCAACTTGGGGCAAGCGTCTCAGTTCTCGCTCTCCCTTCCTCCCAGCGGGGTCGCCGCAGACCCCAGCCCTGGGAGCACCGCTCTGCAGCGCGGCCGGCGGGTGGAGACGGTTGGCCCCTAAACTCGCTCGTCCAGCCCAACCGCCCCGGCGGCTTCTCCCAGCCCTCGAGGCTCTCCTGAGCGGCCTGGAGAGGCGTCGAGCGCAGCCCAGCGCCCGCCTGCTCACCCGCCCCGGCCCCGGAAGGGAATTTTCGGACCCTGCGAGCCCGGGGCGCCCCCGCGGCCTAGGGCGGGCAGCTCCCGGGACCTGGCCGAGCCGGTGGCGCCCGGGAGGCCGCGGGGACAGCACGCAGCGCGCGCCCTTGGATGCCGTCCCGCAGCGACGCCCCGGCCCGCCCCGCTCCTCCTCCTGCCTGGCTAGCCTGCCTCTCATTTGGGAAGTTTTGTGGGTTTTCTTTCTCCTCCTCCAACCTTGGCGGAGGCCACGACTCAGGCGCCACAGCTGGGGGCTAGAGGCCGCGGACCATGGTGCGGGGCAGCCACCGCTGAAGTCAGCAAAACCGAGCCTGGCCTGAGGCAGGCTGCGCGGGAGGCCAAAGCCATGGCCATTGCCACGTCGGTGAGTCCACCAGGGAGTGGAGGCTACCGGGGAGAGACCTCCACGGCCTGCCCTGCGCTCCTGTCACGTTATTTCTGCCCTCTCTTTGTCTCTCTCCTTGCTCCCTTTCTTCTCCAGGAGGCTGTGTCCCCCTCCTCTCACTTTTGTTTCCCTTCTCCCTCTCACTCCTCATCCCCTGCTCCTCCTGGCTCAGGGCTCGCCCCTCTTCCCCGCCCCCTCCCCCATTCTCCTTTTTCTTCCTAGAGGCTGCGCCTGAATGGAGGGGAGGGGGCAAGCGTAGCCCGAGTCCTATCTGCTCCTTTTGGGCGGGAACAGATGGCCACTGGTGGTTGGCAGAGGCTTATGATTGGGAGGCAAGTAAAAGGTTTGGAGGGGGCTGAAAGGACCTAGTGGCTCACGGAAAACGGAAAATGAGAGGCTGAAGGACCCAAGGAGGCCCATCTCGAGACGAGGGATAGGGAAAAAAGGGAGATAGAGCAAAGGAGGGAGATCAGGCAAGGAGAAAGGGAGGAGGGGAGGTGATGTCAGCCAGCCTCAGGCCACTTTCCAGGGATCGGGACAAAGGGAGGAGACAGCTGGCATGATGGGACAGTGGGAGGAGGCCTCCCAGAGAGCACAGAGGCTCTCTGCCACCCACATTAGGCTGGCCATTCCCTCACCAGTCAGCTGGGCTGCTGGGGGATAGAGCAGGAGTGGTCACACCCATCATCAATCAGTCCATCAACAACTGTCCTGCAATGGCAGGGCCCAGAGGCTTGGCTCCATTGGACAGAACTCAGTCCTAACACCGGGAGGAGCGCTCTACAGCCCCACCTCTGCTTTCTGTTCTACAGTCTATGCAGTCTGAATCCAGGCAGCTTTGTTCCCTTTCCACCCTCTTCTAGGTCCTGCCTAAGATTCCCAGGGAAGCGAGGCCGTCACCTGCTTTCTGTTCCCTTCTCAGTGGGGACTCTCGGAGAGAGACTGGAAAGAGAAGCACAGAGCCACCCAATGTCCTCCCATACCCTTTGAGGACAGGTTCAAGTTTGGTTCTTTCTCAGACCAAACTCCATTTTTTATTTTTTTATTTTTATTTTTTTTGAGACAAGGTCTCACCCTGTCACCCAGGCTGGAGTGCAGTGGCACAATCACGGCTCACTGCAGCCTTGACCTCCTGGGCTCAGGTGATCCACCTACCTCAGCCTCTTGAGTAGCTGGGACTACAAGCACGCACCACCACATCAGCTTTTTGTATTTTTTGTAGAGGCGGGGTTTTGCCATGTTGCCCAGGCTGGTCTCAAACTCCTGGGCTCAAACAATCCATCCGCCTCAGCCTTCCAAAGTGCTGAGATTACAGGCATGAGCCACCGCACCTGGCCCCACATTCCTTTTAGTCCCTCAATCTGTAACGATGGCCAGGAAACCCTAGCTCAGAGTGGGGAAGGAGGCCCTCTGGAGATAGAGTACCTCTGGGCGTACTCTGGCATAGAGATACTGGTTCAGAAGCCAGCTGGTCAGCTTTGTAGTCCCAAGAACGTAGATTTTTCTTTTTGGGGTCAGGGGCATTTATGCTAATCAAACTCACAGGATTCTAATAACAGCTATTATTTATTGAGCATTTACTGCACCTGGCCCTGTGCTACGCTTTGTCATAGTTTCTTTATGCGTTATCTCATGCAACTCTCACAACTACCCTATGAAGGTAGTATCGTTATTATCTGAAAATGGATATGCGCATATGGAATTCTACAAAGAAGGAAATTGAGACTCAGAAAGGTTAAACAATCTGCCCAAAGGAACCTGGCTAGAAAGGGACAGACCTCGCCGGGCACGGTGGCTCATGCCTGTAATCCCAGCACTTTGGGAGGCAGAGGCGGGCGGATCATGAGGTCAGGAGATCGAGACCATCCTGGCTAACACAGTGAAACCCCGCCTCTACTAAAAATACAAAAAATTAGCTGGGCGTGGTGGCGGGCGCCTGTAGTCCCAGCTACTCGGGGAGGCTGAGGCAGGAGAATGGCGTGAACCCGGGAGGCGGAGCTTGCAGTGAGCCGAGATCGCACCACTGCACTCCAGCCTGGGCGACAGAGCGAGATTCCATCTCAAAAAAAAAAAGAAAAAGAAAGGGACAGACCTCCAAGCAGTGGGTCGCAACGGTAATCCCAGGTATTTAGGAGGCTGAACCCAGGCATTCGAGGTTACAGTGAGTTATGATTGTGCCACTGCACTCCAGTCTGGACCACAGATCAAGAGCTGATCTCTAAAGAAATATTTTAAATAAAATTTTAAAAGAAAGAGACACAGCCAAGACTCAAGCCCAGGTCTGCCTCTAGAACTGTGCTTTTAATCCCCTGGCTAGATCCAAAAGACTGATTTATAATTTACAACTAAAAAGAAAAGTGCAGCACTAACCGGGAATTTGTGTCATCTGGTTAGCACGTTTCTTTGTGTTTCTTTTCTTTCCTTTAGAAACCAAAATATAATCAGAAAATGGTTTGATGAGTTGGGAATCAGGCAAGAAGAGGGGTCAATTTGTTGTTAAAATCACCCAGCCATGAGAGGCTGGACAACCTCACCACCAGAGGGAAACATCAGCTAAGAGGAATATGCACTCCTGCTGACTCTAGCAGGGCATCCTTCTCCCTAGGGTCTGGTGGCAGCCTGCCTGAGATCTTTAACTTGAGATTTTTTTGCTGAATTAGTCAGTCCGTTTGGCTACCTGGCTAGTAATGCCTAACTAGCTGCTCTCCAACACTACATGTAAGTCACCACTGCCTGGGATCCTACCAGCAAGCATCATCATTTAGCAATCAAAACTGAAGCTGAATGTAATTATATGTTTTGAGTGGTTTTAGCTTGATTCTACCAAAAGACATCATGGAGCAAGAGCACTGCGAAGGGTTATAGCAAAGGGAAATAGGGTATAAGAAGACTTTCCTATGCGCTTGACTTGCTTTTGAGTTAGGGACCCTCTCAGCCACTGTTACTACTCTTTCTTTTAAGTAGATTCCTGTATTTGTAATTGTGGAGAAGCAGTAGCACAAGTGATTGAGAGCGCAGGCTCTGGGATCAAGCAGCTTAGGGTTCAGATTATGCTCCACAAGCTGTGCCAGCGATATGGCATCAGACAAAGTACTAACCTCCCTCTTCCAGTTTTCTTTCCAAAATGGGGTAATGACAGTTCCTCCCTCGTAAGGTTGTTGTGAGAATTAAATGAGATGAGTTGATTAATGCAAAGATTTGCACAGTGTCTGGAAACGTTGTTTGCACTTGGTACCTGTGAGTTATTACCTGAGCCTGTGGCCCTTGATGGAAAAAGCTTATAAGCCCCACCAGACAGGACTGGAAACAGGATGATACATGTTTCCTTTTGGTTGGCCTGCCAACCCCCTTCACACACACACACAAAGACACACTCTGTCCTGCAATGGAAGGGCCCATTGCTAAATGATGATGCCTGCTGGAAGGATCCCAGGCAGTGGTGACACACACACAAGAATACACACTTTTCTCCATGGTAACCTCAGCCTCTTCTGGTAGAACCTTATTTGCTCAGACTGAGAGCAAAACAATTGCTTTGTTTCTGTTTTCTTTCTTATTATGCCTAGGCACACTGTCTGGACTAGGCCTCTCCCAGTCTCTCAGAATGAGAGGTCTCTGCGGCTGCTTAATCTAATCTTTTGCTAGTGAGGGATAATGACTTGGGAACAGAGAGAAGGTCTATGAGAGACTGTAGCAGGGCTTCATATGTTTTGGAAGAAATTCATTCAACATGTGTAATGACCAATTCCAGGTCAGGCCTTATTGCAAGGACTAGAAATATAGCCGTTCCTATGTTCATAGGGTTTACAGTATAAGGGAAGAAATCGATACAAAAGAAGCAAATAGACAAATAGTATAAAATACGAGGATGGAAACAATAGGTGGAGACAAACAGAGAATGGGGCGGGGAGAAGAGTAAAGAATCAGCCTCTCTGAGGAGAGCTGGTCTAGTTGAAGGAACTGAAAGGAAGAGGGAGAATGCAAGCGGTGAAGCTGGAGAGAAGCTAGGGCCCAGGCAGAAAGCTGCATCCAGAGTTCAGGTTTTTTAGCTTGAGGGAAATGCGGAGCTCCGAAGGGTTCTAAGCAGGGGTGACGTGACCTGAAAGGGGTCTGAAGACCCTTCTCCCTACTCCCACCTCCCCCACCAGGCCCAGCTGGCCCGGGCACTGTATGACAACACCGCTGAGTCCCCCCAGGAGCTGTCCTTCCGCCGAGGGGATGTCCTACGGGTCCTGCAGAGAGAGGGCGCTGGACTGGACGGCTGGTGCCTCTGCTCCCTACACGGCCAGCAGGGCATTGTGCCCGCCAACAGGGTGAAGCTCTTGCCTGCTGGCCCAGCACCCAAGCCCAGCCTCTCTCCTGCGTCCCCAGCCCAGCCTGGCTCACCATATCCAGCCCCAGATCACAGCAATGAGGACCAGGAGGTGAGAGTGGGAGCCTCCCCAACCCCAAGCCAGAAGAGCCCCATTCCTCCCCAACTAGCCCCACCCAGGGCCTGCAGCAGGTGGGCAGGAAGAGCCCTGAGGCCACAGCTCTTCACTGCTCTGCGCTGGACGAAACCTGTCTACCAACCTTTCTGAGCTGTGGCCCTCTCGGTACAGGGAGAGTTAGAAGGTCTCTAAGCTCCTCGCACTCAGACATTATCTGATCACCGCCCCCTCCGTTCCTCCTGACCCCCCATCTATTTGATCCCTCAGGTGTATGTGGTGCCGCCCCCAGCTCGGCCCTGTCCAACCTCAGGACCTCCAGCTGGACCTTGCCCACCCTCTCCTGACCTCATCTACAAGATCCCCAGAGCTAGTGGGACCCAGCTGGCTGCCCCCAGAGATGCCTTGGAGGTGAGGGCTAGAGGTCCCTGTGTATGTTGGGTGGGAGACAAATGGCCCCAAGGGAGGGTTCATCGCTGAGCTGACAGATGACTGACCACTCCTCTCCGCAGGTCTACGATGTGCCCCCCACCGCCCTCCGGGTGCCCTCCAGTGGCCCCTATGACTGCCCTGCCTCCTTTTCCCACCCTCTGACCCGGGTTGCCCCGCAGCCCCCTGGAGAGGATGATGCTCCCTATGATGTGCCTCTGACCCCAAAGCCACCTGCAGAGCTGGAACCAGATCTGCAGTGGGAAGGAGGCCGGGAGCCGGGGCCCCCCATCTATGCTGCCCCCTCCAACCTGAAACGAGCGTCAGCCTTACTCAATTTGTATGAAGCACCCGAGGAACTGCTGGCAGACGGAGAGGGCGGGGGCACTGATGAGGGGATCTACGATGTGCCTCTGCTGGGGCCAGAGGCTCCCCCTTCTCCAGAGCCCCCTGGAGCCTTGGCCTCCCATGACCAGGACACCCTGGCCCAGCTTCTGGCCAGAAGCCCCCCACCCCCACACAGGCCCCGGCTCCCCTCAGCTGAGAGCCTGTCCCGCCGCCCTCTGCCTGCCCTGCCTGTCCCTGAGGCCCCCAGCCCCTCCCCAGTGCCCTCTCCTGCCCCAGGCCGGAAGGGCAGCATCCAGGACCGGCCTCTGCCCCCACCCCCACCCCGCCTGCCTGGTTATGGAGGCCCCAAGGTCGAGGGGGATCCAGAGGGCAGGGAGATGGAGGATGACCCAGCAGGACACCACAATGAGTACGAGGGCATTCCGATGGCCGAGGAGTATGACTATGTCCACCTGAAGGTGAGCGCCCCTTGGCAGCCCCACCAGGAGGGACCCCAGAGGGACCAAGGGGAGGGGTGTGGAGACCTAGGGCACAGAGGCAGAGCCTCCCTGCCTCCCTTCTGTCCCCCTTCCCTCTACCCTGCAGCCTGGGACCCCAGTACTTGGCCACAACACTTGTACCAGTGCCACACTGTTCCTCCTAGACCCAGCCTGGGGCCACCAGAGCTCTCTGGAGTCAAGGGACTACAACCTCTGATAACAGGAGTGTCCTTCGGAAGGAAGGGGGTCCTGGAAGGGGCAGAAAGGCCACAGAGGCCACCCCGTCCTGCTCCCCCACCCCGACACTAAGACCTGATCCCCTCCTGCAGGGCATGGACAAAGCTCAGGGATCTAGGCCCCCGGATCAGGCCTGCACAGGGGATCCTGAACTGCCCGAGAGGGGGATGCCGGCGCCACAGGTGACCCTGGCGGGAATGGTGTTAGAGAAGGGGGCCGGGGAGGGAGGAATGGGGACTTGGGAGAAGAACTGAGCCATCAACCGTGGAAGGAAATAGGTTAGGATGGAGTGAGAGTTCACAGGAACCAGGGACAGAGCAGAGGCAAGTTAGAAATCTACAGGAAGGAACTGGACCTTGGAAGAGGATGTTAGGAATTCAGAAAGAGGGGAAAGAATGTGTTGGAGAGGAGTCAGAAAATCAAGCAGCCAGGAGAGCAGAAAGTTTCTGAGTTGTGGGGTCAGAGCTGGGCCTGGGGACTTCTGAGCCTCCTTCCAACTGTGAATTCCTGGGCTCCTAAGAGACCTGGCTTCTAATCCCAGCTTCACTACTGAGAAGCCAGGGGCTTTGAAGCCGTCAGTTAATCTCTCCAGGCCTCAGAAAGTGAGGTGGTTTCCTCAACCCTGCGTAGAATGGTCGCAACACAATAGCTACCATTTATCAGGTATTTACCAAGTGCCAGACCCTGTGCTAGGCACACTGCACGTGTTAGTATTAATCACAGCCACAGTTAACACGCATCTGGTGCTCACAGTGTGAAATGCACTGTGCTAAGCCCTTTCTGTATATTATCTCAATTGACCTTCACTGCAGCCTCATGAGGTACATACTAGAACTGCACTATCTAGTACAGTAGCCACTAGCTACATATGGCTATTGAGCACTCAAGATATGCCTAGTTCAAATTGAAATATGCTGCAAATATAAAATGCACCCTGGATTTTACAGACTCAGTATGGGAAAAATCTCAATAATTTTCATGTTGATTATATGTTGAAATTATAACATTTTTATATTTGGAGTTAGATAAAATATATTAGGGTTTTTTTTTTTACCACTTTTAATGTGGCTACTAACACATCTAAAATTTCACATGTGGTTCACATTATGTTTATATTGGACAGTGCAGTCCTAGACTCCCTGTTTTAGAGTTAAGGAAACCAAGTTCAAAGCCTTGTCTGAAATCAAGTTTGAGGTTGTTTGAATCCAGACCTATCTGATATCAAGTGTGGGTGCTTCACTGCTGCTCTCTCTAGAATCTAAACTTTCCGATGGGCAGAGGTAAGAGCTAAAAGGATCGCCCTTGGGAAGAAAGAGAGGAAGGAGAAAAGAAGTGAGGGAGGAAATGGCACTCATGAGAATGTTCTCTCTGACCACTCCTCTTGCCCTTCAGGAGGCCCTGTCCCCAGGGGAGCCACTGGTTCTGTCCACCGGAGATCTACAGCTCCTGTACTTCTATGCTGGGCAATGCCAGAGCCACTACTCGGCCCTGCAGGCAGCCGTGGCAGCCCTGATGTCCAGTACCCAGGCTAATCAGCCCCCGCGTCTTTTCGTGCCCCACAGCAAGAGGGTGGTGGTGGCTGCTCATCGCCTGGTGTTTGTTGGGGACACCCTGGGCCGGCTGGCAGCCTCTGCCCCTCTGAGAGCACAGGTCAGGGCTGCAGGTACAGCACTGGGCCAGGCATTGCGGGCCACTGTGCTGGCTGTCAAGGGAGCTGCCCTGGGCTACCCATCCAGTCCTGCCATCCAAGAGATGGTGCAGTGTGTAACAGAACTGGCAGGGCAGGCCCTGCAATTCACTACCCTGCTCACTAGCCTGGCTCCATGAAGGTCCTTTGGCACAGCTCTGCTCCTCCCCTGCCTGCCAAAGCCCCCCTTTAGGCCTTGGGTGGCTGGAGGGCTTTGTTAAGGGACTAGGAGAAATGGGGGTATCTTTCCCCTTTCCTGCCCTTTCTGCTCATCTCAACCTCTCACAGAGGTGTGTTCTCCCCCTAACCTACAGCTTTTTGTACAAGCCATTTTGTATAAATTATTTATATTTAATATTATTCCCTGCTTTGTCAGGAGCAGGTGCTAGGCTCTGGGGCAGTGAGGAACTGGATCCTTCTCTCCTCAGCCTAGGGTGGAGGTCACTGCACTGCCACCCACCTCTGGAAGACTGGCCGTGAAAAGTCAGGTGGCAGAAACCTGGGGCCACATAGAGCCTCTCTCTTTTCCTGTTTCTTGGCTCTAGAAGATCAGCACTGCACTGTTAGCTGAGAGTGCGGGCAAGACATAAACTGTCCAGAGTTTGAAGGTTCTCGGAAAGACCAGAGGGCTTCTCCCCACAGAAGGCGGAGAGAGCTGGGGCTCAGACATGGGTGTGCACCTCAATAAACCCTGCTGTCTGCCTCCCTGACTCTGCTTCTTGGGAGCATGGTGAGCAGCCCTGGTGCTCAGCAGCCATACCTATGGGACACACACTACGAAAAGGATGCCTTTAGGGTTTGGGGGAGATTTTACTCCTTTCTTCAACAACTATTCACTGGACAAGTTCTCTGCTCCCATGATGCGCCAGGCACAGTTCTGCAAGTATATTGTGAATGTATTGTTCTAGTGGGATACACAAATAAGTCAGTTAAAATACATAAATAAAAACATAAACCTGCCATAGATTCAACATTTGCTGGTGATGAAAGTCGGCAGGATGATGTGAAGAAACTAAGTAGATGAGGGGAGAGGGCAGTGAAGGAGACTTTAGACAGGATGGTTGGGAGGTGAGATCTGAACTGAAACCCAGAGGAGGAGAGTCTGAGGACTAGTGTTCCCAGAAGGCAGATGCCGATGACTGACCTGAGGGCCTTCCTCCAAGACTTCATTGTCATATGATGTCATTAGAGAGGTGTCAATGTGGAGAGAAGCTGACCACATAAGGGCCTTGAAATGTGCCATCCTGGAGAGGCCACCCCAACTAAAGGCCCAGCCTCAGCTTTGCACCACAGGATAGCTCTGGCCAACTGGAGACTGCTGCTGGCCAGTCTAGGCACCCTCTTCCTTAGGTGACACCAAGAGGGTATAGGCCTTTTCACTTGGCTTCCCAGGTAGATCATCTCAGGATGACCTGCTCATCATCCTTCTGGACAAACCATTTTCTGGAGGATCCGCGGTTGCAGATGAATGCAATGTGTTGAAAGGTCAGTCTTCAGGACTTTGGTGAAATTGATAAGACCATGGCTTAGATAGATCACGCTAGCCATTTACCACAAGGGAAAACATCCAAGCTACAAATCAATTGCTTCAGTTCTGTTTTCCCAAGATATTACCATGGCATGATGACTGGATTGGGAGCATAATCATAGTCTGTTGGCACCCCTGCACATTTGCCTCCTCCCCTTTAGGTTCCTTTCTCATCTCACTCTCAAAGAAAAATGCACTGTCAGATTCTGGGGCCAATAAAATTCACCCCTATGTGTTGAAATCTATTGTCCATCATCTTCCAAACAGAATTTCAAGAGATTAGCCTGGAATTAGAGGTTTCAATTCAAGTCTCTGATCTGCCATGTACTTGTGCATCCATGGGTAAATCATGCCAGTCCCTCTGAAGTCCTGGTTTCATCTTCAATATTAGCATGATCATAATGGTCTTACAGGGTTATTGTGAGGACCTAACAAGAAAATGCATGTGAACAGCCCCACAATGTATAAATTAAGTGATTATTATTCCAGGACAGACACAAGGATGCAGACAATAAATCCCCAAGGAATATTGGCTATACAGCACCATAGTAAAACCTGAAAAGATGCTGAAATGAGTTGGGAGAGGGGAAGTGGTAGGAGGCTGCTTGATGCATTAGCAAAGAAATGTTTCGGAGGGACACAGTGACTCGCACCTGTAATCCCAGCACTTCGGGAGGCTGAGGCCGGAGTATGGCTTGAACTCAGGAGTATGAGGCCTGGGCCACACAGTGAGACCCTGTCTCAACAAAACATCAAAAAGTTAGCCAAGTGTGGTGGCACATGCATGTAGTCCCAGCTATTCAGGAGGCTGAGGTAGGAGGATTGCTTGAGCTGGGGAGGTGGAGACTGCAGTGAGCTGTGATCAAGCCACTGCACTCCAGCCTGGGTAAGACAGTGAGACCCTGTCTGAAGAAAAGAGTTTCCCATATGTGGAAAATTTCTGAACAGAGACAAGTTAAAAGTGTGGTTCAGTGGAGAGAAGGGGGAAAGATTTCCCAGCTGAAAATGATAGAACACTGCTTTCTAGCCCTTACCTAGGATTAGAGAATAAAGTACCTATCAGGTAACAAATCTCTTAGAGATGTGTGTCTCTACCTTTAATGTATAATACCTATGCCTGGAGATCTGGTTAAAATACAGATTATGATTCAAGGGTCTGGGTGAGGCTTGGATTCTGCATTTCTCACAAGCCCCCAGGTATGCTGCTGGTCCATGAACCACACTTTGAGTAGCAATTCTAGAGGTTAGGGAAGACTCCTGTGTAGCAAAGATGTTGGAGCTGAGAGCTGAAGGGTGAGAAAAATGTGACTAAGAAGCTTTTTAGGTGCAGGAACCAGCTTGTTCAAAGGCTTCATGGCACTGGGAAAACTAGAAGAAGGTCTGTGGCTGGAGTGCAGAGAGTTTGGGGAAAGAAGTGAGACGGAACTACAGACAGCATGTGACCAGGCATGTAGAACCATGTATGAGGTATCTAGATTTTTAATATTCACTGTGACAAGTGAGGAGACACCACTGAAGGCTGGTTAGCAGGAAAGATACATGATCAGATCTGTATTTTGAAAAGATCATTCTATCTGACTATAAATGACATATGGGTGGTAAGGAGGTATAAACAAAGCAGATGCTGAACACCAGTTAGGAATTAGGGGGCTAAAGTGGTCTTTGCAACAGGTAGCTTGACTAATAGTGGTAGAGATGGAGAGATGTGGGATGTCTGAGGAAGTAAAATGGGCAGAATTTTGTAAAGGATTCAACATGGATAAGGAAGATAAAGCTCTAAAGGCTGTTGCCTGAGCATTTGGCCACAATGCGATGTTGAGGGTGCCATTCACTGCAGAAAAAAGCAGTGGAAGCCAACCAAGTTATGGGGGAAAAGCAAAAATTTGGTCTTGAACATATTGAGTTTGAGGTCCCTGTGAGTCATCCAAGGTGAAGGTCAAATAAGAGGTGGCTTCATAGGTCTGGAGCTCAGAACAGAGGTGGAAGCTGGAGATGTCAGTCTGGGCGTCAGGTTTGTATTGTTTGTGTGGGTGGTGATTGAAGCTGTGGGCATAGGTAAGATCCCAAGGTGGAGACAGTGTGAGATGAGAGGAGGGCGTAGGACTAAGTCTGTGAGGATTCCAGACACTGAACGATGGTGTCTAAATGATACAGACGGGAATGGCCCTAGAAGCCAGCACCACAGCCTCATCACTACCAATACAGACCCCTCCTGCAGTTGCATCACCCCGCTGGACTTCATTCATTGCCTCAAGAACCGGGAGGATAATGGCCTGCCCATGCTCAGCACCAATGCCATGAGCTGGAAGACGATTTCTGCAATGGAGAAAAGGGGAGCAGGAGAGACTCAGCAGCAAAGGAAGAGAGTGTTTAGAGGAAGAGGGGTCAACAGTGCCAAATGCTGTTGAGAAATGGAGATTCAAACAGGATGGGAGTGATGAAACCCAAGAAAGTGGTCTCCTTGTAGAGGACTGAAGCTAGGGCTGATACAGGGCCAAGACAGTCTTCCATATGCATAAGTTGTACTGTAATAGCCAGTTTACATGTCTGTCTCCCTGGAGTAAAGGTCTCCAAAGTGGAACTTGTCCACCCTGTTATCCTTAAAGTCTAGTGCAAGTCCTGGAACGTAGTGGACACTTAAATTTTACTGATTAGTGAATGGGTGAATGAATGAATGAATGAATGATGGCAAATGATTGGAAGCAGAGGAAGAATCTCTGGCATCTGCCTGGACTAGCTACTATCCTTCAGCTTTTTTTCTTTTTTACCGCAATGGCCCGCAGACCCAGGAAAGAGACGACAGAGCCCCCCTTCCCTCCCTCCCCTGGGCCCTGGCCCCCCTTCCTCTCTCTGACGAAGAGTCTGGACCGAAGGTTCTGCTGACGTGGGAAGGGGAGGAGAGTCTAGAGGAAGGGGAGGGGAAAGCAGCGCAGAGATCGCAGAGACCAAGGAGGCGCCCGCGGCTGCAGAGCTGCAGAGCGGGATCTCTTCGAGCTGTCTGCGTCCGGGCAGCCGGCGCGCAACTGAGCCAGAGGACAGCGCATCCTTTCGGCGCGGGCCGGCAGGGGCCCTGCGGTCGGCAAGCTGGCTCCCCGGGTGGCCACCGGGACCCCCGAGCCCAATGGCGGGGGCGGCGGCAAAATCGACAACACTGTAGAGATCACCCCCACCTCCAACGGAGTAAGTGCCCGAGCCCCAGGTGGCGACGCCATCCTCTCCCAGCACCCCCGCCCCCGCGGAGCGCCTGGCATTTTCCTCCTGCGCATCCCCCGCCCCTGACTGCCTTCCTAGCCCTCCCTCCCACCCGCCCCCTGCCCTTGCTCTGCGGTTTCCTCCGCTTCACCCTTCTCCTGCCACCCCCTGCCCCCCAACAGCAGGTCGGGACCCTCGGAGATGCGGTGCCCACGGAGCAGCTGCAGGGTGAGCGGGAGCGCGAGCGGGAGGGGGAGGGAGACGCGGGCGGCGACGGACTGGGCAGCAGCCTGTCGCTGGCCGTGCCCCCAGGCCCCCTCAGCTTTGAGGCGCTGCTCGCCCAGGTGGGGGCGCTGGGCGGCGGCCAGCAGCTGCAGCTCGGCCTCTGCTGCCTGCCGGTGCTCTTCGTGGCTCTGGGCATGGCCTCGGACCCCATCTTCACGCTGGCGCCCCCGCTGCATTGCCACTACGGGGCCTTCCCCCCTAATGCCTCTGGCTGGGAGCAGCCTCCCAATGCCAGCGGCATCAGCGTCGCCAGCGCTGCCCTAGCAGCCAGCGCCGCCAGCCGTGTCGCCACCAGTACCGACCCCTCGTGCAGCGGCTTCGCCCCGCCGGACTTCAACCATTGCCTCAAGGATTGGGACTATAATGGCCTTCCTGTGCTCACCACCAACGCCATCGGCCAGGTGAGGCGGCCAGGCGGGTCGCGGGTCTGGGGGCGGGCAGAGAGCGGCGAGGGCGGGGCCTCACGCCCGCTGCACCCTTCTCACATCCCCAGTGGGATCTGGTGTGTGACCTGGGCTGGCAGGTGATCCTGGAGCAGATCCTCTTCATCTTGGGCTTTGCCTCCGGCTACCTGTTCCTGGGTTACCCCGCAGACAGGTGAGGGCTGTCGTGGGGGCAGGGCTGGTAGAAAGGAGGGGGTGCTAGGGAAGCTAACCCAAGCAGCGGGCGTTTACAGGAGGTCGAAGACGATTCGCTGGACTCTGCAGTCTTCTCTGGACTTCTATTCAATGGTCTATCCATGTCTCAACTTCACTCCCCATCAAGAAATACACCTTCCCTACCTCTTCCGCGCAAGGGAATGACTCGACCTCTATGGACTATTAGTCCCATTCCCACTAATTAGTGGCCCCCTATCCGTGAATCAATGGCCTCATCTCCAAAGAGAATAGTCTCATCCCCACTAACAGCCCACATGGACTGTTAGCTCCATCTCAGTGACCTCATTCCTGAAGATCAATATGTTAATTCCTAAACACCAACAGCTCCATTCCCACTGATCAATAGTTCAACTTCACAAATTACCCCATTTCTGACCAGCGACCCCTCCCCTACAAGTCAACTAACTATCTCCAAAGACAATATCCTCAGACCCAATAACCCACAGTCCCATGCCTGCCACCAAATGACCCAACCCTCTGTAGGTGAATAGCCCATAGATTAGAAGTCACACCCTCATGGATCCTCAGGGCTTTGAGATCCTCTCACCGAAATCCCCGTTTCCATGAGTCAGTAGCTTCACCTCCAGAGATCAACAACCCAATCCCAGCAACCAATAACTCTTCCCACAGATCAAAAATCTCGTCTCTGATTCTGGTCACCTTCACCACTGACCAGATGCTCTCACTGCACTAAACTTCCGATTAGACTCAGCCCCATTGATCCACAGTTCCATCCAAGTGGATTAATAACTCAACTTCTGTGGATCAAAGCCATCCCAACATTCAATAGTCCAGTTCCTTAAAATCAATACCCATCCTCACTGCCCAATAGTCACACACCTCTATGGGCCAATGATCCGAAACCCACAGGTCAATAGCCCATCCCTATGCATCAGTGGCCTCATTGCCACAGGCCAGTAGCCTCATTCCTATGGAACAATGGTTTCATCCCCAAAGATCAATAATTTGGTCTCCTAAAATCTGTAGCCTTCAGCACATTAACCAATAAGCCCATCCTCATGGAAAAATGCCCCACCCCATTAGATCAATAGCCTAACTCCCAGAGATTGGTGCCCCTTTTCCAATGACCAGAGGCTCCCTATCTTCATCTCCATAGATCAATGGTCTTATCCCCAAAGATCAATAGCCCAGCCTCCAAGAATCAGTAACCATGTCTTCACTAACTCATAGTTAGTGACCATAATCACTTACCAATAGTCTCATCTCCCCTGGTCTGTGACCTTATCCTTACTGATTATTCCCATGGATTAATAGATTCATCCCACTGATCAATAGTCCTACCCTATGGATTAATAGACCCGTGTCTATGTCCCCACTGATCTTTCTTTTTTCTTTCTTTTTTTTCTTTTTTCTTTCTTTTTGAGATGGAGTCTCGCTCTGTTGCCCAGGCTGGAGTGCAGTGGCATAATCTCAGCTCACTGCAACCTCTGCCTCCCGGGTTCAAGCGATTCTCCTGCCTCAGCCTCCCGAGTAGCTGAGACTACAGGCACGTGCCACCACACCTGGCTAATTTTTGTATTTTTAGTAAGGATGGGGTTTCACCATATTTGTCAGGCTGGTCTTGAACTCCTGACCTCGTGATCTGCCAGCCTCGGCCTCCCAAAGTGCTGGGATTACAGGTGTGAGCCACTGCGCCCAGCCTGACCATTCTTAATGTATTAATAGACCAATGTCCCACCTCCATGGACCAATGGCCTCATCTCCAAAAATCAATTACTCAGTCCCCTAATATCATTGGCTTTACCTTCACTGACCAGTAGTATCCTCATGCACAAGTGGCCAATGGCCTCCCCTCCACAGGTTAATAGTTCCAACTCCGTATATCAATGAACCCCCCTCCCACATCTCCTCTGAACAGTCTGAGCAAGATAAGCTCCAGGCCCACTGACCATTAGCTCTGTTCCTAAGGATGAATGGTCCCAAATCCCCTAAGTAATATCCCATCCCCTCTGTTGAGTGATGTCACATCCATTGACAAGTGCCCTAATCTCTGACCAATAGCCCAAGAGTCAATGTTCCCACCTCTTAAAGAACCACAACCACACCCCAGTGCCCAGTAGCCAGGCATCACCCACCCATGGTCCCCATCCCTCCCCATCTTCTCAAGCCTCTGTCCAACTCTTGCTCCCAGAACTTCATTCTCATACCTCTAGCTCTGAAGTGTGCAGCTGGGTCTTACCCAGCAACTTTCCCACCACCAGAGAGTCTGGGTGACCAGAAGCCCTTCCCACTTTCTAGATTTGGCCGGCGCGGGATTGTGCTGCTGACCTTGGGGCTGGTGGGCCCCTGTGGAGTAGGAGGGGCTGCTGCAGGCTCCTCCACAGGCGTCATGGCCCTCCGATTCCTCTTGGGCTTTCTGCTTGCCGGTGTTGACCTGGGTGTCTACCTGATGCGTAAGTGGCACCCTCCCAGAATTCTCTCCCTTGGGTCTCATGCCTACCTGCCTGCATCGCCAGGCCATCCTCACTGCCCCCTAGGCCACATTTCAGCTGCCTAGAATCTCAGCTATCTTTCTGCCCAGGCTCCCTTGAAGAATCCAGGGCTCTTGCTTCTCTCTACACCTATCTCCCCCTCCCGACAATCTTTAAAGTCTTTGTCCTGGACTTACTGCTGCCGGGGAATAAGGTGCTATTCCCCTGACAGCAGTAAGTCCAGGGACAAGGATTGTCCCTAGCTGTGTGACCTTGGACAAGGGTTGATGTGAAGGTCAAATAAGAGGCCTGATGGGAAAGGGCCTATAAATTGGAAATGTTGAACACTCACCCGGGACTCTGGCCCTAGAGCCCTCCTAGGTTTGAGCAGGAGAGGAGAGAGGGCTGAACAATCTCCCCAGTCCTTGCCACCCAGAGGTTAGCAAGGGAGGCAATGGCTGCAGCCTCCACTCTGGGTCTGACCTCTCTCTCTGTCCTCCTCCCTCCCTCTTTCCTCTTCTCTCTTATGCCTTCTTCCTCCCTGGCCTCCCTCTCCTCTCTCCACCCCTGCTGTATCTCCAGGCCTGGAGCTGTGCGACCCAACCCAGAGGCTTCGGGTGGCCCTGGCAGGGGAGTTGGTGGGGGTGGGAGGGCACTTCCTGTTCCTGGGCCTGGCCCTTGTCTCTAAGGATTGGCGATTCCTACAGCGAATGATCACCGCTCCCTGCATCCTCTTCCTGTTTTATGGGTCAGTATTACCCTTCACCTGTCATCTGGCAATTCCCATCTCTGCCTCCAAACTAGCCCTAGCCCGGAGACCCCTCCTCTTCTCCAACTACCCCTGGTCCAGGCCTACCCCAGCCCCAGTCCCTCAGAGGTGCACATTTCCCACCCCTAGATCAGGAGAAGGGAGGCCTCACAGTATACCCCTTCCCCCCTGCCCCCAGCTGGCCTGGTTTGTTCCTGGAGTCCGCACGGTGGCTGATAGTGAAGCGGCAGATTGAGGAGGCTCAGTCTGTGCTGAGGATCCTGGCTGAGCGAAACCGGCCCCATGGGCAGATGCTGGGGGAGGAGGCCCAGGAGGCCCTGCAGGGTAAGAGACAGGGATCCCTGTGAGTGTTGCCTCACTTGCACACATGATGGTGCCCTCTGCATGGTTGTAGCTGTGCCACCTTCTCCCAGGGTCCCCACCACCCATGTGGGAGGATCCTGGGATCTCAGGGTTTTCTTCTGACAGCTCCTCTCTCTCTCCCAAAGACCTGGAGAATACCTGCCCTCTCCCTGCAACATCCTCCTTTTCCTTCGCTTCCCTCCTCAACTACCGCAACATCTGGAAAAATCTGCTTATCCTGGGCTTCACCAAGTGAGCCTGGGTGTCTGGCCAGTAGCTGGAACGGGGGCTGGCTGGGTGGGAAGGCCCGAGGACCCCTGCGGAGGACCATCAGCACTGTGGAAGGCTGCGGGAGGGGATTCAGACTCTGTTCTTTGCTTCCCCACCCCTTCTCACAGCTTCATTGCCCATGCCATTCGCCACTGCTACCAGCCTGTGGGAGGAGGAGGGAGCCCATCGGACTTCTACCTGTGCTCTCTGCTGGCCAGCGGCACCGCAGCCCTGGCCTGTGTCTTCCTGGGGGTCACCGTGGACCGATTTGGCCGCCGGGGCATCCTTCTTCTCTCCATGACCCTTACCGGCATTGCTTCCCTGGTCCTGCTGGGCCTGTGGGATTGTGAGCATCCTACCTTCCCCACAGTGTGGGCTCAACAAGGGAACCCCAACAGAGGTGCTTCAGACAGGCACAGCCATTTCTTCTGGCACAGGCCTCCCAAGACAAGCCCCAGACCCTGCCCAGCTCTTCCACGAGCCTCCACCTGGCCCCACAGCCCCATCTGCTCTCCCAGTCAATTACTGAATGCCCAGAGCCTGCCCAGCTACAGCCATGGGAACAGAGAGCCAAGGGGATGACACCCGGGACTAGGCCAGCCTTGACCTCCCCACCTGCATTCATATCATCCCTCTTGCTCCTGCAGATCTGAACGAGGCTGCCATCACCACTTTCTCTGTCCTTGGGCTCTTCTCCTCCCAAGCTGCCGCCATCCTCAGCACCCTCCTTGCTGCTGAGGTCATCCCCACCACTGTCCGGTGAGAGCAGGGGTGCCCCCAGGGGCAGAGCCGGGCCCCTCCGCCTCCCGCTCCCCCACCCCACCCCTGAGGACAGGGCCTGCGGGCTGGAGGAGGGGGGCTGCGGGAGAAGGGCCCAGCAAGGCTACAGCTGTGGGCTGAGCTCCTCCTCTGTCTCCCCCAAGGGGCCGTGGCCTGGGCCTGATCATGGCTCTAGGGGCGCTTGGAGGACTGAGCGGCCCGGCCCAGCGCCTCCACATGGGCCATGGAGCCTTCCTGCAGCACGTGGTGCTGGCGGCCTGCGCCCTCCTCTGCATTCTCAGCATTATGCTGCTCCCGGAGACCAAGCGCAAGCTCCTGCCCGAGGTGCTCCGGGACGGGGAGCTGTGTCGCCGGCCTTCCCTGCTGCGGCAGCCACCCCCTACCCGCTGTGACCACGTCCCGCTGCTTGCCACCCCCAACCCTGCCCTCTGAGCGGCCTCTGAGTACCCTGGCGGGAGGCTGGCCCACACAGAAAGGTGGCAAGAAGATCGGGAAGACTGAGTAGGGAAGGCAGGGCTGCCCAGAAGGCTCAGAGGCACCTCACGCCAGCCATCGCGGAGAGCTCAGAGGGCCGTCCCCACCCTGCCTCCTCCCTGCTGCTTTGCATTCACTTCCTTGGCCAGAGTCAGGGGACAGGGAGAGCGCTCCACAATGTAACCACTGGGTCTGGGCTCCATCCTGCGCCCAAAGACATCCACCCAGACCTCATTATTTCTTGCTCTATCATTCTGTTTCAATAAAGACATTTGGAATAAACGAGCATATCATAGCCTGGACTTCCCTCCCTTCTGTTTGTCCTTCTATCTCTTGGGGGAAGGTTTTTCTCAGTGGAATGCACACCGATAACAAGCTCCCCTCTCCCTCCTTGTGCCCTGCCCCGAGTGGTGACTTACAGACAACTGTCACCACTTACTGACTGCTTGCACTGCTGCCAGAACTGGCCTAAGCACTTGACACACTTCGTATCATTTAATTTTTACAGCATTGCAAGGTAGGTGTTTGGATCAATTAGGGGTTGTTGTTGTTGTTGTTGTTGTTTGTTGTTGTAAGCAATAAAAACTAGCTCTAATGAACTTAAGCAAAAAGGAAATTATTCGATTTGGTGGGGCAGGTTGTGGTGGGAGCTCACAGAATGAAGGAGAAGCAGAACTCGTCATAAAATAACTAGTCAGGAGCGGAGAAGGCTCCTTGTCTGAGGAGCAAAAACCAGCAACATTTTTGTCAGGGCTTCTTCTAGATGAATGAGCTCCAGTGCAATTTAATCTTTGGGTTATCCCACTGAAGATTAATTTCCAGAGAGCATGTCACTGGCTAGCTAGAGTAACATGCCTCCCACACCCCTATTTCTCCCAACTGGGAATAGGGAAAGCAAAATTTGGGCACTGTTAGCAGAAGTGGAACTGGGTGTCACTCAGAAAAAAACAATGGAAGCTCAGTACAGCGTTCTTATTCTCTTAAACAAGATGAGAAAACTTATGGTCAGAGAGACTCAGTAACTGGCCCAAGGTTACAAAGCTAATGAGTGGCAAAGCTGAGACATGATTAGATCCCAGAGAGCTCTTCATGGATGCATACTGTAGTCACCTTCCCAACTCTTCTAACTTTTGGGCACATTCCTTGGAAGGCAAGAGTG
Organism: Pan paniscus; assembly: GCF_029289425.2. Taxonomy (NCBI): domain Eukaryota; kingdom Metazoa; phylum Chordata; class Mammalia; order Primates; family Hominidae; genus Pan; species Pan paniscus. The sequence goes on along the minus strand of NC_073264.2, from coordinate 24,777,153 downwards.
GGTTCTCTTGGCTCTCTGGAAGGTGGCAGCAGAAAACTGAGACTTCTACCTCAGTGCCAGGACCTCCCTCTTAAACCACACCTGGTTTGGCTTTACCACTTTGGGCAAATCTCTTAGCTTCCAACTTCCTTTAAGAGTTGCTATGAGGATTAAACAACTTAATGTATCCTAAGTGTCTCTTAAACTACCCCCACTAGGTGTAAGCTGTGTAAACCAAAAATTATCTGAGACGAGTCTCAATCAATTTAGAAAGTTTATTTTGCCAAGGTTAAGGATGCACCCATGATACAGCCTCAGGAGGTCCTGAGGACACGTGCCCAAAGTGGTCGCAGTACAGCTTGCTTTGTACATTTTAGGGAGATGTAATACATCAATCGGTACGTGCAGGATTTACAATGGTTGGATCTGGAAGAGCGGGACAACTCAAAGGCAGGGCCAGGGGCTTCCAGGCCGTAGTTAGATTTAAACATATTCTGATTGGCAATTGGTTGAAAGAGTAATTATCAGTAGAAAGGAATGTTTGGGTTAAGATAAGGGGTTTTGGAGACCTAGGTTTTATCATGAAGGTGAAGGCTTCAGAGAAAATAGATTGTAAATGTTCCTTATCAGACTTAGGTTTGTGCTGATGTTAACACTGGAGGGATATAATGAGGCATGTCGGACCCCCACTTCCCATCATGACCTGCAGCAGCCTTTCAGGTTAAATTTTAGAGTGCTCTGGCCGAGGGGGGAGTCCATTCAGATGGTTGCAGGGTGGGTGGCGAGGCGTTTGAGTTTTATTTTTAGTTTACATTCTCCCCCTTCTGGCCAAGATTTGCCAGAGACAACATTAATGGCCACCAATTGTAATTTTGTTCCATAGCACTGCCTGGGTGACATGGCTGCCTGCCCCAGGTCCATCTTGTCCGTCAGTGGGACTCCCTATGGCCAAGGGACTTACAGTCAACAAGACTTACAGCCAATTAATTGCTCTAGGCTAGATAGGAACGGACATGGACAGGCATTCATCCCTTAAAATTGTTTTTTCTTTTAAGTAGAAAGTGAACAAACAAAAGCCAAAGGAGAGGTTACAAAATTGACTTATTTTTAAACTTCTATGCATTAAGCTACTATAATCTTGGTTTTAGTTACAGACTTATAGCAATTAACTATATAAAACATAAGCATTGTTCAAAAAAAGATTTAATATATATCTATCAGCACAACTTATAACTGGGAGTATTATACCCAGGAGGCTGGGTGAGTTGCAAGGTATCTTTATCCTATCAGTAATTATTTTATTTTAATTCTACAGGAAGTAGGAAATTTTTTTTTTTTTTTTTTTTGAGATGGAGTCTCACTCTGTTTCCCAGGCGGGAGTGTAGTGGCGCAATCTCGGCTCACTACAACCTCTGCCTCCCGGGTTCAAGCAATTCTCCTGTCTCAGCCTCCTGAGGAGCTGGGATTACAGGTGTACGCCACCATGCCCGGCTAATTTCTTGTATTTTTAGTAGAGACAGGGTTTCACCATGTTGGCCAGACTGGTCTTGAACTCCTGGCCTCTCAAAGTGCTGGGATTACAGGCGTGAGCCACCAGGCCCAGCCAGAAAATTCTTCATGGTTGGGATGGATGCAAAGGTGACACATGATAGCTTAGAAGACAAAGTCCTTTATTTTACCATCTGTTTACGTGTCTTTGTACCCATCCTTGATTTGGACGGCCTGACCTCGACCTGCTTCTATCCCTTAAAACCAACCCTTAACAATTTCACGCATCCACCTCATCCACCACAGTTCCTGGGCTTAGAGAGAAGGTGCTTATATAGTCTTAGCAGCAGGGCATTTTCAGTGAATAACAGATCCGGCCCAGTGGGATGCCAAATGAGGTAGAGGCACATCCCTGGTCTTCAGACTACCATGATTTTGGTTTCCTAGGAAATAAAACAGGGACAGATAAATAACATAAATATTTTGACAATCAAAAGAATATTTGTATGTCAGAACAGAAAAAGGGAGCTATTCTATTAGAGTACCGACTAAAAATATGAAGAAAAATTATAATCTGATACTCTTTAGAGGATTATTGTAGCCAAGAAATAATTCGTTCTTCAATCTGCACTCAAAAACAAAAGTCAGGGCTGAAATTTGTGTGCAAAATAAATTTTAGACTTATACTTTGCCTGATTATTCATATAAAGTGCAGCAAGAATTGTTTGGCCATATAGGCTCCTATTAAGTTGGCTTTGCTGGAACTTTACCTACAAATATGTTATTCTAGTCAAAGCCTTGGCAAAATAACCAGTGTCTCCAATTGCTCTGTTCTAAAAGACTCTTACTAAGCTTATGCAAATGGCTATATTGTCATGAACTCACAATCCAAATTTTGGAGAACTCAGATAGATAGAAAGGCAAATTTGCTTACAAACACATACTTCACCCAGTTGCTTTAAACTATGAATAACTCAAAAGAAAAGGATTTGTTTGACGCTTCTATAACCAGAACAGGGACTTTCAAACAGGATGTTTGTTCACCTTGGAACTGCCATTCACAAGCCAAACAGCTAATGAGAGTTGTCTATCAGGCACTGTAGAATCTAGTAGCTCCTCACATAGTTAGAATCAGTCCTAGGGAAAAAATTTTAAAAGAAGAGGCTTCCTGCTCATAAGGATCTCCTCCTTGTATCCTCAGGTAGCAAGATCTTATGTAAACCATTTTTAATTTGTCATGGTGCTCCTTTGGGCACCATTATTTCCATTGGCATAAGATAGCTTCCGTCAACATTCCACAACAAGGCAGTAAATGCCCCTCAAGTGGAAATTCTCTAGCCCAGTCATTGTCATTGGGAAGTGCCCACAGTCTTTTGCCATCAGCACGAATAAATGCTCCACAAAGGGCTATAAAGTGGCGGATTTGTTTGACTAGCACTCCAGCTTCTACCCTACACTTTGTGGGCTCAGGCAATCTTACTAGTTCCCATTTGGCATGTCCAATTAACATTTCTGAAAGAGCAGATTTACATGCCTTCGGTTTTATGGCACTAGATAGGGAAAACACCCCCCAATTAGATACAATCAATATCCATTTTCTTTCTGTTTTTGTTTTTTTTTTAGACGGAGTTCAGTTCGTTGCCCAGGCTGGAGTGCAATGGCACCATCTTGGCTCACTGCAACCTCAACCTCCCAGACAATAACAATTTTCATAAGACATTTAGGTAAAGGAGTTACAATTACCTTACATAAAGCCTATTTATGTAAACATCTCAAATTTCATAATCCCATCAACCTGTACTTTTTTTTTGAGATGGAGTCTTGCTCTGTTGCCAGGCTGGAGTGCAGTGGCACAATCTCGGCTCACGACAACCTCCAACTCTCACGTTCAAGCGATTCTCCTGCCTCAGCCTCTCTAGTAGCTGGGCCACCAAGCTCAGCTAATTTTTGTATTTTTAGGAGAGACAGAGTTTCACCCTGTTGGCCAGGATGGTCTCCATCTCTTGACCTCATAATCCACCTGCCTTGGCCTCCCAAAGTGCTGGGATTACAGGCGTGAGCCACCACATCCGGCCCAATCTGTACATTTTTATGTTCTGGTCACAGGAACTTTCCTTTTCTATCCCCAGACCATTTTACCTTTTCTGGTGAAAAAAGGCTTGGGTCCCCAGGGAGTTGAGCCAAGGGACTCAGGCTCTTTTGCCAATTGTTTTTATCTTAATTTGCCCCAGCATTGCCCTAGGCAATGTCAGCTTTCTCGTGATAACCTTTGCCTTTTGATTTTTTTTTAAATTTTCCAATCTGAGGCAAATAGTGAATAACCATCCAAAATGGGTGATATTTCCGTCACTCCTTCTGGGGAGAGTCCTTCGACTCTGGTTTTCTTTTCTCTTTTTTTTTTTTAATTAATTACTTCAATGTGTTATGCCCCACGAGGGACAGCAAATTTGATAAGGCCTCTCAAACAGTTGCATGATTCTGTGGGAGGGGTACCCATGTAAAAATGGGTCCCCTTAACCTTCAGGTTTACCATGATGTGGGTAATAGGCATATTCAGTGGGAGAATATCTTGGTCATCATAAAGCGAGTCCCACATGGCTCACATATGAAGCATATTAAGTGCTTCATCTGGGGTGCTCCACTTGGTATTTTATAGGGCAGTCAGGCAGTCCCCTTTTCAGGGAAAACAGATCTTACCATGGCCAATAGGCTGGTTGTTTTCTCAGGAATAACCTCCTGTACATTTGGATCACATGTAGTTATCAGTGATTGTTTAATAGTGAGATGTGGGTCTTACATCAATCCAAACGAGCTCTTTCCTTCTGTAGCATTTAAAATTAAGGAATTGTCCTAAGAGTAATTATATAATATTTTTACTATCCATTATAGTAAAGGTTTCTCAAGAAGCTGATGACAACAACCTACAAAATGGGACAATTCCTTTACATTATACCCTATGGTTTAATAGTTACTTGGTTTTGCCCTTCCCTCACATTGACTATCTTCTCTGTAACCACAGGTCTCAGAGGTAACTTTTGTTCCCTGGCTTAATTTTTTTGTTTTTATCCATTTAGTTTTATCTCTGTAATTTTTCCTTTATCTTAAAGTGACTCTTAAATGGTTTCTCAACTAGGAAAAAATCACATTTTTTTTAGCAAGAACCACATCCTTGTGTTTTATAAACTTCACCAAAAACACCTTTTGTGCTTCTACTATTTTAATTCTTAGTAACACAAACTCCTAGTGGGAAAAAAACCCTAAGGTTACTTGATTTAACATAACATGACTTTAAGATTTTAAACTATTGCAGAGAATTTTGAGATTACATTTACCAAATTAATCTTACCAAAGACTGCCAAAGTCATGAATTAAAGGGGATCTGAGCTAGGTTCTAACAGTCTGATAAGTTGTTAGTTTTCTTTAAGTCAAATGATTAGAACTCTTTCATACAGTTTAGTTTAATAGTGAAATATCACTTCCTCATGACACATGTAAACATATAGATACAACAGACATGCAGGCAAAAGCAGACCCAAAAGATTTTTCATTCGCCCATTTTCAAAAATTTTCTCCCTTACATTAGACTATTAATTTTTAAAGTTACAACAAAAGTTGAAGGAGAGAGTTACCATCCTAGGCCTTCTCAAAAGACAGAAGATGCTGAAATAGCAGGGTACAGCTTCTGAGTATCAATCTGAATAATTTCAAAAAGAAATAGATTCTAGAATTTAAAAATTAAAAAATTCTTGCATTGTGTATTAGTCCATTTTCACACTGCTATAAAGAATTGCCCAAGACTGGGTAATTTTAAAGAAAAGAGGTTTAATCGACTCAGAGTTCTGCATGGCTGGAGAGGCCTCAGGAAACTTACAATCATGGTGGAAGGGAAAGCAGGCACGTCTTAAATGGCAGCTAGCAAGAGAGAGAGCATGAAAAGCCCAGGGGAAGCTGCCAGTTATAAAATCATCAGATCTCGTGAGAACTCCCTCACTATCACAAGAACAGCATGGGGGAAACCACCCCCATGATCCAATCACCTACCACCAAGTCTCTCTCTCAACACCTAGGAGGGATGTTAAATTAAAATTCAAGATGAAAATGGGACACAAAGCCTAACCATATTACATTAAGTAACTCTATTTTAAATGAAATCTTGTTTTAACCAATTCTTTAGGTTTTTGTGGGTGTATTTTTAATATCAAAGTCTAATTTTTAGAAAAACTATTTACTATAATTTCCTTTAATTAGAGCCAATTAATTGCATTTTTATAAATTCCTTTTTTACTAACCTTATTACAACTTAGACCATTTACAACATGCTTGGACTTTTGGCTTGTCCTAAATATTCCTCTTTCTTGAACAACCCATTCATTTTATTTTAGAACAAAAATTCACCATACAAGACTCTTTCTCATATAAAATTATTTTAAGCTTTCTTACCAAAAATACCTGTTTATTTCTATAACTTTCTTTGCATCTCTCTTATTTCCTGGTTCCTTTTACCTTGTTTTACACATAACATTTAAATAAGCTTTGAATAGACAAAAATTATTCACCTTTTAATAAGAATATATTTTTTTAAAGAATGTTCTCCTACACTATAATTTTTTTAATTGGCAAATACCTAGACATTTAATGAAATATTTAATTTAACTTTAGATTCTAATTTATGACAAGTTTGTTTACAAGTTTCTATTATATTTATCTAATTATTTTAATAGTTTACCTAGTGATATGGTTAGGCTTGTGTCCCCACCCAAATCTCGTCTTGAATTATAATTCCTATAATCCCCATGTGTCAAGAGAGAGACCAGGTGGAGGTAATTGACTTATGGGAGTGGTTTACCCCATGCTGTTCTCATGATAGTGAGTGAGTTCTCATGAGATCTGATGGTTTTATGTATTTGGTAGTTCCTCCTGCATTCATTCTCCTTCCTGCTGCCTTATGAAGAAGGTGCCTTGCTTCCTCTTTGCCTTCTGCCATGATTGTAAGTTTTCTGAGGCCTCCCCAGCCATGCTAAACTGTGAATCAATGGACCTCTCTCCTTTATAGATTACCTAGTCTTGGATAGTTCTTTATAGCAATGTGAAAATAGACCTCCAGAGAGAGAAACTAGATTATTTATGAAAATTGTGATAGTCATTATTTAAAGTTATTTCCCTGTCAACCATTTTTACAGCTTGTGAATTTCAGGTGATTACCTAAGTAAGTACCTTAAGATTAAATATATGATTATTTTACCAATAATTCAAGATTTAGCTGTTTTCATTAAATCAACAATATTAATGTCTTTTTTATTTAAAATGACACAAACAAAAATCATTACTTTTTTGCTGGGTTTATAGTTTTATAACCCTTATGCCAAATTTTGACACCTTATAGTATTCAGCAGAGATAAGTATGAAATCACTTGATCGATAAATGCAAACAAAAATGTATGCTGACAAGTCTTAAGACATTTCAAATATTACTTTACCGACAATCTTAAAGCTAGCTTATTAAAGATTTTACTTAAGTCATGTAAACTTGAAATGCATTTGGGCTTATTATTTAATTTATGGATAATCTATAATTGGTAGCCAATTTGTTACCTTGTGACCCAAAACACAACAGAATCCATGTATGTACACATAAACACACATACACACTCATACAACCAAAGATCCTACAGCTTTTACTTCAGAATGTTAGCCATGAGATATTAATACAAACTCATTGGTTTGCAAAAACAATAACAAAAGAAATGGTTGGATACAAACAGTGGATTTTATCTCAGTAGAAAAGTAACAGCAGACTTAAAGCAGACAGAAAAGAAAGCAAAGAAATAGAGAACTTCGGAAGCTTATAGTTGCATATTGACCTTCAGGCTCTGAATTCTCTTTGAGGTGATTTGCCCATCAGTTTAAAACGTGCACAAGAGCAGACCCGATGTGTAACCAGCTGGAGTATTAGAAAACCTGGCGTGCCATTCCATTTACACAACCACTTGCAAGTAGAGGGTCATAAAACCAAACAGGGTGCCTGAGAGGGGTCATTCTCCTTGTCTGTCCTCATTCCTAGATAATTCATTTCCCACATTTTTTCTTAAAAGGAGGAACTAAGCTGTGGCCTAGAGTTTGGTGGAGTGGGGAAAAGTGTGCTCGTTGTGAGTGGGACTCCACAGTGTGTCACACACAGTGTGTCTCAGTTTCTTACTCTGGAGGTCTAGCATCTCCGGGAGGGCTGATAGCATGGGGTGACCAGCTCCTATATGTGCTTCCTGGATGAGCCTTTTTAAACATATTTTGTTTGGAGTTCCCTGTAGGGTCACTGCACATCATGGGGGCTCAACCCCCCAACAGTCCCACTCAGCCCCCTGGCACTCAGGGGCACCTTTTGACTGGGAAGAGCAAAATGCCCTTTCTCTTTGGAGCTGTAGAAACTCAGTCTCTCATTTATCTATGAAAAAGACAGTTCACTTCCTCCCACAAATGCACAGAGCAGCCAATCAAGACTAATTTCAAGAGGAAAGGCAATGAAAAAGACACTTTTTTTTTTTTTGAGACAGAGTGTCACTCTGTCACCAGGCTGGAGTGCAATGGCACAATCTCGGCTCACTGCAACCTCTGCCTCCTGGGTTCAAGCAATTCTCCTGCCTCAGGCTCCCAAGTAGCTGGGACTACAGGTGCACTCTACCATGCCCAGCTAATTTTTGTATTTTTAGTAGAGACGGGGTTTCACCATGTTGGCCAGGATGGTCTCGATCTCTTGACCTCGTGATCCACCCACCTCGGCCTCCCAAAGTGTTGGGATTAGAGGCATGAGTCACCGCACCCAGCCGGACAAGACACTTTTTAAAATGTACCTCCAAACTAGAATTAGGATCCTAAATATCTTCCCAGGAGGAAAAAAAAAAAATCTAAGACCACTCTCTGTAAACTGTTCTTAGCCACCCCTAACTTTGTAGCACTTGTCCGCCATTACACACACCAAGGTAAAATCCTCACACAGTGCAAAGTAATCTTTGGTATCCCCCAAAGCCAAAGAGGTCAGGTAATGCAATACAGGAGAGCAGAACTTTAGACCGAAGAAGAATCTGCCTATAACTCTTGAAACTTCAAAAAGAAAACAGAACACTCCAAAAGGGATGAGTGGCACCTTTGTTTTGAGTTACTTGAGGAATTCAAGTCATTAGAAGCCTTCTCTAGATTTTTTCTTGGTACTGAAGATGGCAAAGGGGAAGGAGGAATAGGATGGATGAAAATTAAGACAGCGAACACAGAAACTAAGCCCATGGTTTCTTTTTTTCTTTTTACAGCTGTGAGAAATTTTAACTTATTCAGAGGCCTTGTTCCCCATAATTTGGAATTCTCATTAGGATTTGACCAAGACAGGTAGAGTTAGTCAAATCCAATGGGAGAAAGGGACAACAACAAAAAAAACCAACAATATGATCACTTAGCGCTCTAATGGTAAGGAGAAATTAAGACCAGCTGGTTGTCAACTTTAACCTTTAGTCATTATGGAGAATTTTCAAGACAAAAAAAAAGCAAGCAAGCAAGCAAGAAAACCAAATCAGCTTCTTACCTAAAAATGGATCTCAGGTTGAAGACTACTCTCTAACATCCTAGAAGCAGGAAGAAACTCAAACTTGCCTTCCCTGTTAGGTATTAGCTAAAACTCCGAAAAGGAGTTACCTGTTACCTGCCTTCCAACATCATGGGAGCAGGAAAACTTGCCTTCCTTGCTGGAAGCAAGTATAACTCCAGAAAAGGAATTGTAGAGCAAAATAAACTTTAGATCTCAACCAAATTTTGAGAGATCAGGGGTTCTCTGGAGAAAGGGGAGTTCCCAAGCCTCAGCAAATTGTCCTGTTGATTTGAGCCATAAAGATAGCTCAAGCTGGTGCCGAGCACCGATAGGAGATTTGTCAAAGGTCAGGGCTACATACACTCAGACTCCCTTCATGGGCACCAATTTGTAAACCAAAAATTATCTGAGACAAGTCTCAATCAATTCAGAAAGCTTATTTTGCCAAGGTTAAGGATGCACCCATGATACAGCCTCAGGAGGTCCTGAGGACACGTGCCCAAAGTGGTCGAAGTACAGCTTGCTTTATACATTTTAAGGAGACATAATACATCAATCAGCACGCATAAGACTTAGAATGGTTAGATCTGGAAGTTTGTGATAACTCAAAGGCAGGGACAGGGGCTTCCAGGCCGTAGTTAGATTTAAACATATTCACTCTGATTGGCAATTGGTTGAAAGAGTAATTATCAGTAGAAAGGAATGTTTGGAGTAAGATAAGGGGTTTTGGAGACCTAGGTTTTATCATGAAGATGAAGGCTTCAGAGAGAATAGATTGTAAATGTTTCTTTCTCTTTTTTTTTTTTTTTTGAGACGGAGTCTTGCTCTATCGGCAGGCTGGAGTACGGTGGTGCAATCTCGGCTCACCGCAACCTCCGCCTCCCGGATTCAAGCAATTCTCCTGCCTCAGGCTCCCGAGTAGCTGGGACTACAGGTGCGTGCCACCATGCCCAGCTGATTTTGTATTTTAGTAGAGACGGGGTTTCACCATGTTGGCCAGGATGGTCTCGATCTCTTGACCTCGTGATCCTCTCACCTTGGCATCCCAAAGTGCTGGGATTACAGGCGTGAGCCACCACGCCCGGCCTGTAAATGTTTCTTATCAGACTTAAGGTTTGTATTGATGTTAGTGCCAGAGGGGTATAATGAGGCATGTCAGACCCCCACTTCCCATAATAGCCTGAAACAGTCTTTCAGGTTAAATTTTAGAGTGCCCTAGCCAAGGAAGAAGTCCATTCAGATGTACATGGGAGGCCTTCAAATTTTATTTTTGGTTTGCAGCTCCTTGAGGACAGGAACTTTGTCTTATTCAACTTAGAAACACCAATGTGTGACACATGGTAGATATTCCAAAAGTTGAGTAATATTTGTTTATTCTTTCAGCAAATGTTTGTAAAGCCTAGAGGTATGACATGATATGGTGTGCTTGGAAAACAGGAAACAGGATGTTTATTTCAAACATCCATGGATAAAGGACATCTATGAAAAACCCACAGCTAACATCACATTCAGCAAAAGGCTGAAAGCTTTTCCCTTAAGATCAATAAGATAGGGATGCCTGCTCTTGCCACTTTTATTCAACATTGTACTGGAGGTTCTAGCCCGGGTAATAAAGAAAGAAAATGAAATAAAACCACACAGAATGGAAGGGAAGAAATAAGACCCTTTATATTTGCAGATGACATGATCTTATTTAGAGAGAATGCCAAGGAATCCATAAAAAACTATTAAAAATAAATATGTTCAGCAAGGTTACCAAACTTGCAAGATACAAATCAATATAGCTGGGCAAATTGGCTGATGCCTGTAATCGCAGCACTTTGGGAAACCAAGGTGGGAGGATCACTTGAGACCAGGAGTTTGAGCCCAACCTGGGCAAGATGGCAAGACCGCATCTCTACAAAAAAAATTTTTTTAATTAGCCAGGTGTGGGGATGTACACTTGTAGTCCCAGCTACTCAGGAGACTGAGGTAGCAGGATCACCTGAGCCCAGGAGTTAAAAGCTGCGGTGAGCTATGAATGTGCCACCACACTCCAGCCTCAGTGACAGAAAGACTCTGTCTCTAAAAACAAATTAAGAAAAAATAAATCATATAAAACTTCAATTGTACTTCCATACAATAGCAATTTCAGAAATCTGAGAATGAAATTAAGAAAACCATTCCATTTACAATAGAAAAAAATCCCAAAATACTTAGGAATAAATTTAATGAAAGAAGTGCAAGACTTGTACACTGAAAACTATGGGACACCAATGAAAGAAATTAAGGACCTGAATACATGAAGAGACATTCACAGATTCGAAGACTTAATATTGTTAAGATGAGCCAGGTGTGATGGATCACGCCTGTAATCCCAGCACTTTGGGATGCCAAGGCAGGCCACTTGAGGTCAGGAGTTCAAGACCGGCCTGACCAACATGGTGAAACCCCTTCTCTACTGAAAATACAAAAATTAGCCAGGCGTGGTGGCGGATGCCTGTAATCCAAGCTACTCTGGAGGCTGAGGCAGGAGAATCGCTTGAATCCAGGAGGCAGAGGTTGCAGTGAGTCAAGATTGCACCACTGCACTCCAGCCTGGGTGACAAGAGCAAGACTCCATCTCAAAAAAATTAAATAAATAAATAAAATATATACATATACATTATTAAGATGGCAATACTCCCTAAATTGATCTATAGATTCAGTGTATTCACTATTAAAGTCCCAGCTGTCTTTTTTTCAGAAACTGATAAGCTGATTCTAAAATTGACATGGAAATACAAAAGACCCACAGTAGCTGAATAATCTTGAAAAAGAGCAAAATTGGCGGACTCACACTCCTAAAATTTCAAAATTTATTACAAAGCTACAGTAATATAGACAGTGTGGTACTGCCATAAGGACAAACACGAAAATCAATGGAATAGAATTGAGAGTCCAGAGACTGGTCAATTGATTTACAAAACGGGGACCAAGACAATTTAATGGGAAAAGAAGTCTTTTTAACAAATGATACTGGGACAACTGGATATCCACATGCAAAAGAAGAAAACTGGACCCCTGTCTTATACCATAAACAAAAATAAATTCAAGGGCGGGGTGTCTGTAATCCAGCACTTCAGGTCTGTAATCCAGCACTTCAGGAGGCTGAAGCGGGCAGATCACTTGCGGTCAGGAGTTCGAGATCAGCCTGGCCAACATGGTAAAACCCTGTCTCTACTAAAAATACAAAAATTAGCTGGGCGTGGTGGCAGGCACCTGTAATCCCAGCTACTCGGGAGGCTGAGGCATGAGAATTGCTTGAATCCAGTGGGCAGAGGTTGCAGTGAGCCGAGATCGCACCACTGCACTCCAGCCTGGGTGACAGAGTGAGACTCTGTCTCAATAAATAAATAAATATTTTTTTAAAAACTCAAAATGGATCAAAGACCTAAACATAAGAGCTAAAACTATAAAACTCTCAGTAGAAAATGAAGACACATCTTCATGACTTTTGTACTTCAAAAGATGCTGTCAAGAAAGCAAAGAACTGGGCCGGGCGCAGTGGCTCACGCCTGTAATCCCAGCACTTTGGGAGGCCGAGGCGGGCAGATCACGAGGTCAGGAGATCGAGACCACCCTGGCTAACACGGTGAAACCCCGTCTCTACTAAAAATACAACAAATTAGCCGGGCAAGGTGGCGGGCGCCTGTAGTCCCAGCTACTCGGGAGGCTGAGGCAGGAGAATGGCGTGAACCCTGGGGGGTAGAGCTTGCAGTAAGCCAAGATCGCGCCACTGCACTTCAGCCTGGGCAACAGTGAGACTCCATCTCAAAAAAAAAAAAAAAAAAAGCAAGCAAAGAACCCACAAAATTGAAGAAAATATTTGCAAATCATATATCTGATAAGTCTAGTCTTCAGTATTCAGTATTCAGCAAAGGAAGGCTGGGCATGCTGATGCATACCTGTAGTCCCAGCTGTTGGGGAGGCTGAGGCAGAGGGTTTGCCTAATGCCAGGAGTTCAAGGCTGAAGTGCACTATGGCATGCACTGGAGTACCATGCCTGTGTACGCTAGCCTGAGCAACATAGCAACACCTCATCTCTAAAAATAAAAAAAAAATAAAATTTAAAAATTAAAAAGAAGTCTTACAAGAAGACAATCTACTTTAAAAATGAGGGCCAGGCTTGGTGGCTCATCCCCGTAACCCCAGCACTTTGGGAGGCTGAGGCGGGCAGATTGCTTGAGACAGGAGTTCAAGAGCAGCCTGGGCAACATGGCGAAACCCCATTTCTAGAAAAATTAAAAACTAGGCGGGCGTGGTGGCACGCACCTGTAGTCCCAGCTACTCAAGAGGCTGAGGTAGGAAGATCACCTGAGCCTGGGGAGGTTGAGGCTGTGGATAGCCGTGATTGGGCCACCGCACTCCACCCTGAGGGACAGAGTGAGACCCAGTCTCAAAAAAAGAAAAAAGGCAAAGAATCTGAATATATATATATGCATATATATATATATACACACACACACATATATACAAATGGCAAATAAGCACATGAAAAGATGCTAAACATCTTTGAGTCATCAGACAAATGCAAATTAAAACTACGATGAGATACCTCTTCATACCCTCTAGGATGGCTATAGCCAAAGAGATTGACAATAACAAGTTTGGTGCAGATGTAAAGAGACCAGAAGCCTCATACATTGCTGGTGAAAATGTAAAATGATGCAGCTGCTTTGGAAAACAGTCTGGCAGTTCCTCAAAAGGTCAAACATAGTTACCATGGGTCTTAGTCCATTCATTTGGGCTGCTGTAGCAAAATAAGGTAGACTGGGTGGCTTACAAGCAAGAGAAGTTTATTTGTTGCAGTTCTGGGGACTGGGAAGCCCAATATCAAGGTTCCAGCAGATTTAATATCTGGTGAGATCCCATTTCCTGGTTCATAGATGGTACCTTCTCACTGTATCCTCACGTGATGTAAAAGGGCAAGGTAGCTCTCGGGGCTTCTCCTATGAACTAATGACCTCCCATAAGTCCCGAACTGCTAATATCATCACTTTGGGGGTTAGGATTTCAGCGTATGGATTGTGGTGGAGGTGCAAACACTCAAACCATAGCACAGTATGACCCAGCAACTCCATTCTTAAGTATATATCCAGAGAAATGAAAACATGTTCATACAAAAACTTATACAGTTGTTTGGAGCCAGACTATTTGTAATAGCCAAAAAAACAGAAACAACCCAAATGTCCATCAGTTGATGATGGAAACAAAATGTGTTATATCCAATGAAATACTATTCAGCCATAAAAAGGAATACTGGGCCAGGCATGGTGGCTTATGCCTGTAATCCAAGCACTTTGTGAGGCTGAGGTGGGAGGATCACTTGAGCCCAGGAGTTTGAGGCCAGCTTGGGCAACATAGCAAGATCTCATCTTTACAAAAAATAAAATATAATAAAATTCTGGCCCTGCGCGATGGCTCATGCCTGTAATCCCAGCACTTTGGGAGGCTGAGGCGGGCGGATCATGAGGTCAGGAGTTCAAGACCAGCCTGGTCAATATGGTGAAACCCCATCTCTACTAAAAAATAAAAAAATTAGACGAGCTTGGTGGTGCACGGCTGTAGTCCCAGCTACTTGGGAGGCTGAGGCAGGAGAATTGCTGGAACCCAGGAGACTGAGGTTGCAGTGAGCCAAGATCGCTCCATTGCACTCCAGCCTGGGTGACAGAGCAAGATTCCATCTCAAATAAATAAAAAATAATTAAAAAACAGAAAATTAGCCAGGCATGGTGGTATGTGCCTGTGGTCTCAGATACTTGGGAGGCTAAGGTGGAAGGATGGCTCAAGCCCAGGAGTTTGAGGTTTCAGTGAGATATGAATGTGTTGCTCATTCTGAGCAACAGAGCAAGACCTTGTCTCCATTAAAAAATAATAATAAGGCCGGGCGCAGTGGCTCATGCCTGTAATCCCAGCACTTTGGGAGGCCAAGGCAGGCAGATCATGAAGTCGGGAGTTCAAGACCAGCCTGACTACCATGGTGAAACCCCGTCTGTACTAAAAATACAAAAATTAGCCTGGCGTGGTGGCACACACCTGTAATTCCAGCTACTCGGGAGGCTGAGGCAGGAAAATCGCTTGAACCCAGGAGGTGGAGGTTGCAGTGAGCCGAGATCGTGCCACTGCACTCCAGCCTAGGCGACAGAGCAAGATTCCATCTCAAAAAATAATAATAATAATAAAATGTGATCATAATTTGAGAAAGGCTGCTCATTCTAACCATACATAAAAACAAGGAAAGCAGCAATATTATTGTAAAAACCCACCAACTGTTTCTTTTCTCCATTGCCAACGTCGGATTGGGCAAATCCTACCTTAAAAAGCACTGGCTTGCCTCGGTTTATTTTGCATCATCCAAAGGCCCTCTAAGGATCTCTGACTCACAGACCCTCACCCCAGACAGATTTTATACACAGGCTCTCCCAGTCTCTTTCTTCCCATGGAACTCCAGTGAGATTGGGCTCATTTCTATCCCTCAGTTAACAGAGAGCCGATCAGGAGTGACTGACAGAAATCATCCACCAAAAATAACCAAGCTTGCCTGAGGAAAGTAACTTTCTTTCCATGCTTCTTCCTCTAAACCTAGTCTCTTTTAAGTAAAATAGTCTGACTCTTATAAGAATAAAACTAAAGGCCGGGCACAGTGGCTCACGCTTGTAATCCCAGCACTTTGGGAGGCCGAGGTGGGTTAACCACGAGATCAGGAGATCGAGACCAGCCTGACCAACATGTTGAAACCCCGTCTCTACTAAAAATACAAAAAATTAGCCAGGCATGTGGCGCATGCCTGTAATCCTAGCTACTCAGGAGGCTGAGGCAGGAGAATTGCTTGAACCTGGGAGGTGGAGGTTGCAGTAAGCTGAGATGGCACCACTGCACTCCAGCTTGGGCGACAGAATGAAACTCTGTCTCAGGAAAAAAAAAAAAAAAAAGAGGAAGAAGAAAACTACCAGCTCCAGGTTAAAGGCAACACTATTGTTGTTACCGCCTTCTCCAGGACAGGAAAGGCAAGCCCAGGGTGAATAAACAACTTTTGGGCACCTACTAAATGGCAGGCCCTGTGAGGCAGACACAAAGTCACAATTGATGCCCTCAAGAAGCTTGCATTCTAGTGGGAAAACAGAAATGTAGTTAGTTTCATTATAAAACCACAAAGTAAATATTAAACAGGGATAGGAACAGTTTGTCCTGACTGCAGGAGTGATTACTTCTGACTTGGAAATCAGGAAAGGCTTCATGTCTGTTGTACCTGGCTTACACTTGGAAGGATATGCATGATTTTGATAGAAGAGTTGGAATGAGCATAGCAGGCTAGAGGGAACAGCATGAGGGATACATGAAAATAAATAACAACTACAATGCATAGTACATCAGGTGTAGGGCAGGATCTGGAAGAGAAATGTAATCAGGATCAGATTGAAAAAGGTTGTAGTTCCATGCTTGTGTTTGGACTTTGTACTTATTGGTGGCATCATAGAGGGCTTTTCTGGCAATAAGAAGTTTGGAGGCTGAGCATGGTAGCTTACGCCTATAAACCTAGCACTTTGGGAGGCCGAGGCAGGAGGATTGCTTGAGGCCAAGAGTTCAAGATCAACTTGGCCAACATAGCAAGACCCTATCTTTTAAGGTACTTTTTTTAGGAATTTTTATTTTTCAATAAAAAGTTTGAAGCCAATACATCTGCCAGGACCCCTGCAATGATGACGGGGAGTTACTCAAGCAGTGAAAGTAGGAATAGAGAGAACAGACAAGATACGGTAGAATTGACTGAACATGGAAAACTAAACCAGAGAAGGGTCAAAACATGATTCACCCTCCAAGAGCCAACAATTTATGGGGATCTTTTAGAGCCAGCCATTTAGTGCCCCCTGGTGGACAGATGAGACCATCACAGCATTAACAGCAACAAGTCACTTAGGCTGTTTCATTCTTCCAGTAAAAAGTTTATATTGAACATTATCCAGACCCTCACTAATCAGCCTCTGCAGAAGCCACAGAGATCACAGCACTATTTTAGGTGAATCTAGTTAGGAGAAAAGATAGACCTCAAATGCCTAACTAACCCATAACAGAAAGTAGAATAAATGACCAAATGCTAAAATATGTGGTGGATAACACTGACATGAGATTTTAGAAAATACTGCAATTTGAGAGGTGGGTTAAGGCTTCAGATATAACAGAGTTTTTTGTTTTACTTGTTTTGAGACAGTCTCGCTCTGTCACCCAGGCTGGAAGTGCAGTGGCTCAGTCTCAGCTCACCTCAATCTCCACCTATGTTCAAACGATTCTCCTGCCTTAGCCTCCAGAGTAGCTGGGACTACAGGTGCATGCCACCACACCTGGCTAATTTTTGTATTTTTAGTAGAGACGGGATTTCACCATGTTGGCCAGGTTGGTCTCAAACTCCTGACCTCAAGTGATCCGCCCACCTCTGCCTCCCAAAGTGCTGAGACTGCAGGTGTGAGCCACTGCGCCCAGCCACAGAGCCATTTCTTTAACATATGATTTTTGAAGAGCATCCAGGTCAGAGGCAATTGTGAACAAAACATCCTGAGAAGTAAATGAAAAAATAGTAAGGTTGAAATACTAAGAAATTCTATAGGTAATGAAGTCTGAAGGTTCAAGCTGGCTAGTGATGTAGTGTTCAAGTTTTAAGACCAATCTGACACTGGAATAAAAAATGGAGAAATTAGGATGCCCAAGACAAAATTTAGATATGAAAACAGTGAAAGCCAGTTGTGAAGTCCTAATAAACTAATCCTGGCCAGGAGCTGTGGCTCATGCCTATAGGAAGGCCAAGCCAGGAGGACTGCTTGAGCTCAGGAGTTTGGGACAGCCTGGGCAACATAGCAAAGTTGTCTCTACAAAAAATTAGCCAAGTGTGAAGGCAGGCACCTATAGTCACAGCTATGTAGGACACTGAGGTGGGAGGATCACTTGAGCCCGGGAGGTTGAGGCTGCAGTGAGCCACTGCACTCCAGCCTGGGTGACAAAGCAAGACCATCTCAAAAAAATAAATGATCCAATTAATATAAGTTAGCTGGACACATTAAATGGTTACTGCATGGTTGGAAAAACAAGCTTTCCGATTGTCTCTTAGCTAAGTGTATTTTGTCTTCTGCATTTCTTGGGCCCACCTTGAGGTAGAAAAGGTAGCTGGGCGCAGTGGTTCACACCTGTAATCCCAATACTTTGGGAGGCTAAGATGGGAAGATTGCTTGGTCAACATAGACCCCAAAGACAAGGTTACCCAGACCCCAATCCAAAGCTCTAGGGCTGCTGGCATGGGTAGTTCATTTGCACGTAAGCTGTATCAGGAGCACACAAAAGCGCCATTAGGTCAGTAATTCGGCTATTCCTTTTTTTATTTTGAGACAGAGTTTCACTCTGTCACCCAGGCTGGAGTGCAGTGGTGTGAACTCGGCTCACTGCAAGCTCCACCTCCTGGGTTCACGCCATCCTCCTGGCTCAGCCTCCCGAGTAGCTGGGACCACAGGCACCCGCCACCTCGTCAGGCTAATTTTTTGTATTTTTAGTAGAGATGGGGTTTCACCGTGTTAGCCAAGATGGTCTCGATCTCCTGACCTCGTGATCTGCCCACCTCAGCCTCCCAAAGTCCTGGAATTGTAGCAGTGAGCCACCGTGCCCGGCCCAATTCAGCTATTCTTTTACTTTCCCAGGCTTATTTCTCTCTCAAATGCCAATCAGGGTTACATGTTATCCAGAAAACCTATCATTCTCAACTAAACACATAATGTTCCTGCTAGTTGTAATGTAATTCCTACTCCTTAATTCACAAGTGGCAACCTCCCTTCCACACCACCAGTACTTCTACCACAAGGCAGAATTAATAGCCATCTGCAATCTAAGAGAGAATAGGAAGATAAATAATCCTTACACCCAAAAGGCCAAACAATTTTTATTTTCAAAAACAACTTTATTCATGACACATATTAAAAAAAAATTCCCACCCCTGGAAATGAGCTAAAAAAATAAACAAAATCCACCTCCCACCTCCCTGTTCCCACTTCCTCCCATTCCCTCCAAATAAAAGGGAAAAAAGGCAAAGAAAAAAAAAAAACAAAAAAACAAAACAACTGAAAAACAAAAACACCCCTAAACCCCCCAAAACAAGGTAGTGCATTTCCCCAGGGGGAAGGGGAATTTACACTGGAGCCGCTGGGAGCGGAACGGAGATCTTCCGGCTACAGAAACCTGCAAAGAAAGACACTCAAAACAGAAAAAGAAACACAAAAGGAAACAAAATAGATCACCAGGCAATCTGGAGGGGCAGGGAGCCGGAGAAGAGGGGTGGGGTGGGTGGTAGACCTGGCTGGACAGGAGCAGGCAGGAGGGGACTGTGAAAGGCGAGGAGAAGACGGAGGGAAGGTAACAAGCAGAACAGTTTGGTGTCCTTCCAGAGCCCTGGGTAAAAAAAAAACCTCCTACCACCCACGCCCACCTACCCTTGAGCAGCCCCCAAGGGGGTGAAGTGGGGCAGGGAAACATGGGGAGCAGCTTGCGCAGTTGAGACGTGTCCATGGCGAATCCCCAGAGTGAATAAGCAGCCCCCTGCCCCACTCCCTGGGCCTTCCCCTACTCCCCAAAGCAGGTCCCTCCTCAGCAGTTAGTTATGGGATTCTCCCCCCTTCCACAGTATATCTTTTTTTTAAAAAATATTTTTTTTCCATCAAGGTCATCTTCTGTTTTTCTTTTTTTTTTTTTTAATTCTTTTTTTTTTCCTTCTTTCCTCTTTTTTTCCTCTCTCTCCTCCTAATACACACTTTTTTTAGTAAGGGGAATACCATGATGTCGCTCTAGCCCGGCCCCTGGAAGAAAGAAGGAGAGTTAGGTGTTAACGTGATCACTAGATAGTTCAGTACAAGCCCCTCCCCGTAGGCCCTTGCCCCAGTTACTGGTGAAGGGAAGGGGGGAAAAGAAGTGTTCAAGTGTCCTAAAACTGACCCCATGATCCCAGAAATAGTAACGCACCTGGAGAACTGGGGCAGGGGAAGGGGGGCTTAACAGAAAACTTTGCCAAACAGTGGCGAAAAAGAAGCGCATCTGAGTGAGAGACGGGCAAGAAAAAGGACCCCCTTTTTATCCAGTTTTCAGTCCTCCACAGCTCTTAAACCCTAGGCCATCACAAATAGATCCTCCCTAACTCCTGGGGATAGGCAGGTAGAGCTTATGAAAAGCCAAGGTTTATATGCCTAACCCGTCTATTTAAATGTAGAGACAGAAGTGAAGCAAGGCAAAAACCTGGGCACCACACTAGGCCCAGTGAGAAGTTAACCTTGCAAGACTGGCTCAAATAAAGAATAAGTATCTCAAAATCCTCCCACAAGGCTGTTGGGGAGGATCAACTAGCTAGCCTCTGGTATTCTTCCAAGGGAGGTTCAGTCTTCAATCCCTCCCGAACTCCGAAAAAAGTAACAAAATGTCCAAGCAGCGCTTTCACTGCCTGGAGGCCCTGTTCCTCCCAGTTTTGTCCGCAAACACCTTCAAATGCCACCAACTCCCAAGAAAAAAAAGGCTGGGGGTGGAAGCCTCTTTGAACCAAGGGAGGGATGCAGCCCTTATCACCAATTCCTACTGCAGAAAAGATGATGAGGCTGGCCTTCTGGCCTGGCCTGCGACTACCTTCCTCAACCTGCACAGGCAGGAGACAAAGTTCCTGAAGACCACGGGGAGGGGTGGGGGGAGGGAGGTTCCTCAGACCAGAGAGAAGGAAGCATACAGGGCTCATGGGAGGCGGGGGAAAGAGGAGCAGCCCATCTATCCTGACCTGTAGACGCGACCCCGGGGCCTGCTGTTAAAACCACTGTAGAATCGAGAGCGG
This sequence comes from Pan paniscus, assembly GCF_029289425.2. Taxonomy (NCBI): domain Eukaryota; kingdom Metazoa; phylum Chordata; class Mammalia; order Primates; family Hominidae; genus Pan; species Pan paniscus. The sequence continues at coordinate 24,756,253 of NC_073264.2, read as the reverse complement.
GAACTGTTGTAGTTGGTGGTCCGGGCGCGGTAGCGGGCTCGTGGAAAACCCCGGTCTGTTGTGCTGATGCCTGGTCTGTTGGTTCGTTTTGGGATCACCTGAGTCAGAGATGAACAAATGATAGCCTTAAAGTCAACCTGGAGAGTTTATACACAACTAGAACAGCAATGGACATAGGCTTACCTTGATTTGCCTTCCTCTAAATAGGGACTCATCTAAGGCCAAGGAAGTCCTCACTGACTCTTTGTCTGAGAACTCTATATACGCAAACCTGAAAAGAATTGTCATTGTATCTCTCTGAGGTTACAAATACCTCACAGGTCAAATTCAACCTGCAGGCATGCTTCGTTTTGGGCTACAATGCGGTTATATTTTTTATTTGTCAAAATTCTTCTAAATGGAAAAGTTCAATCATTCAAAATCATTTAAATTTTAAAATTTCCAGCTACTCTTTGAAATTTGTAAAAATAAGACACACAGGGCCTGAATTTCCATATGGCCATAATAGGCCAAGTAGAAGCTGCCCCTCCCCTTCTAGTTCGTGATCCCACCCACATCTAGCCTTCATTTTTGTTATCTGGCCTCTGAAGACATTTAGGTGCAACTCCTGATATATCAACATTAATGCCATGATCTTAAATGACACAGATCACCTGTGTTAACAGCAAATAACTTACTGCTCAATATAAAACATAATTTATCTATTTGTACACTGTAATTTAAATTATCTCAACTTACTCCCCTTTACTTACCCTTTGGGATGGCCACTAAATTTGTCACAGAGTATGGTAACACGGTTGACTGAACCACAGCCATGAAAGTGAGCTTCCAGCTCTTCTGCTGTTGCACCATAGTCCACCTGATGAGAGGAGAAAAATTTCACAGGCACCAGGCAAATTCCTGTCTCAAAAGGAACCCTCCCGAGCCTTTGGTCTGGGCCATCTATACACCAAAGTACATGAAATCTGGTAATTTGAGGAATTAATCTCTTTTCCTTCCAAACCCAGAGCCTTTGCTGATTACTGATCATTCCATTACCTTTAACCTCCTTCCCACACTCCCTCCACACCCAAAACCACATCTATCCCGGAGATGTTCCTTTCAGGACTATTAAATAATTCCCCAAAAGAAGAACTTGCCCCCAACCCCAGTCAGAACCCCAGTACGTACATTGCCAACATAGATGGAACGGGCATCAGCCTCCATCTTCTCCTCAATGGACATGATCACTGGGCCAGCTACCAGGAAAAAATAATTTTTTACAAAAACCACACACTTGTTTTCTACTTGACCAATATGTTGCACTTCCACCACCAGCACTATCCCATAAGCTCAGTGAAGGCAAAGATTTTGGTCTGTGCTGTTCCCTGCTGTACCCACCACGACCTAGAATAGTGCCTAGTGCATAGCAGGTACTCACTAAATATTCGATAAATTGAAAGAATTAATACACACTTAAAACAGTATAGGAATCCCTCCTGCCTCCAAATCAAATCCCTAATGAATGGCTTTGGTTGAAATGCTTTTAAGAGTGAGCAAAATTAAGTAGGCTGAGACGCCACATTTCTAGATTAAAGGGGAAACCCCTTGCAGCTTGCTTTCTCTTAGAATCCTAAAGCGTCTCCAGTTGGAGGAAAAACTATTAGATTTGAAGGTCAAATGCGAGCACGCAACCTCTACAAAGAAAGATAGACGTAAACTAAGAACAAAGAGCAACACAATTATAACAGGCACAAAGGGAGGCACAAGGCTACCACCACCAAAATATAGGTTCTGCCTCACAAAGGTCAGAGGAACACACAACGGACTATGACCGCGGCACAGTCATAATAGCTCAGACAAGCAGCTCCAGGGTGCCGAGTATCTAACCCCACATTCCCCATCCTCCCCACAACCCTTCCAACCCGAGAACCCGGGCTCCGCGTGCAACCGCCAATTACTCACCATTGCCTGGTGGTGGACTCATATTCATCTGCTTCTCTACCTCGTTCTGTAGCTCCTTTAGCTTCTCAGCTTCTTCCTCCATCTCCCTGACTCGAGCTTTGATAGCTTCCAGCTCCTAATATAAGTGGGGAGGGTATGGAGGACAGCTTAAGAGGAACCAACGCAGGGGCTGTGCCCTGCTCTCGGCCAGAGCGCGGCCTCAGCCATGCTCGGCCATTTCCCTCGCCCCATGCGAGGGTCGTGATAAAAGAAAAGCTACCCTCTCTACAACAACACTAGGCACCCGTGACGCCCGAATCAAGCCAGTCGGGCCCCTTGTAGTGATCGCTGACCCATCCCCGGCCCGACCCGGCCCCAGCCACGTTATTCCCCGCCCAACCCCACCCCCCGCCTGCCACCCGCTCGCCCGAGCTCTGGGCCTCCAGTGACCCGGCCGGCCAGCCGCCGGCCTGCTCGCTCGCCCTCCTTCCCTCACCGGGTCCTCAATGGCGCCGTCCCCCGGGTCACCCTCGACCAGTCCCGGCTCCTCCTCCTCCTCTTGGCTGCCGGGGGCTCCCGAACCAGGCCCAGGGCCCGGAGCTCCCGGGGGGGCGCGGGGCCGGGGCGGCTCCTCTTCGGGCTCGGGCTCCGGCTCGGGCTCCAGCAGCAGCTCCTCAGGCTCCAGTTCCTCAGACTCCAGGCCGTTCCCGTAGTCCCCTGCGCCCCCCGGGGCCCCCTCCCCGGCCTCCCCACCGGCCCCGGGCACAAGATGGCGCCGCCGCCCCGGCCCGGAGCCCCGACCGCCCGCAGCCCCCGCTGCTGCTGCCGCCGCCGCCGCCGCCGCCATCGCCGCTCAGACTGGGGCCCGCCGCCCGGCGATTGGAGAGCTGCACCGGCCACGCCGAGGACTCATTAGTCAAGCTGCCTGCCCGTCACCACGAGCTAGTACTCCATTGGGGAATATTACTTGGCAATCAAATAAGACCCCACCTCTAAGGCGGGGTACTGCGCCAAATTCTCAAATCCCGGTAGGGGAAATCTGCCTGTCAATCAACACGCGTCCCACCTCCTATCGAGTCCTTAGGTAATAATACCGCCATGCTCTGACGATATTCCTGCTTCTCCCCGGCCTACGGGCGGGCCCGCGAAGTATGGAACGCTCCGTGATTGGCCCTAGCTAGGCGACTGGAAAGGACCAATCTTCCGATCGCCTCACCGCAGTGGCCCAGTCTCAGATGCCGATTGGCTTGCGAGAGTCGAAGGGGTGACACTCGTTTCGTGACAGGTGAACCTTGCCCCCGAAAGGACTGCCGGGCTTCAAACTTGGGAAACCCGAGGTCACATGACTAGCCAGTCCTTAGGGGGCCGCCATCTTGATACTACTGCTTGCCAGCTAGTGAGCTGTTGGCCGGGTGAGGCCCAAAACAGAGCAGCAGTTTCAGGAAACTTGTATCTTGACCAGGAAGCACCAGTAGATGGGATGTTGCTGAAAATGGAGGTTGTGAATGAAGCATTCCAGGAGGGAGCTTACTTTCCCCATCCAGGTTATTGGCACCATCATCCACTAGCTCTCCCGCACCAGAAAGCAGGGAGGATTCCTCAGTCCAGAGCTACTAGTCACAAGTCCTGTCTGTCCCGCCCTCTTGCGTAGGCCTTCTGCTCCCCAGTTCCATTTTCTTCTCTTTCCTGGACAGCTTCCAATGTCACCCCTCCAATCTGCACCGCTAACAGACTGGCCCCCCTTTGCTGGCGAGGTAAAGTCTCAAAACCGTAAATCACGGCCTTCGACACCCCAGCATGTGGTTACTTTGTGGATGTTGTTTCCTTCCACTCTTCTCGTTCCTTTGGGTGTACCTGCACCCAGTCTGTGCCTCTAACATGTAGTCCCCCTTCAATCAAACCACTGCAAACCCCAGCTTCCCCTCATTTCCCAGGACAAGTGGGCCTATCTCCACGGCACGCTTAATTGTTTTGCTGTTTCCTAACTAGGTTGTGAGCGCCTGCAGATGAGGGGCCGGTTCCTATTTATATTCGCATCTCCACGGCCTGGCAATATGCCTACCACATAATGTCCTGTTAGATGTTTGTTGATTGAACAGGCATTGATTGGGGATTTGGGTGCTACCCTTCATTTAAGCCCTCAAGCCCCCAAGGTCCCAGAGGAATTTCTCCTGGCAGGTTCCCACTACACCCCTGCACCCGAAGTACCAATGAGACCTAGCCCTGAAAGGCAGGATTGCCACATTTTGGTAGCAGTCCTACACATTTATTAAAAAGAAAGGAATGGCAGTGTAAGTTTGCAAGAGAAATTTTTGTGGACACACTAACCTACAGTTCGAAAGATACATATAGCCCAACCAAAAAGTTAAACAAACATGGTTGGCCGAGGGATTTGGACAAGAGAAGATCCTCATTAGCAAACCAAAAAATCAAAAGTGACTCATTATACCCCACTATTCCCCTCACCCTCACTTTTTCTCACAATTCCTTACCTCAAGATCTGGGGAACTTGCAGCAGAGTCACAGTCGCTTAAAATTTCACTGCAAATTACTTCCATCAGCCATCTCAGCTTCAGTGATCTGGGATAACTAAAGTTGAGCACCGAAGACAAGCTCTAAATGATTGAATACCCTGGAAGAAAGGTCTTTTATACTAATCTTAACCTAATCAAGATTTGTTAATCTTATTGGTACCCAATTTAATCAAGCCAACAAAAGGAAATGTGATTTTTAAAAATGGCTTTGAATCCTATTTTTGTTGAGCGTTTGATTTTGTAATAAGCACCACTCCTTATTATTTCATTGGACTCTCACAACAACCCCATGGGGAAAGTATTTCCAAAACCATAACCTTTTTTAGGGAAAAAGAAAAAGGCTTAATGAAATGAAGAAACTTGCCTAAGTCATTGGACTAATTAGAAGTGTGCAGGGCTGGCTGGGCGTGGTGGCTCACACCTGTTATCCCAGCTCTTTGGGAGGCTGTGGCGGGAGGATCACCTGAACCCAGGAGTTTCAGACCAGCCTGGCCAACATGGTGAAACCCCATCTCTACTAAAAATACAAAAATTAGCTGGGCATGGTGGTACATGCCTGTAAACCCAGCTGCTCAGGAGGCTGAGGCAGGAGAATCGCCTGGGCAACAGCAAGACTCTGTCTCAAAGGAAAAAATAAAAATTATATATATATTATACATAATATATATTATGTAATATATATAATAATGTGCAGGGAATTCAAAGCCAGCTTTCAAAGCTCAGATCACTACTACTATAAGGCCTGCTTTAATACATAAAAATTATGTGTGAAAAATGGCAAGACTAAATTCCAACAATAAACAAAAGTTTAAGCAAACTATAATTATATCCAAAAAAAATTATTATGCATCTCTTAAAAGGGTTACATAGTATGACAAACATGCGAAAATAATTTTGTTAAGCCAAAGAAGAATGTAAAATTGTACATAATATATAATTACAACTATATCTGATTTTTTTTAAAAACTTAGGCATGGGAGGAAAAAAGGAGCAAGAACCAGTACAATCTTTCTATTCTTTGGCAGTATATACCAAAAGCTTTTAAAATGGTGAGATTCTTAAGACCAGGTGGAGTGGCTCACAACACTTTGGGAGCCAGATTGCTTGAGTCCAGGAGTTCAAAACCAGCTTGGGCAATATGGCAAAACCCATTCTCCACTAAAAATACAAAAATTAGCTGGGCAAAGTGGCGTGTGCCTGTAGTCCCTGCCCAGCTACTTGGGAGGCTGAGGCTACAGTGAACCATAATTGGTGCTACGTGCACTTCAGACTGGCAACAGAGTGAGACCCTGTCTCAAAAAAAAAAAAAAAAAAAAAAAGAGCCAGGTGAGGTGGCTCATGGCCTGTAATCCCAGCACTTTGGGAGGCCAAGGCAGGTGGATCACCTAAGGTCAGGAGTTCGAGACCAGCCTGGCCAAAATGGTGAAACCCTGTCTCTATTAAAAGTACAAAAATTAACTGGGTGTGGTGGTGGGCGCCTGTAATCCCAGCTAGTCAGGAGGCTGAGGCAGGAGAAAGGCTTGAACCTGGGAGGTGGAGGTTGCAGTGAGCCAAGATCGCGACACTATATTCCAGCCTGGGTGACAGAGGGAGACTCTCTCCAAAAAAAAAAAAAAAAAAAAAGTTGAGATTCTTAACCCAGTAATCCTATTTCTTATCTCTTCTAAAAATGTAATCCAATTTGTGAATAAATATTTTTTGTTTTTTTGTTTTTGTTTTGTTTTTTTTGAGACAGAGTCTCACTCCATAGCCCAACCAAGCTGGAGTGCAGTGGCGTAATCTCAGCTCACTGCAACCTCCACCTCCAGGGCTCAAGCGATTCTTGTGCCTCAGCCTCCTAAGTATCTGGTACTACAGGCACACCACCACCAAGCCCAGCTAATTTTTTGTATTTTAGTAGAGATGGGGTTTTACCATATTATCCACGGTGGTCTCGAACTCCTGAACTCAGGTGATCAGCCCGCCTCAGCCTCCCAAAGTGCTGGAATTACAGGCGTGAGCCACAATGCCCAGCCAGAATAAGTATTTTTATCAAAGTGAAAAAATACAGATAAATGACCAAGTGGGCATTAAAATTACTGTACACAAGTAGAGGTAATTGTATATAGTCACTATGACTTTGAAACATTTTAACATCAAGAAAAAATGCTTGCAATATAATGGTAAGCAGAATTGCGTATACAAAATTGCATGATCATAAAAGCAGACAAACAAATACTAGAAAGAAGTATACCAAAATAGTAATTGTCTCTGGGTGACAGCATTATGATTCATTTTCTTTATAATTTTCTATGTTCTACAAATTTTCCACAATCATTATTTTTTATTTACTTGTTTATTTTGCTGCCTTTGTTGTTTGAGACAGGGTCTCTGTCGCCCAGGCTGGAATATAGTGGCATGATCACAGCCGACCACACCCTCAAACTCCTGGCTCAAGCAATCCTCCCTCCTCAGCTTCCGAAGTGGCTGGGACTACAGGTGTGCACCACTATGCCCAGCTAATTTTTTCTATTTTTGTGGAGACAAGGTCTCACTATGTTGCTTAGGCTTGTCTCAAACTCCTGAGGCTCAAGCCATCTGCCCAACTCAGCCTCCCAAAGTGTTGGGATTACAGGCATGAGACACCATGTCCAGCCCATTACATATTTATTTTTAAAAAATCACTCCAACTTTCAAACTTCTTCTAATAGGCATAATTACCTTATGAAAGAAACAAACACATTAGCTGAGTGTGGTGGCATAGTCCCAGCTAATCCAGACGCTGAGACAGAAGGATCACTTGAACCCAGGGGTTCCAGGCTGCAGTGAGCTATGATCATGCCACAATACTCCAGCCTCAGCAACAGAGTAGGACCCTGTCTCAAAAAAAGAAAAAAGCAAACATATTTAAAAGGCTATTTGAGGGACAGGTGCGATGACTCATGCCTGTAATCCCAGCACTTTGGGAGGCCGAGGAGGGTGAATCACCTGAGGTCAGGAGTTCAAGACCAGCCTGGCCAACATGGCGAAACCCCGTCTCTACTAAAAATACAAAAATTAGCTGGGCATGGTGGCGTGCGCCTGTAATCCCAGCTACTCAGCAGGCTGAGGCACGAGAATGACTTGAACCCGTGAGGCGGAGGTTGCAGTGAGCCGAGATCGTGCCACTGCACTCCAGTCTGGGCAGCAGAGTGAGACTGTCTCAAAAAAAAAAAAAAAAAAGCTTTTTGAATGGTGACTTGTAAGATCCTTCTTTTACAGTCTATAAACTGTAAAAGACAGGGAACCATCTTATATTTGTGTTCCCTTTGCCTATCACTCTGTGCTCAATAAATGATAACTGAATGAGTCATCTTCAGTAATGAATAATCTTATTTTTTTAAAAAAGAAAGTAAAAAAATAAATGAATGAATAATCGTATTTATTATCTTGCCTGTTGTTGATGCATAGAGAATATCAAAGAGATAAGTTTTCCTCTGAGAATGAATTTTTTGAAATTTGGTATGTAATGGTGTGAGATTCACCCATTATAATTCTCTCTAAGTAATAACCTATAAACAAAGGACCATGGAGTTTTGGAAAAAGTTAAACTCCAATGATACTGTGCCCCAGAAGACGGGAAAATGTATTAATAAAAGGGAATCGGCCGGGCGCGGTGGCTCACGAGGTCAGGAGATCAAGACCATCCTGGCCAACATGGTGAAACCCCATCTCAACTAAAAATACAAAAATTAGCTGGGCGTGGTGACCTGCGCCTGTAGTCCCAGCTACTCGGGAGGCTGAGGCAGGAGAATCGATTGAACCCGGGATGCAGAGGTTGCAGTGAGCCGAGATCGCGCCACTGCACTCCAGCCTGGGCGATCTCAAAAAAAAGAAGAAGAAGGGAATGGCTCAGTGGAGTTAAGAAAAGGAGAATTAAGTAGTAAAAATGGGTGAGGGCATTCATAGTTCTTCCCAGAAAAGTTTTCTCACCAAACGACATAAATATTTGACGTCTTGGTAGTTTCATCCCTATTTTTATCTCCTTTCTTGAAATTTTTACAGACTACAATAATGCTCTATGATCTGGAACTACTTTGAAATTTTTACAGACTATAATAATGACCTATGATCTAGAGCTACACTTTAATATGATAGCCACTAGTCACACATGGCTACTGACCACTTGAAACATGAGTAGTCCAATTTGAGATGTGCTAAAAGTGTTGAATACACACTGAATTTTGAAGACTTAGTATGAAAAACAGAATGTGACATAATTCATTAATAACTGTTTAATATTAATTCCATGTTGAAATGATAATATTTTTATATACTGGGCTAAATAAAATATTAAAATTGGTTTAATAATTTCTTTTTGCATTTTAAATGAGGTTACTAGAAAATGTAAAACTACATGTGGCTTGCATTATATTTCTATTGGACAGTGCTGATGTAGAACCTTGGAGTCTTTCTCCTTTACTGACCTCTGTCTTGGAGCAGACCTCAATAATCTTCTAATGTGGTCTGGTCCTGCTTACCTTGGCTCCCTAAGTTTGCCTTTGCATGGAAGTGGGGTGGCCATTTAAATGTGAAGGACCCTCTGTTGGGCTGCTTAATTTCCATCCTGCTTCGTTAACTTTTTCAAAATTTTGTACCTAAAGAACTTGTTTTCATATACTGTACTGGAAATATCTGGAAATATATGTTCATTGTCAAAGAATCAGAAAATACTGACAGCAAAAAGAACAAAATAAAAGCACTCATAAAGCCCACTATCCAGAGACAATCACTAATGATATTTTGGCATATATACTTCCTGAAAGTTTCAATATGCAAATATATATCAAGGCACACAGATATAAATATTTTAGCAAAATGGGATCATACTGTATATATTATTTTCTAATCTATTTTCTTTTTTTACCCAATTAAAAAAAAAGACAAACATCTTCCCATGTCAATAAATATATTTTTCCAATTTTGTTTGTCATAGTTTTACCCAAAAGTCACCCTAGAAATGAGGCCTTCTCTGACCACTCAATTTAAAATTGAACTCTTATGTGTGTATATATACACACACATTCCCCTCAATGAATTATTTTTCTTTATGGTATTCATCGCCTTCTCACATACTACATAATTTTTAAGTTTTCTGTTTCTTTTACTAGAATATAAGCAACATGAGAACAGAGATTTGCATCTGTCTGTTCACTCTACCTCAGAGCCTGTAACTGTGCTTAGCACACAGATGATGCTTGAATATTTGCTGCATAAATGACTGACTGAATAAACTACACAGCATTTCGGTGTGTTTTCTGCTGAGTTTCAAAATAGTCGATTTATTTCTGTATTTCTCCTGTATCTACATTTAAGGCAAATTTTATTTTATTTTATTTTATTTTTTTATTTTTATTTTTTTTTTGAGACGGAGTCTCACTCTGTCGCCAGTCTGGAGTGCAGTGGCGCCATCTCGGCTCCCTGAAACCTCCGTCTCCCAGGTTCAATCGATTCTCCTGCCTCAGCCTCCCAAGTAGCTGGGACTACAGGGACTGCGCCACCACACCCAACTAATTTTTGTATTTTTAGTAGAGACGGGGTTTCACTGTGTTAGCCAGGATGGTCACGATCTCCTGACCTTGTGATCCTGACCTCGTGATCCGCCCGCCTCGGCCTCACAAAGTGCTGGGATTACAGGCGTGAGCCACCGCGCCCAGCCTTAAGGCAGCTTTTAAAGTCTTCAAAGGATTTGCTATTAAGTTACAACACAGAGGGCCGGTCGCGGTGGCTTACGCCTGTAATCCCAGCACATTGGGAGGCCGAGGCGGGCGGATCACGAGGTCAGGAGATGGTAACCATCCTGGCTAACACGGTGAAACCCCGTCTCTACTAAAAATACAAAAAATTAGCCGGGCGTGGTGGCGGGCGCCTGTAGTCCCAGCTACTCGGGAGGCTGAGGCAAGAGAATGGAGTGAACCCGGGAGGTGGAGGTTGCAGTGAACCGAGATCGCGCCACTGCACTCCAGCCTGGGCGACAGAGCGAGATTCCATCTCAAAAATAAATAAATAAATAAAAATTTAAAAAAGTAACAACACAGAATATCTACAATCTATCCATTTACTAATAATTGTAACTAAGTGTTGCCCAACTTTATTGAAGGTGTCATTTGTCCTAACACACTTAGGACCTTCTAATAGATTCAGAAGGTCCTAAGTGTGTTCTACTAGGCTCATCACAATTTAGCCCAAATATGCTGCTCTATGATGATTTGGTTTAATACAGGATTAAATTTTGGGCTATCTAAAGCGATAGATGGATTATATTTCCTTCATATAGTTCTCCACCAGTGTTATTTCTCGCTTAGGACCTTCTGAATCTCCATTTGGTGTTTTTAGAAGAAACAGTGGTCAAAACTCAACATCATATTTGCTTTTAGATGTCACAGAAGGTGGTGTCCACTATATCATTGTCTTCTTAGAAAAGCCACAAAATTTTTTTTGCCCCTCTTGAGTAACTGATAGGCTTTTATAAATCCTAAGAGGAATGTGAATTTCATTCTGTATTTTAATTTGCTTTAGCCACCAAGAAGCTCACAGCTGAATTCACAGCCTAGCTTTAGTATTTGGAAATGCTACTTATAGAATGTTTTTCTGTGCATTAATTTTCCTTTTGCCGCCATCTTATTTCAATTTTCCCTTTACCCCTACTTATTTTTTTTACTTAACCTTGTCTTGAAATTCAACCCTAACTTAAAAAATTTATGTTTTCCTATTATTTTGTGTATTATAGTAAGATATTGCAAATATTTTTTGGAACTAGGCAAATGCAAATCAATCATTAAATCAATCACACAGCAGTGGAGATAAATACACCAGCTATCATACTTGATGATATTAACTATTAAGAACATCTAATTTCCTTTCCCATAGTGCCATCCATATTCACTAAGCCACTCTCTGATTTTAATATGGTTTCCCCTGTAGACTTTTGTATAAAGAATAGAAAGAGAATGCTGGATTCCTCTAAACAATTATATTTCTTGCAATTTAACACATAAACCCAAGTACCAGTCTATTGCACTGGATTACAGAAAGGCTAGAAATTCCCACCTGAAATTTAAAATTAGGATCACTGTTTCAGTTAACATGATTTTGATGTGGTCCAAGATTAGAGGTAGAGAAGGATGAGCTGAATATTCTTAGAAATTCCATCCAGTTTATCAATTTGCATTAAAATGGCTGAAACCAAATGTCTCACAGGACCAGCAAAGGAAGCAGGGACTCCCATTTTTGCCAGACTCCGCCTTGCCTTATTTTTTGTTTGTTTGTTGTTTGAGATAGAGTCTCCCTCTGTCACCCAGGCTGGAGTACAGTGGCTCGATCTTGGCTCACTGCAAACTCCACCTTCTAGGTTCAAGTGATCCTCATGCCTCAGCCTCCTGAGTAGCTGGGATTACAGGCACGCACCACCATGCCCGGCTAATTTTTGTATTTTTAGTAGAGACAGGGTTTCCCCATATTGGCCAGGCTGGTCTCGAACTCCTGACCTCAAGTGATCTGCCCGCCTCGGCCTCCCAAAGTGCTGGGATTAGAGGTGTGAGCCACCGCACCTGGCCCAGACCTATTTTTAAGTCTGAGGTAGGCAGGAAGGCACCATGGAGAAATGTTCATTATTATCACACACTTCTGATTAGAGCCTGAACCACAACTGGGGGCTTGATTACTATCACACAAAGATTTTTGGTAGGTTTTCTTTGTTTCTCATTTGGTTATTGTTAGTGGCAGTCCCAGAGTACCATATACACACACCCTCCCAAGGCTCAGGTTGAAATAGAAGGAATTCTTGGCTTTGACCATTTGGCTGGTATAGGAGTGGGGTGAGGATGGGGGAAAGACTCTTTTTTTCTTAATGATCCCAACACTTTCTCAAATCCCTGTTATTCTAATTCTTGCCTTTAACAAGGTCATGAAGAGAT